>NC_140590.1:284507365-285707365 GCF_964204655.1 Triturus cristatus
AGCTCAGGTCACAGTGAAGAGAAGCCACTGAACATATCTTAAGTATTGATTTGCAAATCGGGCATAGAGCCAGATGGGGTAAGACATCACAGATGGGAGAAGGTGGAGACTGGCCCTGACTCTCTGCAGTGGGCTGGAGATAAGGGTATCCTGCCCAAAGAAACTGAATGATGCACATCATAGCACACATTTTAAAATGTATTGGATACAAAGCTGAATAATTTACAGCTAGTTGTGGTCTGGAAGGTGTGCAATATTACAATACTTTAGTGTGTGTCACCTGGACAAAAGACCTCTGAAGCAGAACATCTTGTGTGTGCTTCTGAAGATGCAGTTACCCCACTGAGAAAAAGGCCATGCAGAATCCCTTGCCAAGAGCAATACCACCATATTTAAAGTCTGTGTCGGGATGCAATGCCCATCACTTTTCATGTGCCAGATAAAAGTCAACAGCAGGTTTTTGCTCCTCATAATATTAGGTGAAATATACCTGCCAGGGGTACTGTTCACGGAATGTACATCTCGTATAAGTCAAGCTCTCCTCTGCACAGCTCCCCTTTTCCCCAGATGTTCCAGGTGTCAGCCCATTCTCCTCTTTCTGCAAAAGATGTGACATGTCCTTAATGATAGAGTGTCTGGCGTTTGAAGAAAGCTTGCTTTTTCAATGGTTATAGCTTCTCCACCACAATGGGCTTTGAGAGGAGACTCTGTGCCCTCGCCCAGGGAAATGTTTACGAGGGCGACTTTTCACCCTGGGTGGTGGGCTCAGACTTTGGTTCTGGAGAAGTCCTGCTGGGGTGACCTACCTTTGAAGCAGAGGAAATGTTACTTCCTAGTGAGCATAAGAGCAGGCCCTTGACCAGAAGGCAAGAGAGGTGCGTCAAGTTGATTGAAGGCAACATGGATGTCTTGAGAGGATCAGCTGTCCATGCTTTTGGTGCTGAGATCTCTATCATCCTCTTATTTTATGTCTGCTTCTTCCTCAGGGCAGCCTGTTTCTGAGATTCCTGTATTCTGTCAACAGTGCACGGCCGCGTTGTCTGCGAGAACCCAAGTGGACGACCAAGAGGTAAACATCTTTTAGAGACTGGAAGCCAATATTCAAAGCATCATGCAGCAAACTATGATATGATGGAGGTAGAAACTATTTCTACAGAGCAAGATGGTGTCAAGTGTGAAAAACACATAATAAAATATCAGAGACCGTAGGGAAAACATGATGCTAGAGAAACTAGAGAAGGTGACATTTTCAGAGAAATAAGAGAAGTCCATAGCAAGCCTTTACAAATTCAGTGGGTTTGGCCTTCTATAAAAAGCCCATTGTTATTTCAGGATCAGCATTATGCTTGGGTTCAACTCCATAACTGTTCCTGCCAACAATCTTTCTACAACCATTGTTTTTATTTGTTTTTGTGTAGGGTTACATAAAATCCAGGCTTCCCAGATGTTCAGCTTCAGATCTATTCCAAACTGACATCAGAGTATTCATGCGCTGCTGCCACAAATGTTTCTAAAGATGTATCATTACATCCCTGATACAATAATATTATGTAACAATTCACGTGGTCTGTAGTAATTAAAATACACATCTCTGGGATACAATCTAACCAGAACCTCTTCACCTCCTTGCTCAAAAAACAGTTTGGCATATTCTGCACACTGAGTTTCACATTGCTCATTCATTTTAAATGTTACAGGTTGAACACATTACATTAAACATTCTACAGCCCGGTGGGCGGAGCTAGCCACGCTGGGAAATGGCCACGCTGTAGGCGAGCTCTCCCGACCGAGACAACATCATGCAGCCATCCTGTGTCACCAAAATGTTAGAATGCCCAACAACTAAGCGACTACATGCAGGGAACATACTGCTACACTGCCTGTTCAAATTACTTGCTGACGTCTCATCGGCTGTGCTGCGACGCTGGATGTCTGACCTCGCCGAGAAACAAGGGTGAGCATGTCGCGCCAGACATTGGGACGCGGCTTCTACGCAAGTCCGAGGCGTGTTCGGCCCATTCTAGGCCTGAAGCGAAGATTGTGGCTGCGGCGCGTAGACGGTGGCGGGAGAGCGCGGAAACCCGTGCCTGACCAGGATCCCTCTCCTGTACGCTCTGCTGACCCTGGGTGTGCCGGTAAGAAGACCTGCGGCGAGATCGGGGCGGCGACTGAAGTGGTACCGGCGGCTGTAATATCCACCGCCGGTACTAGAAAGCGCGACTACAGACAATCGGGGACGCGAGCGGAGGGCAAGCTCTCTCAACCCCAATCAGTGACTGCAAGATACCGGCACGGGGGGCGGGACTTCCCAGGCCACAATATCTAGGGGAACTGCACAGATTCCACCCCCCCGCTGAAAGACACTCAGCACTACTACGGGGCATTGGAGAGGGCTGACTAAAGCCTAAGTCCCCCAGTGGTTGAGTCACCTGCAATATCTGAGGCCTAATGCCCACATTAAGAAGAGAGTACAGAAAAGCGACGCATTGCTGAGTACCTGAATCTGCGGCGGAGTGACAGTGTGGTGCCTCTGTTGTGCCCTGGTGACTGTAGGGCCAGATGGTGCTGTGGTTCCGTCTATATGGGCTAACTAACCCCTGTATTGACGCACCCTCGGGTCCATCAGGCCTTACTTCAGTTATGGAACTTTTAACACCTACAGGTCGGTGTTCCTAGGAACTATTGCTCACCTGGAACAACCCTGGGATTATTCAGCGCTGAATATTGTAATAATAGCCCCTAAAAGTATACCTTAAGGTCTCTAATCATTACGGCCTATCCACATATATTTTACCAATTAGATTGCCAGCTGGGCTGCCGCTGGTGGGCATTGGTGTGGTACGCACAGAGCTGTCCTACTCTTGATTGCATTGGCACCAAGGGTCACTCGCATACTAGCAGAAGGGTTGACTGTGAAGGGGCAGTGAACACCAAACCCAGTGACGACGCTGTTACTGCCCTACCAGTTCCCAATAAAGTCATTGAGAGATGGGGAAGCCGGAGAAAAAACAACCAAAACTGCACTTTGAGCAGCAGCGAAAAGCGCCAGAAATGAACACTGAAGCGTCTGGGCGGGGCTAGATGAGCACTGCGGCCGCAACGGGATCGGATGTGACAGTGGACTTCCAATCGATGCTTGCGACGATACAAGCCACTCTACCAAATATAGACGGGAAAATAGACACCCTAACATACCGAGTTGACCGTATGTTTGAACGTCTAGATAAACATACAGAACGTATAGACATGGCTGAGCGTCGCATATCGGACGTGGAAGCCTCACTTCAGCAATTAGAACAGAAACAGACTAAAGCGGAAAAAACTCTACAGACTCTGCTAGCAAAGACTGAGGATTTGGAAGCTAGATCGCGACGTTGCAACATACGCATCATGGGAGTGGCGGAATCTACCCGCACAGGAAACATGGAACGATACGTCGAGACATTATTAATTACGATGCTAGGCAGAGATACATTCTCCGAAGTGTTTATAGTGGAGCGAGCACACAGATCCCTGTCGTCGCCACCTGTGCCTGTAGCGCGACCGCAACCCATTATCGCCAAAATCTTGAACTATAGAGACAGAGATGCTGCGCTCCGCAAAGCCCACGAATTGGGGAAACTTACTCATGAAGGAATGACAATATCTTTATTTCCAGACTTCACCTCGCAAGTTCAAGAGGCACGAAAGAAGTTCATGGATGTCAAAAAGAAATTAAGGGAGAACAATATCTCTTATGCCATGATCTATCCTGCTCGTCTGAAAATCACTGAAGACGGAAAAAGCACTATCTGCAATGACCCTAAAGAAGTCCTTAAATTCTTGCAATTGCACCATCCGCACCTTCTGCGGCGTAAATCCCCACGGGGCCAGAGCGTGGAACAAGACCGCACATCGGATGTCGAGTAACGACAAGACTGTTTACCAAGGCGTTAGAAGACGCAGGGACTAAGATAGTGCTCATTAGCTGACCTCCTAACAATATATTTCTCTACATGCGAAAGTACTTAGAGCGGCTTAGAAGCACACCAGATTTGTAAGTAGCGATAAATATATACATGTCACAGACTGTTTTATCACGGGTGATGTGAAGGTTATGGAACTCTCAAGATGCATGTGATTGAACTGTAATGAGTAGGATGTGACACATACCTATTATGCTTAAATGAAGTATGTTATGTTGAATCGGTCCCTCAGCTGTATAATCGCTGAGGTTGTTAGCTGGTAACTACCGCCCCCCTGTGTACGCCACAACCTTTGCACCTGTTTCGTGGGTATTAATCCAAGGGGGAGTTATGGGGGAAATATTTGCATTTGTTAACTGTTGATGGGACTTGTCTTTGCCATAGTTGGGGTGGTGAAGTGGGTGGGAGGAGGGAGAGGTGGAGGTTTTGATGCATTGAAGAGTAAATGCTTGTTATGTTCTGATATCTATGCATGTATTTGCTGAAACGTATTTGCTGCCACACAGGGCTGAAAGGTTGGGCTTCAGATGGGCAGAGTCACAGTGTCAGCAACTTACTCATCATACGCCCGGGGTGTATCAACCCTTATACATAGGGGCACCAATTTTATATTAGATAAAACGCTTACTGATCCGCAGGGGAGGTTTGTCATAATTACAGGAACACTACGGGGCACCAAGGTCGGTATTATTAACATGTACGGCCCGAATACGGACAATCCTGATTTTTTTCAGAAACTATTTACTGCTCTGCGAACCTTACCACCGCTGGAGCTGATGTGTGGGGGCGACTTAAACGTTACATTGGATACTAGTAAGGACAGATCTCAAAACACCACGGAATATCACAAACGTGCAGTATCTGTCTTGACGAATGGAATGACGGAGTTTTGTTTGCGTGACATCTGGCGTGTGTGCCACCCCACTACATTAGAGAGTACACACTCATCAACAGTACATAACAGTTGGTAGAGATTGGACTACTGGCTCCTTACCGAGCACGCTTCCACATGGACAAAGGACGTGCAACACCTTTCCAAGACCCTATGGGATCATAAACTGGTCCTCTTAGCCCTATTGATTCCAACATACGCACCCCCACCATTTGTATGGCGCTTTAATGCGGCGGCACTGTTGGATCCCATTTACAAAGAAGTGATCCATAAGTCGATAGAAGACTACTTTGCAGATAATAGGCACTCGGTGGATAGCAATGGGGTGCTCTGGGAGGCATTCAAGGCGACGCTGCGAGGCGTCTGCATCAGCACAAATGCTGGTATATTAAAGGACATAAGAACCCAACTGAAAAACTGCAAGGGTAGAATAAAGGTATAGGAAGCCAAATATGAACACACACACACTGCACCAGCATTGGGTAGCTTACGCGAGGAGATAAGCAGGTACAATGAACTCGCAGAAGATTAAATAAAATACATTGGCCGTCGTTATACTGCACGTAAGCTAGGCGGAAGTGGTAGACCGGGCCGAATGTTGGCGCAAAAAATACGCAGTGAACATAAACAACACACTGTCACACGACTAGAGGACAGAAATGGACAGATACACTGCGACACCCAGGGTATATTGTCAACATTTGTGGACACTTATTGGGATTTTTACAGCACACAACATACGGTACCGGAGTCCGAAATACTACAATATGTCAAAGACATTGCGCTGGTGTGGTTGTCAGATTCACACCGCAAACACCTAGCCCTACCTGTGACGGAGGAGGAAGTACAGCTCGCTATAAAGTCATTGCCCAATGGCAAATCACGTGGCCCAGATGGCTACACTGGAGAATTTTATAAAGCATATTCAGATCTACTGGTCCCACATATGCTTGAAATGTATGATGAGGCTTATAACAATAAAATCCTTCCTCCGACACTGCGAGAGGCGCTTATAGTTGCTTTATTGAAACGAGACAAAAACCCGGATAAAGCGGAATCATACAGGCCCCTTTCACTACTAATAAATACCGATGTTAAGATACTGGCCAAAATTATCGCGCTAAGGATGCAACCATTTATGTCCACTATAGTCCTACCTGATCAATCAGGATTTATTCCAGAGCGATCGACTGCACATAACCTGCGCAGAGCCAGACTGGGAACCCCAACCGGCCCTGGCAAAGAGCTCGGCCGGCCCCCCCAACCCCTTGGGGGGACAAGGGGGCCGCCGGGCTCTTTGCCAGGGCCGGTTTTCAGCCGATTTTGTTACAGGGCCGATTTTTTAGCTATGCTGCAAAAACGGCCCTGTAACAGAAATGCCCCCCAGGGGTCCAAAACCGGCCCCCACCCGTGCGGCGCACCGGGGGATTGCCCGGTGCCCGCTACGTTCAGTCCGGCCCTGAACCTGCGCACCATATTTGCCTTGCTGCATCAACTGAATCCAGAGTTACAGGCAGTGGCCGTCCTACTAGACGCAGCCAAGGTGTTTGATTCCGTCGAGTGGCTCTATATGTTTGCCATTTTAAATAGAATAGGCTTACCACCTAAGTTGATCAACTGGATCGCCCTTCTCTATACTAAGCCTACTGCCCGCGTTAAGGTAAACAGACACATATCAGACGCAATATCCATACAACGTGGCACCAGACAGGGCTGTCCGTTGTTCCCACTGCTTTTTGCTATAGCACTGGAGCCATTAGCTTGTAAAATACGGCAGAACTATGCACACACGGCATTACGGTTCCGACTTAGGCCAATTAGCATATCACTATATGCTGACGATATGGTGTTATATTTACGGAACCCTGAAGATAATTTGTCACCGCGTCTGCGAGAATATATCAAATTTGGAAGGCACTCGGGTTTGCAAATTAATTGGGACATGTCACAGTAAATACAAAAGCACCAAATCTAGAATTTCCCCTCATGTGGCAGGAAGATCCAATTAAATATCTCGGAGTCTGGATCCACCGGGAGGTGGATATAGTACTCCGATCCAATTACGGTGTGGTGGTAGATCGCATTGAGGCGCAGATAAATAGGTGGATCACTCTCCCTCTTTCATTAGCAGATCGAATATCGTTAATAAAAATTGTGTTATTGCCCAAATTGCTATATTTATTTGTTAATATACCAATACCGCCACCCACTCCAATCTTTAATAGAATACATGCGGCCTTTGTTAAAATAATATGGGCTGGAAAGCAGGCTCGAATCAGTTTGAAAACCATGACACTCCCATACACCGCTGGTGGCTTTACAGTCCCTGACAATTATTTATATTATCTATGTGCCCAGGCACAATACGCCTACTACTGGTATCATCCAGTAAAATACCTCCCACACCTAGCGGTGGAAGATGGCGACGTGGATCCGATACCACTACCCCAAATACTGCCACATACATGACCTCACCTGACAATACAGGAAATCAATACGATACGCACAACGTCGCAAGCATGGCAACGCCTCAGTCAATTAGCGAACAAGACTCGTTTATATACTCCAAACCTGCCGCCTACACATCACCCTGCTATATCTGTTACACAAGAACAAAATATTGTGAGGTTGCTGGAGCAGGTAGGAATAACGCAGATGGGTGACCTATATCCTAACAGAACTTTTATTACTTCTGACGATCTGTCATATGTACGAAACCAATCACTACTCTTTAGATTAATTTATCATAGGCTCAGAGCAGCTATAAGGGAATTATATCCTTCCTTTCCCATGGAACCCCTTAGCCTTCAACCACTACAAACACTGATAGCTGCAACCACGCACTCAAACATGATCTCACGACTGTATAAAATGGTGCAAACAGAAATAGGCGCTGAAACTTACAAAGCACATGACAAATGGAATAGATTATTAGATACTCCGCTAACGGATGAAGACTGGATCTCACGTTGCACGCACACTACATTGCTCACACCTAACGGAAATCTCCGCATCATCCATTTCAAATACCTACATCAAACATATCACACCCCAGCAAAACTGTGTCAGTATGGACTACGCGATAATGCACACTGTAAAAGATGCGGAACTGACCAAGCAGACTTTATCCACCTTGCATGGGATTGTAATAAGATGCAGAAATTTTGGGAAGATGTGACCTGCCATTTGGGAATGCTGCATACCCCGACTCTGTCTATTGGGCCTTAACATACCAGCACGATCCAAAAAAAAAGAAGCTGATAGCCATTATGTTGTTGCTTGCAAAATGCAGAGTTGCGATGCACTGGGACAGTAAGACATCCCCTACTCTCACAAGCTGGATTTTAGATGCTGTCTATTGTAGGGACAATTTTTTGCTATATGCAGAAGAACTGCCAACCAACTCTAAGCCCTCGGACATTTGGGAACCTCTGACAAGGTATTTGCGTGAGCATCCGGACTTACTTAAATCGAAGCACTAAACCAAATGCTTTATTGTTGAGAACGATATTGATGTACTGTGCGAGATGTTTCAATATGTGATGTTGGATACTGTGTAATGCCTGATCCCTCACTGAACTGTAACCCAAGGGAAAGGTATGGATGTAATCACTGCTGTATAGAATTGTCAGAACTTTCAATAAAAGTCATTAAAAAATTTTTTTTTTTAAATCTTTAAAAAAAATTATAAAAAACAAAACATTCTACAGCCCAAGGGTGTCTGACATTCATACTAAAATCCATCAAAAAGCAAGCAAGACTAAGAAGATGCCACGAGAAAGAGCTTAAACGAAAATGCTGAATATAGATAGTTTTAATTATTTTCCCTAATGTGAGAAGGAATTAACATCTTGCTTTTTTTATAACTGCACCAGTAGCATATAATAACAATGTGTTTGAGTTTTATAAATAGGTTGCTTCAAGACATAAGGTGTCAGGTTCTGTGAGATAGAAGGTCAAGTGCCACTCACCTCATAAGCCGGATACAGCGGGAGCGATGCTAAGAACCCTCCCCTCCTGTGTGGTGTAGCCGCCAACCCCTTAGTAGGACGTCGAGCGAGGGACACCACCCCCAGGGGGAGAGGGAACGGATGGAATCCCTGGATAGGGGTAAGGGAAGGACTCTCGAAGGGGGTAGCACGTCTGAAGGTAACCTCACTCCTGCGCACCTCCTTAGCGACCCTGTGAAGAGATAGCAGAGTGAGAAAACCGAGGTCCAGTAGAAGAGTCCCCTCCCTTCACCCAACGCCTGGTAACACTGAGCCTTAGGTCGGGGAGTGGTACTCACGGGTTCAGCGCGGTCGCACAGGGCAGAGTCTGGGGTCTATGCCGCTCTCCGAGCCTTTCAAGCGGCTCCAAGCGCATAGAGGTTGCTGTCCGGGACGCTCTCCGAGCCTTTCATGCGGCTCCAAGCGGGAAGGAGGAGGATTCCGTAATTCTGGGGCACTGTGCAGGAGCAGCCGGAAAACAGGCGGGCTGCCCAACGAGGATGAACTCTGGCAGACCGGGGATTATGGAAATTGTTTCCCACCTCCTACAGGCTAACGCAGCGTCCGGAGAAGGCGTCCCTGCGTTCTAGCCTGTGTAGGTAGGGGGGTGTAGGCAAAGTATCAAAGCCGCAGGGCTTCGGGGGCGCCCTGAAGCGTCCGTTGCCGTGGCGGGACTCGACGGAGCACGCTCGTCTCCCCTGGCAGTGCTCGGCAGATAACGAAGACGAAGAAGCGGGAGGTTCCTAGTTCAAAACTAGGTAGCTGGTGGTTCGTTGGTTAACGAGGAACGCGAGCAGCGTTCCGGGCTCGTTCTGATTCCTCAATGGTTGACAAGCGCCGGGGCGAAGGAAGGCGGGGCCTATATAGGTCCCGTGATCGCGCCTTCCACTCGGCATGCTGGGAGATGTAGTCTTACACCCTGCGCGCGCTTCCTCGCGCCGCGCGGGTATTCCGGGTCGTGACAGAACCCCCTCCCTGCGCCCGGCGTCTCGACGGGCCCCCAGGTTTGGAAGGATGGGTGACGTGAAAGCGTCTCAGCAAGGCAGGGCAGTGTAGGTTAGCCAAGGGTTCCCATGATCTCTCCTCTGGTCCGTACCCTTTCCAGTCGATTAAGTAAAGGAGTCTACCCCTCACACGTTTTACATCGAGAATTGTCTTGACCTCGTATTCCTCTTCATCCTCTACCAGCACAGGCTGGGGTTTTGAGAGGATCCTGGTATGTGGGAGGCATGGTTTTAACAATGATACATGGAACACTGGGTGGATGCGCCACGGAGCGGGGAGGTCTAGCTACCGGATTTATCACCCTGGTTATGGCATAGGGCCCTACATATCGGGGCTGTAGACGGGTGTTGCCCTTGAACTTAAGGTGTCGAGTGTTCAGCCAAACCTTGTCCCCTACTTTGTACGCGGGTTCAGGTGCCCTTCGTTTATCTGCGTACTTTTTGTCGTGCCTCTGCGCCGCAGCTAACTGTACCTTGGCTGCCTGGAGTATGGAACGGAGGTGTGAGTGATGTTCCTGTATGGAGGGATGTTGTGTTTGTACTGGCCATTCGAAGGGTAGCATGTTTGGGTGGTGACCTAATAGACAATAGAACGGTGAGCACCCCAGAGAGGAATGATCGGCGTTGTTGTAGGTGAACTCGGCTAGCCACAACAGCCTGCTCCACTCCTCCTCATGTGACAAGGTAAAGCAGCGGAGATACTGTTCCAAGGTTTGATTCAACCTCTTCGTCTTCCCGTCTGTCTGGGGGTGGTAGCTCGTGGAAAGGCGGGCATCAATTTTCATTACCTCGCACAACGCCTTCCAGAAGCGGGAGGTAAATTGCGTCCCTCGGTCCGTGATAAGAACAGCCGGTATGCCGTGTAGGCGCACTATCTGTTGTAGGAAGATGAGGGCGAGAGATGCAGACGAAGGCAGTTTGTCGAGGGCTAAAAAGTGACCCATTTTGGTAAGGTGGTCCACTACCACCAAGATGGTATTCAGGCCCAGACTGGGGGGCATGTCCACTATGAAGTCCATGGACACCGTGTGCCAGGGAGATGGAGTATTAGGGATTCAATGCAGCGTTCCGCAGGGCTTCTGATGCAGCGCTTTTCCTTGCACGCACACCGCACACCCTGACACGTAACGTGTCGTATCTGATCTCAAGGTTGCTCACCAGAAGTAACGCTGCAGAGCTCGAGTGGTCTTGAGGGCTCCCAAATGCCCCCCTAGGGGTGTGTCATGTACCCAGTATAGGGCGTGTCGCCTTAATTCTTCCGAAGGCAGAAACAATTTGTTCTCGTGGTGCAAGAGATGTTGGGAGGTGGAGCGACGGGTAGGATGTTCTGCCACCCATGCAGGTGAGTCCATCTTGTCTGTCTGCTGGCGCACGTCCTCTAAGAAGTCGTCTACCCCTGTTGCGGCTAGAAGTTCCTCTGGAAAGGAGGCCTTTTGCAGAATGACGGGGGGTTCCTCGGGGGACTGGTCACAGGAGTCAGGAGGGGGCTGAAGTCTTGATAAGGCATCTGCCTTTCCATTCTGCGGCCCTGGTCGGTATCGAATCACAAAATCATAGTCGGAAAAAAATAGCGACCAGCGGAGTTGTCTGGGAGTAAGAGCCCTGGCTGTTTTTAGGAACAGGAGATTTCGATGGTCTGTATATCTCCACCGTATGTCGCGCTCCCAGTAGGTGGTGCCGCCATTCCTCACATCCTTTCTTAATCGCCAGCAGCTCCTTATCAGTGATGCTGTAATTAGTTTCACAAGGGGAAAGTTTTTTGGAAAAGAAGGCGATGGGGTGTAGTTGGCCCGTGTCCGGATGACGTTGCGATAGGATTCCTCCCACTGCAAACTGTGATGCATCGGACTCCAGTACAAAGGGCTGCGCCGCGTCTGGATGTCGTAACACAGATGCCGTGGTGAAACAACGCTTCAAGGCATGGAACGCTCGTTCCGATGCTTCCGACCACTCAAACTTCGCTCCTTTTTGCAGTAACTGGGTAAGAGGCTGGATTATATGAGAGAAGCCTTGGATGAATCGCCGGTAGAAATTGGCAAAGCCGAGGAAGCTTTGCAAGGTCTTCACTGTGGTGGGTGTTTTCCACTCGATGATGGCTCTCGTCTTTTTGTCATCCATGCACACTCCACCAGGGCCGATGACATACCTCAGGAATTCTACCTCTGGAACGTGAAACAGGCATTTTTCCAATTTAGCGTAGAGGGAGTATTGCTTCAGGCGTTCCAGTACCGCTGAGACATGGCGCACGTGCTCCTCCCTGGAGGCAGAATAGACTAGGATGTCGTCTATGTAGACGATACATGAGACGTCCAAAAGCCCTCTCAGCACTTCGTCCATGAAGAACTGAAAGGCGGCGGGGGCGTTACAGAGACCGAACGGCATGACTCGGTATTCATACAGTCCGAATTTTGTTCTGAACGCCGTTTTCCACTCGTCCCCCCGCCTCACCCTTACAAGGTGATACGCACCCCTGAGGTCCAGCTTGGTAAAGACCTGGGCTGACTTCAACTGGTCCAACAGTACTGGAATTAGAGGTAGTGGGTACCGATTCTTCACTGTCACTCTGTTGATGGCGCGGTAGTCAATACACGCCCTCAATCCCCCTTCCTTCTTCGGTATAAAGAAGATAGGCGAGGACGCGGGAGAGGAAGAGGTGCGTATAAATCCGGAGGCCAACACTGTCTGCTAGGTATTGCTGCAGGTACGTTGTTTCGGCTTCGGTGAGGGCATAGACCCGGCTGCAGGGAATGCTGGCCCCCGCTTCCAGTTCGATGACGCAATCATACTCCCGGTGGGGAGGCAGCTGGCTTGCTTCTTGTTTGTCGAACACTGCCTTGTATTCGTCATACACTTCAGGTAGTGTTGATAGACAGCACACCGCTGATTCCGAGCCTGCGCTAGCGAGCATTGCGGCTGGACTGACTGTGGGTAGGGTGCATTTCTCTGCCATCATGGTACAGTGGTCCCGACAAAAAGGTGAGTTCAGAGTCACCGTGCGAGCTGCCCATCTCACCAGAGGGTCGTGTAGCGTTAACCACGGCATTCCTAGGATCAGTTTAAATTGGGGGGCGTCGATCAGATCGAAGCTTATGCGTTCCACATGGTTTTCTCCGATCTGCATCCGGACCGGATGTGTATGAAACCGCACAGGCCCTGACGTCAGTGCCGATCCGTCCACGGCCTTCACCCTCTCAGGCGCCTCCTTTTGATCACACGGCAAGTGAAGTTCTTTGGCGTACTTTTGGTCTATAAAGTTGCCAGTAGCCCCCGAGTCCAATAAGGCATGGACAACCACTGATATCTCTGAGGGCAAGTCCAGCACAGCACAGATGTTCATGTGGGCTACGGATGACTGCAAAGTGTTGGCTACTGCGGGTGAGACCTTGGTGACCGTAGGCCTCAAACAGGGGGTCTCCGCCATGCTTGAGGACGTCAGTTTTCCGGATACTCGGATGCTGTGTTCACCACCGGCAGGGTCTTGTCCCCGGGTCTTCCTGGGCCAATTGTTTTCATCCGGCTCTTACATTCCTTGATGAAGTGCCCTGGTTTCCCGCAGTATAAACACAATTTCTGGCTTCTCCTTTTCTCTCTTTCGGCTGGACTGAGGGGGCCTCTAATTCCCCCAATCTGCATGGGCTCCACCCCATCACTTGGGGGGCTTCGTTCTTCAGGAACTATACGAAGCCTCGAAGGGGCGAACCTTGGTTCCGCTCTCAGCTTGTCTCCCTTCCGCTCCTGAAGACGGTGGTCTAGTTGAACGGTCAGGTCGATTAGTTCATCACACGTGGCAGGTAGTTGAACCACTTGGGCCAGGACGTCCTTCAACTCCCCTCTCAATCCCTGATAAAACAGCGACGTCCTCTTTTCCTCGGGCCACTCCGTTTCCACGATCAGCCGGTTGAAAGTGGTGATGTACGTAAGCAAGTCCTGTGTACCTTGCTTAAGGGAAAGGAGTTCTTTATCCAGGGACAGCTGATGGCCTTTCCGGTCGAATAGCCGTCGCATCTCCACACAGAAGTTCGGGAAATTGTATAACACGGGGTCGTCGCGTTCTATCAGGGGAAAAGACCAGTTCGCTGCGTTGCCTCCGAGGTAGGACAGCACAAAGGCAGTTTTTGCTTGATCCGTCGGAAAGACAGCGGGTTTGCATAGAAAATGCAGTCTACACTGTCCCATGAATACCCCGAATTTCTTTGGGTCGCCAGAGAATCTTTCTGGAGGGGCAAGGGGCAGGTGCATGGGTTGTATGACATGTATAGGTGATGAACCCGTTTGTGGCACGGAAGAGAAGGAGGTGTGCGGGAAGACCCCTGTGCCCTGTCCCCCTACGGAAGCGGTCGCTCCCCCATCCGTAGCGGGCATGTGCGAAGTGAAAGGGGGGGGCAGAGTCCAGCCCCTGATGTATGAGCTTCCCACAGCCCCTGTTCCCTTTTGGCGGGAGAGGCCTGCCACCTCTCTTCTCATAGTGCCCATCTCTTGCTTAAGCGTGGCGTTTTCTGCCCGGAAGGCATCTACCTCCCCACGCAAGGCAGTTAAGGTCTCTAATATTGCGGTTAGGGTGGTATCCGCATCCATCGCTCAGGCTGTAGGTACCCGTGGGCTTGTCAACCTGTCAGGTTCTGTGAGATAGAAGGTCAAGTGCCACTCACCTCATAAGCCGGATACAGCGGGAGCGATGCTAAGAACCCTCCCCTCCTGTGTGGTGTAGCCGCCAACCCCTTAGTAGGACGTCGAGCGAGGGACACCACCCCCAGGGGGAGAGGAAACGGATGGAATCCCTGGATAGGGGTAAGGGAAGGACTCTCGAAGGGGGTAGCACGTCTGAAGGTAACCTCACTCCTGCGCACCTCCTTAGCGACCCTGTGAAGAGATAGCAGAGTGAGAAAACCGAGGTCCAGTAGAAGAGTCCCCTCCCTTCACCCAACGCCTGGTAACACTGAGCCTTAGGTCGGGGAGTGGTACTCACGGGTTCAGCGCGGTCGCACAGGGCGGAGTCTGGGGTCTATGCCGCTCTCCGAGCCTTTCAAGCGGCTCCAAGCGCATAGAGGTTGCTGTCCGGGACGCTCTCCGAGCCTTTCATGCGGCTCCAAGCGGGAAGGAGGAGGATTCCGTAATTCTGGGGCACTGTGCAGGAGCAGCCGGAAAACAGGCGGGCTGCCCAACGAGGATGAACTCTGGCAGACCGGGGATTATGGAAATTGTTTCCCACCTCCTACAGGCTAACGCGGCGTCCGGAGAAGGCGTCCCTACGTTCTAGCCTGCGTAGGTAGGGGGGTGTAGGCAAAGTATCAAAGCCGCAGGGCTTCGGGGGCGCCCTGAAGCGTCCATTGCCGTGGCGGGACTCGACGGAGCACGCTCGTCTCCCCTGGCAGTGCTCGGCAGATAACAAAGACGAAGAAGCGGGAGGTTCCTAGTTCAAAACTAGGTAGCTGGTGGTTCGCTGGTTAACGAGGAACGTGAGCAGCGTTCCGGGCTCGTTCTGATTCCTCAATGGTTGACAAGCGCCGGGGCGAAGGAAGGCGGGGCCTATATAGGTCCCGTGATCGCGCCTTCCACTCGGCATGCTGGGAGATGTAGTCTTACACCCTGCGCGCGCTTCCTCGCGCCGCGCGGGTATTCCGGGTCGTGACATAAGGTGTATTTGTTTTTCCTTAAATTGCTGGTGCCAATTGAGATTTTTAGTTTCTAGATAAAACATGTTGAAGCATGAATATGAGCTGCTCCAAATGAAATGCATGTCAATGTACATTTGCATTACAATGGAATTATTAATGTTAAAAACTATTATGGAATATGTGTAAGTCAGCGGATCGCAAAACCACTCCCATATTAGCTCAAGAGGGACAGTTGTGGCCCGTCCACTCTGATTGGTAGATTCATCCTGATCCGCAGAAAATTGATGGAGAGAGCCAGGGATGCCGCTGGCTTGAATGCCAATTTGAACTTTGATAATTACAGTACTGACAGCAAGAGAACAGCCTAGGGCGCTTGAACACCATAACCTGCCTTAGTGGTGGACGACTAGTTTAGAGATAAGTGCAAAACAGGTTCTAGAATCCAGGCGAAAGAGAGGTGAGTGAGAAGTGGGAACCAAGAGGAACCCATTCTCAGTTGGATTTACCTTCTAGTGCATTGAGGAGAGGTGTGGCTGAGAGGCTGGAGTGGAGATCCATAGTACAGGTTATAGCAGCATCTGCAACAAGGAGCATCAGCTAGCGAGGCAGATGTGAGGTCAAGGCAAGCTCTCAGATTGGCTCCCAAACCAACATAGGCTTCACTTGACCAGTCAGGCTTTACCTCAGTCATACATAAAGGGTAATGATTATCTCATGTTCTGCTTCCAGGTTTAGGAATTAAAGGGCCAGTTTTTCACAGAATATATGCAACGCAGTGCAGCACCCAAAGAGACTGTGCTGCGTTGTGTGACCGGGAGGGAGCACGAGAACACCAAATCTACAGAGATATGTCTCTCTCCTCCCTTCTCCCTAGCGCCCGCACTAATTTCAGCTGTCGTGCGCCACAGAGACACCTTTGCGCCATAGGGCTAATGTGTGTGCGTGAGTCTAGCATAGGTTTTGTACAGGAAGAATATCCTTCCTGGACAAAATGCCATGCCTAGCCAAGTTTAAATGTTGTTTCCCACTTTGTATGTGTGCTGCACAGTGCAGCGCGCATGCAAAGTCGGAAAAGAGAAATAAAGACATTTCTCCTAATAGCGCCTCCTTTGAATAGGCGTTAACTTTTGGCTCTCAACCCTGACTATAATTCTTTGTAGATAGGGTTTGCGTCAAATGGCATGGGTGGTTGCATGGGAACGCCCAAGTACCCATCCATGTAATGCCCTCTTGCTGCTAAGTAACACAAAGAAGTGATTTGCGTTGCTTTGCACTACTTTTAGGGTACTTTCCAGGGCAAAACAAGTTTTGCGCCAGTATGCGAATTGCCCCAAAAATATTTTGTGCCAGTTAGCACCACTTTTGTGATGCTAACTCGGCGAAAATCTATCCCAAAGTTTTGTGTGTTTGCATCCCACCACTGTCCTTTTTGTATGGTGCTTGTCTGCCCCCAGGGGCTACACTTTTAAAAAGCCTTGGATGTGGATTCTGGTCCCTTGTTAGACGTTGACTTGCTTGTCAGTAAAGTTCATGCATGCATGAACCAAGCAGAGAATTCAGGGACAAAAGAAGGTATTTCTTAATCAAGTTGCTAACTGTACAGAGATGAATAGGTTTAGAACAGAACTGTGACTAAATGCATCCAGTCTGCCCAGACTCACTCACTTCTCTTGCAAGGGCCAGTATCCCCTGAGGGACAAAGCGTCCTTCACCCATTCTCAAACTAGATGAGAGGTGGAGACTCCGAATGTATAGCAAGACAACACCCGGCAGATAACACTGGATACAAATAATTATTATGAATGTCGCGTTAAAAAAACAGTCAATATGAATGTATGAATGCAATTGATACCCGAATAGGTCACTCACAGTTTATGATAGTAGCAGGTTATATATCCTAGGACTATTAATAGTGTTCAAAATGCAGAACACAACATTACAGCCAGGGGTAGGATGAAGAACCACTACGACTTTGACCTCGGTCTAATTTTAGGTAAAAAAACACACATACACACACACACTAATAGAAACTAACATAAAAGAAAATAATTATTTACTAATTCGCCATCAAGTTATGAATGCACTTCCCTGTAGATATTAGGATGCCATGCTGGATTAGATAGTTGCCTAGATTTAGGTAAAGAATGTTACATTAGTCTCACCTGGATCCCACTATGGCCAGAAACAATGAGACTGCATTTGCCATAAGACTGAAAACAGGATCCCCTGTCATGCGGCAGCACACGAGAGGAACGCCCACACACAAATGGCTGCTCCAATCTGCCCCTCCAATGACCGGTGACGACAAAAAATGACCCCTCTTTTCATGCAGATGTCACTGGGCAGAGCGAGGATAACACTGGTCGTTGCATTGTGTAGCAGGATCCCCATCCAGAATCACCACCTCTGTCTATTTAAGGGTGAGCTCAGCACATCTGGATTTCATCCAGCACCCACCAGCTGACAGTATTGTAAATTCCTTCTTGGGGTCCCAGTCTGAGTAATGGCAAGCAGAGCCACACATCAGGGAGTCCAGGTGTACAATCAAATCTAAAGTTAAACACCCTAGTAGGCATCCGAAGGGCTGTAGATTTAATTTAGAGAGAACCGGATATGGGCCTGGGCTCTGCTAGTCACTCTCTTACTAAGGTTTTCAATAAAGAAAGTGGTGGGAGACCCTCTGAGTGTCGCACCATCAAAAACAATATGGTCAATGATTGAACTGTACACCCAATTCGCCCTGGCACTTCAGGGGGGCTAAATGTTTGACTGTGCCAATTCTTGCTGATGAATGAAGCATTTTGAGGACATGCCCACTGCCACACCATCATTCCGTTTTTGACTGCTTAGAGTTTGTCAAGATCAGAAATAAATACAGATTTTGTACCAATATTATAAACGGTCTTTTAGTGTGCCTCTCAGGGGGCTGGTAGAGCGGCGGCCAAAGGAGAGGTTAGCGGGCTAGTTCCTGACGCGGATAGCATAAAAACTCAAGCTGATGCGACTGCGCAGCGCTGTTTCCTGGTCGTGTGTTGTGTTCAATACCCACCAGGACTATTACCTCGTTTTTAACCTGCACTGAATTTTAAATTTACCACTTTCACTTGCGCAGTTTGCACCTACCAGATAGCCTGATTTTTTGTTGCTCACGGTGTCCGACCGCAGACGCTGCCTGACGCTGTCCGGCTTTGTTGCTGGGACAGGGGGCCGGTAGAGCGGCAGCCATTGGGGAGGTTAGCGGGCTAGTTGCTGACGCGGATAGCATAAAAATGCACGCTGACGTGACCGTGCAGCGGATGCGCGCAGCGGTCGCACCGCTGGCGCGCCTAAGGCAAGCCCGTCTGCGTCCGTCCGCGCTCGGCCCGGGCTCAGGGCCAGCCCCCCTGGACCTTTGATGTCGGACCGCCTGAGATACACCAGTGACACTCTCAAGAGATTGGACCCAGAAGGGGGTAAGGCGCACTGCCCTAGATTTTCCCCTAGCATTTAATCAGAAGCCCTGGCGGAAATCTGTACAAACTGCCATTGTGCACTTCCACATATTCTGGCGCGTCCTAGTAACCATCCCTCCAAGTTAGAAAAAGGGTTATGCAAGCAGGGATTTGCTCCAGAGTTTAAATGCCTACTTCTTAACGTGAGATCACTAGTCAGACATAGTATGGAATGCGTCGTATTCATAGAGGAACATAGCATCATGATGGCATTTATAACAGAGTCCTGGACGGATAACGCCTCAGGTCCAGACATTGTTAAAGCATCACCCCCAGACTTTCTCTGCTATACGTTGGACAGACTGCTAAGGAGGGGGAGGGCTGGCAGTCATCAGTCATAAAAGCCTGGTGCCCTCGTTCGTCGCAGCCTCTAACCCAGCCTGTGAAGCACTGTCAGTTAGTGGGCAGTTCTCCCCTTAGGACACTTTTAAAGCTATGCTTATTTACTGGGCCCCGGGCCCTAGAGGTGGATTCCTTGATTCCATTGGGACGCTGCTGGAAGAGGAGTTATGTGCCAAATCATTTACAATCCTGGGGGACTTTAATTTTCATCTTGAGGAATCCACGGATTTGGATACCTCAAGACTGACACAAAATATATTGGGAGGGGAGCTTGAGCAGCGGGTAGATGGCCCCACACATGTGGTAGGGCACACGCTGGATGGAATTTTTACAAATTCCACCAATCTATCCATGAAGGAGGTCCTGCCTCTCTCTTGGACGGATCATGCCGCTATTATTTTCTCCATTTCTCAGACCCCAGTTAATCCAGCCATACGAAGGCCCAGGGAGAAGAAGATAGCCATCAGGGCCTGGAAAAAGATTGATAGTTCCAGCTTAGAGAAGGCCCTGAAAGATACGGTCCCGAGTCTTCCCAGTAATGTAGAGGAGGCTACGATGGCCTATGGGAATTGGATTGAGGCCGCCTGTAGTAAATTGGCCCCGGTCATATTGTACACCCCTAGACAAGGACTCCCCTCAGCGCCCTGGTTCTCCGACTATTTGCAGGAGCAGAAAACAAAGTGTAAGAGGTTGGAGCGGATCTGGAGGAAAGGATATAGCACTACCAATAAGGAAGCATATAAGGCCAGCCTCTCAACCTACAAAAAGCTACTTCAGGAAGCCAGAACAGATCATGGAAGCTAAATCCTCTTCCAAGGAACTTTTCAGAACCATGACAAATCTTATGAACCCTCCCAAACCTATTACTCATAGTAGCCAAGCATTCTGCAACGCCCTAGCCTCTTTCCTTCTTAAGAAGGTGGAAGGCATATTCTCTTCTTTTAGCAATCAGCAGGACAAGGTTAGGGATTTGGCAATAGGGCCTGACCCCGAGGTAGTCAACAATGCACTCACCTTAGAGAGCTTTACAACATTGGAAGTCAAGGAGATTACCAGTCTACTGATGGGTTGTAGTTCCAGATCCCCTCTGGACCCTTGTACGGCAGCGGTAATTTAAAACTCCCCCGAGGTCATTGCTACCACCCTGATGCCTTTGCTGAATCTCATACTGGGATCAGGTCAGTATCCAACAGCTTGAAAAATAGCCTCTATTTTGCCATTGATTAAAAAAACAAATCTAGATCCCAGTGATCCAAATAGCTATAGACCCATCTCCCGACTTCCACTACCTGCGAAAATAATGGAGAAGGCTATTAATGTGCAACTTAGTTCGTTTTTTAAAACAACAATACGCTTGATCCATCTCAGTATGGGTCCCGAGCGGGACATAGCACAGAGCTAGCGCTGATTAAAGCAACGGAGGAGGTTCTTGAGGCGGTGGACCAGGGAGGCTCCGCCATCCTGATCTTGTTGGATCTGCCAGCAGTCTTCGACACGGTCTATTATGAGGTGCTGATGGGCCGTTTGTCGAAGGTGGGAGTCAGGGACAAGGCCTGGAACCTATTGAAATCATTCCTGGCTGACAGATTACAAACGGTGGAGCCAGGGAGGGACAGGTCAGAGTCATTTTCTCTTCCCTGTGGGGTGCCACAGGGTTTGTCCCTCAGCCCAACGCTGTTTAACATATATGTGAGCCCACTGGCAGCCCTCATAAGATCCTTTGGGCTGCAATTGACATTTTATGCAGACGACACACAAATCGTGCTGTCCCTTTAGCGGGATAAAGAAGCTGAGACAGCCGTAAGATGCCACGACTGTATGAAAGCAGTAACAGGCTGGATGTTGGCAAATTGCCTGAAGCTTAATGCAGGCAAAACAAAGGTGATTATGTTTGGGAACAACCCTAACCTCTGGTTGAGCGACTGGTGGCCCAAGGAAATGGGCACCCCCCGATCCCCCACGCGTAAAGCCAAGAATCTGGGGGTGATCGTGGACAACACTCTGTCGTTTGGGGACCAGGTTAGTGGGTGGTTTCGACAAGTTTTTTCATTCTCAGAACTTTGAGAAAAATAAAATGCTTCTTGTCAGAAGAAAGTTTCAGGACAGCTGTCTCAGCCCTCATTCTGTCCCGTCTGGACTACTGCAACAGCCTCTACCTGAATATTCAAAAGAAATATCTTAACAGACTCCAAATGGTGCAGAATGCGGTCGCAAGGCTGCTAACAGGCACTCCCAGGTTTGCATGGGTCAGAAATGGCCTGCGATACCTGCATTGGCTTCCTATAAAACAACGGGCCCAATTCAAAGCATTATGTACGGTTTTTAAGTCCCTGACGGGCAGTGGCCCGGAATAACGAAGAAATCACCTTCAATGGTATGTCCCTGGGAGAATGTTGCGCTCCATGGAAGCAAAGCAAGTAATTGTTACAAGGGCGAAGAAAGGCAATTGGGGTGGCAGGAGTTTCATTGTAGGTGCTACGAATGCCTGGAACAAGCTTCCAATGCATCTTAGGCACTCCACGGATCTCCTCTCGTTCAGGAGGGGGTTGAAAACGTGGTTTGTTAACAGAATAAGCTCAGTGCAGAGAGACTCCAGTGAGACAGCGCCAGGACACCCTCGGGTAAAAGTGCGCTTTAAAAGCCTAAATAACATAGCATAACTTAACTTGCCCAAGAAAGAGGTTTAGAGATGGTAGTTTTTGAGAACCATATACAGTTTCTTTATGAGAGGTGTCATGATGGTTGTCTGGGGGGACATGAGAGCATCACCAGACTCCCTAAAGGTATTTAAAGTTTCACATCAAATGTTGTAAAGGGTCTTTAGAAAGCTTCTATGGCCAACGGTCTAGTAGGAAGACCGAACTTGTATATTTTAGGTGATTTTATTTACCGACGTTAGACAGAGGATGATGAATGCTGGTAACTGAGCCATAGCTGAGCGTACATATCAGGTAGCTGAGGAATCTCTCTTTTATAATGTGACGATCTTTAGCCCAGACATGGAGGGAAGGTAATATCTGGGTATTGTAATGGTAACTTTGTATGCTCTAATCAATTCTTTCCAAATATAAAGCAATTCAAAACTTGTGTCACAAAACTTGTGTGATAAATCATTTAACATTTCTGATAAATTATAAGCTCTTATCTAGATTCTGTATTAAACTTTGTCCTTAAGACAGCCTGTCTTTCTCTGCTGTGATTCTAGAGATCAGTTGTATTACTGGTCTCTGTGAGTTTTATTAACTGAAAACATGTGGTTGATCAAGCCGCTACCTTAAAGGGCAGGGCCAGGGTCTTAGGTATGTCTGCCCTGAAGACTTGTAGACCTTCCTGGAGGTCGCCTATTGATGCTGCCTGTGAGCCTGGCGTGAAGGTGCCGAAGGCTTCTGAGTAAGCCGTTTTCAAGAGTGGGATTTCTTGATTACTTTGGATGGGACTGGTTTATGAAGAGACTTGGATGCAGATAGAGAGAAATCTGTTAGTTAATGATCGGAACAACCCCATTTGGACCAGGGATGGTGATCAACTGTAATGGCTGCTTCTGCACCAAAACCAAAATGAGTATTAAGGATAGATATTTGAAAACATACTGTGATGCCAGCAGTTCAAGGCTAGGCAGAAGCCTACGAGAGCCCTGATGATCTGGCTGATTGCCCTGGTATTGTGATCGCTCACGACTAGATGCTTAGATTTAACAGCAAGCTGCAGAAAAACTGATCAAAAAAGGTTTCACGAGACATTCAAAGAGGCTGGACTATACACTGAGAAAGAGCTGCCATGTTAAACAGGACGAGGCACTACAATGATCAAACAAGGGGTTAGTTCTGGCGGCCTAGTGCGTTCGTGGATGTAGTGGAGGAGAGCTGGAGGTGAACTGGGTGCGTAGAGCAGTTAGAACCCATTATTGGTGAGGCCTCATGTATTGAGCTGTGTCTGGTTCATGCGCCGCATCATGTGAAGCAGAAACAGGAGGGACGTCTATGGAAGTGCCAACAGAAAGGCTGTAGGATGCTGGGCTCATAAAGGATGATATGAAAGATGATATAGATCCCTGGTGTTAGAATGCCAAGCCATGCCATGGTGTGCATTGTTATTATATTGTATTATTCTTTTCTATGGCAGCCTATGCTACAATATACTGTGCTGTGTCGTACTTATAATGCATCTGCTGCCTTCTTGGCATGAAGCAGTTGTAGTTAAGCTTCTGATTCGACCTTGAATTGCAAAAAGAAATAAACTCTACCCTATATATGAAAGAAGTACACAGTATCAATAAATATTTTTGAATGCAAGCTAGAGACACACAAAAGGAAAGGAACACAAAAATGTATACATACATATGTACACAACCACTTCAATTAATATTTCATATAAATTATTTTTATTTCGTTGATTAGGATAATTGATATATACAAATATAACACATTAGAGACATTTAGTGCGACAGAATTCAAAAAACACAGGTTCCCACTCAGAAAAAACAGAGAAAGAAAAAGATTTTGCATTGAACTAGTTTCCCCATAGTCTCTACCTCTATTCTGATTTTGGGGCCCCCTCTCTGTTTATTGGCTCGACCTTGAATTGCCCCTCACTGACAGATGTGCACCACTGTTTTTATTTCAGTTCTGGCACTGTGATTTCTGTGGCACTTCAACCCCTGTAGAGAGTGGCTGTGTGGCACCACATCCTGGGGGTGATAACCTGTACATGGGATTCCCTGACCAGGATGGAAACCCCTCAAACATGGACGACCCCGTGCTGATCTTCTGCATAGACACCTCCGGCAGCATGTGTGTGACGTCTAAGGTGAGCAATATTGTTTACCATTGTAACTGAGATATAGGGCATGGTCGACATGTGGAGTTCCAAGTCTCACAAGTCACACAAAGGAATTCCCCCAAGACATAAAAGGAATCTCTCCCAAGTCATATGTGAGATCAGAATTCCAGATTTTACTTGTCTGGTCTCCAGCACAGTGTTTGACAAGATCCAAATAATATGATTATGACTCTAAGAATAGAATTGGATGTGGGTATAAAAAGAGTCTGTGAATTCTGATGTTTTGCATTGGTTTGTGTCACTTCCGATGTATGTGGAGGGACAGGCCAATAGGAAATCCAAGAGGAAATCAAAACTTTTATCTTCAATCCAGCGGTTCTGAAAAGCCAGTAGGGCTCTGTTCACACAAACCTACCTGAGTATACAAGCCGAAAATGGACAGTAAGTATTTTGATATCCTGAGCCCAGTCTAAAGTCATGTATTTTGCAGGCACCAGCTTGCCAGAGGCTTTACCTATTACCTTTACTCTCTTTCTACTTGTGGGCAGATGTTTCACATACATTGGTGGAGATCACTGAAAGCTTTAAAGATCAAATGACAATTTATAGTAAACTCTCTAAGGACACTAAGTCTGTTAATTTTGTCAAGAAATACTTTACTAGCCTGAGCCTGCTCCATTATCTTCGAAATAATAAATGTCTTAGATGTATTTCCACTATTATGATACCTATCAGTAAGCAAAAATAACTCCTGTTTTTTGGTCAATTATTTTTTCCACATATGTGAGTCAACATTTTGGAAATGAGGGAATGGCTACCACCGAGGAATGACCACACACCTTATTTTGACAAAAGACACGTAATCATAGAATCCTAAAAATGGATATGGGCAGGTACCGACCAGCTTTCACCATTATCGAGGGAATAAATATTTTATCATCACTCATGGTGATAAACAGCTAATGGAAGGGAAAGTGGTATTAAAGCATGCCGACTAGGTCCTGACGAGTCCTAATACTTTCCTTTTTGCTAAAAGGTCAAAGAGAGTTAGGCAATAGCATAATTTTGAGATAGAATGAAATAATTCCTAGCTAACGTAACAGAAGGTTTCAATTCTATTTAGGACTCTGAGGCAATGATTATGCCTTCTTTCTTCACTTTAATACCATAGCAGTGATTAGGATAACAAAAGACTACATTTTACATGAACCAAAGGGAAAAGCTAGTTGAAAACCAAACACATGGTAACAACCAATCCTCATTCAGGAAGCCACTGTCCAATCAGAGGACACTGACGATGGACTATGTTGGGCTGGCTTGCCCCTGATTGGACAGTGGCTTCCTGAATGAGGATTGGTTGTTACCATGTGTTTGGTTTTTTGTCTACCTTTTCCTTTTGGTTCATGGGAAATGTAGTCTTTTGTTATTCTAATCGCTGCTATCTTATTAAAGTGGAGAAAGAAGGCATAATCCTCGCCTCCAGTCCTGACATAGAATCATGAATGGCATGTTGACATAAAAAATATAAAAGCCATGTAAAAAATAAAGGAAAGTTTAATCTTCACTTTTCTAAACACTGTCCCGGGTAACTAGGCTTAATCGTGAACCACTGCAGGGTTCAGTAATTCCAACCGTGTGGTAGGCCCAAACCTTTCATTCTTTATACCAATGGACAACTGCAAGCATGGAATAAAAAATTTAACATGGCAAGATATATAGGATTATAAATTACAGACTGACTAGATTTTGCCATTTTCTGTGGTCATGTATTTGCACCAAATTAGCAAAAATTGGCAATGCCAACAGATCTGGCTTATAAATGAAAGTAAGATTTCAATTACTGAGGAGTTAGGCACTCAATAATTCATCGTACATGCATTGTATCACTCATTCTTTCACACATACCTTCATTCATCCATCCACTGGATTCTTCCATTTATCCTTGTCACCATGTCACCATAACTAACTCAGGCTTACTGTATTCTGCTAAAGTTTTCCCACAAGACAACTATTCATACAGTCATAAAAGTACTAATATATACAAAATTACAATTAGGAAAACAATATGCAGCCCTTCCGAAAAAAGCAAACTAGGATTTTCAAAGTACAAATCTTCTACTCAAGAGATTGTCACAAGGTGTAATCAACACCAAAACCCTTTCCTACTACTAGAGTAAACTGTGATATGAAAGAAAATACCTGTCTAGAAGCTTTAAAACAGTGTAATTACAATGCACCCTTAAAGGCCTATTGGCTTTAACATGTGCTTTTCAGGTCTACTGCCTTTGCTGTAACATTTCTCAATATACAGATCAGGCATTTAGCCTTGATCAGTGTCGCCAGAAACCAACTCAGACCTTTTGTATTGAGCATAGGCTTTTCCCTAAGGCACTTTTTTCTGCAGACACACAGAATATCCCCCAATCAAAATCTGTGTAGAAGGGAATCAATATTTGGGTGGAGCCAAAGCACCTCTCTGAGTAGTGTTCTCGATTTCTTTTTCTGTTGATCACGTAAGGTCTAAGGCGCATCATGTATAGATGCAGGTGTGCTGTCAAACCAGACCTAAAAAGACATGCCTGGATCAATAAACAGCTGCAATAATTTTGTGAAAATTATAACTGGTAAAAATAATATAAACCCTTCCTAAAACAGCATTACAAGGAGTCTCAAAGTGCAAATCTTCTACCCAGCGCGCTTTTCACTTAATGTATCCAACACCAGAACCCTTGCCTGCTACGCCAATATGTGAGAATCCCTGTAACAAAATGCCTGCTTACAAGCTTTAGAACAAAGTAATGACAATCCATCCTGAAAGACATATAGAATTAAACATAAGCCTATCACAATAGATAAGTCATACCTGCTGCGTTTGTAATACGTTTTCATAATAGAGATCAGGCCTACAGCCTTGATTAGGGTCTTGTCAATACACGTGCCACACTCTGCTATGTGGAGAATACACTTTTCCACATGGCAAAAAGTACAATACAAGAATAATTGTTTTAGCACAAGCACACAACTTCTGTCATATCAAAATCTGTGTCATGGAAATTAGCCTTTAGGTGGAATCAAAGCCCCTCTTCAAGCAGTGCTCTTTAAAGCTTTTCTTGTGATCACATAAGGTCTGGTGCTCATTAGATGTGGACACAGGTGCGTTGTCAAGCCAGGCCTAGAAAGGCAAGCATGTGGCTCCATCAACTGCTGTCATAATTCTGAGATAGAGAAAAAAAGAGACTTTTGCATGTTGCAAACACTTGTGTAAAGTGAGTCATCACAGCATGACATTAAAGACACATAAGGTCCTTTTAGATTCGGTTCATAAAACTTGTGATAAAATATTTATGTTCTATGCAATCAGATAAAATCTCTGGTTTAAAGACATTAGTGCAGCTTGGATTTCAATGTATTCCATATTTGGAAATTAATCTCAAAACTTTCCTTGGGACATCTCTAAATCCATAGTAAGCTTACTGTCCCATCCACTACCTGACCAGGATGATCAAAATTATAGGGCTCTTTTAATTATTATATGCAACATTGAGCAGTGATTAATATTAAATTGAATGCCAATCATAAATACTGTGTTATTTTAAAATTGTAGGGAAAAGGTGCACCATTGAAAATATAACGTATAGAGAGGGGACTGGCATATACGTACATCTGGTCATTTGATGTACACAAATTTTCTTTCCAGTGTGATGGCCCTCGTTGTGAGTTGAAGTCCCATTTATCTCTTTTTGCATGGATGTTGAAGCACAAAAAGGCTGAATGGATCGCACGTGTCATAGTGCATCTTTGGCTCATGATGACATATCTTCAACTTCGTTTTTTCTATGCATCCTCATAGCATAATTGCCTCTGTTGTCGGTGTGTAGGTATTTAAGCCTTAGCCTGCTCTCTACTGCTCTCATAGAACTCTGCATCGTACCATCAGCTTGCCTTCATCTTCTTACCCTATTATGAGACCGTTCTGAAGACTTTCCTGCTGCACTATTGATTATCACGATTTCACTTCAACTCCAACTTGTAATTTGTAAACTAGAGTAAGATAAATGATAGTATGTTTCAATTACTTCGCAGCCATACAACGGAAGTATTTAAATCGCAGGCAAGTTTTAAACTTTTACTTTGAAGGTAAGTTACATTTCTAAAGGTTTAAATCACATAACCTTGACATAGATATATGCATACATATGTGTATGTATGAGTTTCAGTATCTATCTATCTATCTATCTATCTATCTATCTATCTATCTATCTATCTATCTATCTATCTATCTATCTATCTGTCTGTCTGTCTGTCTGTCTGTCTGTCTGTCTGTCTGTCTGTCTGTCTGTCTATGCAAAGGTTAAAATTATGTTATAGTTGGGAATTGTAATAAAATCTTACATTATGTTACAAAAAAAGTTAGAAATTCACTGAAAAAATAAAAAGATTAAAGGCACATTATAGTTGGGTAAAAATGTCAGTTAGAACATACTGTTTTAAATAAACAAAACCACTGATATACACCAGTTATAGTTATCTTAAGTAACTATAACTTGTCCTCTAAAGTAACTATAATTTCCGCCCTCGCCATACACAGTGTTGTTATCAATGATGTCATTTCGAATGTTGAAGTGAGGTTATCAATGAAGTCATAAAACATGTAATGAGCAATGTAATATATGAGGTACTTAGAAGTGCATTGCGAGGGCCTGGACATATGTTCACCAGTCTCTCAGTCTTTCATTGATAATCCTTGTACCAGTACATATATCCAGCATAGTCTCAGTCGATTTATAATCTCTGTACCTGTACATATGCTCAGCGTAGTTTCAGATGAGTGATCGTCATTGTATCTGTACATATGTACAGCATAGTCTCAGCCGAGTGATAATCCTTGTACCTGCCCATATGTTCAGTTGCCTCAGCCCAGTGGTCGTCCTTGTATCTGTCCATATGTTCAGTCGTCTCAGCCGAGTGAATGTCCTTGTACCTGTACGTATGTTCAGCATAGTGATCCAGCGGGTTGCCAACCTCAGGTACTCAAACACCATATACTCACCTGGGCCCATAAACACACATTCACATAGGCTAGTAAATACCGCTGGGGGTACATTTTTATATATGCCTGTTATGAGATTAGTTACCTGTCTAATTTTAACTAATCTTTCACCGATCAAAAAGTTCTTTCTTCTGGTCAATGGACCTATTAGTTGGAACTAGTTGATGGTGAAAATGTCATAAAATTATATTTCATATTATTTTTGAAATAATCACAGACTCGGGAAAAGTTGAAATATTTTATCTAGTTAAATTCATGTGAGCCAAAAATCGAGAATACAGTACGAACTCCATTTCTCCAAGGAGGGAAAGTCAATTATTTCAATAATCAGTCACCTATATTAGAACAAAGTTTCACAATGAGAGTACTAAGGAAAGAGAGAATAGAGAGAGCAGTACAATGACATACTACACAGAAATATTTTTACCTAGAATGGTGTGGAAACCAACCCCTTGGCCAAGGAGCTGGAAGGGTCCCCTGGGAAAGATTCAGGTGACAAAGACTTCAGGACAGGTTTCAGGACAGGATAGATGACCTCTTCTAGATTTAACGCCTGCGTCGCACCCCTCTCTGACACTATCTTCCTCCTCGATTCTTCTGCGATCTTCTTCTAATTAATTGCCTTATTTCCCTCCTCGATTCTTCCGCAATGTTCTTCTAATTAAATGGCTTAAATTTTAAGTCTGCAAATCGATTCTTCTTCAGCATTCTTTCAGCTTTCGGACAGCATCCCGGTCTCTCAGCATCTCAGCATCACTTCATGTGTTCTAACTAACTAAACTACCTCAATTATACCTTGCGTTGCTGATGTACCACCCATTAATGTTTCAACTTTGTGAAACTCTTAATTTTGATTGGACAGGCAAGGGGGGATGATCATCACACCATGCTAAGTTTTAATAATTTTCTTTGTTTTTTTTTTTTATGTTCTCGCCCCTTAATTCTTATTCCCAAGCTTTATTTCCCACTCGCTTTTCACATCTTTATCAATAAAAATGAATACATATAACAGTTCTCTGTTCAATATGCAGGATGTCCAGCAGGTTCCCAGGACATGTAACAATGATGGCCTTGGATGGGTTTCAAAATCAACATCATGGCTTCCCGGCCGTTATTTCTGCGCCTGCGTAAAAGTCACGTGTAGTGCAGGCTTCAATCCCACTCGGAGGCCCAAATACAAACTAATAGGTCAAAAAGAAACATATTAATTTCAAAATAAAATGATTTCACTGTATACCACCTATCTCTACTCTAATCCCATTTACTTATAAAAGCTCTCCCTGCATTAGCGCTTAGTAATTAGCTTGTTTTAGTTTCAGCGAAGCAGATGCTTATCATGTGAGCTTTCAAGCAGCTATATTAGATGCATTTGCGCAGGTTCAGAAATTTCCCTCCAAGCGAAAAAACAGTCATTCTGCGTAGATGCAGTAGATGAATGCGCAGTACAGTTTCCCGTGTTAGCAGCCATCTTAAGTTTCACTCGGGTTACTTGTTAGAAAAACACGTAAGCAAGCTTCATCTTGCTAAAATATGTAGTGTGGTGCATATTAATTTACACAATACTTTATTAATACATTGTTATGAGCTATATGAGAGGATTGCATCCGAGCAAGTCTCTTTTTTACAAGTCCTTGCTCCATCAATAGTCTCAGTTGAGTGATATTTCTTGTACCTGTACATAGCTTCAGCACAGTCTCAGCCGAGTGATAATCCATACGCGGTCACCTATGCTCACTGCTTTTCTTTCATTCCAGCACGAGGATGACGAAGACCATGAGGGATACTACACCACAAGGATGCAGGTAATGATCCACTGATGGGTGGGGTGTTTACTGTTTCAGGTTGTGTAAACATTGCTCATGTGCCTGGTGTACATATTAAGCTCTGTCTGGACTGATGCATCCATTCTCTGGTGCACAACATGGCTGAGTGTGATGTGAGCCATTGGCTGTGTCTGTTGTGAAGTACTGGATGGGTTTGACATAAAGCACTGGTTTTGTGCCTGTTACAAGCTTTTCAAACTCCTGGTAGGATGACGACCAGCTAAAAGTGACGACCCAAAAAGTGTTGGGTGTGTGCCTGCTGCAGGGCGTTAGCTGTCTTTCTAATTCAAAATTTGTGTCTATTGCAGAGCCCTGCGTTGGCTGTGTAGCTGGTGTAATCTTCAACTGTAGTCCTAGTGTAAAACTTTGGCTCCATTTCTTATGAAGCATTTCCTGTGCCAAGTGTAAAGGATGGATTGTGTGTTTGGTGCACATTATTCTTGTGTCAAAGTTTGGCTTTGGCCTGGTGTACAGTGTTGGCTATGTGTCTAGAGTTACGGTTGCCTATCTGCCTGGCGTAGAGCATTGTGTTTGCTGTACAACATGGTGTGTAGAAGGTGTAAATTGTTGTCAGTAGTTATGTCTTTGCATTTTATCAATATTATCAACTGCCTGCGTGCTGTAAAAGTAGTTTTATTAATTCAGTAAGTTAGTGTCTATGTCTGTTATGAAGCCATAGTCGTGAATCTGGTGTAAAGCACTGGTTATGTGTTCAAGAATACAGCGTTGGCTCTGAGTTTTGTAAAAAAAAAAAAAGAAATACTGCCTGTTCGATGTAGGCCATGGATGTGTAGCTATTTTAACACTTTATGTGTGTGGGGTAAGCATCTGATTCACCATTATCAGTGTCTGGTTTACACTTGAGTGACTTGTGTAAATAGTTGTTTAGGTGCTGTGTATCTGTTCTAACGTGTTGTTTGTGTACCTGGAGTGAAACAGTGGCGGAGAGTGTAATGCAACGTGTTGGTAATATCTCTGTGTAAAGCACCAGAGACACTTTAGCAGTGCTTTTAATGGGAAAAAATAGTGTAGGTACTCATTTAAATGTGGCGAGGGGCGGGGCTAGGGGCGGGGCTTAATGTCAGACATGCGAAGTTTATTGGCTTATATACTAGTTGCAATACACACGAGAAATGTTTTTTTATAAACAAATCAGGTTAATTCCTTATACAAAATGAAAGTCAAACAGTGATATTTTAACCTTTCCTCATTTTGTAATATTTCTCACAAAAACAGGCACACACAAGCAGGCAAACAGACAGCAGACACTCACACAAAAGAATCAGGTGGGACTAAAGCCCTTTTAACCTCCCATGGCTTTTCTCTTTGTGCTGTCACTGGGCTGCCTCGATTCCTTGCAACACAGCATGACGGCGAACACTGGGATATCATGAAAATGAACCCACGCTGAATAGTTCAGCGGGGGCTCAGCTCAGGGCTTTAAAAGTGATTTGGCTGAACAAAGAGACAGGCTACCAACACTAGAGGCCAATGCACCTACCCTCCATGAGTACCGGTATTCTCCATGGCTGTAGAGAAGTGCCGGTACTCAGGGTGATAAAAATAAGAAGTGCCGGTACTCAGTACCGGTGAGTACCAGTCCATTTAAAGCACTGCACCTTAGTGTAAATGTCCCACGAAGACAAGTTCTGCTATACTCGGGAGTGTGCCACAGCACTGTTTGATGGTGTTAAGTGTGTCTACCGGAGCCAGGCGTTGTGCACAGTGCAGCCTGGATCGAAGAAGCAGCCCTGGCAAAGTGAAAGAGATACACTTTTGGGTGTGAAACACTGGTGCCAAGAGGCTACTCGGCATATGACATTACTGCTGGCAAGGAAATTAAAAGCAAACGAGGAACACTTGTGTGCGCGCCCTGCACAGCTTCAACTGGGTGTTTCCCTTTAGTTCTTTGACTGTATGTGTGCACTTTGGTGGTGTAAGCCAGTGACAATTTGTCAGTTGTGAACCTTTGAATGCGTCTGCTGTAAAACTTTGTATGCAAAGTGAAGCAACACGTGTCTGAAAACAAATGGATGTATGCAGAGCCGTAACTGGAGCCAAATTTCTACCAATTTTCTTTTCTTTTGGGGGTTGGGGGCTTATTCTTCTAGCAATAGACAGAATAAAGATGAAGGGGTGAAAAAACAGCAAAGCCTCGTTAACACGTAAATGGTCTTTTAAAGACCTGTGAAGTACTCGGGTATAAGCTCAACAAGCATTTGCAATGCAATAGGTCTCGCATTGGTGAAAGTTAGAGCTATTGGTGGTGAAAATGCTGAGGTTTTTATCCAATCTGTCAAGAGGCTGAATCCGGAGTTTGGAGGGTAGGTAACTAACTGCGGCAACAACAGAAACAGGCTGGAGATGGAATGTTGCAGTGTATGTGGTTTAGAACCCCATTAAATAATGTAAGGCGAAAAGGCTGCAACAAAAAGCGTCTGAATGTAGAAATATGGTGTAGGAATAGGAGTTAGGAATGCTGCAGTTGTGGTGCTTTTTAGGCTCTCGGTTATCCGTTTTTACAGATTTTACAGATAAATACAGACCGAAAACAATATGTTTCTTGTCTGTATTTATTTTTAAAAGCGGAAAAATACAGAAAATTGTGGTTCTTGATAGAGAATCTCCATGCTGCCTTTAATGAACTCCAAGCAAAAGTGAGCCGTTGTGCTGGGAGTATGCTTTTTTTCTTCCAACAATGCGCCGGCCCCGTTCTCTCCGAGTAAACACCGCCTGAGCGCTCCTTTTGTTAGCGCCTCGAGGCCTCGGGCCTGTTCTCCAGGGGCTTGTGTGCTGCAGACAAATAACACCCCTGCTGCTTGTGCGCTCCCTGACAAAGGGGGAGGCTCACCTTACTGTTCACTGAAGCCTCGAGGCCCTGCGCCTGCTAGCAGCACTAAGATGTTCATCCTTCCAAGGACGATAAAATGAGCACACTTCTTTATAATAAAAAAACAGCTACTTTGCGTGAAGGTGCACTTTAAAACTACATGCAATGTATGTTACTTACATGTGTGTAGACACACACACGTATTCAGAGTCGCCCACGCGGGATCTGCAGTAGTTTCTTAAAAGTAGGACGGTTTTCAGTCGCAATAACTTCACGAGTGCACACTTATGCTTGCGTTTTAGCCCTGGTCCGCGCTGTATTAAGTATAAAGACACACACACTCGAGCGCACACACATGGATACACACAGACACATGCACACACACTGACAGAAACACACGCACACAATACGCATACACACTGACCAAGGCACACAGACCTGCACACACAGACACGTGCACATACGCACCAGTATCTGTTGGGGATCAGCTGCTGGTGTCCACACGCAGGTCTGTGTAGCGCCTGCTAGCAGCGAGCAGAGGTGCTGTGTCCGGCGCTACACAACCAGGACACAGCACACACCATCAGCCCCGGTGGCCTCTCTGCTGCTTGTGCGCTCCCTAACAAAGGGGGAGGCTCACCTTACTGTTCACTGAAGCCTCGAGGCCCTGCGCCTGCTAGCAGCACTAAGATGTTCATCCTTCCGAGGTCGATAAAATGAGCACAATTCTTTGTCTATTAAAAACAACAGCTTCTTTGCGTGCGGCTACGCGGCTCCCCCGACATTCCAAGCTGACGGCGTCCCAGGTGCCTGCCCCCACCTGCCCTGGGGGAGGCGCGGGCAGGGGATGAGCGCGCGGAGCAATGCCTACCCGGGGGGCAGTACACAGGAGCCCCGCCCAGGGGCATGAACGAGAGACAGTGACTGGCGCTTCCAGGGCCGTCTAGAGGCAACACACTGAGAAACATCACCCAACGCAGGACAGCAGCCAGAGATACTGCTTTGTTTATGGTGCGCTTACCGGTCCTCATATTGAGGCATCACATCGGGCTGGAAAAAATGGGGAATCTGAGTTTTGGGCCCCTTTACTGAGCATAGTTAAGTTGTTCCATGAAAGAGGAGTATAATGAAAATGAGTCAGAAAATGAAACGTATGTTGTAAGTGGCGACCTTGAAAGACGTACACAAAACATTGCTCAGTATATAATTTCACATTAAAAAAGAGCCCGTTTTTTGTTGTATCTTTAAGACAGACTAAATACTTGTACGTCTTCACTTCACTTCGCAAACAAAAAACATAAATCAAGTATGTTATCATGACAGAAAAGTGAAACCAATTAATGTACAAGAGTAAGTAAGGGATAACACTGTGCCTTGACGAGAGGCTGAGGAACAGCTCGCGAGTGGTGCGCATGCGCGCGCCACAGGGAGACATGTGGTTTCAATTATTGCGCCCGTGTCTGGGCACGGTAATTGAAACCACATGCCTGCGGTGCGCTTAACAGACACCAATAGGCCATGGGCGGAGCAATGCGCCCACCTTTGGCCTATTGCGTGCTCTCTTTGTAAAAAACACGCATGCAAAGCCCAATAGCATGCCACAAAAGGAGAAGCACGCGCACGAGTGTGTGCGACTCCTGTGTCGATTTTGAAACCCCGTACAAGAGGTCTCTCGCTGCGCGAGCACTGCTACGCACTACAACGCTAGGCGCGAGACCTAAAATCTGTCTGTGTGTGTGACCGGGAAGCTCCCCGGGCTAACACACACGAGGGGCGGGGGGGACTGAAGCCCTTTGAGCCCCATGGGCCTTGCGCACCTCAATGTATGTGTGTTGTAAAGCGACATAAACATCAGCTGTGTGTTTGTTGTAAAGCATTGTCTGTGTGACTGGTGTACAATATTGGCTGAAGATATGGTTTAACTTTGACTTGTGTCTGTGGCAGCATTGAATGTATGTTAGGTATAGAATGAAGGATTTACTGTGCTTCCTGCAAGGCGTTAGCTGAATGTTTATGGAGTACCTTTGGATTTGTGGTTGGTGTATCTCTGCGACTGTATGTATAAAATTAGCTTGGTGTATGTTGTTGCATGTGCCTGGTGTAAGGCATTGGCTGTGTATCTGATGTAAAGTGTTGGCTCTGTCGGTGGTGCAAACTGTGTGTCTTTTACTTTCTCGCCCTAAGTGCGCTGGGTATGCCCAGACGTGGGTTCTGGGCTCACTGTGCCACTGGATTCAAGCTATCCTGGCTGATGAGGGGTGAAACTCCGAAACCGGTCCTATGATGCTTGTTTCCGGTCCAGGGAGGACCTTGCTTGGCAGTTCGGGCTGGACTATTCCCATGAGGCATAGGATCAAGACTGATTTGCATATGGCCAGGTCTAAACTGGGGTGGCATGGTGAGCAAAAGAACGATGGATTTAACCCAGATCTCTTGACTGGGGGGAATGTTTTGATTTGTTCTGCATTCCGTCCGTCCATCAACTGTGTGTCTTTTGCTTTCTCGGTGTAAACATAATTTTTATTTGGTGTGAAAGTGCTGACATTCTCTACCAAGTGTAAAGACTGTCTGTCTTTGGTATCCTTTGGTTGTGTGTGCATTTTTATAGTGTAAACCATGATTAAGTTGTGTGACTGTGGAGGACGGCATTACAACCCTGGTTATAAGGATGGTGCAGAATGATGTCTATGGGATGCTGTGAGATCACTGGCTGCCAGAAGGCGCTTTGTGCTCTATGCTTTTGGGGCACTGTCTGTAAAATAAATTATTGAAAGACAACCGTAGAACAGTGCACGAGCATTGGTTGTGTAGACATGCTAGCTCTCAGGACTGGTGCAGAAGAGCTGACCGTCATGGTTGCTGACTATAAGAAGTGGTGCATGAGTGTTAGCTATGCCTAAAGGTGCAGGAATGCTTGTAACAATCAATGGTGCGGGAGGACCGTCTGTCATGGCACAGAGGTGCTGGCTATAAGAAGCGGTGCATGAGTGTAAGCTAATCTGTTATGGTGCAGGAATGCTTGTAAGAATCAATAGTGCAGGAGGGCCGTCTGCCATGGCGCAGAGGTGCTGGCTGTTATAAGTGGTGTATGAGTGTTAAACCTAAAGGTGCAGGAATGCTTGTAACAATCAATGATGCAGGAGGTCCGTCTGTCATGGCACAGAGGTGCTGGCTATAAGAAGTGGTGCATGAGTATAAGCTAAGCGTAATGGTGCAGGAATGCTTGTAACAATCAATGGTGCAGAAGGAACGTCTGCCATGGCACAGAGTTGCTGGCTGTTATAAGTGGTGTATGAGTGTTAAACCTAAAGGTGCAGGAATGCTTGTAACAATCAATGATGCAGGAGGTCCGTCTGTCATGGCACAGAGGTGCTGGCTATTAGAAGCGGTGCATGAGTGTAAGCTAATCTGTTATGGTGCAGGAATGCTTGTAAGAATCAATGGTGCAGGAGGTTACATCTGTCATGACACAGAGGTGCTGGCTTTTAGAAGTGGTGCATGAGTGTAAGCTAAGTGTAATGGTGCAGGAATGCTTGTTACAATCAATGGTGCAGGAGGCTTGTCTGTTGTAGCACAGAGGTGCTGGCTACAAGAAGTGGTGCATGAGTGTAAGCTAAGGGTGATGGTGCAGGAATGTTTGTTACAATCAGTGGTGCAGGAGGGCTGTGTGTCGACCACAAGCTTTGGTTGTAAGGAGGGAGAAGGAGTGCTGTCTGTAGGAAATGGCGCTGGGGCAAAGCGGGAGTGTTGGCTGTGTTGAATTGTGTAGGTGATCTGACAGCAGGGGGTGGTGCAGGTGTGCTCGCTGTAAGTCGAGGCGCAAGGCGTTGGCTGTTAGGAGCGGTGTAAGAGCACTGCCTGTGGGGCTGGATCACCTGCACATGGATTGGTTCCAGTGTTCTGGTTCTATGACAAGTAGTTCCATGACCTTATAAAGGAACTTGACCTTTGTCTTCTTTCATCTATATGGTCAGGCAACTCCTCGGTTGCTTGCAATTTTCTTATACTATAGGATGAGGATATTTGATCCCATCTTCCAAAATCACCAAAAGTGCCCAGTTTTAAGTTGACTGTACCTCATAACGTTAGAACATTCATTTGCAAAAAGTATTTAAATAAGCTGTTCAGGTGCTAGGGATTTTGTGCCTAGAGTTCGGTATCACTCCTGCCACCGGCCTAAGGGCCAGGGGCCAGATGTACAACCACTAGGAATACATATTTCGTAAATGTGATTATCTCCAAGCCACAATTAGGAAATCAGTATTCTTAATCTGTGAAGTAATTTTAGGGATAGATGTATGAAGAATAGCAATAGCTTATACCAAATCGTGCATGATTTTTTGCGAACCGCTATTTGGTTATTGCTATCACTAATGTACAAAGGAGATATTTAGCCCCTATTCCTAAAATAGTAATTCGTAGTGGGCCTCAAATAGACATACTTCATGAATATTAATGAGGTAGATCACAATTTGTGATCCCCTACCATTTTCTGCCTTCACAGTGATGGTGGCCTCCTGGGGTCAGCAGACCACTATGTCTGTGATTGCTTTTTAATAAAGCAATTTTTTCCATGAAGGAAAACAGGCTGCATTTAAAAAGAAAAAAAGAAAATGTTTCAGTTAAATTTTTTTAAAGTAGGCAGTAGTCCCTAGGACCACTGCCTGCTCTTAAAAAATAATTGTTCTATTATTCTCAAAGGGGAAGGAGTCCCTTGGGGACCCCATCCCTTTCGTGAATGGTTTCCATCAACTTTGAGTTGAATTTAAAATGCAAATGTTTTGTGACCGCATTTCGGTTGCATAACATTAATTCATACCAATGCGAATCGGTATTTGGACGGTACGCCCTAAAACACGCCCCTTCCAAATATCGACTTGCAAACCCAAATTGCTAATTGGGAACAGGTTACCGAATTGCAATTTGGGCTTAGTACATCTGAAAAGGCATTCTTGCGTTCGGCCTGTTTGCGAATGCAAAAATGTTTCTTACATCTAGACCTTAATTACTAAATAGCGATACCTCACGAATATTAATAAGGTAGCTCACAATTTGTGACCCAATAGGAATAGCAGCCATCATCAGGGATGGTGACCTGCTGGGGTCAGGGGACCACCATGTCTGTGTCTTATAATAAAGTAATATATATTTTTTTAAATGCAGCGTGTTTTCCTTAAAAGAAAACGGGATGCATTTAATGAGAATAAAATGAAGCTTTGAAGTTTCATTGCTTATTAGGAGGCAGTGGTCCACGAGACCACATCCTAATCGTAAAAAATATTTTTTCGAATAGGACATGTTACAAAGCAAACTTTTACAGCGCATGCCTTTACAACGCGGTTTTTACATCGCAACATCCATTACAAAGCATGATTTTACAACACATGCCATCACAACGCATTTTTAGAAACTACACTTACAACACATTCCATTACAACGCATACCATTACAATGCATACCATTACAACACATAATACTTTTAGGGCAACAGTACTGTAAGTGTTGGATAGTGTTGGGGTAAAAATTACTATTCCAACTCCAGTGAGTGCAACAGTAGGGTAAGTGTTGGATAGGGTAGGGGTAAAATGTACTATTCCCACTCCAGTGAGTGCAACAGTAGGGTAAGTGTTGGATAGTGTAGGGGTATAAATTGCTATTCCCAATCTAGTGAGTGCAACAGTAGGGTAAGTGTTGGATAGTGTAGGGGTAAAAATTACTGTTTCCCATTACTTACCTTATAATGCGTTGTAATGGCATGCGTTGTAGTGGCATGCGTTGTAATGGCATGCGTTGTAGTGACATGCGTTGTAATGGCTGTGTTGTAATGGCATGTGATGAAAAGGATGTTGCGCTGTAATGACTGCGTTGTAAAGGTAGTGCGTTGTAATGGTTGTTTCCCCTTTTAAAATGGTTAAAGTATTACTGTTTAGCAGCCAGAATTCGGCCCCATACAGTAATACATACCATACCGATTGGGTATTTGCAAGGGACGTCCAAAGTACGCCTCTTCCCAATACTGAATCGCGAATGCAAATTGTGATTCAGTAACAAGTTACCCACATCGCATTTAGCATTTTGTGCATTTGAAAAAGCATCTGTACAACTTGCACATGTTGCAGCAGTAGGTCGGAGATGCCTATTTAACAGTTCGTTAGGTGATTTAGTGGGGATTCAGACAATGCAGCAAGTAGGTCTGTGAGAGTGGCTTCAGCTGACCCAGAGAAGGATCTGGTCACCCAAATATAAGTTGGCAAGATAGGCCTCCAACTTAGAAGCACCAGTAATACATAGGTGATAGGAAGGAGCAACTCACTTTTTTGATGTGTGGTTCAGAGTGCTGATTGGGTTATTGAATGTAGGGGGGCAGAGTTCCTGGTCCTTGGTCTCTCCAAGGAAGATCCCATCAGAAGATGTCCTTAACCTTTCACCCTTAATCTGGACACCAAGGCTGGTCACCCTAGAAGACCAGGTTAAGTAGGAAAGGTGGCCACATGACCACCCTGGCACTTAACCAGGTGCACTTGAACCTTGGGGGGATGAAGGTGCAGTGGGAGAAGTGAAGGAGGAAGGGCACAATAATTATAAAAAGCATCGGCAAAGCCAATAAGTCTCACCTTTGGGACCTATTGGCTTTCCAAGTGGGTTTAGCCATGCTGCGCAGCATCACCAATAAACAAGCATTTACAATGCAATAGGTCTCGCGAGTTTGAGCTATTGGCATTGCAAATAACAATGCCTTTTACTTTTGTTTTCTTTTTAAAAACCTAAATAAAAGGCATTGTAATTTACAATGCCAATAGCTTAAACTCACGTAACTGCGAGACCTATTGCATTGCAAATGCTTGTTTCAGTAGGCAGGGGCTGTCCCAGCCCTCGTACAGTGTGACAGCTAATTAACAGACACAGATTTTCTTCCCCACCCCTTCCTCCTTAGGAGCTGAGGGAAGCACTGTTAATGTGCTGTAGAGACACTGAAAATGTTATGTGGGGAGGCCTTTGTGCACTCTGCATGTGAGCAATGTAATTAACTTGGCCCTGCAGGGTGGCAAAATGCCTGGGCTATAATCCTGAGCTGAGCCAGAGAAATATGAAATTCTTGAGGACCCATAAGATGTACATATATCTTCTGGGGACTTGCATATTTGAACTGGGCGCACTCTTTTGACCCCATTTGATATCTTGCTGGACTTTGTAGGCCAAAGGGAAACGAAACTACACTGTAAGGCACAATTCCTCCTATGTGTATAATAAAGTGTAACTGCAGATGGAACAGTAAACCATACTGACTTTACCTATGAGTGCCAGTCAAGTGCCCCTTACACTAGCCATGTTGCAGCAGCCTTATCTTAAAAGGCGGACACTGTCGAGAAACACGCACAGTCCATTTACTGTGTGATTACAGTGGGTTAGACACAAGTAGTGTGATTCAACCACAGTAAAAAGTCAAAAACTGGGTTATCACAAGCATTTACAATGCAATGGTCTCGCCTTTTGCATAAGTTGGAGCTATTAGTATTGTAAATGACAAACTTTTTTATTTATGGGTTGGTTTTGAAAACAGATAAATAAATGGCATAGTCATTTACAATGCCAATAGCTTTAGCTCTCGCAAAGGCGAGACCTATTGCATTTATACACACACACACACACACACACACACACACACACCGAGCCCCACACACACAATCCTTTGGTGAAAATGTAGGGTTGGAAGGGGTCAACAGGGGGCACAGCGGCGGGGAAACGAGTGGGACAGAGGGCAAAAGGGGCACAAAAGGGAAAAAAACGAGTGGCACAGAAGGCAGAAGGGCACAGAAAAACGAGAGGAACAGAGGGCAGAAAGGCACAAAAAACGAGGAAAAACGAGTGGCACAGAGGGCAGAAGGGAACAAAAAACGAGTGGAACAGAGGGCACAAACAACGAGAGGAGCAGAGGGCAGAAAGGCACAAAAAAAGAGGGAAACAAGTGGAACAGAGGACAGAAAGGCACAAAAAAAGAGTGGAAAACGAGTGGCACAGAGGGCAGAAAGGCACAAAAACGAGTGGCACAGAGGGCAGAAGGGCACAAAAGACGAGAGGAGCAGAGGGCAGAAAGGCACAAAAAAACGAGCGGAACAGAGGGCAGAAGGGCACAAAAACGAGAGGAGCAGAGGGCAGAAAGGAACAAAAAAAGAGGGAAAACGAGTGGAACAGAGGACAGAAAGGCACAAAAAAAGAGTGAAAACGAGTGGCACAGAGGGCAGAAAGGCACAAAAACGAGTGGCACAGAGGGCAGAAGGGCACAAAAACGAGAGGAGCAGAGGGCAGAAAGGAACAAATAAAGAGGAAAAACGAGTGGAACAGAGGACAGAAATGCACAAAAAAGAGGGAAAAACGAGTGGCACAGAGGGCAGAAAGGCACAAAAACGAGTGGCACAGAGGGCAGAAGGGCACAAAAGAGCCACACACCGAGCCACACTCACACAATCCTTTGGTGAATATGTAGTGTTGGAAGGGGTCCACAGCGGCGGGGAAACCAGTGGGACAGAGGGCAAAAGGGGCACAAGAGGGTGAAAAAACGAGGGGCACAAAAAAAACGAGAGGAACAGAGGGCAGAAAGACACAAAACACGAGGGAAAAACGAGTAGCACAGAGGGCAGAAGGGCACAAAAAAACGAGTGGAACAGAGGGCAGAAAAAACGAGAGGAGCAGAGGGCAGAAAGGCACAAAACAAGAGGGAAACCAGTGGAACAGAGGACAGAAAGGCACAAAAAAGAGGGAAAAACGAGTGGAACAGAGGGCAGAAAGGCACAAAAACGAGTGGGTTATATACGAAACCCTAAACTGTGGCTACTCTAGTGGTGGGCAAAGTCCCCTTCTACAATACGCCCCCTTGAACAGTGGGGAAATGCCAAGCTGAGACATACAGAAAAGCCATCAGCATAGATATGGGAAATACAATGTCATAAAACACATGCGTTGAACCTACTGGAAAGCAAAGGGTAAGGCAAGTGATCAGGTGTGGTGGCTGCCTGGCAGGGGTGGAGGCAGCATAAGCTGTGTTTTTCCATATTAGGTTTAAGTTACTATAAGAACCCCTTCATTAACCAGAAACACTACCAGCACCCACACCCAGTGCATTTACTCCCACTTTCACGCACCGCACCTTCATTGTATTTGCCCTTCAACCAGGTACATATGAAAAAGAAACCCTGATGCAGGGCCTGCGGGTGGCGGGCAATTCATTATACAAAGTTAAATTAACCAGTGCACTTCTACCAGCAGTGGGGGCGAGGGGTCCACCTGCACGCAGCGTTAAAACGAGGAATACAGTCAGGTTTTTTTTTCTTCAATGGAAGCCTAAATATAGCGGCGCAGCGCGGCATCTCCTTGGTGACCGGCGGCTCCTCACCGGCGGGGGTGGCGGGTCCTCTGGAGTCCGACCCAGGGTGTCGGGGGTCCCGGGCGCCGCACCGCTACCAGGCGGGGGCAGCCCCGGGCCATTAACCGGCTGCAGGGGGTGGCGGAGTGTGGGGCACCTGCATGCAGCTGTGTCCCGGTGGGCTGGGGCTCGCGCTCCTCGGGCTCTCGTGTCCTGCCCCCGCGTCGGCCTCCTACTCCTGCCACCGGCTCTCCGGCTCCTGCTCGCTCTCCTCTCGGGCTCTGTGGGATGGAGAGGAGGAGCGGGGGCGCGCGCAGCCGAAGGGATGGAGAGTGGGAAAGGGGGGCGTGCCGACGGTCCCCGGGGATGGGCTGACAACACGGCGTGCGCGCAACAGTCACCCAGTCTGTGCGCGTGCACCCGCCCTGTCTCCCTAATGAACGCACTTGGAAGGCAAGGCATCACAACACTCTGCGCGTGCCCCGGTCTGTCTCCCTTGAGAGGCATCTCAGCGACTATAGATCCCGCCTGAGCGAAGCAGCGCGCTAACGCCAGGCTCGACCTAAAAAAAACGGAATAGCTTCTTCTGTTGCCTTTAGCGAATAATTATTGAAAAATGTGGAATTAAAAAACTTGCAGAGCTTGTGATCTGCTCCCAGTCTCTTCCCAAAGCATGCATTGGACATCCGAGCAAGGGGGCTGCTATTGGCTGCCCATGTAGCAGGCGGCTAGTTATTGGCCCACGCCTGCTGCCGGGGTCTTGCAATTGGACTGTAGAGTCACATGTGACCAGGGGGAGTCACGCGCTTTCCGGGAACCCGTCAGGTAGGACATAAACAAAACAAACCCAAGGAAAGAAGCATGGAGGGTCCGGGGCAGCGGAAGCAGCAGCGGAGGGTGTGAAGATGACTGATGCTGCCTGCAGAGCACTGGTGAAATGTGTAGTGTAAAGTGTAAGCTGTCTCTTTTCCCTCCAACCCTTCCATCTGGGTTGGGTGAGTGCCAAGATACTCCTTGGAGCGCTATATTAAGTGTCCTTTACATTACATTACAAGAGCATCACCGGAGAAGGGCAGACCAACAGCAAGTGAGTGCAAGGGGGAAGAAACAGAAAATGATATTTTGGGAGGGTGAAAGGGACCTTCCGCCTTTGGGTGCCAGCTCCTCCAGACTCCCTTTGCGGGCTGCAGTGGGGCGAAGATCCCTTTCAACCCCACAGCTAGAAATAGTGCTGTAGGAAGGAAATGTGCGAGTTAAAGTTGTTGAAAAGCAGGAAGAATGCCTTGTTTCAAGTGCAGATCCCGCCACACCCCCTTAGGCTGCACAGAGCTCTAGAAAAGTCCAGGTAGCCTTGCGGAAAGCAGAGGATTGTGGACACAGTCTCCCTACTATGCTTCGGGGTTGTAACTGCTAACTCCTCCTCTGCTTCCCCATCCGGAAGAGGTGCTAAATAGAGGAGTTCATTTGTGGAAAAGTTAAAATAGATGCAAAGGAGGGCAGACATAAATTTCCCAATACCCCACCCGCTGGTGATAGGGCTGCTGCACTGCCAAGAGAACACGTGAGGCATCAGACAGACTGGGGCACGCCCACACCATGGCACTGTACTTCATAAAACAGCCCTCTGCCGGGACAACCACTTACCCAAAGGCATCAGAATATCTTCAGCGATGGCAAGGTGCGTGGAGGAGGGAGTATAACTTTAGTTCGGAGTGTAACTCACGACTTATCACCTATAATAGAGAACCGACAACAGTCCGCTCTCGTGCTTGGTTTGTGCTATAAGACTTTCTGTCGCTTTGTAAGAAATGTAGTAGCAGCTTTTTAACATTACGAGGCCCCGTCCTACTTTGGGGGTTCGGGGATTGGCTTCCGTGTAGGCTTCTCTTTGAAAGGTGAGGCCCAGCCTCGCCACTCGCTAAAGAGTGCTGTAGCTCCGACACCTTATTTTCGGCGCAGGCATTCTACCGGGTCTGCAGGAATAATCAGGATCCGGCAGGTTTTATTACTCGCTCCCTAATTCACAGGTTGCTTGCAGCCACATACCCTTTTCTGGAACACTAGTGACCATCTCAGCCCTCACAATTAATGGTGTTTCGTTCTTCTGACAGCAGGCACCACGCCTGCTGTTATTTCCAATCCTCAACTGCTGGCCCTTGCACTGTCTAATGCAATAGATTTGCCCTGTCTTGCTGTCGAATGCTAGAGAAATGTTTTCAGAGACAAAATACGCCGCAACAGTGCACCCACAGTAAGCATGTCTAGCACCTCATGATACCACCCCCCCAATGACAAAGAAGAGGTGAAAGGGACGAGAACTACATTAAATCATGTGGTTTCCCTATTGCAAGGCGGTGGATGGGAAACAGTGCCTGGATTTCTGTGGGGATAGTCTTACAGTGAGAGAATTCTATAATGTTTTTAATTTGTCTGCCCATGCAAAATACGTTATTGTAGGTAAAATATACTGTGGTATAATAAGTGCTCAACTGATTGAGGGGCCATAGCATGAAAATAGTTTTTCCTTGGTCTTTTTTGCATTTTGCTATAAAGGGGGCGTGGTTGAACCAATGGGAAGCGGACTGCTGCATGCCAAGAGTGGGAAATCGACTGGAGGAATGAATGAGCTGTTTGACAAAGAGCTTTGCTAGTGGACATGGTGCTCATGCGTCTTAATTTTAGAAGCAGTTGATAGCTATTTAGTGGTTTTGCTACTACGTTATTTTGTAATTTTGAATGGGGCGTTGGGACCCGAGCCAGGCACAGGTGTATTATTAAATGTAAATCAGAAAGATTTTTAAGTAACGGACTACCAAAGGTAGGGGCTCTTAGAAGGTAGGGCGGGTGGTAAATCGCCATCAATGATAGTAAGGATGCACCACCCATCATCCGTAGGAGTCAAGGAAGAAAAGTATGGATCCTTTTACTGGTGGGATGACTGATCAAGGGTCGTGCGGGGGACTGGGGTCTGTATAGTGGAGTAGTGACTAACCAGGGGTAAGAGAAGCAGCTAGGCAGGCGATGTGGCATCTATAGATGTAGCATAGATGTCAACATTTCTGAAAAGTAAAGTGGAACATTTTAAGGAAATACTCGGAATAATGTATTTTCCTCATTGACTTTTACTGTATCGGGCAATTTCAGGCGGGATACAGACAAAATTAAAACCTTTTTTACTTACAAAACCGGGAGTCTGGCCTGAATTAGGTCTAATGGCATGTATAATGTAGCTAGGGAGGGTGGTCCAGCAGTTGAGCCCCTATGTTAGGGACATCTGTTGTGAGTAGAGGACGATAACTCCGAAATCGGTTCACGCTGTTGGTTATGAACCCTCCTCACGCTGAACTCATATTCAGGCACTGTTGTGGTACATCCTTGGACCTATGTACCCCATCAGCCCCCAATGTTCCGGGCGCGGGAGGGGGCTGGGCCTTGCCTGGGAAATGTTTATGCGTTGCCTCGTACAAACCTGAAAGGCAGAACATCCTGGGACCCGGGAGTTGCTGCTCGTAAGCGGCAGCCAGTGCGGCCAATGCGAGAGTGAGGACGTCAAGGAGGCAGCTAGTGGCAAGCCGGAGCGGTAGGTGTGGGTGGGGCCTGTGGATTGTGTAATGCTAGGCTGCGCTCCTCTAGGTCTGACGGCCATGTTGGATTTTTGTGGTGAGGAGGAGAATGTCAATGGAGCTCGATAGGCCGCAAAGCGAGGGTCTAGGGGCTCATTTTTAAATTCTCCCCCATTTCGGGGAGTTCTTGCCTTCTGACTCTTAAAGAAGTACTGTGGCGGTCTGAATGGCCCATTCATTTCCTGGAATCACATCCCGGGGTTCCCACCTCAGGATATAAATGCATATTTTCATAATATTCGGCCTCTCCAAAAACAAGCTAGAATTAAGTAATAGTAACGCCTACTCGCCTCGCATTTTACTTGTAATAAGATACTATTCCCGAAGATGTCGCAGGAGGTAGATAAACTCAACCAAAATGAACAGTCTATATAACGTTAATAAGTGACACTCCTTTCCAATTGCAACTAGAATATACAAAGAAAAAGTTAATAGCGATCCACCATCGAGATTCATTTAATACTTACGTGTAATTAAAACATTCCCCGTTTACTGCCACCCAGTACCTTCGGAATATACACATTCACCTGAGAAAAACGTGTATCATCTTCCTGATAAATTTAATATACACATTTAATTATGAAACATTGATAGCATCTTTACGACTACAAATCATTGGCAAAGTCTGCAATGCCCAGGCTATAGAGCATGATTCAAAGGCAATGGATGAGCCAAAAGTTTCAAAGGCAAAACCTATTGGCTTTGCCAATGCTTGTTGTACAGGGGGGCGGCGGCGATGGCGAGGTGTGTGCGCGCGCGTTAGGCAGCCGCGGATGCAGTGAGGGGGGTCGGCAGCGGCGGGGTGTGTGCGCGCGCGTGTGTCTGTGTGTGCGTCTGCGCAAGCGCCTCTCAGAAGCGCGTCCACAGACCCCGACCCCAATCGCTGCGCGTGCCCCGGTCTGTCTCCCTTGAGAGGCATCTCGGCGACAATAGGTCTCGAGAGCGAGACCTAACAAGAAATAAAAGCCTATGTGACAAGCATCATCATTTTAAAGATGCATGCACACCTAAACAATGGTGCAAGTCTTTTCTTTTTGTTTAGTGATCCCAATTGAATCAGTAAACAAACAAAAAAGTAATGCAAGCGGGTGGGGGAAGCATGCAGGTAAGAGGGAACCCAGGTGAGGGAAGCAATACAGAGAGCGGAATGACAGAGGGTGGGAAAGCAACAGGAGAGCGGGACGCAGCATCACATCTCTGTTCTTAACCCATAGTGAGAGCAGCCCTTGAGCACACCCACATACACTGAGGATTCTTAAACAGTAACAGTCCTTTTGACAGGATGCTTTAAACTCCCTTGTTGCTTTTCTGATCTGTGGTGTATTATGTTGCTTCCTGTTCCTCGCCTCTGTATCCTCCACAGTTGTGTTCATATGGGCCCCTGGCCTGGTCGTCCTCTAATTTTCGCCACATGTCAGTGTAACGAGGCAAACACTTGCCTGAGCATTAATATGTTTATTCCAGAGCCAGTGGTAAATTTGTAAAACAATAATGCTGGGGACCGAAGTGTTGCCTAGAAGCCCTTGGCCAGCGCTATTGAAGGTCGATAAGCCAAATTCCACTGCTGCGTAGTCTGAAATCCACCTCGTGCCTCTTTAATCCATCACAAAACACTCTCTGTCTCATCATATTACTCTTACAGGTTCGTTTTCATCCCTGCCTTCTCCTGTTGTCGCTGTTTTTCCACCTTTCTCTTTCTCCTTTGCTACTTTTGTGTTTTTCTCTCTCTTACTCCTGATGAAAGTCTGATGAGTAAATATAAGTGCTGGTCCCCAAACCTGAGTGCTTGTGGTCCTCCCCTGCACCCACCAGCTCAAATTAAGCACTGTTTCAGCCTAACAATACACATCAATACTTGTAAGAGGAGTCGTCATTAGCTGCCACTCTGGGATGCAGGTCTAGAACTCTGCTCCAAACATTCCTACATACAGATGGCAACAAAGGACAAAATATTACAGCATCCAAATCACCACCTGCAGAATCCAACTCAGCAGAATTCCTGCAGGTAGCTAATGTGGACCCTGCAGGCATCTAACTGAGCTTCTGCATCTGCATAATTCAGAGTCTTTAGGTACATATACGAGCTCCTTCAGGGTCCCAACAAAGCATCATCAGGCACATCACTGACCTAGTAACAGCTTTAAAAGAGAGCTCTACATGTACCCCCATAAGCACGTGAAGGTACCCAGCAGTCTTCCTGGAGGTACTCAACTGTGCATCTGCAGATATACAACCGAGGCCATGCATGAGCCTAACACAGATTCTGGAGGGACCTAACCAAGCCTCTACAGGTTCCCAGAAGAACTCCTGCATAGACTCTAAATTGTTTTGGAAGGCCTTTAACTGTGAAGAAGAGACCCCCAGGCATATATAGTGTTCAGCCGAGGACATTGTGAGACACAGGAGACCCATCTGTGCATTCCAGGAAGCACCGTACTCACTACTTCTGCAGACCAGGAGACTCTAAGCCCCTACTGCTTAAGCAGAGCATTTACACCAGGCTTTCTACTATTGAGATGGGTAACATTAAACATCTCTTATTTCAGCACCAGGAGACCCTGGGGTGAACGTGTGCTTTACTAATATATATGTTATGTTGTGTTATGTTACGTTGTGTTGTGTTGTGCTGTGTTATATTATATGATATGACTGAGCACGGCAAGGGATTCTGGAAGACACTGGATCCTTAATTCTGCACGAGAGAGACACGGCAGGAGATTCTATTCCCGCCAACCCTATAGCACTCATCCCTGTGTAAAACAATAGGTCCCTTAACTGTGCATAACTGGAGACACAAGACTATCTACCTAAGCATACCAGGAGACACCCCCAAACAAACACAGTGGGACTCTGCCCACATCTAAAGCTATACCTCGTGGGCCACATCCGTGCATTTGGCTCAACAGAGGATACAGGACCCCATAAAGACACCCCACTCACAGTAGAAGAAGGCCCTCACCCAAAGCACTTGGTCCACAGTTGTGGAAAACAGGATCTAGTGGGTGTCTGAAATGTTGGCCACAGGAGACAGGCCCCTTTACCACGTACAGCAGGAACAATGACCCACCCAAAGTTACGTCACTAGGCCCTAACTGTCCAAACCAGGAGATGCTGTCTCCACCCAGGAATCAGAGTGCCATTTTAACTATGCTGTCTTTCGTTTGCAGGCGGTGAGATCCGGCCTCTTGCAGTGTCTGGCTTTCCTCGAGCAGAGATGTCCCACGACCAGAGTGGCTCTAGTCACCTTCAGTGACCAGGTATGGCAACAGGAGAGGGGGGCGGGATGGACAACCCTTCAGCGACAGCAGCTTCCAGGGAGGAATGGGAGGCGGGGCACACACTATGGCATGGGGTAATCCCTCTGAGACAGGTGCAGAGAGGTTTATCCTTTTATACAGGAAAACACAGTGAGGTTAATTTGTCTGAGGCAACATGGGCGGTGCCCCCTCCAGGACAGGAGCACAATCGGAGGAGGGGATAGGCGAATCTCTTTGAGACAAGGGCAGTCACGGTCGGAAGGTCTCTTTGAGATAGCAGCACACAGAGCCGACTTTAAGGCAGTACGACCGGGGCAACCGCACTGGGCGCTGACCTAGAGGGGGGCACTGACCTCAGGGTGGCGCTGTGTTTTCAGGCAGGTCGCTCCCCACGCCACACAGCACCACCTGTGTGTCCGTGTCCCTGAAGCTCACCGCTACCGCTGCTGCTGGGTGTTCGAGGCCCTCCTCCACCCGCAGGCTCCCACCTGCGCCTCAGGTCTCTGTGTGCTCGCTCTACCCCTTGTTTCGGTCTGCCCCCGGCTGTGAGTACTGCTTGTGCTAACTGCTGTATTGTTTTCATGATTTCACTGTAGCCTGCCTTTTTCCCTTTTGTACCTCCATTGTGCCCCTTTTGCCGTTTGTTTCATTCCGCCCATTCCGCCGTCCCCTGCGGCCCCGCCCCCCACTCGACCATTCGTCCCGCCTCCCAGCTGCTCCTAACTCCCACCTCCCCTTATTATGGCAGCTGTGCCGCTGGCGCACCGAAGGCAATCCCATCTGCGCCCGTCGCGCCTGGACCGTGCCCAGCGCCAGACCCCCTGGTCCCCGCGAACACCACCACGACCGACGCCGCTACGACGGCAGCACCCTCCACGCACTCAACACTGGATGATCACAAACCTGCTTCCTGGCCAGCCTGAAGCGCACCCAAGGACCCTTCTCCTGCCGGAGCTGCAGCTTCACCAACCTCCGAACCGTCAAACTGCCCACCGAGACAGGACCCAACCACCTCAGTTGCATACTACTTAACACCCGCTCCGCACGCAAACACGCCGTCGAACTCTGGGGCCTGCTCTAAACATCCTCCCCGGACGTCGCCTTCCTGACAGAGACCTGGATGAACCCCTCTTCAGCACCCGACATCATCATAGCCATCCCGGACTGCTACAAGATCACCCGCAGGGACCGCACCAACGGAGTAGGAGAAGGAATCGCCATCATCCACAGGAACACCCTCAGGGTCTCGACCAGCACCGACGACACCCACAGCTCCGCCGAACACCTGCACTTCCAGATCCACACTGACCCCAACTTCACCCTCAGAGGAACTCTTGTCTACAGACCCCCCCGGACCACGGCCTCAGTTCAGCGACGCCATCACTGACTTTGTCAGCACACCCGCCCTCGCCGCCACAGACTACATCCTCCTCGGAGACCTGAACTTCCACCTCGAGAACAACAACAGCAACTCCACCACCCTGATTGACAACCTCGGACTCAGACAGCTCGTCACAACGCCCACCCACTCCACCGGCCACACGCTCGACCCCATCTTCTCCGCAAGTTCCCACGTCACCTTCAGCCACACCAACGAAACTCCACTGGACCGACCAATCGCTGCACCTACTTCACCTTCTGGAAACCCACCACGCACCACCGCACTCAACAGATCCCCCGCCGCAGCTGGAGCAAAGTCACCGAAGATCAGCTAAACACCACCCTCGCCCGAACCCCCCCCTCCGACCCCACCGACACTGACACTGCCGCCCGCAACCTCAGGCGATGGATCGACGACCGTGCCAACACTCGCCCTGATCAAGAAACCCTCCAACAGACGCACTGACAGAAAAACCAGCTGGTTCACCACCAACCTTCAGGCCTCAAATCAAGCCTGCTGAAAGCTCGAGAAGAAATGGCACTGCGAACAGACACTGGACAGCTAAGCAGCCCACAAGAACGCCATCAGCAGACACCATCACCTCATCCGATCCGTCAAAAGGGCCTCCTTCAAGGACCGCCTCGACAACAACGCACACAACAGCAAAGAGCTCTTCAACATCGTGAAGAAGCTCTCCAACCCCAGCCCCAACACCAACGACATCCCACCATCGCATGACCTGTTCAACTCCCTAGCCACCTTCTTCGATCGCAAGATCGCAGACATCCACGGCAGCTTCAACAACCAGACCACCCTGACAGCCACCGACACCTCAGACTTACTGCCCACCATCCACATCAACCCCCTGCTCGCCTGGACCAACGTGAACGACGACGACACCATCAAAATCATGAACACCATCCACTCCGGCTCTCTGTCAGACCCAGACATCTTCAACAAAGCTAGCACCACCATCGCACCCCATCTCCGCAAAATCATCAACATCTCCTTCGAGACCGCAACCTTCCCGGAGAGCTGGAAGCTGGCCGAGAACAACACCTTACTCAAGAAACCCAAGGCGGACCTCAAGAACTTCCGGCCCATCCCCTGCTCCTGTTCCCGGCGAAGGTCATCGAGAAGATCGTCAACGGACAACTGACCCGTTACCTCGAAGAGAACAACATCCTGGACCCGTCTCAGTCCGGCTTCCGCAGCAACCACAGTACCGAAACTGCCCTCATCGCTGCCACCGATGACATCAGGGCCCTGCTGGACAACGGCGAAACCCGGCCCTCATCCTCCTGGACCTCTAAACCGCCTTCGATACAGTCTGCCACTGCACGCTACGCACATGCCTCCACAACGCAGGGATCCTAGACAAGGCTCTGGAATGGACCACCTCCTTCCTCTCTGGCAGAACCCAGAGTGTCCGCCTCCCGCCATTTCGATCCGAAGCTTCCGAGATCATCTGCAGCGTACCCCGGGATCATCCCTCAGCCCGACACTGTTCAACGCCTACATGGCACCGCTCACCCACATAGCCCGATTGCACGACCTCATCATCATCTCCTATGCCGACGACATCCAGCTAATCATCTCCCTCACCAAGGACCCCATCACCGTCAAAACCAACCTCCACGAAGGAATGAAGGCCATCGCCGAATGGATGAAGAACAGCCGACTGAAACTGAACTCAGACAAGACGGAGGTCCTCATCCTCGGCTCCACCCCCTCAGCCTGGGACGACTCCTGGTGGCCGACCACAGTGGGATAAGCACCGACACCCACTGACCACGCACGCAACCTGGGGTTCATCCTCGACTCAACAAGCAAGTCAATGCCGTTTCATCCTCCTGCTTCAACACCCTACACATGCTCTGCAAGATCTACAAATGGATCCCCACCGAAACAAGAACAGTCACCCAGGCCCTTGTCAGCAGCAGACTGGACTATGGAAACGCCCTCTACGCAGGAGTCTCGGCCAAACTCCTGAAACGACTACAACGTATACAGAACGCCTCTGCACGCCTGATCCTCTACATCCCACGCCACAGCCACATCAAACCCCACCTGAGAGACCTGCACTGGCTCCCCGTCAACAAGAGGATCACCTTCAAACTCCTCACCCACGCACACAAGGCACTCTACAACACCGGACCAGCATACCTCAACAGACAACTCATCTTCTACACCCCGAACCGCCAGCTCTGCTCCGCCGACCTAGCCCACGTCACCGTCCCCCGCATCCGAAGAGCGTCCACCGGCGACAGATCGTTCTCCCACCTCGCCGCCTAGACCTGGAACACCCTCCCCATCCACCTGCGGCAGACCCAGGATCTTCTAACCTTCAGGAGGCTGCTCAAGACCTGACTGTTCGAGCAGCAGCAGCACCCCTCCCTCCAGCGCCTTGAGACCCTCACGGGTGAGTAGTGCGCTCTACAAATGCCTGATTGATTGATTGATTGATTGATTGATTGATTGAGCATTTAGTAGGATTTAAAACCACCTGTTGTAGTTTCTGTGTGCATCAAGGTTTCAGGCAGCATTTAAAATGTCATGATCACTCTTGTGATTAATGTTCATGTTAGAGAGAGATTAGCGTTTTGTCTAGTAGCGGTTTTGACTCACCCTAAAGTAGTTCAGAGGGTTAATATGCCTTAAAGAACAGATCTGTATTTTATGTGGTTAGCCGAGTGCATTAGTAGAACCAACCTTTACCAGCTATTTAAAACAAATGAAATGTATTTGAGAGAGGGGCTACGGGTAGATGAAGAGCACTTTTACAGGGTGATAGTGGGGCAATCCAAGGAGGAGGTCATATGGGGAGGAGCAAAAAATAAATCGTTGCACCGGGCGCCATCAGCACTAAAACCGGCCCTGGCAGCACATGAGCGGGATGCATCCCACCCCATCCCCAGGGACAGATACGCACACAGTGACTGGCCCGCTGAGATGGGGGTGCACAGGTGCAGGGGAGAGGTGTCTCTTTGTGTCTGAAGCACGCAGGAGGGAGGGGCTGACCCTTCTGAGACAAGAGTCTTGCGCACTGTGTACCTGGCACTACCGACTTCCTTGCCATTCCGCTTCACTCCCACCTCAGCTCCCCTCCTGGCCGGCCTCCATCTTTGCTTGGGACACCTGCCATTGGGTTAAGCTCAGGGTGGCCGCTATCTTGGGAGAAGGCAGGGGTAGCGCTCTAGTTGCGGCTGCCTCCCGCCCTCCCTGACTACTTAATCCTCGCTCTCTCACTCCCGCACAGCTTATTTGTGTGAATACCCCTGAGGCGGAAAGCCGGGGGCTGTGTGAGTGCAACGCTGTGTATCTTTTTAAATAATCGTGTGTTGTGCGCTGCGTGGCGTGTTACTGTTCGCCTCCTGTGAATTTTGCACACGCTCGCTTTTCTGTTTGTTTTTAACTTTAAACCCTTACCTTGCGCACTGTGTACCTGGCACTACCGACTTCCTTGCCATTCCGCTTCACTCCCACCTCAGCTCCCCTCCTGGCCGGACTCCATCTTTGCTTGGGACACCTGCCATTGGGTTAAGCTCAGGGTGGCCGCCATCTTGGGAGAAGGCAGGGGTAGTGCTCTAGTTGCGGCTGCCTCCCACCCTCCCTGACTACTTAATCCTCGCTCTTTCACTCCCGCACAGCTTATTTGTGTGAATACCCCTGAGGCGGAAAGCCGGGGGCTGTGTGAGTGCAACGCTGTGTATCTTTTTAAATAATCGTGTGTTGTGCGCTGCGTGGCGTGTTACTGTTCGCCTCCTGTGAATTTTGCACACGCTCGCTTTTCTGTTTGTTTTTAACTTTAAACCCTTACCTTGCGCACTGTATACCTGGCACTACCGACTTCCTTGCCATTCCGCTTCACTCCCACCTCAGCTCCCCTCCTGGCCGGACTCCATCTTTGCTTGGGACACCTGCCATTGGGTTAAGCTCAGGGTGGCCGCCATCTTGGGAGAAGGCAGGGGTAGCGCTCTAGTTGCGGCTGCCTCCCACCCTCCTCTCTCCCTACAAAATGATTATGTTCCCTAGACGGCGCAGCGGGCAGGCGCAGCGGGTGCGCCGGCGGCGCGCCAAAGGCGCGCCAAAGGCAAGCCCGTCTGCACCCGTCCGCGGCCGGTTGGGGCCTGGGGCCTGTCACCCTGCCCAATTTCCATCTTATTCCCCTAGGGACCTAATTTCCTTACACAAACCTTGGCCGCTGGTTGCCACCAGTTATTTAAAACTAAAACAACTAGGCATTCTCCAAGCCCGCAGGACTCTTCTGTCTTCCCTTACCCCTGAACATACAGTCATCCCCCCTCCCCCCAAATCTTTGTCCGCTCAGGCACCTGCTAATATGGAATTAGCAATCATATATCTTAACACTCGGTCGTTAGTCAGCCATCAACTTGACATATGCCACCTTCTGGACTCAGACCGACCCGATATTCTACTCATAACGGAGACTTGGCTGAACGAGGATTCCTCCCCTGATATTTTGGCAGCCATCCCACCTGGGTATTATATCCTTCAAGCCAACCGTCCAGCGGGGAAATCTGGTGGCGGCGTAGCCGCTATTATCAAACTCCCCCTCAGGTTTACCTCCCTCTCCCTACCCAATATCCCCCAGGTCGATTACCTAGCCATCCGTTTTGAATCCTCGGTGTCTCCCCTCACCTGCGTTCTGGTATATCGCCCCCCCCAACCTATACCAAATTTTCCCTCGCTCTTTGGCGACCTACTCTCCCAGCTTACCATCAACTATTCCAAACTCCTGGTTCTGGGAGACTCTAATTACTGGCCGTCAGATGCCCATGAAAGCTCTCTCTCTTTGGCCTTCACCGACTTATTAAGTGGGCTTAATGGCCTCCAACACGTCCACACGGCCACTCATTCTAAGGGCCACATCCTTGATCAAGTGTGGACCTACAATCTTGGAATTAAGTCGCTCATGATTTCACCTTGTCACTGGTCGGACCACTCCTTAATTTCTTTCTCTCTCCTGGTCCCTCCACCGCCTCCCCGCAGCCGAGGCCCTAGCCTCCTGGCCCGCAACTGGAATAAAGCAGACCTTGATTCATTTTTTACCTCTTTAACATCTTCGGTTCCACCCAGTCCCGGCTCCATAGACTCCCAAGAAGCCGCACTTGTCAAATGGCTAGAGTCCGCCAGTGACAAGGTTGCCCCCCTCAAGCTAATCAGAACCAAGCGCCCTCATGACGCACATCGATGGTTCTCGGACAGCCTTAAATCTTTAGAACTGGGACTCCGCCAAGCCGAGCGCCGTTGGCGTAGAAACTACGACCACTCAGAAAAACTACAATTTTTAAAACTTTCTGGCGAATACAAACAGGCTATTTCAGCCGCCAAAACTGCTTACTTCTCCACAAAAATTCTTAATTCTGCGCAAAAATCTAAAGACATTTTTGCCATTGTGGAGGAGCTCTCACATCCTGACAGGGTGACTCTTAAACCCCTTCCTTCCCAGGCTCTATGTGACTCTCTTAATCAATTCTTTATAGCCAAAATCAGCAAAATTAAAAATAGTATCTTCTCTGGATACCCGGTGATGCCCCCCACAGAGACCATTCCCTTCTCTAATCTCCATTCCCTAACCCAGTTTCCCCCTATACTAGAAGTAGACTTTCTTTCCCTGCTTAATAAAGTTTCATCTGGCTCTCCCACGGACTGTTGCCCCCCTGCGATTCTTCGTGCTGCCTTTTCGGCCTGCCCCGCCCCTCCGCTAGCCCTCCTGAACAATTCTCTTCTGTTCGGTGTGGTTCCTAGCCAGTTCAAGAACGCTGAGGTGGTTCCCATACTAAAAAAACCTAATGCCGACCCCACAGTTATGGGTAACTTCCGTCCTATCTCCCTTCTCCCTTACTTGAGTAAGGTGCTCGAGACACATGTGACCAGTGTCCTCAGCTCTTTTATTGAAGAGTCCAACTTCTTAGACTCCCAGCAAGCTGGGTTTAGACCTGTTCATTCGACGGAGGCGGTTATCCTCTCTGTCATGGAGGAACTCCGTAGAGGCGCCGACTCTAATATTAGTCAAGCTCTGATTCTTCTAGATCTTTCGGCGGCCTTTGACACGGTCGACCATACCATCTTGGTCGACCGTGTCAAAGAGGCGGGCATCAGTGGGACGGCCCTCAGTTGGGTTCGTTCCTTCTTGACGAACCGCCACCAATCTGTCCGACTCTCCCAGTTTTCGGCTGACAAAATGAAGCTTACTTGCGGCGTTCCGCAGGGCTCGTCTCTGTCACCACTTCTATTTAATCTGTATCTCACTCCCCTTATTCGCTCCCTCCGGGGAAGGAATGTCACTGCATTTAATTATGCAGATGACATTCAGCTTGTCTTCAATCTTGACTCCTCGGACGAAGCGATCCAAGATTTTCAGCTCACCCTTTGTCACATCAGTAATTGGATGGGCGCTCACCATCTTAAACTTAACCCCGACAAGACGGAGCTTGTTCTTGTCGGAGGCCCATCCAACCCTTGGAAATCTACTTTCTGGCCCTCTTCCCTTGACCCCTCTCCTTGTCCGGCTGACAAGGTGAAAAGCCTGGGAGTCTACATTTCCCATGATCTTTCAATGAAACACCAGGTCAGTGCCACTGTGTCCTCTTGCTTTTTCCAGCTTAGGAAGATCCGGAAAATAGCTCATTTCTTGACCACCGAGGCCCTCACTCTGGCACTGTTGGCATTAGTCATCTCTCGGATTGACTATGCCAACGCCCTGTATGTAGGCATCCCACAATATCAAATTAAAAGATTACAGCTGATACAGAACCAGGCAGCTCGCCTGATCTATCGTCAACCCAAACATTTTCACGTTCGCCCTCTGCTCAAAGCCCTTCACTGGCTTCCTGTTTCGGAGCGTTGCAAATTCAAACTTGGCTGTTTGACCCATAAATCTGTGGCCGGCATTGGCCCTTCTTTCATTTCCTCTCTCCTGCACCCCTACGTTCCCCCTAGGCATCTCCGGTCCTCTCACCATGCGCTCCTCCAGACGCCCAGGTTTAGGCGCAAGAAACATGGAGGCCTTAGATTTTCTTTCCTGGCTCCCACCTTTTGGAATTCACTTCCGTTGGAACTTAGACTTTCTTCCTCTTACCCTCACTTTAGGTCTCTGATTAAAACTCACCTTTTCCGCAGCATTTATACATAAGCACTCTTTTCTCCCCTTCTGTGCCTCTTCTCAAGTAAGTGATTAGCGCCAAGAAACCGTCCGGTGTAAGTTGCGCTTTACAAGAATTTTTTACATTACAAGAGTGCACAGGGCGGATGGGCTGCAGGACAGAGGCGCACACAGTAGAGGGGAGTGGCCAGGGCACAAGTCGGGGCTACACATGGGTGGGCGGCACCCACCCACTATTTTCACAGGGTGAACGCTGTCCACCCTGTCAAAAAGTTGTGTCCCACTGAATAATGTGTTGAACTTGTCCCGGTGCAATTTTCACACACTGGGGCAGATTCAGCAGCGCCTGCACGTTGTCTGCTTTCGATCCGTAACAACGTGCAGGCTGGACGGCTCTTTCTTATTTCAAACTCCTGCTGGGCCCATAACAAAAGGCATTGTTGAGTCATTGACACCAGAGACCGTTAAAGAATAATGGGGTATATTAATATTCATATACCATCAGCGCTGACACTAGCCCACAGGACCATTGATTTCACATAGACAAAGAATGCACAAGGAAAATGGGTACAAGATACACAATAGGTGCAGCTTGTCATAAATACAAACATTTAAATCCAAAAGGCATTACACATTTACAGAAAAAATACAAAAAAAGATTCAATGATGGTGTCCAGGAACAGTCCTAATAGATTCAAGCGTATGTCCTTATTGCCAGCAGGTGAGGTATGCTTGATTACAATATATAACACCTTTAGCAATCATCCACGTTTCGACCCAATTAAGTTATGTGCTCATATCTAGCATCACCACAGCTCTTCATCAGAACAAGAGGGAATTAAAGTATGACCGTACGTAAATGGCATCTGATTTGGTTCAAGTATAAATCATACGTATGGCCTCCCCAGGATGAGGGCCCTACGATTAGTGACCTGGTCACCAGGATGGTTGTCCAGAGTTGTTATTCAGTTTGAGTGGGCGAGCGCAATGTAGTCTGGGTTTCTGACAAGTAAAACCTCCTGAAAATGTTATGGGACATGGCTGTGGCGTTCTTGCCATAGCGGGTGCCCTCTCACGACCTGCCCTCACACTCAGGCCCGGACTGGCCATGCCGGGCACCGGGCAATCTCCCGGTAGGCTGGATGGGGAGGGGGCCGGTTTTTTGGCATGGGGCCGGTTTTGGTGCTGGGGCCGATTTTTAGTCCGGCCGACGGCGTTAGTCAGAAAAAGAAATGAGAAAATCAGATAAGTTCACAAGAGTCACGACTCACACATGATGAGTCTCTCCTCGCTCCATGCTAGAAAAAACAGGCACAATTCTATCTCTGAGTCATTCAATCTGCATAAATAATGGCATGCATTTGCATTGGAGCACTGTGAGGGTAGGTCGGGCGCTGCGCTCTGATATCTCTGCGGCCGCCGCCGCGTCTGCGGAGCGTGCGCAGTCTCCTCAGTTCACCCACCTTAGGGTGGGGCGGCCGGTGTTGATCATGCGCATTAAAAAAGTGCGCGTGACCGCTGGTTAGGCCAGGTCGAGGTCTCAAGGAGCATTCCCGAAGTAAGCCAGCAGAGACCAAGATGACGTCGACACCTTCGTGAGAGAGCTGCCCATAATTTAATTATTTCTAGCCCCTGCCTCTGCCTGTTCACCTCCCTGCTGCCGAATGCAGTGCCGCCCGCCGGTGAGTCACTCACTAGTGCCTTTGTTGTCTCTCCCTGTAATAACCGTGCCCGGCGTCCAGTCGTCTGTGGGCCGGGACGGGATTAAACAAAGATAGAGGCCCTCCGACCCCCCCACCCCAGCCCCTGGCCCAGGGGCCAGGGCCTTGGCCTTGGCCTATACCTTTGTTTCAGTAGCGCCTGGCCCAGTGGCCCCTGGGGCCCCTGAGTGTGCATTTAAAATTGTGACAGGCCTGCTGTTGGTGAGCAGGGGAAAGGGAGGACGAGTCGACCCGGCGGAGGCCGAGCCGGCTGCCGGAGCAAAGTGGTGGGTAGTGGTGCTGCCTGCCTGCCTGGCTTGAGTTGCGCTCCATCTCGGCTCCGGCCTCGCTGCGGGCCTAGCCGGCCCTGACTCCCTGAGCTGAGCCTGAGAGCCTTAGACAGACACACACACACACTGGGGAGAGTGACTCCTGGGCTGGTGACCGAACTGGCATCAGCCAACTTGAGCAAAGGCGTTTTTTTATTCTGAGGTGGCTCCAAATGCAGATGTCCCTAGTCGGCCATTCCCTGCCTGCGTCAGAGTGGACTTGATTGTTTCTGAACCATGATGCTATTGCACCACTTAGAATGATGAAAAGGATGTGACTGTCACTGGCCCGGTCACCCTTGTGCATGGAATGATGGCAAGTACTCTATGATCGCTTGATGACAGGTGCAGGAAAGCAGGTCTGGGAGGACTGAAGCCTATTCAGACGATGGCCTGAGATCATCCCCATGAGTAGACATGCGGTTTCACTGAGTGCGAATGCAAATAATTTACACCCCATGCTCTTTCTGACACTATTGCAAATAATTTGTAACAACATTTTATATATGCCATTATTATGTGTGCAAAAGAAATTCTAATAGGCCTTTCCCCCGGCCCAGGGCCTTGGCCTAAGTAAGGGCCTACGTAACGCCTATCACCTATACTTTTCTGTTGATCCCGGCCGGTTCTGCACAGCGCACTACCGCCTTGGGCAGTCCCTGAGTCTGGATTGGGGATTTAGACATTTAGTCAGGCATTTAGAGCACTGAGCAGGCCTCCTTGCTGTTCGTGAGCAGGGGCCAGGGGGGCGGATGACCAGGCGTCTCCGACTGGTGCCGGAGCGAGGTGGTGGTGGTGGCTAGCTCAGGCTGCCAGGCTGGCCTATGCCTGCGAGCAGGAGTCCGGCTATGCTAGCAGTACCACTACCTACCAGGCCCGGTTCTAGAGGGTGGGCCAGGCCCACCCAAACATGAGCCTCCTTGGCCCTCTCAGTGAATCTGCCACCGATGTACAACAATAAAAACTGTTAAGATAACTTGTGATTTACGATCCTGCTGCAGAGCAACCATTGTCTGTTGGTAGTTCTTAAATGCAGATTAACGGAATTTTGTGGGAATAGCTCAGTGGGTTACTACCTCTGTCACAGATATCCTTGTGTTACTTGCAGTTTAGAAGTTACTATCATAACATAAGACAGTGACCTATGAACTGTCATTAAAGAACTGCATACAAACTTCGCTTTTTTATGTTGTGATGTAGTTAGAACTTCTCCATTCTTTCATTATTCTACTGTTACTAAAAAGAGCTTGTTTGGGCAGTTATACATTTTCATCAGTAAAGCCAACCCTGACAACTGAAGTACTCTTTAAATCCTGAGTGTGTGCTTCTTGCGACCAAACCCCTGTAAAATATATTGCCCACCAGAATGGATGAAGTGATTTCTACACCTTGTAATCCTCATTAGCTTATGTGACATTCCGCGTAAACTGATTTATTGTCTCTGTATAATGTGTGCTGTTATGTAAAGTACTGTGACACCCTACACTCATATGAGTAGCACAATACAACAAATGGAATGGATAGGAGAGAGGGGCAACGGAGAGATGAGGGGCACTGATCCAGATCAGGGCATACAAATTCTCCCTACTTCCACGGATAGAGTAATTTCACAGATACACGCACATGCACTCATCATACGCTTGGGCCCATTTCACTAACAAACACTCGGATTACTCTATCAGTGCCAACCATGGAGAGAGAAACCTCCTAAACACCCTGCATCTACAGTAAGGTCAATGCGACCAAATTGATTTTGTCCTGAGTCATGATATAAACAACAATAATTACATTAGAGTATTCAATAAACGACAAGAAATAACCACCAACACTATAATTCATAAATGATTCTTTATCTAAAATTAGTTCAAAGAAAGTCAATCAAAGCAAAATCATTATTTTCATAATTACCTATTCTAGCTAAATGTCATAAATGGGTCAGGACAGGTCTCTCAGTAGAAGTCTCCCGAGTCGCCATCCTCACAGCATCGATCCTCACCAACGCAGGTTTGGGAAGAAGTGGCCTTAAAAATCCCGAATGCAATGAAACACAGACCCTCTCTAGTCTAGTATATTTATAATAAAACTTACAAAATGATAGCAACAAATAAGTTCTAAATTTCCGTTGAGCCGCTGAGCAGAGCGAGCAGGAAAGGATGTAGCATCGCTACATTTGGAAAATCTCCGCTCAGAAAAATCACAAAAATAAAAAGACGGAAGAAGGAAACTCGAGTTTGCAAATGTTACTTTTGTAAATAGTCTTCCTCGGAACCATAGCGAAACCACCACTGTAATCACAAAGTTCATTGTGGCTCTCTTTTCCTCCAAGGTTATTTGGATATTTGCCTGGAGTCGCTGTCATCACGGAAACTTTCAAAACTCCAGCAGAAGCCATAGTCAGGTGACTTTCAACAAGGCCTCTCGTCATCTCATATTCACTCGAGCACAGGCTGTAAATGTCAGCCATCTTTTCTTAGGCCAAAACGAACCATCTTAATTGAAAGAAACACAAACAACGTTACTACATCATCGCAATGATTAAACAGTGTTAATTCCCACTAATACCCTTATGTGTATGTAATTAACTAGCCATCTGCAACATATTTAAGCATAAGTACACGTTATTATTTAAAAGCATCAACACAAAACAAATAGCACACTTATTAAATAACCGCACATTATTATTAAGCAACATATATGCATTCCCATGTGTAGTTTCTTTTGTTAATCATGTTGGTTAATCAAAATTTTCACACAAAAGAAATAATTAATGATTATGGATTAGTATTTTAAGTCAAGACATATAGACAAAACTAGAGCTTAAAACCCAATAAATTTTCAACAGAAAACTCTGCTCCAGCAATCCCCCCTTTGGTGATATTATCACCAAATAAACAAACCAAAAAAAAAAAAATTTAGTCCCATTTTAGGAGAAATTGAAAATGTCTTTTCCTTTCTCACAACACTACACACCAGACTCCCTTTCATCATCCCTCTTCGTTTCCAGGTAAACACTCTCCCCCAATTCTTCTAATTCTATTTCTTGTGGATCTCTTTTTGACCTCTTTTGTTTCTTTTCAATATTTCTTTTAATTAATCTCTTTTTCCCTCCCCTGTTTTTACAACACAAACACACCAATCTTAGTATCAATAAAGCAACAATCACACATGTCAAAGGAAACAATATCTTACCTATAATAGTACTACCTATCTTAGCAATAAAACTCTTAACAGCAACTATTTTATTAGCTATTTTGGTCCAGATACTTTCAGCTTCCAGTGGTACCAATTCTTCATGCAAATCAGTAATATTTTTAATATAGACCTACAGGTCTTTGCTTTCATCAGGAATGTAAGTGCAACAATGTTGAACTTTCAGCATTCCACAAACTCCACCCTCCTTGGCCAATAGAATATCAAGGGCAAGTCGATTTTGCATAGACATGGCACGTACGGCAATCATCTCCGTATTCACCAAAAGAAACCCTCCAGCGGTACTTGTCGATATGCGATCCACCACTGTTGACAATTTCCGAATTCCATATGCATTTAAAGAAATTCCCACTGCTGGAATTAAAGCTCCAAAAATATCACCTACAATTTCGGACCAAGTTTCTCTCTTAAAACGTGTTAATAAATTAATATGTTCTACATCTTCTATTCTATCTATATGAAAGATCTTTGGAAAGACCAGGCCCACATAACATGTGCCATACCAATGGTCAGGCAACCTGTAATAAGCCTTATTCCTACAAACATAATACACTCCTGGGAAAACTGGATCCTCTCCTCCCTTGAAACCCCATCCTGCTGCAATGAAGTATGTATCATGACACTCACTAGCCCCAACAAAATATGTATCATATTGGGATTTCCTCCTAGTAATGCATAGCTTACCCTTCTGTGGTGCATCTAGAGCTAAAGTTGGACTAGCCCCATTCCTCAACTCTTTCCCCATCTCAATGTCCCAAATTGTCTCACTCACTTTATATTTCCCTGCCTTTTCATGCATGTTCATTCTCCTTTCCTCTACCATGTTTAGAAAGGCCTTCTCCTCTTCTTTCAAACTACAAGTTAAATTGTTCTTAAAAATGTAATCTAATGTTAATTCTTCTTTCTCAATAAAAATCTCACCAAAAACATTAGCTTCTTTAGCTGGATTCAGCCTTTTGTTCATAGGCAATTGCCCAAAAATGTTATCTTTGTTAGACATCTCATAATCTATTTTCCCTTACAAATAAAAAATACTACTCAGCACACTACATGAAATTCCATACGTAGCTGGTAAATGGTGATAAGTAAAACCCTCTGAAACGGATGCAGGTAACTGCATACATACATAGCAATCCCTTACTTCCATTTTCTTCACATATTCATACAATAATTTTGAAAAAACATTACTAGAAAAATCATTAATTGACCTATCTTTATGTATGTAAGTATTACTAATTCTAGTTGGAACCACTTTTTGTGAATTCTTTTCTACATTAGTCTCATTCTCAGTATGTATCTCAAATGTACCTATTGTAACTCTAAATGTAACTAATAAAGCTAAAACTCCCCATAATAGCATTAATAATCCAGTACAGCAGCAGCACATTCTACACCATCTTTTTAGGAAGGCACATCTACTTTGATTATTTTCTATGTTAGCCATTTTACTACTTTGACCGTGTCTTTTGACTTAGCCTCTACTACTCCACTACTGCAATTCTTTATTTCTGGATTACTTCAGACAGCTAAATTTCAAACTTTCTTCTTTTCACTTTTCTCCAAGTGATTGCTTCAGTTCACTCAATTTGGATATTCATCACTCTTCACTTTGACTTCTTCAACATCAAATTGTATTAGATCTCCAACAACATCTTCAGTATCCGAATTTTCTCCAATGTCAGTCAAAATAACTTTTAAAATTCCAACAGACTTTTCCTCTCCCTCAACCACTTTTCTCAAGATCCCCTCCGGATTGTCTTGATTCACTTCTTCTCCTTCAGACAGTGCTACATAAGACCATTCCGGTGATCTGTACTTTTGGTTAGGTTTTCTTATTCTTTTGATCTCTTCTGATTCTTTCAACTCTTTCCGCTTTTCACCTTTTGCTGGATTTTGACTCGACACCTCATTCACTTGTTCAGCTTTCGATGTATTTGCTCGTGTCAATCTGTATCTTAGCCTCTTTACTCTGTTGTTAGGCCAAAGATCTCCTCTTACAACCTTTTTTGGTCTTGTTTCTTTATTATTTCTTTCTCCAATCCAAGTTCTCTTTCTCAGAACTCGACCTTCTGATTTCTCATTCTCACTCTCGTCCGATTCTGTTTCAAATACCTCTTATTCTTCAGCAGTTTTCTTTCGCTCCACACTCTTTATCACCACTGTTTGAGACTTCCCTATTTCTTTCCCTCCTCGGGTCTCCAACACGCAATCTTCTTGCTGTCTACTTGTCCCTTCACCTAGCTTATCAGGAATGTTCCCTACACCTCCTCGGGGGTCTTCCGCAATCTGTCCCTCTCTAACTTCTTCTGACCCTGCTTCTTCAGGTGTAATCTCAAGTGGATTTTCAACTTCCTCATCTGATTCAGAAGTAGTTACCGTGGAACTGCTCTTTTCTCTTCTTTCTTCTCCACTGCTTGTTAGAACTTCAGGCTCTCTCACAGAATCTGATCTCTCTTCTGTGACTCTCAATGTTTCTCTTGAAGTCTCCCCTGGAAAGAAAGAATCACCTGACCCTCTTTCTCCTTCACTCCTTCCAGAATTCTGATTCCTCCTCACTGGTTCAGCTTCTTCTTCATCACTTGAATCTGATTCTTCAAAATACTCCTTGCCAGTTCCTTCCTTTGGATTTGGAACTCTCAGAGTATGACTTGCATGTACCCAGTTTTCACACCGGCACACTTTACTGCAGTCGTTGTAGTCAGAATAACTTGTCTTGGCCTTCCCCACCTTGGGACCAAGCAATTTCTTCTTCTGTGCACTTTAATCCTCACCCAGTCCCCTGGACTCAGATCATGAGCTTGCTTTTACTCAAGTGTAGTAGCGTCTTCTCCAACCTGGTGAAACACAGAATGAACTGCGTCAGCCAGGCCTTTACAGTAATCCAAAATCATGTCATCAGTTATTGTCATCAACTTATTGACAGGCACAAATGCATGACGCATTGCACGTCCCATCAAGATCTCATGTGGACTCAAACCAGTAGTTCTATCTGGAGTAGATCTAATAGTCATTAGCACTAGAGGCAAGACATCAGGCCATTTCATTCCAGTGGCTAAACACATCTTACCAATCCTGTTCTTTATTGTGCCGTTCATCTGTTCCACAACGCCAGAAGCCTCTGGTCTGTATGCACAATGTAGCTTCTGTTGTATGCTCAATGCTTCACAAATTAAACTCATGAGCTCATTATAGAAGTGTCCACCTCTATCAGACTCAATCGTTACTGGAAACCCGTACCTAGGAATCAACTCTCTTAACAGTAACTTTGCCACTGTTATTCCATCATTTCTCCTAGTCGGATAGGCCTCCACCCACCTCGAGAACAAATACACTACCACTAGAACATACCTCAATCTGTTCACTTGTGGCATCTCAATGAAATCAATCTGCATTCTCGTAAAAGGACCACCTTCTCTGCCTATCGTTCCCAGACTCACCACTGTCTTTTTCCCAGTGTTAAATTGCTGACAAATCAAACATCTTTGACAAATGCTTTCTGCAATCATCCTGAACTTTGCATTATACCAAGTCTGTTTAAAAGACCTGATCATCGCATCCCTTCCCAAATGTCCCTGGCCATGATACATCCTTGCCATTGTCGACAGCATAGAGTTTGGCATAACTGGTCTACCATCTCTATAGATCCAAACATGATCTGTTTCTCTTGGGGCACAACCTGCCTTGATCCAGTCTTTCTTTTCTTCCTTTCCTGCCTCATCCTGCAACTGTTTCACCTCATCCCACGTTTCTAGGACATTAGTAAACATCACAGAACAAAAAGACATTTCCCTTTCTCGTTCCCTATTAATCGAGTGATTATTTTTAGCACAATATTGTGCTATATCGTTTGCAAAACGATTTCCAAGTGTCACAAAATCATCTCCTTGTCCATGCGCAGCACATTTTACAACTGCTAATTCTTTAGGCAGCTGTATCGCCTCAAGTAATTTTCCAATCACTTCAGCATTCTTTATTGGAGTTCCACTCGACGTCAAAAAAACCTCTCTGTAGCCAAAGCTGGCCAAAATCATGCCCAACTCCAAATCCGTACTGACTATCAGTCATTACAGTCACTCTCAGATTCTTCCCAATTTCACAAGCTTTCGTCAATGCCACCAATTCAGCAACTTGTGCAGATTTTACTCCTTTTAATGGTGAAGCTTCCATCACTTCTGAAACCTTGCACACTGCATATGCTGCACTCAGCACACCATCATCATTCTTCAGACATGATCCATCCACAAACAGCACATGATCGCTCTCAGGCAATGGAAGATCTCTTATGTCTGATCTCGGTTTTGTACAGTAATCAAGCACATCCAAACAATTGTGATCATCTTCTTTCACACCCACATTTTCATTATCTGGCAACAATGTTGCTGGATTCACATTCACACATCTCTCAAGAGTCACATTTGATGCTCCCAAAATGACTTTCTCATATTTAGTCAGCCGACTATGTGACATGTACTGAGTTCTGCTTCTTGTCAAAGAATTGCCACATTATGAGGTACGAATACCCTTACAGGATATCCCATTATTATTCCCTCACTCTGTTCCAGACTTCTACATGTTGCAGCTACAGATTTTAGACAACCTGGTAAACCCACAGCTACAGGGTCAAGTGTCAATGAGAAGTACGCAATAGGCCTTCTCAGTTGTCCATGCTTCTGAATTAACACTGAAAGTGCACATCCATTTCTCTCACTGCAGTACAACTCAAACTCTTTTTCATAGTCTGGCATACCCAAAGCAGGGGCTTCACACATTCTGCTCTTTAACTCCTCAAATGCTGCCATTTGTTCTCCATCTAGTTCCAATGGGTCTTTCATCTCACTCTTTGTCAGCTTAATCAGTGGCTTTGCTATCAGGGAGAAATTACTAATCCACTGACGACAATAACCCACCATCCCCAGAAACATCCTCACTTCTCTCTGGGTCCTTGGGGCTCTCATTCCCCTGATAATTTTGATCCTGTCATCAGTCACCTTTCTCAGACCCTTTTCAATATTGTGTCCAAGATAATGCACCTCTTTCTTGCAAAATTGCAATTTGGCTGGAGATACCTTTAACCCTCCATCTGCCAGATGATTCAGTAAAGCTATGGTATCCACTTCACAAGCTTTACGTGTCTTTGATGCCACAAGTAGGTCATCAATATACTGCACTAGTACTGAGCTTTCAGGCATGATCAAACTCTCCAATGATTTTTTCAATAACTGATTGAATATCGAAGGACTCTCTGTATACCCCTGTGGGATACGACACCATGCTAAAATACGCTGGCCAAACCTAAATGCAAAAATCGGCTGGCTGTCATGATGCAATGAAATTGAAAAGAAAGCATGACACAAATCAATCACTGTGTACCACTCAGCATCATGTGGAATCTGATACAAAATCACTGATGGATTTGGCACAATGAGACAACATGCCACCACAATTCTATTAACTTTTCTCAAATCTTGTACAATCCTGAACTTCCCATTAGGCTTCTTTAGCCCCATTATCGGTGAATTACACGGGCTACTCAGTAGTTGTCTCAAAACACCTTGCTGAATCATTTTCTCAATTATAGGAGTTATTCCTTCAATTATTTCTGGTGTCATTTTGTACTGAGGAATGTTAGGATAAGTAATTCCCTCTTTCACTGAAATTTTCACAGGATCTACATTATTCATCAATCCCACATCCTCTCCAGTAAAATACCAAACTGTCTTTTTCACTGTGTCTCTCAGCTCTTGAGGCAAATCCTCTGGATTAAACACAGCATATGTACCAACCATCTCATTTTCTCTATTATCTAGAGTCATTCGGTACAAAACATCCTCATCTTGTGTTTCAAATGCTATTCCATCCGGAGTACAAAAAATTGTACAATTCATCTTGCATAGCAGGTCCCTGCCTAACAAGTTCACTGGACTAGTGTCACAGACCACAAATCTGTGCATGTCCGAAAATTTCCCTATTCTTACCCTTACTGGTTCAGTAAGACGTGTCTTGATTTGTGTATTAGCTACACCAACTACTTCGATTGCTTCATCCGAGAGAGGAAGATTTCTAATATCTGCTGACCTGACAGTTGATCTCGTCGCACCTGTGTCTACTAAAAAAGTAACACTTTCTTCATTTATTTTCCCATCTACAAATGGTCCTGCCTGGTCTATTTCTAGAGTTGCACCAAGTATGCACTCTTCCTCCTCTCCTCGGCACCGTCAATAATCACCTTCAGACTCACTCCCTTCATTCTTTAACAAATACTGTTGTACCTGGTTAGAACGCCTTGGTTTGTTTACCTGCTCATCATTGTAGAATCCTGAATCCTGATTGTACTTTTGTGACCCTCTATTCTGCGGCAAGGGCGGTTTTGGCTCTTGGCTCTGCTGTCTCACAACCTTCTGTTGTTGCTGCTGTTGATTATTCCCCTCATTCTGCACCTGTTGATTTAAGGGTTTGTGGAAATATGGATTTTTCTGGTCAGTTATGTCCCCTATCTTGGACCCCAACGGTTTCATGTATAAATCACAAGTATATGTATGTTCCCTCCAGTTCCAGTTATGAAGACGCAAACACATGTGCGTCCACCGCCAACATGTCCTCTTTCAGATCCGCCATAAATGGGCCGGATATTCCATTCCTAAGTACGAAAGGCCACCGGCTTTATATGGTTCACTTATGCCATTTTACAGTCCAGGCAAGTAGGCCCTGATTCTGCCATCAAGCTTTTCCTGCCTTCTGCCTCTGAAAGCTTCAGTCTGAGCTCGCATCTGTACCCATGAACTTTGTCCTCATTCTCTGCGCAGCTAACGGTGCCTGACATCAGCCTGTTGCCTGCCAAAAACTGTATTTCACCTTCGAAATTATCTGCTCCGCTCCCTACCCAATGCATTCCTGTCTAGTAGTTTAAGTAAACATTCTTCCAGCTACCGAGCAAAGGGCCCGGCTTCTCTGTCATTATGCAAGTAATTCATAGCCCTGTTACTATGGAAGATTCCTGCCCTCGCATCTAGTGTAGACACTTAGACGCTTGTACACGCACTCACAGTCAGTATAGTCAGTATAGAATAAGATTCTACTCCAAGAAGGCCTCTCTTTTGGATAACACAGTTCTTTAAACATAGGATGTTAGATATGATTTGGGATTAGGTTGACTTGACTCTCCAGACTTCTGTCGCCACATGTAGAGCTAAATGTCAAGTCCCCTTCACCCCCTAGTTGCACGTCAATCACACGTCATGCTGCTGCGCGCGCATTTCTGCCAAGTATTTCTGCTGACATTGCGAAATTCTTTCATGGAACCACCCTATTATGACATCATACTTGATGACGTTCTTTATTTACGCCCAGTTACACCCACTTTTGCTACGCATGTATGTTTTATCTTTACTATCAATTGTTACGCCTCCTCCATTTGTTTCACTGTAATGCCTATTGTATAAAAATGATTACCTATCAATAAAGTACGGTCTTCACTTCCTGAACCTTCGTGGTGATGGAATCTGGAGCTCATCAATTTAAATTGATTATGGAATAAAGCCCGTTCCGAACCTCTAATACCACGGATTCTGCCTCTTATTTTACTGAGCTATTGTTATAGATTTTCCGCATCAAATTAAGTCCCGGTAATTAAATTATTTACCACATGAATGGCGCCCGAACAGGGACACTTTCTCATCTCACGCGCCGGCGGTGCGTTGCAGGCCCGGTCTCCTGTCACAGCTGGACGGACAACAACGCGTACCCACGGGATTTCCTGTATCTCCCTCCTGCCGAGCGGGGGTAACTGAGGCTGCGATCAACACCCAGACGAGGCGGTGAGAAGTGCGAAGTATCCCGACCAGAGCCTAGCTGAGAGAGCAAGATCCGAGGTATACAGAGGCCCACCAGTTTCCGAAGTTTCCGAAGTTCCGAGTCGAGTCCAGTCCGGTTCAAGTTCAGTTCAGTTCCGAGGCCTTCCGTTCCGAGCTACCCGGTGAGTACCATTATCGGGGAGGCGTTCTGACGTGCACATAGGTTGTGCCGGTCAAGACGGGTTTGGGTACACAAATCCGGTCTGCACTGTTTCAGCAGTGTATCTGTACTGTTTAGCAGTATATCAAGTATGTCTAGTATATAATTCAGGTTTACCTAGTTAGTATCGAGTATTATGCTTAGGCACTAGTTCCCTAATTGGCCATCATTGTCTATTTTGTTTAAATGTTAAATGTTAAAATGTTTTAAATACGTTCTGTATATTGTGGTGTGAATGACTGTTCATTATTGTGTTTTATGGTATTAAACGTGTTCAAAATTAGGTATCAGATCAGATCAGTTCTCAATATGCCGCTCTTTTCGAAATTAAGACAGATCACAACTAGAAAAGGGGTACTCGAAGAAGCTGTTCCCATTCCTCCTAGGGACACTCCAGGGTACTTCATGTATCATAAACATGGCCTAGACGCCATATTATTTCTTGATCTATGGGTAGACTACACCAAGGAATTACCAGAAAGTCAGAGGTGGCCCGCAGCTGGGACCTGGGATGCAGATTGCATCGTGAAAGTAGAGGAAGATTTATGGAAAAGGAAAGCTAGACAATCACAGAAAGACGCCATTGAATTATGGCGTAAAGAATCGTATAGACGTACAGAAAAGGCACGTAGACAGGAAGAGAAGAGTAAGGAGAATTCAAATAAAGTTCGAGAAAGTGTATTAATTGAAGAAGGTACTCGAGTAAAGTCAGAACAAACAGACAGACAAAGAAATGCCCTCGTGAATGGTATGTATCCTCTTCTGGCCGAAGGACTACCTAAGGCTACCCCGGAGATACCAAAAGACTTGCCACCCCCATTGTTTCCGATAAAAGTACATCCCAAAGGGCATCCCAGAACAGCAGAAGATGTTTTTCTTTCCTCTTATTTAGACGACGCAGCTCCCGAGTATGCTAATGCTGCGCCACATAGACCGTCTGCCGAGGGGGTTCAACGCCAAGACCCTCCTTCGTCTGTGCCTCTACAACAGCACACCCCGACACAAGTTCCGGCAAGCACATCTGTTTCTACATCCGCATCCACACCTATGGTTGCTATATCCCGTTCAACGAATCCTTTCACATCCGGCACCCCAGGTGGTGCTACCGGAGGTACATCAAGCATTTTTTCTACGCCACCCAGAACAAATAAACTTTCCTTTCAAGAAATAGCCCACCAACGTACGCCCAAACTAGTAACTCCCAACACGCTCAAGGAACTTCTAATAGACTGTAGATATGACCCTGTGCCCGGAAAAGGGGACGAAATGATGCTGGCATCATTACGTATCCGACGAGCTGCAATATATTTAGGGAAGCTACCAGGAATGACTGCCCATTTAGAAAATATATATCATTTTGTTCAGTCAGGGCGAGACCCTGAGAGTATTAACAGAGCCATGGAGTACCAAAAGGTGGAAATACAGGGGGAACTGTTGCGTTTCCTCATAAACTGTGCGATCAGAAACCAAGATCAACCAGGGGTAAATCCGGAAGAAATGCAGATTCTTACCACATGGGGTAAGAATATATCAGAGGGGAGACATGATAAACGATCATGCATAGTAGCTATGAGCCGAAAGATCCGCAAAGAAATAGAACGAATACACGAGGAAAGATTAGCAGTAGACGAACCAGAACAAACCGAGGACGAGGAAGAATTAGAACTACCCACAGGACAGTTAGAAACCATGGCCTATGTAGGTAGAGGAAGATCTTGTAATGATACTAGATGCTTTACTGACCCGACATGTCCGATACGTTCAGATAATAACAGAAAATTCCAAACTCCTATAATAAATATAAGGTCCCCCGAACATTCGTTCCAAGCCGCTGACAAATTACTCCGAGAACGAAGGGGTTATCATATACTCGATTCTATGGACGAACAAGAATTAGCCAGGTCAGCCGTTCACTGGGTTGATAGTCCTGGAAAATATGGTGATGATACACTAGCACATACGTTTTTAAACCTCACCCCAGATGAACAGCGTTTAGCTGGTATCTACATGATTCAACAACTCCTTATATTATATAAAAGCCAACACTCCGATCCTGGCCCCTTACCTGATATATTGACTGAATTACTCACGAATAAATGGAGAGGGTCCGGTACTAAGTTAATTAGAGAAATACTAGAATCTAGGAGGCAGTACATTCTTTTTGTATGTCCCGAACATGTTTCATTGCCCATCAAGGAAAGAACGACGTATTACATGGATAGACAGAATCCCTTACGCGAAGTGCACCCGATAAAGGGTGATGACAATGAGTTTAAACGTGTGTTTGTATACACACCCATATCTAAAATAGAACTATTAGAAATGAAGAAAGTGGTACCCAGTCATGATAAAGACCCAGCAGGTTTCCATCGTGAAATTAAAGATATGTTACTCATGGGAGAATATACCTACCCCGACATTATGACAATATTGAAGGTATTAATGCCTGCGGGCATTTACGAAAAACTCAAGGAAAAGGATTGGGAGGTGGGAGACCAGAAGATAGATTGGACGGCATTAGAAAACGAAGAAAAAGCTCGAGGTCCAGGTTCAGGGCTCGGGGACAAGATCAAAGCACTACCAGGTCTACTAGTACAGGTACTGCCACGTTTATTAACTACGAAAAAGGAAGACTGGGGTGCAATATCAGCCTGTAAACAGAAATCAGATGAAGACACTAGTGATTTCTATTCCCGATTTGAGAAATGTTTTGGTATAAATAGTGGAATAAAAGCAAGTAGCGAGTCGTATCCACATCTGTTTGTGACAAAGTTAGTTGAAAATGCCTTGCCCCAAGTTAAGAATAGAGTATTGAAGTTCGAGAGTACCTGGCAAGGTAACACTCCGTCACAAATGTTACAAATGCTACAGTACCATCACAATAGAATTAGAGAAGAACAAGAACATGAACATAGACGCATGAAAGACACGAAAATGAAAATGCTAGTTTCCCAGACAGTGCCAGTTGACGGTCATAAGAAGGGTATAACACAGTCCAGTGTTTCAATAGGTCCTGTTAAAGGGACGTGCAACTATTGTAAACAGCCAGGTCATTATGTACACGATTGTCCAGTTTTAAAACATAATATTGCCATAGGTAACGCAAAAGAAAGACCACGACCAATTAGACAGGATCAGAACCAACAAGGAGCTCCGCAGCATGCACAGTCCATGCCAGCTCCGCAACAGTCTATGCCAGCTCCACCACCGCAGCCTATTGCTGCCACACAAACAACGACCCGACAGATGTATCAGACCGCACAGTATGACTATCCTGATTATCAACGATACTCATGAAACAGCCTAGAGAGGGAAGTTGGCTTACCCCTTATTGAGGTCCATGTAGATCAAGAAGGACCTTATGTACACAGTGAACTGTTAGGTCAAGATAGAAAATTCTTACTTGATACAGGGGCAAGTCGAACAACAATAAAACGTAGTGAAGTTCCAGGGGCACCCCTCTCAGGCACACAGAATATTTCCCTTGGCTTTTCAGGAAAACCTATCATTAACGAAGTAACACAGCCTCTTCCACTTACGATCGGTCCCTTGACACGAACTACAGATTTATTACTTACTAAATCATGTCCAGAAAACTTGTTAGGCATAAAAACTTTGAAAGCTCTAGGAGCTATTATATGTTGTTCTCCGGAAGGAGTAAGATTATTTTTACGTGATTTCAAAGGGCACTACGTGTCCCGAGACATGGATCACCGACTACAGACTTTACCGACACATTTATGGGCACAAGGCCCTACAGATGTTGGTTGCATGAACATTACACCATATCGAGTCACACTAAAGGCAGGAGTGGTACTTCCACGAATGCGACAATACAAGTTACCCCCAGATGCTGTAGTGGCTTTACTACAAATCATTGACGAGCTTATTACCCAAGGAGTGGTTGTGGAAACTGACTCCAATGTATGTAATTCACCGATAATTCCGATTCTTAAACGAACCGATCCAACAGCCCCGCCAGTATATCGATTGGTTATTGATCTGCGCGAATTAAATAAATGCATAGTACCACAATACCCCGTAGTCCCAGACATTTCTTCATTACTGACAGCCATTGATTCCGAAGCAACATTCTTTACTGTAATTGATCTCAAAAAATGCCTTTTTCAGCGTCCCAATAGATCCGGAAAGCCAATACTTGTTCGGATTTAGTTTAAATGGACGAAGCTTTAAATTCACACGCGCACCTCAAGGATTTACAGAAAGCCCCAGCATTTATAGCCAAGCACTGAAACGAGAACTCGACAGTATCCACATGCCAGTCAACACTGCCCTGCTTCAATATGTCGATGATCTGCTGATCACCGCTAGAAGCGAACCTGAATGTGAGAAAGCCTCACTGACGGTATTACAATTTTTGGCCGAAAAGGGGCACAAGGTGTCCCCTTCTAAGCTGCAATTCTGTGTCCAGCGAGTTGTTTATCTTGGTCACTCGCTGTCCAAGGAGGGAAGGCAGCTTACATCAGATCGCATCCAGCTAATTGCAAATATGCCGATACCCAAGACACAAAAGGAGGTGCGGGCTTTCATAGGCCTCACTTCATATTGTAGGCAGTGGATCCCTCAGTATGCATTTCTAGCAAAACCCCTTATTCAATTGACAACACAGGAGGCAGCCACATCGACTGTTCTCCCTTGGACTCAGGAACATACACAAGCTTTTGAAAGCCTAAAGAAAGCCTTATGCCAAGCACCTGTTTTAGCAACACCATGTTACAATAAACAGTTTACACTCTTCGTTACAGAACGCGAAGGTACTGCCTTGTCAGTACTCACACAGGAACAAGCAGGTTCACACAAACCATGTGCTTATTTTTCTAGTACATTAGATCCCGTAGCTCAGGCTTTGCCTGCGTGCCTGAAATCAGTGGCAGCAACAGCTTTAGCAATCAGACAAAGCGATGCCATAGTATTAGGACATCCATTGACAGTACAAGTACCACATGCAGTGGAGGTTCTCTTGAACCGCACACAAACACAACACTTGACTATAGCACGACTCACTGGTTACGAATTAACATTGTTTCAGCCACATATAGAAATCAGACGTTGTAGTACATTGAATCCTGCCACACTGTTACCTGTAAATGGAACAGACCCACTTGCACATGATTGTATTGAAGTTATCACTATCACGACGAAACCCAGACAAGATTTGACAGACGTCCCATTGTCAGACCCAGACCTGACGTTGTATGTAGATGGTTCATGTATGAGAACAAGTACAGGAGAGCTAGTGGCCGCTTACGCAGTCACAACAGACACTGAAATCATTGAAACAAATTGCATAAATACCTTGTCCGCTCAAGCAGCAGAGCTCATCGCTCTGACACAAGCCTGTATTCAAGCCGTAAATAAAAAAGTCAACATATACACTGATTCACGTTATGCATTCGGAGTTGTACATGACTTCGGCGTGCTGTGGCGAGAGAGAGGTTATTTAACTTCTCACGGTGCCCACATTCAGCACGGACCCCTTATTCATGCCTTATTAGATGCAATACATCTACCAACTGCAATATCAATTATGAAATGTAAAGCTCATACGAAAGTTACTGATATCATTTCTCAAGGCAATGATCTAGCTGACAGAACAGCTAAACAGACTGCTCAAACTCAAACATCCGACATGACAAAGACAATAGTCCCGACATCAACATATTGCATGATGGTTAAGGATCCCGCTCTTGACGTAATCGACATACAGACACATGCTACACCAGACGAAATAAAGAAATGGACTGAATTAGGAGGGATCCAAACGGATCAAGGATGGATGACGAAGGAAAAATCTGTGTGGTTCCTTCCTGATTCAATGGTCCAAGTCGTTATTAACACTGTACATAGTCCAGCACATCTAGGAGAAAAAGCTATGCTAGACAGCATCCAACACATTTGGTTCAACAAACATTTACGAGCAGCAGCTAAACAAAAAGTCCGTACCTGTATGATCTGTTGTCAGTTTAACCCAGGTAAAAGCATTCCCGTAGAGCAGGGTGGATTTCAGCCTCCTGATCACCCTTTTGAAGTCCTCCAGATGGATTATATCCAGATGGAACGATGTCGAGGATTCAAATATGTTCTCGTAGTTGTCTGTGCTCTTTCCCGTTGGACAGAGGCATACCCGGTTTCAGATTACACTGCCCCGACTACTGCCAAACAGTTAGTTCGAGAATTCTTCCCACGGTACGGTTTACCACGTGTTGTCTACTCAGATAACGGCCAGCCGTTCTCATCCGAATTAATGAAACACGTTTCACTCTTGTTAGGCTATCAGTGGAAGTTTCACTGTGTCCGACACCCCGAGGCAGCAGGTCTCGTGGAAAGACATAATCAGACCCTGAAAATTAGATTGTCCAAAATTTGTAGAGAGAAAGGTGTCGACTGGGTAGTAGCCTTACCCGTTGCACTCTTTTACATGAGAATGGTAGCACACTCTCGAACAGGGCTATCCCCGTATGAGGTGATCTTCGGTAGACCACCAAATATGTGGGGGACGCCTATACCACGCAAAATAACTGATATTGACTGTAATATGCTGACAGATTACTTGGCTTCCTTGATGTCTGCACTACAATCTTGTCGTTCACAGGTAGCTGCAGCCTTTCCCGACAACACCGAGGTGAAACCCCATGACGTACTTCCAGGGGATTTGGTTTTAGTGAGGAACTTTGATCGGAAGTCTCAACTGGATCCTAGGTGGAAGTCGCCTCAGCTCGTGCTGCTAACGACGAGGACAGCCGTAAAGATCGAAGGACGAAAAGGCTGGATACATTCAAGTCATATCAAGAAATTTCATGGACTACCGTCAGACGTAAACGACACACCTTGCGTGTCTTCCCCGAGTGACTCAAAACTTCCTTTGGTTGAACTGAATAGCCATGAACTATATAAACTAAAACTTAGGTCTAACCAGTCAGGCAATTTGATTGTTTAAGTCCTCTCCAAGGTGAATCGGTCGAATTTGTCTCTGACATGTATCCCTTAGACCTGTATAGAGAAAGAAACAAAAGGATAAAGCTGAAACGACATGCGTACTGTAAATCACTGCGTAGTCATTGCACAGTGACGTTATTAATTCTGTTTTTCTTAAGTCTTTTAGTAATTACTGCAAGTATATTGTTGCACATATATTATCCTATTTCTAGACATGTTTATAATGTTACTGCTGAACATTCTTTTAGTGAATTACCTCCGCATGAATTGTCTTATAGATTTGCGCTGCGCAATAACACTTTTATTAGTATGTTACATCATTCCCATCAGGTTAGCAATGCTACAAATTGTTGGATATGTGGCCGACTCCCTCCCTATCAGAACTATAAAGGAATTCTACCTCTCTTTCCATACCCGTTCACACACAACGGCTCCTGTGGAGCATGGTTTAGTTGAATTAATTACCTAAATTCGAATTCTGCAGTTTACCAGAAAAACTGGGTATGGGGAAATCTGAACTTAGTTTTACTCAAAGTCTGCCATCCCAACAAGGAGGGACTTCCCAAAAGAACAGGAACTGATCTAGAAAATAAAGTGTATGGATTAGGTAATTTTACGCTCAATCTCATGATCTTGAATGTCGAATCCGAAGCTACTCCAATTTTGCCCGCCATGTCAGTATTTCCAGTTAAAGGTGAATTATGTGTAAGAAAGAATGGTTCCATACATATGGGCCATAGTAGATGCACCACTGTAATAGAATTTAGTGATCAAGGCAAGTCTACATTTAGAGCTTCCCGCCATTCCTACTTCATATGTGGTCAGACAGCATACATACGTTTGCCACTAGATTGGGATGGTACCTGCTACATCGGATTCCTTTTGCCACCTGTTTTCCTAGCTCCTCCTGATTATCACAGAAATACTCATTTAGTACACAATAGAGAAAGGAGAGATCTCCCAATAGTCGATTATACTGAGACAGCATGGGAAAAATACACAGATTTCAATAAAGGTCTCTTTCCCTATATAGGTACAGTTACCAATAGTAAGCTGATACGTAGATTAACCAGAACCCTTGAAGCAGTAGTGAACGAAACTATTTCCGCCTTAGGCAATTTAACAGAAGAGCAGTCTGCTATGCGGATTGTTGTGCTTCAAAATTGTCTTGTCCTTGACGTCATCCTGGCCGATAGGGGCGGAGCTTGTAGGGTCATCGGATCAAGTTGTTTCATACCAGAAAATTCGCCATCTGTATATAAAGCCATAACTCGCCTTCATAAGATTGTAAGCCAGATACACCAGAATCCAGGCACCTGGACTTGGTCCGGTTGGTTTTGGAGTGTATTATCTACCTTTGGATGGAAGGTCCTATCCTTCCTAGGTATTGGCTTCCTCATATTATTCAGTTGCTGTCTATGTCTACAATGTGGACCAGCGATCTGTGGTCTGTGTGCCACATCGTGTATTCCACCACCAAGATTTCATTCATCACGGAAGAAGAAAGAAGAACAAATGATGCTATATGAACAGATCGATGGATTAATGAAGATTGATATCTCTTGACGGGCAAGTAGGGGACAAGGAGGGAATGTGGAAATATGGATTTTTCTGGTCAGTTATGTCCCCTATCTTGGACCCCAACGGTTTCATGTATAAATCACAAGTATATGTATGTTCCCTCCAGTTCCAGTTATGAAGACGCAAACACATGTGCGTCCACCGCCAACATGTCCTCTTTCAGATCCGCCATAAATGGGCCGGATATTCCATTCCTAAGTACGAAAGGCCACCGGCTTTATATGGTTCACTTATGCCATTTTACAGTCCAGGCAAGTAGGCCCTGATTCTGCCATCAAGCTTTTCCTGCCTTCTGCCTCTGAAAGCTTCAGTCTGAGCTCGCATCTGTATCCATGAACTTTGTCCTCATTCTCTGCGCAGCTAACGGTGCCTGACATCAGCCTGTTGCCTGCCAAAAACTGTATTTCACCTTCGAAATTATCTGCTCCGCTCCCTACCCAATGCATTCCTGTCTAGTAGTTTAAGTAAACATTCTTCCAGCTACCGAGCAAAGGGCCCGGCTTCTCTGTCATTATGCAAGTAATTCATAGCCCTGTTACTATGGAAGATTCCTGCCCTCGCATCTAGTGTAGACACTTAGACGCTTGTACACGCACTCACAGTCAGTATAGTCAGTATAGAATAAGATTCTACTCCAAGAAGGCCTCTCTTTTGGATAACACAGTTCTTTAAACATAGGATGTTAGATATGATTTGGGATTAGGTTGACTTGACTCTCCAGACTTCTGTCGCCACATGTAGAGCTAAATGTCAAGTCCCCTTCACCCCCTAGTTGCACGTCAATCACACGTCATGCTGCTGCGCGCGCATTTCTGCCAAGTATTTCTGCTGACATTGCGAAATTCTTTCATGGAACCACCCTATTATGACATCATACTTGATGACGTTCTTTATTTACGCCCAGTTACACCCACTTTTGCTACGCATGTATGTTTTATCTTTACTATCAATTGTTACGCCTCCTCCATTTGTTTCACTGTAATGCCTATTGTATAAAAATGATTACCTATCAATAAAGTACGGTCTTCACTTCCTGAACCTTCGTGGTGATGGAATCTGGAGCTCATCAATTTAAATTGATTATGGAATAAAGCCCGTTCCGAACCTCTAATACCACGGATTCTGCCTCTTATTTTACTGAGCTATTGTTATAGATTTTCCGCATCAAATTAAGTCCCGGTAATTAAATTATTTACCACAGGTTTACTCTCGTTATTCGCTAATGGTGGATTGGTACATTCAGATCTCCAATGTCCCAGTTGGCCACAGTTGTGACAAGGGAACTTTTTCTTTGCTTCCTCCAGATTCCCCTTTCCTTTCCCTGCATATCTGGGCCTATTCCCTGAATTATTTGCCTGTTCCACCAACTGTGCTTCTTGTCTCTCCGCAACTTTCACTTGTGCCCACATTGCCTTTTCTTTCAGCTTTCTCTGTTTTGCTTCAATTTCATCACTGAAGTACTTCGCATGTCTCAGAATCTCATTTATTTTCTTACTCTGCCAGTCCACTGTATGCTCACGAATTCTCTCACTAATCTCAGGTCTCAGGCCATATACAAATCTGTATACAAAATGACTCAAATCTTTGTCACCCAGGTGTTCATCCCCACTGAATTGTTTAAAAGCCAGTATCAGTCTCTCATAAAAAGCATGAACTGATTCTTTTGCTTCCTGATGTGTTCGATCTATCTTAACCCAGTCTGTCTCTTTTGGAGGAACTTTACTTTTCAGGTATACAATCACCTGATCATACTTCCTCATTACCTCTGGATCTGGTGCTCCTGTTCTCTGATCTCTTGGATATTCTTCAGTAGGCCAACTTACAACTATTTTACACTCAGCCCATAAGTCTGCTGGAACAATTATATCAAACAGACTATTCAGGTCAATCCACAGCACTTTTGACAATTTCACAAACCTGTCTACCTGCCTATACCACTCGACTGGCTTTTCTCTCAGTCGAGGGAAATCATTCGTAAATGATAAAATATCCTGTCTGGTCCATGGAACATGTACATATCCTCCTCCAGGTATTTCTCTCATAGGATAAGCATCCACTGTTTTCTCTTTTTCTCTCACAGGAAATGCTGAATAAGTCCTATCCATTGATTCTTCCCTTTTCTTGTACCACCTATCCTTCCATTTTTCTACATCACCCCATTTTCGCAATAAAGCGATCATCTCTTTAATCTGTCCTGTCCTGCCAGCACCATTCAGATTTTCAATATCTTTGTCCGTAAAATCCATCCTGTAAGACCTCTGCAATGCTTTCACCTTATCAATGTCAACTCCTTGTTCACTCGCTATTGCTCTTAACCTGTCATGTGTATTCTTAGCTCTCCAGGTAATGTTTTTGCACATAAATATTAATTCTCCATCATGATGATTTTTGAGAATATCTGTAGGAATTGTCCCTGCAACAAGCTCCTCTAATTCTATGCGTAACCTGGCCACATCAATTGCCTGTGAATCTTTATCCCTCCTTTGAAGAACTCTCATCCATTCATTCAAATCTTCAGCTGTTATTTCAGTAGATTTTTTCACTGGAACCACTTTCTCTGGCATCCTTTGTGGTTCTAAAATTGGCATCCCTGAACAACTAGTATCACTAGTTTCCAATCTCGGATTAAACTGTACCTCTAATCCTCCACTGCATGTGTCACGTCTGGATTGTCTCAAATCATCATTACTCCCTGTCCTTTTTCCTGACTCTCCTGAGGGACCAGCCAAACTTGTCAACTTATTCCCAACATATGGAACCACCAAACCATTTTCACCCGTCCTCTGCTTATCAAAAATAGGCATAACCGGACCTATGGTTACAGGCACCGTAACAGCTTCCAAATTCTTTGTCAGTTCTCTAATCTTTTCAGTCAGTTCAGATGTAGTTCTGGCTAATTCTCTCGTATTCTCGTCACCACATCTTTTCTCTCTCTCTCTTTCTCTGAAAGAGCTACCACTTCTTAAATCAGGTGTCACAACTTCTGTCTCAATGATACGCAATGTATCTCTTATCGGAGAAGCAACTGGTGTGCTCTCTTCTGGTTCTGGTCTATATGGAGGTGGTCTCTTGTAAATCATGTCATCCAAGACCTCATCCTCATAATCATTAACTCCATATCTTTTCACTTCTGCCTCAGGAACCCTTTCCGTACCTTTCCTTTCTTCCTTCTCGTCAACTGTTCTCATAGGATATAATCCTTCTGACATACTAGCATCTCGCCATCTCCTCATTCGATCATGATGAGTTTCACGATCATATTTCCTCCTGAACATGTACCTATAGTTGCCTCCAGACCTCTGTTTTTCTCGCCCATGTACTTCATCTTCCCATTCTACCAGAGCCTCAAACTGTGTCGGCCTTGGTCTTGGGTCAAGACACAACATCTTCTCCCGTAAATTTCTCAACACAGCCATATTAAATGAACCATGTTCCGGGAAAGCCAAAACACCATCCTCTCTAGTGTACCTAACCCAATTGTCTAACCATATACAGGTATGATACCCATACTTCGCAGCCATGAAGGATGCAGGCGTTTTCGTTGGAGGTAACAATTCACCTTCTCTTGTTTTAACATCTTTATCCTTGTCAAACCATCTTTTTATTTTTCCGAACAAGGATTTCTTCTTTTTCTCTTCTTGGTAATACATTTCTGCGTTTACCAAAACTTTCTAATCCCTTCCGTAACACAACTGTGCTGTACGAATTTTCGTCCAATAACAGCGCGACTCACACCAACGCACCAATCCCAGCGCGAGCACTGTTCTGATCCACTATCCAATCAGAGCGCGGTCTCTATGACGTCATCAGTCGCTGCAGTTGCTCCTGTCTCTTGTCACTCGTCTACCCCTCCTTTACAAAACCCCTCAGTAGACTTCGTGTCAAATTCTACAAATCTATTAGTTACAACATATAAACATCTCCATTGTCTGCTTCGCTAACCATAGAATAGTAAAGAAAATCTTATTTCACAAGAATCCCGTCTTTCCCTGAAACAGCACTCACTTCTGCTTCACTACGGAATTAATACTCTCGTTGACACAGTAGCACATCCCTCTACTCTGTCCTTCTAACACACATCCAGTAACTGCTTCCTCCTGGACGGTTCCTAGGAGCTTTCACAATTAACTAAATGCTCATACATTCACGCACTTTCACACTAGAAAATATAGTACATACACACAGAATCCTGCTTTTCCGAGAACAGCAATCAGTCTGCCCTACTACAGAATTATAACACACATTAACCAAACAGTGTTTACCTCTGTTCAGTTCTTCAAACAAGCTCAGAGAATACCTATTACTTCCCCAGCGATAAGCTTTAACGGCAAACCTTACGGATCCCTGGGACTTAAGACCAGAGTTTCACAGATAACCTTCGCTACCATTCACACTCCTTTTATACTGGAAATATATCCCTAATAGTAACACACGACGATGTCACTGATTCCGAACCCAGACAATGTGACGCGCAACTTCAATTGTCACACGTTTTCTCCTGCATACGTACAGGACCAACAATCCCGTCTTTCCCGAGAGCAGTATATACTTCCCTCTGCCCTACTACGGAACTGCTACCAGCTCCCAAGTTCCAGAAGCACTACATAAAACTCAACACGACGATTCCAACATATAGTATTAGTACATATACCAACATCAATCAATAATCAATAAATCAAAAAGCCAATGTACAAGCAATTTAATCAGATCAAGACAATAATCAAAACCATCCTCTGCTACCAGGAAATTGATCCAGATCAGGGCATACAAATTCTCCCTACTTCCACGGATAGAGTAATTTCACAGATACACGCACATGCACTCATCATACGCTTGGGCCCATTTCACTAACATACACTCGGATTACTCTATCAGTGCCAACCATGGAGAGAGAAACCTCCTAAACACCCTGCATCTACAGTAAGGTCAATGCGACCAAATTGATTTTGTCCTGAGTCATGATATAAACAACAATAATTTCATAAGAGTATTCAATAAACGACAAGAAATAACCACCAACACTATAATTCATAAATGATTCTTTATCTAAAATTAGTTCAAAGAAAGTCAATCAAAGCAAAATCATTATTTTCATAATTACCTATTCTAGCTAAATGTCATAAATGGGTCAGGACAGGTCTCTCAGTAGAAGTCTCCCGAGTCGCCGTCCTCACAGCATCGATCCTCACCAACGCAGGTTTGGGAAGAAGTGGCCTTAAAAATCCCGAATGCAATGAAACACAGACCCTCTCTAGTCTAGTATATTTATAATAAAACTTACAAAATGATAGCAACAAATAAGTTCTAAATTTCCGTTGAGCCGCTGAGCAGAGCGAGCAGGAAAGGATGTAGCATCGCTACATTTGGAAAATCTCCGCTCAGAAAAATCACAAAAATAAAAAGACGGAAGAAGGAAACTCGAGTTTGCAAATGTTACTTTTGTAAATAGTCTTCCTCGGAACCATAGCGAAACCACCACTGTAATCACAAAGTTCATTGTGGCTCTCTTTTCCTCCAAGGTTATTTGGATGTTTGCCTGGAGTCGCTGTCATCACGGAAACTTTCAAAACTCCAGCAGAAGCCATAGTCAGGTGACTTTCAACAAGGCCTCTCGTCATCTCATATTCACTCGAGCACAGGCTGTAAATGTCAGCCATCTTTTCTTAGGCCAAAACGAACCATCTTAATTGAAAGAAACACAAACAACGTTACTACATCATCGCAATGATTAAACAGTGTTAATTCCCACTAATACCCTTATGTGTATGTAATTAACTAGCCATCTGCAACATATTTAACCTCTTCAGCGCTGCGCGGATTCCCGCGCAGTGCTGAAAGATTTGAGCGCGGGCGGGGCCATGACGGAACGGTTCCGTCATAAGCACAGCCCAACCGGCGTGCATGACGGAACCGTTCCGTCATCGGCATCGAAGAGGTTAAGCATAAGTACACGTTATTATTTAAAAGCATCAACACAAAACAAATAGCACACTTATTAAATAACCGCACATTATTATTAAGCAACATATATGCATTCCCACGTGTAGTTTCTTTTGTTAATCATGTTGGTTAATCAGAATTTTCACACAAAACAAATAATTAATGATTATGGATTAGTATTTTAAGTCAAGACATATAGACAAAACTAGAGCTTAAAACCCAATAAATTTTCAACAGAAAACTCTGCTCCAGCAGCACTAGTGGAGGGTGGCAGTGAGGGAATCCCAGGAAGAGGTCATGGGGTGGGGGGAGCTACAGAGAGATGAAGGGTGTGGGTGGCAGTGAGGGAGTCAGAGGAGGAGGTCACGGGGTGGGGGGAACTACAGAGAGATGAAGGGCACTAGTGGAGGGTGGCAGTGAGGGAAGCCGAGGAGGATGTCATGGGGCAGGGGGAACTACAGAGAGATGAGGGGCACTAGTGAAGGGTGGCAGTGAGGGAATCTGAGGAGGAGGTGGGTCACGGGCTGGAGGGGAACTACAGAGAGATATGGGGCACTGGTGGAGGGTGGCTGTTAGGGAATCCGAGGAGGAGGTCACGGGGTGGGGGGGAAACTACAGAGAGATGAGGGGTGCTGGTGGAGGGAGCAGTGAGGGAATCCGAGGAGGAGGTCACAGGTTGGAGGGGAAACTACAGAGAGATGAGGGGCACTTGTGGAGGGTGGCAGTGAGGAAATCCGAGGAGGAGGTCATGGGGTGGTGGGGAACTACAGACAGATGAGGGGCGCTGGTGGAGGGAGCAGTGAGGGAATCTGAGGAGGAGGTCATGGGGTGGGGGGCTACAGAGAAATGAGGGGCACTAGTGGAGTATGACAGTAAGGGAAGCTGAGGAGGAGGTCATGGGGTGGGCGGGAACTACAGAGAGATGAGGGGCTCTAGTGTAGGGTGGCAGTGAGGGAATCTGATGAGGGGGTCATGGGGTGGGGGGAACCAAGGAGCGATGAGGGGCACTGGTGGAGGGTGGTAGTTGGGAAGTCTGAGGAGGAGGCCATGAGGGGGAGTGGCTACGGAGAGATAAAGAGCACGGTTGGAGGGTGCTTGGTAACTTATCTACAGAGAAAGAGGTCCAAAAAGAGATCAAAAAGACTTTTGTAACAGCACTAAAGCTGGCCCTGTCATGGCCTTTCTGTTTTTGTTTATTTAATTAACAGTCATGTGATTAGGACAACTGTGGAGCATACTTTAACATGCATGCTGATTACATTTACTGCTATATTCAATGTTTCAAGTTTGAAGGTGATTTTACTTTTGTTTTTTACTGGGAATAATGAAAATGGAACTGAATGGTGGCTGATATGGGGCTGGGTCCCAAGGTCAGCTGTGAGATAAGGTGTAATTGAGAGGGGTGGTAGAAAAGTGGATAATCAAGTCTGTAAGGGAGAGCGCTGCACAGTCATGGGTCAGGTGGAGGTAGTAATGAAGAGGGTTTCTCCCTGAAGGCTCGCACTGAGGGAGCCCGAGTAGAGTCCCTTGCTAGATACTCCCACCTTAGAAACCTCCCCTTCCCATCAAAGGGACATTACATGGAAGAAAAGCACTTTTTGAGAGTGATAACATTTAGAAAGAGACTTGGAAAAGAGTGAGTTTTACTGTACCTTGTAAGACTAAGGAGAGATAAAAGGAGGGCCCAGAAGCAGGCCTTGTTAAATATATAAGCGATAAATCGGGCCAGCAGTGACCCACCCGAATGTACCTATAGCCCACCCAAGAAAAAAATCCTGGAGCCGGGCCTGCTACCTACACCCCCCTTTTGCAGGCAACCCTTTGGTTCCTCCTTCCACCGGCGGAGTCCACTGCTGCTGGAGCGAGGTGGTGGTGGGTGGCTGACTGCCTGCCTGGCCTGCTTGTGCCAGCCTGTGCCTGCGAGAGTCTGGCTATGCTAGTGCAGCAATGTGGATACGTGTGACTGTGCTCCCTTTGGTGGCGCTGTTGTGCTGCTTGACTCTTGGGGGGCTCTAACTGGGGCGAAGGTTGGGGTCAGCAAGTCTGCTTAAAATATATATTTTCAGCAAAAGACCCAACTTGGAGCTTGTGCTGAAAAATATACTTGAAGCAGACAGCAGGGCTTTCTAGAGTTGTTGTTTTTTAAAAAAAAGTTTTTCTTACACGACTGAGTCCTTTTGTTTTGTTTTCCACTGGCCACTGCCTGGTGTTGCCACTGGGCTCTGGCACTTGCGCCGCTTAGGCTAACGTGGGGGGGCTTTTTTTTGCTCATGTTCAGGACAAAGGCTGTGTCCTGAACATGAAAGTGAAGTCTGTTTTTTGGGACGGAGTCCAAGCCATGTGGATTACCGAGTTTAACAGAACATACTGCCAACAGGTGACAGTCAGCCTGGTCAGCGCCGCGTTCAATCCTTACATCAGGGTGGTTGTTGTTGTTGTAGTGTAGTCCGCATTTTTTCCTGAATTAGGTTAGAGGTTTCAATTCGGTGTCAAATTATTGTGTGGTGCACATGGATGTTTCTTGTATCTAGATGTCATTGTGATTGTGCAGTCAGTATTCACGCTAAATAACCGATGTAGTGTGCTGAGAGACAGCGCATCTTAACCGGCTGCTAACACGGTGCCTGATTTTGTATTCGCTGTAGGAAGTGTGCTTCGTATTCAAGGCACACAGCGACAAGATGATGAGCTGCGCACAATATTTACATGCCTTTACTTATCTCAGTAATTTCAGCATCGCATCGACAATATCGGCGAGTGACCTCAACATAGAAGAGGGCATTGCATTGAAACACAGACATAGGCAAGTCAAAGGTGGCAGCTGCTTTTCTTTAAAGATGGTGTTTATTTTAGGGCCACACACTTGCAGCAACATTCTCCTCTCGCTACCATTATGGGGATACATTAAATAAAAATAGTACTAGACAAATCACATCTCTCTGGAGAGCAGCATTTTATTAAAGCACTCCAAAGTGTGCCCCTCGTGCACGTTCTTATTAATAACGTTTTCACCAACTAATGCGAACAGAATTTGAAGCTAGCCTACAAGAAGTGTCTTATGGGCTCCAGGATCATTCGCGATTCTGATATAGGATTGTCATTTAACATCTTATGGTGCAGGTTATAGAGTAAAGGGCTTAGCGCTGCTACCATCTTCTTCAATGTAACTTTTGACCTCTAATGGGTCTTTGTACCCTTGTATCAGTTCCATCTGTTGAAGGTCGCCCTCGGTGCGTTCCCTATGCGCTGGCTCAGTTGCTTCATGAATCGTGACCTATATTTTGTTTAATTTTCCGGATTTCAGGCCGGATTTCACAAGAAAGGAGTTTGCGCTGGTAAAATGCGCACTTGCGTGTTCAGTGCTAGTGTCTATTTTGAAAGTCGCCTCCTGCTGCTAGGGCCTGCTCTTTTGCTGTGTGAGGAAACCGAAATGGCCCCAATCAGTTCTGCTTGGCTAGCGAGTTAGCACTTGCCAGCCATGTGCCAAACAACACTGACCCTGGCGCACATAAACAGACACACACTCAGGGAGGCGGTGACGTGCTGGTGGGTGCAGTGAGGGAGGTTTGGGGGGGGGGGCAGGGCGTGACTATACCAGCAAGTTAAAGCCAAAATTGGTTGCTTCAGTGTTGAAGGGGAGGAAAGAAGTAATACCTTTCCAGGAAAGGTATTACTTCTTTGTCATGATGAAACCAATTGCTATTGGACACTTCTCCAAGTAGCCGGGATCGCGCACTTCTATACGGTGCAGCTTTTTATGCGGTTGTACATTCTGAAGCAGCGTATTGATTCAACAAGATAATCTGCGACCTCCCCCAAAACAGTGGCTTCTATTTCCGCGCTGTGTTCTTTATCTCGCAAGTACTGCTACCTTACTGAGGCCGGTAATCAAATATGTAATCACACAAATATGCGAAATCTATAGCAATTTTACACTGACTCACTTCATGTGGCCTGCCACTACAAAATGATATAAATAGAACATCATGCTGCAGTAAGGAGGAGAGCCTGAGGCCAGATCACTTAAGAGGCATTGATTGGCACAGGTACCGTACAGTAGCAGAAATCACGCAGTCTCGTAGAAATAACACCGGCCTTCCGCATTGAAGTTTCTACCTAACTTTTCAAAACATTCCCATTACAGTTTGCATTGCATTGCCTGCTCAACAATCTCGTTGCTATCTCTGAATAATTGTAATACTGATCTGTTGAGAATGGGACCAGATTTACCATACCACACTAAATGTCCACCACTGTGACCCCCCCCCCCCCCCCCCCCCATGGCACAAGATCACTAAATTGTACTGATAAAGGAGATAATTGTATGTTATGGTTACAAGGCCAGTGTCATATGTTGAAATCCCCCAGTGACGCAATTAAAGCCAGGAAATGCTGGAGAGGAGGGAAAGGAAAGGGGGGAATAATGGAAATTTGGGGGGAGAAACTTGGAGGAGATAACGAGAAAGACGTCCTGTTCACTCATAAGCTTGATAAAGGATCCATTTTGCCCTTTAGCAGCAGGTCCATGTACACCATAGTACCCCCTAGTAGTGGTTGCTCACTGCGCTTGCTCGATCCACACCATGTGGGGGCTGGTCTCACTTTTACTTCTCTCTGATTTACTACTTGTGCCCATTTTTGGTGCTCTCTGAAAGAATGTCTATGGGTACATATGACTGGGTGGGTAACCTGGTGCTCTTGAAGGTCATCATCTACTATTTACTGTGGTTTGAAAGTTGATACAATTGAATATGTAATGAAAAATGTGCTGTAAAATTCACAATTTTGGTCGGTTGTTTTCCAAAATTTTCTTGGGGGGAGAACCCCCCCCAAACCCCCCGAATGGCAGTAAGGCTCGCTCGCTTCGCTCGCTCGCTACGCGCTGGACGGGGGCTGGTCTGCCAAATGTGACGGGGGCTGGTCTGCCAAATTTTGCCAGGGCTGATTACAGTTCCCAGTCCGGCCCTGCTCACACTTGTGAGCCTTGGGCAGCAGAGGCGCAACTAAAGCCAAATTTCGGGGGGGGGGGGGTGAATCTTTAAGAAATAGGCAGAGTGGAGCTGCAGGGGCTCTTAGAAGGGGTGAAATAACAGCGAGGCCTCATTAACATGCAAATGGTCTTTTAAAGACCTGTGAAGTGCTCGGGTGCGGCTGTGTGTGCGCCCGGGAAGTTGTCTTATCCCGGGCTGCCACACACGACGGGGGGTGGGCTGAAGCCCTTTGAGTCCAATGGGTGTTGCGCGCCTGTTGGGCCGTATGATGTGTTGTACCAATCTCTGCCTCTAGTGCATGGCATAGAGGGCGAGGTGTGGTGCAGTGGCCAGAGCGGCGGCTGACTCTGGAGTGCGGGCCTCACAGTACGATTGCCGACGCCAGTGGTAGCTCAGCACAGCATCACGTGACTCTGGGCAATAGCTCACTTAATCTCCCGGACGGCCCCCCAGCACATGGATATCTTTAAGGGTGATACGTTTGCGCTTTTTCAAATTTGGAATTATGAATTGTTATTATGAACTATGATCATAGGGTGACTATGGCAGATGGGGTGCTACTGCGACTAGCAAGCTCTGACCAAACCCAGAGGGAAGAGACGTGGCCTAGTAGTTAGAGCTGATGACCTTGGAACTTGGGGACCTTGGCGTTAGGGTCAGCACAATGTGATTTTGAGCAAATCACTTAATATCCCCGTGCCTACAAAAATGTGACATGTGAAATGTATTTGTATAATCCCCACTTGATGTACACATTCTAAGATTGTCCCCCCCCCCCCCACCACACCGGCCCCACGTGTAAGATACGGTGCTCTGGTGCTTCATTACTAGGTTTGCGCTTCATAAATACCAATACATATACATACATGAGGAGGGCCGTACCCTGCAGATCTGGGCCTGCTGCTTTCAAGGAGTACAAGGACGCTCTTCAAGGTCTAAGGCCACAGCAGCTTAAAAGTGAATGTTTATGGGTGTTACATGGGTTGGATGGGGTTAAATGGATTCATGAGAGTGTTTGGTGTTGGTTCATTGATGTGCATCCGTGTGTACTCCCTGTTCCCATAATCTCCCGTGATTCTGCAGGTGGTCTTATACGGGGACGGGATGCAGGAACCACAAAAACTCCAGGACTGTGAACTACTGGACCAGGACTACCTGAGATCTCAGGGTCAACGTCAGCCCCTACCACATCGTCTCACCGATAGCCTGGAGCACCTGGAGGCAGCTGTTCAGAGGTAGGAGTCTGCAGCAACTGGGATCAGACATTTAATTTGGAGTCCGCTCTCTTAAGGTGGGGAAAAGCTGCCATACACACCCGGGGACAGCCATTTTAATTTAGAGGTGTGCCGCACCTGGAGTCAGATATGGGACTTGTCAAACATCTTAAGGCAGGAACCACCTAGAAATAGATAGCCATCTTAAGAAGTTGACAACACCTGGAGCCAGTCATCTTAGAGTAGGAAGGTGAAGCCTAAAGCATCTTCTGGGACATGCATCAAGGAAGGCTTTTGCGATTCCTTAATTGCGATTATTAAGGAATCGCAATTAAGGAATAGCAAAAGCCAATGCATGTAGGAATCGCTATAAAAATAGCGATTCCTAAACATTCCTTAATTGCGACTCGCAAATTGCGAGTCGCAATTAAGTAAAAAATGGAAATTGCATGCGAAATTTGCGGGTACCCATTAGGTACTCGCAAATTCCGCATGCAATTTCAAGGGTGTCAAAAGGACACCCTGTTGCACCCCTGAAATTGTAATGTGCACCCATGTTGCACACACACATGCCCCAACATGTGTGTTTATAACATGTAACTTTAAAAAATGCATTTTAGTGCATTTTTCAAAGTTTTTGCAAATTACCGACCTGTTTTATTTTTTGGTATTTTGCGACCCCTTATAGCGAAATCGCTATTTTAAATTGCTTCTAGCATTGCATTTAAGGAATAGCAATTTGCGATTCCTTAAATGCAATTGTAATTTCCAGTATTTGCATTTGGGATGATGTATCCCAAATGCAAAAATACCAGTCGCAAAGGGGCAGATTCTGAGAATTTCTGAGAATCTGCCCGTTTGCGACCGGTTTTTAGTTTGATGCATGGTGCCCCTAAAGAAGTCCAAAGCGCTGAGTCAGCAATCTGTAGGTAGGGGAAAGCTGGAAGGAGTTGAGGAGATGACCATGCTAAGCACATCTACAACACATGGGGTCAGTCTGCCTAAGACAAGAGTCTACAGAACCTGGCACCTGTACCTCTCTGCCTGATTTTCCCGCAGTTTTTTTCCCGCCGCCGCAGCCCGACTCCCGCCTCCCCTCCTCTGGTTCCCGCCCCCCTACACTACGCCGCTGGTGTGCCAATGGCACGCCAAAGGCATACCCGTCTGTGCCTGGACCGCGCCCAGCGCCAGACCCCCGGCTCCCGCGACCTCCACAGGACCTGACGCTGCTACGACGCAGAGACCCTCCACGCACTCAACACCGGCCGTAACCCCACCTGCTTCCAGGCCACCCCAAAGCTCACCCACAGACCCTTCACCTGCCGACAATGTTGCTATACCAGCCAGCGCACACCAGCATGCCCTGCCCATCCCAACACCGCAGGCCTCAACCATCTCAGCTGCATACTACTCAACTCCCGCTCAGTCCACAAGCACGCCGTCGAACTCTGGGACCTGCTCGCCTCCTCCGCCACGGACGTCGCCTACCTGACGGAGACCTGGATGAACACCTCCTCAACACCAGACATAGCCATAGCCATCCCGGACGGCTACAAGATCACACACAGGGACCGGAACAAGAACAAACCAGGAGGAGGAATCGCCATCATCCACAGGAACACCATCAGAAGCACAACCAGCACCGAAGACGCCCTCAGCATGGCCGAACACCTACACTTTCAGATCTACGTCGATCATAACACCACCCTCAGAGGAACCCTTGTCTACAGACCCCCGGGACCCCAACCACAGTTCAGTGAATCCATCGCCGACCTCATCAGCACGCACGCCCTCGCCTCCACAGACTACATCCTACTCGGAGACCTGAACTTCCACCTTGAGAATACCAACGACAACAACTCCACAACGTTGATCGACAACCTCGGACTCAAACAACTCATCACGACACCCACCCACTCCGCAGGACACACGCTCGACTCCATCTTCTCCGCCAGTGACCACAACCTTCAGCCACACCACCGAACTCCACTGGACCAACCACCACTGCATCCACTTCACCTCCGAGAAACACACCGCACGCAAACAAGCGCAACGTATCCCACACCGCAACTGGAAAAACATCACCGAATACCAGCTCATCACCACACTCGCCCGAGACCCTCCACCGGAGCCCTCCGAGACCAACACGGCAGCCCTCAACTTCAGATAATGGATCAACGACTGCGCCAACACCCTCGCCCCGATTAGGAAACCCTCCAACAGGCGCACCGACACGAGAGCCATCTGGTTTCACGCCGACCTCCAGAACTCCAAGCACATCTGCAGAAGAGTCGAGAAGCAGTGGCGCAATGACCAGACAACAACGCAGCCCTCATGAACGCCAGACGCAAACACCACCAACTTATCCGAGCCGCAAAAAGAACCTCCTTCAAGGAACGCATTGACAACAATGCACACAACAGCAAAGAGATCTTCAACATCGTGAAAGAGCTCGCCACCCCCAGCTCCAGCTCCAATGACGTACCGCCGTCACAAGAACTCTGCGACTCCCTGGCCACCTTCTTCCACCGCAAGATCGCAGACATCCACAACAGCTTCGACACCCAAACGCCCATGACAGTCGCCGAAACCCCCGACTCAACTCCCACCAAACACAGCGACCTTCTGCTCTCCTGGCACAACATCAACGACGAAGACACCACCAAAATCATGAACACCATCCATTTCGGCTCACCCTCTGACCCCTGCCCCCACCACATCTTCAACAAGGCTAGCTCCATCATCGCACCCCAACTCCGAAAGTTCATCAACAGCTCCTTCGAGACTGCCACCTTCCCAGAAAGCTGGAAACACGCCTAGATCAACGCCCTACTCAAGAAACCCAAGGCAGACCCAAAGGACCTCAAGAAGACTGCCAACAGACAGCTGACCCAGTTCCTGGAGGAGAACAACGTCCTGGACTCCTCCCAATCCGGCTTCCACAGCAATCACAGCACCTAAACCGCCCTCATCGCTGCCACTGACGACATCAGGAGCATACTGGATAAAGGCGAAACCGCGGCCCTCATCCTCCTGGACCTCTCAGCCGCCTTCGACACCGTCTACCAAAACACCCTGCGCACACGCCTCCACGACGCAGCGATCCGAGACAAAACCCTGGACTGGATCACCTCCTCGCTCACCGGCAGAACCCAGAGAGTCCGCCTCCCCCCTTTCCGATCTGAAGCCACCACGATCACCTGCGGCATACCCCAAGGATCATCACTCAGCCCTTTTCAACATCTACATGGCACCGCTCGCCAACATCATCCGAGCACACCACCTCAACATCATCTCGTACGCCGATGACACTCAGCTGATCCTCTCCCTCACCAAGGACCCGGCCATCGCCAAATCCAACCTCCATGAGGGAATGAAGGCCGTCGCAGACTGGATGAAGACTAGCCGGCTGAAACTGAACTCAGACAAGACGGAGGTCCTCATCCTCGGCTCCACTCCCTCTGCATTGGATGACTCCTGGCGGCCGGACACGCTGGGAGCTGCCCCGACACCCACCAACCACACAAGCAACCTGGGGTTCATCCTGGACTCAACGCTCTCCATGACCCAGCAAGTCAACTCTGTTTCCTCCTCCTGCTTCAACACTCTCCTCATGCTACGCAAGATCTACAGATGGATCCCCACTGAAACCAGAAGAACAGTTACCCAAACACTCGTCAGCAGCAGGCTGGACTACGGCAACGCCCTCTACGTAAGAACCATGGCTACACTCCAGAATAGACTCCAACGCATACAAAACGCCTCCACACGCCTCATCCTCGGACTCCCTCGCCACAGCCACATCTCCACCCACCTGAGAGATCTGCACTGGCTCCCGGTTAACAAGAGGATCACCTTCAAGCTCCTCATCCACGCTCACAAAGCACTCCACAACGCTGGACCAGCTTACCTCAACAAAAGACTGTCCTTCCACACCCCGAACCGCCAGCTTCGCTCCGCCAACCTCGCCCTCGCCACAGTCCCACACATCCGCCGAACGACCACCGGTGGCATATCATTCTCCCACCTCGCCGCCAAGACATGGAATACCCTCCCCACCCACCTGCGTCTGACCCAGGACCTGCTGACCTTCAGGAGACATCTCAAGACCTGACTGTTCGACCAGTAGCTGCCCCCCCCCCCCCCTCAGCACCTTGAGACCCTCACGGGTGAGTAGCGCGCTCTACAAATGTATGATTGATTGATTGATTGCAAGGGCAGCATGTTTCCAGCTATTCTATAGATACTAAGATACCCACAAATAATGAAACACCCACATACAGAGCTACTACGACAAACATTCTCAGACACACAGGTATGCACACATGTTCTGTTGGATGTGCAGAAGAGCACATACAGATGTTCTGTTAGAAGTGCCCAAGAACACATACAGATATTCCCACATGCATTCCAGCATTCACACACAGGTATGCAGGCACACATTGCTCTGATGCACTTCGCAGTTTGGACATTTGGTTATTTTCCTTGAGTAGTAACTCTGTGTTCATTTGAGCAGGTCTTTACTTAGAAGCTTCTTCATCTCCCAAACATGAACTTAATTTATTTTTATTTTTCAGATTAGAAGAAACTGGAGCCACAGCATTGGGACCTGCTGCGCTTGTTTCCATAGCAATAGCCTCTCAGAAGCCAGGATCTAAGGCAAGTGAGGAAAAAGAGGAGAGGAGAAGAGAGACACAGAGTTCTAGGAAAACAGGCAGACCAAAATCAAAGACCTATTTTTAGCGAGATTGGGTCTATTTGATAAAGAAGGATTCAAGATAAATATGTTAGAAAGTGATTATGAACAACTTCTTATGAAAAAAAATGCGTTTTACATTGACCTGGAAATAATAAATAACCCAATTATAAGGAATATCGATATGAATACAAATCCTGAATCCAAAACTATTTTAAAGACTACTGTAATGAATAAACTTCTTGCCTCCAACCCTAGGATTTACTCTATTCCACTTTAAACCCTACTCGAAAACACACTGCCATAGCCCTCCCCTAAACAAAGGTCTGATTCTAATACTAAACCTGACCTCAAAGCTAGCCTCTAACATAACCCAAGCACAATCCTAATGCTAACACACTACCTTGCTTAACTTAAACTCACCAAGACCCTCACTACGGTCCTAATTTAATCCGCTAGCCTAAATTACCCTTATATTTTAACATAACCATAATATATACTCTAATCCTAATCCTTCAAATAATCCTAAAACCATCTCTAAACCTACAATTAACATCAACAAAGATACAATGGAATTTCCTTAGTATCAATGAAAATGAAAACGATCATTTTCAATTTTCTTGTTTTCATTTTTTGTATTTTTACTTTTCACTTTTCTGCATTTTACTTTCAAGGTATCCCCTTGATGGTGTATTCATTTTCCACATAAAGTCGAGAAAAGTGAGGACAGAATAGACACAATCCAGAATCATTAACAGTGGATGGCATAACACAGACTGAATTACATTACAGCAACTGATTTATACCTGTTATTATTGTCCCTAAAGTATACCAGTCTGCAGGGGCGGCTCCTCCGTTATGGCGGAAGCGTTGCTCCCCCTGCTGAAAGCCATCAAACGCCGAAAATAAAACGATAATAAAACATGTCTATCATCATTATATTTTTCGTCCTGCAGGCTGGAACTGCGAGCCGAGGGCGGGGCGTGGCCACCTGCACTGACGCTGCAGTTGCAGCACCAGGGGGGAGGGGTAGGCACTACGAAGTGCTCATGAAGGTTTGGCCGGACCCAGAAGGTTGGCCAAACTGTCATGCGTATTTGGACTTTCCCTACCTAGCTGTGTTGTACAGCTGGGTGGAGAAACCAACACAGGCTCCCAGTCTATGTCTGAGCACCGAACCGAGGCGCACAGACCAATCCCAGTGCTGCTCATGTGCTAGGAACAGTCCGGGCATGTGAACAGCGCTGGGATTGGGAGCTTGCGCAGTAGCTCCTGGATGTCCGGGCAGCGAGGATCGGGTGGAAGGCGGCTGCTGTCGGAACAGGTAAATGCATTTTTCTTTATTTATTTGCTAATTCTTTTTCCTTTTTTGTGCTCCCCCGCCCCCACCACTTTGCAATACGAGTGGCCACTCCTGACAGTCTGGGTTGGTCCTACTGCGACTCAGTTCCCAAATAGGAACGGTGAAGTTTCCCTTTTTGCCTTCTTTATGTGCTCGTGTTAGACTTATATGTGGTTCAAAACACATTTTCAATATACTGTAAGGCTTTTTTAAAGTTTCTTTACATCAATACATTCAATTTATAATCAAAAATGTATGGTACCTGTGAACAATATTATATATCAGGCAATCATTATAACACATTTAAGACTGATGTCAGTCATCAAGGAAATATTCCCATTTGTTGCAATCATTTTTTAAAACACTCTGAAGTTCAAAAAAACAAAGGGGGATATTAGCAAGGGCCTTATCACCGCATTAGCGGCACTTTTTGCCGCTAAAGCGGCGATATTTCTATTGCCTTATTAGCAAGCTGTCGCTAACAGCTGTTAGCGACAGCTTTATGGCGAAAGCGACCGTTTTGGTGCCGCTTTGCATGTCAGCGATATATGTGGCTAACGACATGCAAAGTAGTCGTTCCCGACTTAAAGCGACTGAAAACAGTCGCTAACACAGCTTCCCCCTATTAGCAATGCCCGCAAAGCGATAAAAAAATTTGCACTAACCGCGAATATCGCTGGAATCTAACACCTGCTAAAAACCTGACTTAATCATTCTAGTCAATGGGGGGGTGGATTGTAAGGTTAAGTCCTCACCTGCCTATTAGCAAGCTTTTCATTAGCGTGTAGAATTTATCGCTGGTTTTCTGGCACTATTGCTGGGTTTCGGCGCTATCGCTGGATTTTCTATCGCCTTGGAGATAAGCGTTGATAATAACGTGTTATCTCCACGATGAAATCCAGCGATAGCCGGCGATAAAAAAAACAGCGCTAAACGCGCTTTGCGATAATTATCGCACTTTCTTGGTAATATGGGCCAAAATTATTTAACTTGTAGATACACCAATACACTTGTTTAATCTTGTTAGTGGAATTAAGGATCACATTTATATACTGGCGGTATGTTTACTCCATCGCAACAGCGACAGAGTATACATACCGCCAACATGAAGGCCTGCCTGATTTAAATGTAGGCATACCTTCAGTTTGGCTACGGCAAAGATTACTCCATTGGAGAAATGGCTATGGTGAAGACTACTCCATCAAAGAAATGCCTACATGTAGCCATTTTGTTACTGTCTGTCACCATCAGGGTTTGTGACTGTAAAAGCCAAATAATGCTCCCCCACAATGGGAGACGACTCCCAAGCGAGAGGAGCATTACTTTTTTACTTTCAAAAAGAAAACCTATTTTGGGATTTTCTTTTTGAAAATGAAAAAGAACATTATTTGGTGCAGGGTTGTGTCATTCTGACGCAACTCTGCAACAACCAGCGGATTACAGTGACAGGAACTACTGTGATGGCGGATCCTACCAATGCTTTCAAAATGACCGCCAGCTTGGAAGTCATTTATAAATTCGGCGGTCAGGTCCTCCACCAGGGCGATGGAAGTATTTACACTGTTGCCCTGGCGGAACTAGGACAGACCGCCAAAATATAAATGAGGGCCTAAGTTATGTATCGCTCACTCACTTGCCTTTCCTTCAACAATCACATGACCGCGCGCACTTAGTACTACCTATAGTATTCATACCATGCTTGCATTAGTATATCTTCGTGATTCTGCACAGGGTGGTTCTATTTTCTAGATGTACTTCCGGTTTTGAGAAAACAAAATCATCTTTCTTTGCTGGTGTAATCAATTCCATTCCACCACATGAACACATATCTTAAGTGATGTTACCTTTTTTTATTACTGGTTTTCTGCAAGTCTCTTCTTTTTTACTTGATACCTGTGGTATGTGCTCATGGGCCTGCAAAATAACCACTAAAACACTGCTTCGTGTTAAATGTTGTCTGATTCCTTGCACTTTAATAATATAAATACGGATGTTGTAACTCGTATAGGAGCCTGCAAGTCCAGCCAGAGCTTTGATTACATTTTGATGAGATCCTGAAATTTAGCTTTCAGAAAGTCTTTTCTTGGTATGTACCCTCTCGTAAACTAAGATCAAGCACTGCCAAATTGGTGGTGGTTCCCAAAATAAAGAGAGCTAGATGGGGAGGGAGAAGCTTCTCTCTCTTAGCCCCTTGTGGAGTGCTATGGCTTTGTCTCTCAGGTGATGGCGTGAACGTAGATCCACAGAAGGCCAAGGACATTCGGCAGGTGAAAGCATCCTCCTCTTTGACGGAGATCCAGAGCTTTATAGGAATGGCCACATATTGTGGCCAGTTCATATCCTGACTGGCCCCTCTGACTGGGCACTATGACCTCTCACAAAGGAAGGAGTACCTTGGCAGCGGGGCGATGCCCAGGAGGTGGTGTTCCAGTAGGTAAAAGTGACATTACTCAGTGACAATGAAGTGTGATATTTTGATCCTCAAAAGTCCACACACCTGGTGGCCAATGCCAGACCAGTAGGAATGGGTGATGCACTGCTACAAAAATGGAGTGAAGATACATGGTTGTACTATAGCATGTAGGTGCCATGCTTTGACTGAGGCAGAGCAACGTTAGTCACAAATTGAAAGAGAGGTGCTGGCCATCAGGTGGGTTTGCCAGCATTTTCCGGTCTTATATGGGAATACGCCACTAGTTCCTCTGTTTACGGGGATGTCCTAGCTGGCTCCCTAGAATTGAAAAGTGGGTCCTGCAGTTGCAGAAATACCTTTTCGCAATTAAGTACCAGTCAGAGTGCAACAACCCAATAGATTTTATTGTTAGGCACCCGAGGTCCGGGGTAGCAACTGAAGATGCCGAAAAACATATTTTAACAGCGGCTCCACAAATAAAATAGTCTGAGAGTGGAACCCTAGTTAATTTTTGTTGAACTTTTTAGACCAATCTACGCAATTCTTAAAATCCTTATTGAGGACTATCTAGATGGATTGGTTTGCTAAACAATTGTCCGAACAGGCGAAAAAAAGATCTTTGGGAATGTGCCCCCGTTGGGCATTGCAACACCAGCCCAACGAGAAGCACAGCCCGATGATGACGCATGCTCAACTGGTGGGTGAGGGCCTGTGCTCATAAAAGCAGCTGCTCCTTTGTGATCTGCAGGGCCCAGACCCTTACCGTGGGTTTTGGAACTCTTCTTGAACTGAACTTCACACTTATACATAGATATAGCCTTTAATTCTAGCCTGACTTCGTGTCTGGTGTCAGGATGTGGGTATGCATGATGGCGTGTGTGCTAAGTTAAATGTAAATGTTGTAAGCTTGTAAAGCGCACAGCTGCCCACCAACGGGGGCGTCCCGTCGCTGTGGACCGCTGGGGAACCCGTCCTGGCTATCCCTGTGAGATGGTCCCTTTCTGGGTATCTCCAAGGTGAAACCAGGCATCCCCGGCGTCTGTGGGGGGCCGTTGTAGAGATGAGGCAAGCTTAATGCCCAGAGTTGCCGAGTGTGTTCCTGGTTAGAGTAGGTACCGAGGCGAGAATTATCAAGTCCATTTTGACCCTGGTCCACGACCCTGCCGCGTCGGGAATTGAACCCTGGTCCATGGCCGATTCTCTGCTTACGGGTCTGCCGCCTCTACCTAAGGGAGGCACACTACCATACCTAAGAGCAGAATATTACCTTTCTGATTAAGCTCTGTTAGATAAACTCACAACATGCACCCGTGGGCCCTGGTGTTATGCAGCTGTCAGTAAAAAGCGATGGGAAATGTGCATAGCCTGTTAACAAAAATGAATGAAATAAATATTCAACAAAAACGAAAGTATACCAGAAATTCTTTTTTTTATTTTTATTTGTTTTTATTTTACAACGTACAAGAAACGGTACATGTTCACATAATCACATCTCATAACTATTGCCGTTACACACAGGTAGTATACCAGAAATGTAAAGCAGTTTGTGTATGATCAGGATAACATCACACAAAAACAGTGGCCGTGACTGAGCCTATCCTTAAAGTGTCTTATGGAGTCAGTTTGGTCAAAAATAAAGAAAAATAATGTTAGGGATGGTGACACACACAAATATACCTAAAGAAACAAACATACAAGCAGAACCCACAGGAAAATACCCACATGAACAGGATAAACAGGGATGGGTATTTGTACTGGTGGCAAGGCGTGTCCCCTCCCTATTAATGCAGAGACACTTATGCCTCTCTTCCCCTTCCTTCACCTTTGTACTCATCTCTCATCTCTTTGCTCTCATCTTTCCATTCTGTGCCCTCCTCAGGTCATTATCTGCACTGATGGAAAAGCCAACACTGACCTGGGGAACCTGGAGGACTGCAAAGAGGACATAATGCGTCAGTACGCCAAGCTCTTCTACACAGACCTGGCTGAATTTGCCCTCATGCACAGGTGAGAGATTTCTCTGAAGGAGAAGGCAGTGGCAATGGATTCTCAGGGTGAAGTGCATTCTCACTGCGATGCTCCAACCCTTTTGCTTTTGGTCAAGCTGATAGATTTCTTGGTCCATCCTTCTGTTCACCAAATCTACTTGTTGCCAGTTACCCAGGGCCGGACTGGGAACGCAATCCGGTCCTTGCAATTGAGTCGGGGCGGCCGCGATAGGGGTGTGTGTAAAACACTGCAGCTTTTGTTACAGGGGGTCGGGGGCCGATTTTGCAGCTATCCTGCAAAACCGGCCCCTGGTAACAAAAATGGCCCCCCCGGATCCAAAACCAGCCCCCACCCTTGCAGTCCACCGGGGAAACGCCCGGTGCCCTCTACGGCCAGTCCAGCCCTGCAGTTACCCCCACATGCACATCACCTTCACTTTGTTAAATCCAGATGTGTGCCTTGGACTCTGGCTTCCCCTGTTCTGTAGAGGGGGAGACACAACCCTTCATCGGCCCCAAGTCAAAGTAAGGCCAATGAATGTCTGCCAGATTAAGGAGTCGCAGATGCTCCTCATTACATTCTGCAGGGCGGGCCCATCATTTTGTGTTACACCACTGATTGCGTCAGTGCTGCAATTAATCCAGTTTTGGGCTACTACTATATTGTCAGGGCTGCCATCTCCAGTCGGATCCCCTCACTTCCACTGCCCCGTCAATCTCGACCTTCAAGTACCTCTGTTTTCTATAAGTGTCTCCATAGTGCTTGTAACTTACCATCCTCTTCCCTAGTTCAACATGTCCCATTTACAACAGTGTTTGAAAATAACTTGGGTTAGATCTCACCCTACTTCTGATATAGTGTGTGGTTCTGGGGAACCCATCAGGGGCTACGTAAGTTTGTCGCCTTTTTATCATGTACAAAATGGCATACAGGAAACTGTAGGAAGAAGCAGATTGTTTGTGGTTCCCTCCGTTGGGCTTCGTGTATGGTGTGGTGGCTGCTGGAATGTTTTGCACTTTGCTGATGGTGGATTTGCACTGTTAAGGATGTGTTGAGGGGTGGAAACTGTAGAAGGATGTGATTGGTCACAGTTTTGTCAGTGGGGTCACTTGACTGGTATGCTGGCTACTGGAGTGCTTCTGCTGGGGAAAAATATAGTCAAAGACTGCTCCAACGTGAATGTGGCTACAATGCTAAATCTGGGAGGGATTGAGGATTCCTAAATTCCATAAGCTAAACCTGCTCTGAAAGTTTCAAATAGGGGTTGAAAACCCAGTTTCTGTGCAGACTTTTGGGGTCTGAACAGAGTGACTGAGACAGATGTTCATACTAGTTCCCAAACTGAAGATCCTATGGGTATGGTGAAAGGAGATCATTTTCTGAGTGTGCTTGACTTGAACAATGGGTACTGGCTGATTGCCACTGCCCATTGTGCTAAAGAGCTGAAGAGGGTCAGAGGCCCCCACCTACTGTGCCAATTTGAGGTTCTGCTCTTCACTGAGAACTGTCCATGAAACATTCCAATGCATGGTTAACAGGTCTTGATTTGTCAGAAGCCTTGTCTGGAGAACCACTATGTTACCTATTGGGGCAACATAGCTGTCTTCAGTTCCAGCTGCAGGAGTTCCTGGGCCACCTCTAGACTGTGTTGCATGAACTACAGAACGCCAAGCCATCCATTAAAGCACCAAGTGCCAAAAAGGCAAGAACCCTGTGTGTGCCATAGGTACTAGTAGGGACTGTGAGCTATAACCTTTCCACCCCAAAGTGTAGGCAGTAGAGACCCAGGAGTATCTCATATCCCATATGCAGGTGAGAGCACATAGAGCAATCTTGTGAACGGTTATGGGCCAATAATCATCCTCTTTACAACTTTACCATGTAGAAAGCAGTCCAAGAAAGCCATCTGGACTGTCAAAAGCCAGGAGGCATTTGAAATATTTAATCTTGCCCTGTACAAATCATTAGCACTTAAAGCTCCTGGTTACCATGAGTCCCTCATTGTACAAACAGATGCCCTTGACATGGCATATTGACCCACCCTCCTTGACTGTTATCCTCTGTAACTTTAATGCCTTTGAGAATATTGGATGTGCTCCATATAGTTGTATTGCACCCCCAGCAGAATGCCAGACTCGGCTGGACTGTAGGTTACTCTAAAGTGTACCCGTATCCATAGTAGAAATTGGCTACTGCCTCCTTGCCAATCGCCATAGTAGAGTGGCTACTGCCTCTTTGCCATCCTTCATTCATAGTACAGTGGCTACTGCCTCCTCGCCAATGTATGAAAAGAATGACTATTATATTGGGGCATAGTCCTTTCTACCTGTATCCCTCCAGAAGTGCTTACCAACCCTTTTGCTTAAAATGTGATCACTCTTCCAAAGGCCTTCATTTCTCCTGAATCTGTGCTGTGTGGAATGGGAGTGTGGCAGTAGAAAACTCCCCTGCATGGTGATGGACGTTCACCGGTGCCCTGAGTCACCATCTGCATCCATCCTCGTTACTGATTTTTCATCATAGGAAAACACGTATCATGCGTGTTTGTCATGACTCAGGCCTGTCTCACAGATTGCAGTCTTGTTAGACCGGAAGGGGTGCACAAAGCGTTACCCCGTTAGTGGTAAAGGGCTACTGCCCTTACCAAGAGTTGAGTAGCATGAGCATGGTGGTGGCAGCATATGTTTTTTTGTTATAGCGATCAGTAGCATGAACAAGCCTTTTTACCTGAGTCATTGGGGGGACTCAGGTAGTTCCGCTGCTGTGTACCTAACTGGCCCTTAGCCTACATCATGTTATAATGTAGCACTGTGCACCATCAGTGGGATTGCATGTGCATGTTTTAATGTATGTGCACCTGTGTGTTACAGCACATGGAACCTGTGGAAGTTGGATTTGGTGGTGGTGGGGTCAGAGGGTAGGCAGAGGATGAGCTGAGTGTCGTCAGCATAAGAAATGATGTTCATACCATGGGGTCTGACCAAGGTGGCCAAGGAAGGTCATGTACGTATTGAACACGTTTGGGCTCAGTGAGGACTCTTGGGAAACGCAGCAGATGATATTCTTTGGCCCCGAGGTGGAAGGTGGAAGGGGGGCACTATGAGTTCTTCCGGAGAGGAAGTACACGGTCCACTTGAGGGCTTTTCCTCGGATCCCCTTCTGGTGGAGGCCGCGCAGGAGGGTGTAGTGGGACACGGTGCTGAAGGCTGCAGAGAGATCGTGAAGGATTAGGGTAGCAGTTTCTTCCCTGTCCAGGAGAGCCCTGATGTCAACTGTGGCTGCGATTAGGGTGGTTTCTGTGCTGTGACTTGGGCAGAATCCAGACTGGTTGGTGACTGGATTTTTATTGCTTTCTCCAAGACTTTAGCAGGAAATGGGAGCAGGGAGATTGGCCGGTACCAGTGTTGGTAAAGTGGCAAAATGTTGCAGCAAATATCATGCCCCTGTTGCTGCTCACACACATGGGTCTATCAAATATATTTCAATGCAGGTGGGTTGCAATCAGAGATAGAGTAACAAGAGCAGCACTATTACATTTTACACCATTGTTCTCTTTCACAAATGAGAGAGATCACCGGTTTTCCATGTTAAATCAGATTTAACACCCTTAACATCCTTTACATTTAGGAATGTTGCAGTCAGCATTAATGCATCAGCACAGGAAGTATCAGAATACATTTCAATTTGGGTGCAATTTATACAGACTAGGAAGGCAGTAGTTGTTCCAGTGGCGCTCCTAATCCAGACTGGTGCAGATCAAATACATTTTATTTTTATTGGGCTTTCTTCTTATAGGAGGCATCCACTGGAGTGTCCACGATGGAGTGAGTGTGCTCTCTGTGAACTCTTCTTTCTCTTCATTTGCAATGATTATCTATTAGGTTTAGTCATTCAGTCAACATCATAGGAAGAACTAGATCTTCATGAATTGTAACTGGTTTTCAAATATTCTTATCTTTGCCAGGAGAGAATTCTAGAATTCCAGCAGTTGGCTGCCTATACAGTGGAAGATGACCTCCAATGCCTAGCTTGTTATATGCATCGGTGGTCATTTGTGATGCCTATCAGTCTTGAGTGAAGTGTTCTCTTCTGTGAATATTTTTGTAGCTTTACCTGCATGAAAGCTGGGCATTTGCTGTTGATAGCCCTATGGGTGATGCACAGGGTCTTGACAGTTGAACGTCATTGAGTACTTTTATGGCCATTGAGATGTGCTCACATATGTGAACGTGTAGTAGGTGTCTTGCAACAGCATTATGAATTCTTAGTAGTTGATGTAGTAATAAGTGAGATCTTTTTGTAAAATCTGTTTCATAGTCAAAATGTGAAATCCTGAGAGGTGTTTGCCATGAGTGTCTGGCATTAGAATAAGGATCTAGAAGGCACTTTTCATTTACTTGGGGGAACAGGCCTAGGTGAGACTCCAGGATCAATGCCAGGTTTCCCACGTCTGTCAATGTTGTTGGTGATGCTCTAAGCTCCTGGCAGCCAGACTTATTCTTCCAATCACCAAATCTGAGGATCTTCTTTTGGATGTGTTACGTTTAAGGTGGTTAGGGAGTGTTCATTGGTTGTTGACTTTGGAGACAGCAGGCTAGTACTCATTTGTCATTATTGTTTGTGTTTTCCAGTTTTAGTAAGGTATGAGTATTACTGGCATAGTTGTAGCAGGTGCTGTAGTGGGCAAATGTATGTCAAATAGTGCAGGTGGCTGAGATAGACATTGAAGAGGAAAAGGGAATTTATTGATCTTGGAGGTAATCCTGACTTGAAGCTGGAAGGCAGCGATGTTTGGGGGGGGCAAGATGATGCTTGATTTGGTGAAGAGGTAGGAAGAGATCTAGTCCGAGGTCATTTCTTTTAAGACAAATTCCTATAGCTTCTGTCACTTTCACTCCTACTTCTCTCCGCAGTGTGGTTGTTTCCGTGTTGACCATAGAAGGCACAGACTGTAGTCTCCTTGAGCTTGGTCAGTTGGCCAGTAAGACAGGAGGCAAGGTAAGACATTTACGATTATATTTAAGTGTTTTATTGTTTTTTTTCCTATATGTCCCGTTTTGAAGAACGCTCTGCTATGTTGCGGTCAGGTTGGATCACATAAATGCATAAAATAAATACAATTCATTTGAGCAAAAACGTCCATAACTCATGGCTGGAACAAGTGCGCCTGCCTGACACACGAGAGGAATTGGGCAGCATTTTTAGTGGGAGAGAATTAGCAGTGTGGTAACTGAGGTACTTTTTTTTGGGTCTCCTCTGTCTTCAGGTGAATATTGTGTCTCCCAAGCATCTGTACAGCGAGTTCCAGTCTATTGTGGAGACCGAGGTCATTGCCACCAATGTCAAGCTAAAGATCTTCCTGCCTCAGCCCATGTAAGAAAAATCAATTTTGCAGAAAAAGAGAAAGTGTGTATATGTGTGTGTGTCAGTCTGTGTGGTTAGATGTGAAACCAAAGCAAAAGTGGATTAGATCAGTGGCATTGCTAGTGGGGCAGGAAGGTCTAGGTTTCTTCTCTATTCCACCGTGTTCCCACTGCACTCCATCAGAACAGCTCATCACTAAACACAAATATTGTATGCTACCATACATGCCAACATCTGTGAACACCAACAATGTAGATTTAGTGGGCGATTTGGAAAAAATCTAGAACCTTCATTTAATTTTGGTGCTACCTTGTAATGGAGTTATGTAGTTTTTAAGCTGGAGAAATAAAATAGCTTAACTCCAGGACTCTGTCCTCTAGGCCCAAAGAGGTGGGGTCTATGTGCTACTTCAGGAGCCTCCAAACTTTTCAGCACGAGGGCCACATCCTATATTTTACAAATATTTGCGGGCCAAAAAAAAACTGCTTAATAAATGAATGAATACAATTTAAAATGAGTGAATAAGATTTACTTGGATCTTTTTTGTAAGCAGCATGATATGTTTCAGAACAAAAGAGATTTGTGACAATTACAAAGAAAGAATGTTGTGCTCAAACTGAGAAATTATATATAATGAGTAAAAATGTAAAACATTAACAAATGTTCTGACAGAATAATCAATTACTTATCTGTAGGTAAGAAAAGCAGGCTACTCATTTTAATATTAATTTTAAACACTGAGGGCCCGATTCACAGAACTAACTTAAGACAAAATCCTAAACTTACTACCATTTTGGTATTCACAGAAGGCACTTACTCATTTTGGTATTCACAGAAGGCACTTACTCATTTTGGTATTCACAGAAGTTAGGAATCCTAAATGACTTCTGTGAATACCGAAAGCCTTAAAATTTGGATTTTTCTCAGTTTAGTAGTAGTAAAGTTAGGAGTCCTAACTTTAGGACTCCTAAACTGAGAAAAATCCTAATTTTAAGACTTTCGGTATTCACAGAAGGCATTTAGGAGTCCTAAAGTTAGGACTCCTAACTTCTGTGAATACCGAAGTGAGTAAGCGTCTTCTGTGAATACCAAAATGAGTAAGTGCCTTCTGTGAATACGAAAATGGTAGTAAGTTTAGGATTTTGTCTTAAGTTAGTTCTGTGAATTGTGCCCTGAAAATTTACAAATTCACATGAAATGACAATTTGTCCAATTTTGTGGCACACATTAAGAAAAATCAACACACTCCAAGAAAGAACTTCAGTAAAACAAAGCAAAGAAATTCAAATTAAACTTGAGCCATTAATAAAGGTCCAACAAAAATTATTTCCGTCTGCTCCTTTCTACACAATTCTGGCAATTGGAGATTTCAATCACAAACAACAAAACATGAAGCACATGATTAATGGGAATGAAGAAACAGATTTTTTAATTTCAAAATATCACTGAACTAAGGAGCCAATTATTTGAATGCTCATCAGATAAATTTGCTCGACATTTGGCCTTGACATACTTAAGTTTTAAAAATGTTTGTTAGAGTCTAAGGATACAATCTTGTAGTGGGCCGGGCATTGCCCTTAGGCCGTTGTTTGGAGACCACTGTGCTACTCCATAGGCTTTCAATATCGCTTCACATTGCTCTTCCTGGCTGCCTTCATTTTCTCTCTGGAAGTGCACAGGCTGTGGGGCATTTGTAGTTTAAACAGTTGGCACAGTGATCTGTCCACCATCAGCCTTTTGTTTACTGTACTAAGACCTTAATGTTATGAGTAGCTATCTTCAAAAATACCAGCAGTAAACGAAAGGTTAATGGATTTATTGCTTTATGATGTAATTATTTTCTTTTTATTCCATAAAGGAAAGGTTGCCCTTATAAAAGAAGGACCACTCACATTCACATATTAGCCAATTATAGGTTCCCTTCCCCATTGTGTCCCATTAAATATAATTTCTAGAGGCTTCCCTACATCCATTTTATAGGGGGTTGGGGTGATTTGTTGACCAGTCCAACTCTGCGAGAGGAAACGAAAAGGGAGAGGGATGAAGAGACATCAGAAGTAGTGACAGTACCTAAGACAACCCTGTTGTGCTCATGCTGTAGGTGCCATTCCTCATCACTGTATAAAGCTCCTTACAGGAAGTGATGTAATCTTCTCTTCCCTCTAAAGGTTCTTCCTCTATGAGGAGCACACCCTTCCCGTTCTGGACCGTCCCCTTGGCAGCGTCAGCAAGGACACTGAGGTGACATTCGAGTTCAGCACCCATGAGTCCAAGCACAGTGGTGAGTGACAGGGAACTCTGTGCAAGAGTCAGCAAATGAGGCAGGTGTAAGGGGTGATGGCGACTTCTCAACAGCAGCTTATTGTAGGGCTATGGTACCTTATATTAAGACACCAGGTTCAGACCCTTTGTTCAGGTGGAGTAAGGATGGTAATATGATTTCTAGTTATTCACAAGTAAGACAAGGGCTTGGGAAGCACCAGGAAGTAATTAGGTGACTCCAGGGGCAGGGGCTGCATAGGTTACTTCTCTGGTGTCCCTATTAACCCTGGCCTATCCCTCCCACTGATGAGTGCTGCATTTTTTGTCATTACAATTTTCTAGTGTTTTTTTTGTTGCTGTGCATTCTCTGAATCCATTGACCCATCTCTTCCCTCTTTGTCTCTCTTTACCGTGGTCACAGAGGCATTGCGGTACTCTGAGCTGCCATTTCAGGCCCAGTTGAGCTTTACCATGCCCGATGGTCATCTTGCCGTCCGAATCCTCAGCCAGAAGAGATCAGTAACCAATGACAGGTACCAGTCAGCACATGTATCTGTTTATCAACCACTGGTCATGCCACAAATTGGTAATTGTATTGTTGTAGCAGTTGTAAAGGAAATGCCAATCATTTTTCTTATCAGAGCACAAGGGGTGTCAATATAGAGGAAATGTCCCACACCTCCATCCACACTTAAGATGCTATAGACAGGTTGTGAAGCCTCGCTCTGTGTATTTTGCTTCTGACTACTAGCAACATTGAGCAATCCCCAGAAAGTCAATGTCCTACTCAAAGAATAAACTAGCTTTGATATTTCCTCCCTTCCTCCCCCTGATTCTGAGGGAACTCTTCGTAATCACTCAATTTTGAAAGACCACTTATTTTCTTCATCAGTGATCTCAACACATTATTCAGAATGCTCCGATGATAGATGCTATGTGAGTGAGACAAGGTGACCAATTTTCCAAAACAGTCTCTTCCTCTATTCAGAATAGCTTTCAACAAGCATTGGCAAAAGCCAGTAGCCAATAAGACTTGCCTTTAACATTGGGGCACAGAGATATTGACTTTACCAATGCTTGGATGTTTTTGTCATTCTTTATGGCAGAAACCCTTGAAACATGGACAACCAAGCATAAGCCTGCGTGTGTACATATGGCAAAAATCTTTCAATAGTGTTTGGTATATTCTTTTACAGAAACCACACCATGATGGGCGCTGTGCGTACGTGTGCATTTGAACAGGCTATCCTCTGAACTACTGTCAGAAGTTATGCACATATGCTATAGTTTAAAAAGTTAAACTTGTCCTTATTTCTGAGCCTGATCCTCGAGTTTTGGTCATAGATTTAGCTACTATTGGAAAAGAGTATTGCCCTGATTCACAAAGAGCCTCTGCACTCTGGGCGAAGGCTCCGCAGCCGTAGCGGGATCTCCACACACGTGGCGGCATCTTTGTACTGCAGTTTCCATTGTGGAGATCCTGCCACGAGAGCAAAGATCCTGCCACGAGAGTGAAGATCCTGCCACAAGAGTGAAGATCCTGCCAGAAGAGCGAAGAGCCTGCCAAGAGAGCGAAGTTGCTGCCACGACTGCGGAGTCTCTGCCCAGAGTGCACAGGTTCTTTGTGAATCGGGGCTATGTGTGTTTGTTTGAGGGGTAGGTATAAAACACAATTTAGACTGTAAAAGAACTGCGCGCTGGACATGTGATGGGGCAGAAGGAATACAAGTTGTAACATATAAGAACTATTTACAGTTTTGGGGGGCTTTTTGCAATCACCCATGTGGGGGTATGAATTCATGGGGGAACTTGGTGCAGTGCAACACTGACCTCGCTGAGGTATCCTGGTGACCCTGACCCAAATACATAAATGTACAAAAAAAATGAATCCCAATTTTTCCCCTTTTTTCAAACTTAATGATCTTGCTCAACTAAAATGTTTTGTCTTGATTGATGACCCGTTCCATTACCAGGGATGAAACACTGTTGACCCTGCAGCCAATTTGAATAGAATAATAATTGCCATATGGATAGTTTATTGGAAATGTATGATCTATACCTATTACAAGAACTATTGCACTATTTCTCTGTCCTTTTGTCTTCCTTTTATACACATACCTTGCACAGTTTCTCTTTATATTCACTGAGTGATCACATGAGTATAGAGAACAGATTTTTCAAACTATGATCAATACTAGTAAAATATATTAAGTCATTCTGATTCCAAAAGGTGGGCTTATTGTTGGCATTTTATTATTGTTGTTTTATCAATTGGATTATTCCTGATTGTTTTTTTGGAAACCTTATTGTACATTTATATATTGTTGACCCTGGTTCCAGGTGGTGTTTGCTTTGCCCCTGTTGCGATAATTTCTTTTTTTATGTTTAATAAGCTTTATTAACAACAATATTGCAAAGAATAAATACAATCATTACCTCTGAAATAACAATTAATGAGACTGATAACTTACAGCAGAAGAGAAAGCTGTTTACAATTTTTAAAACAAAAAACTATGGGTAGGAATGGGAAGGGAGGAAAAGAGAAGGAATAGAGTAAAATATATAGGGTCGAATAACATTATACAATGATATAGAGTAACTTAAACAATTAAGGTAATTAATAGGTGAATATAGTGGTTAAGGCTATTGAAAAAAGAACAGAGAAACCATTCATGGGGGCTTAAAATTTTCAGCAAAATTGTGAGATATTTGTTGTTTTGCAACGTTATTCAAATAAGAAGTTAGTGGTAACCAAAATAAGTCTCTGTTTATGTACGGTATACAAGAAGAGGCAAATGTAACATCTAACCTATGATAGTGACAAACATTATTCCACCACGCTTTAATTGAAAGTTGTGAGGAGGATTTCCAGTTTAATGTAATCTGTTGAAAGGCCAAAGCTAACATGAGGTCAAATAAACCCCGTTGACAAGAATGTACACCCAAGGTGTCAAAAAGACTACCAAGAAAAAATAATACGGTGGACAAGGGAGAGTGTAAATTTAAAAAAAGTGACATATGAGACCAGACATTCTTCAAAAATGTGGCAGTGCGGGGGCAGGTGAATAATAGATGTAGTAAATCTGCAAAAGGGTGACTACAAGACCAACACACTGAATTATGTGAATGGGAAAAAGAAGCAATAGAAACCGGAGTATGATATAATCTATGATATACAAAAAACATAGTTTGATTTTTGGACGCAGATCTAGAGATTTTCAGTGATCTAACCCAAATATTGTCCCATAGATCAATGCTCCAAACACATCCCAAGTCAGTCTCCCATGTAAGCTCCAGTTTTGTTTTAGTGCGTTCAGAGTTTGGGGCTGTTAGAAAATTGTGTAAATCAGAGCAGCTTTTGGGAAAAGACAGATTATCATCCGAAAGGGTATCATCAGATGACAGAAGGGAATAGAAAACATCAAGAATTACCTCCATAAGGATTGAATATTTATACCAAAAAGAACGAGGACAATGGAAAATAACCTGAAATTGACAAAACGAACAGGGAAACGTACCATCAAATAAGTCTTGAACCCAAATTATGCGCTTAAGTCTCCAAGTCTTCCAATAAAGGGGTCTGTTTTTGAGAGTGTTCAGACGATTATATCATAGAGGTGACTGAAGAAAGTTCTTTCTAGAAAGAATCTTGGATTGATGCTGAGGTCTTAGCAAAGAACAAGTATGTTTAAATAATGGGGGTAATAGACGTATTTGAATAAAAAGCAAGAACTTCTTTCACAGAGAAAGATGCTAGAGAATGTTCAATAATACTTCATAAAAGTAGAAAGGGAGAGGAATCAGAAAAAAAACATCTAGAAGCCTGCCGAAGACAAAAAGCTTTATGATGAAGGCAAACATGGAGAAAGCGAACCCCTCCATTAGATTTAGCATCTCTGAGACGGTTTAAGGAGATTCTAGGTTTCTTATTATTCCAGAGAAATTTAGACAGCATAGAGTCCAGCTTTTTAAAATAAGTGGATGGAATAGGAAGGGGAATCATAGACAAAATATATAAGAATATGGGGAGAATCATCATTTTGATAGAATCCAGACGTCCCCACCATGAGAGAAATAACAGGTTTCAAGAAGAAAGAAGCTTTTCAACTCTGTTGAGTCCTTCTTTCATATCAATGGAAATAGTATCAGCAATAGAGCTAGTAAACCAAATACCTAGATATTTAATCTTAGAACTGTTCCAAAGGAAACCAGTATAATCAAAAGATTGTTTAACACAAATTTAGTAATAGGAAGAATATCTGTCTTATCTGAAATGATTTTATAATCTGAAACTAAAGAAAAATCAGAAATTTCCTGTAATAAAGGGGGAAAGAGGTATCTGGATTGAAAGTAAAAAGCAAAATATCATCAGCGTAGGCAGATAGTTTTAGATGACGTTCACCATAATAATAGCCAGAAATAGAATTATTATTACCAATACGAGATAAGAAAGGTTCGAGGGCTAATATAAACAAAAGAGGTGACAAGGGACAACACTGACGGACACCCCGCTGTAATGGGAAAATTTGGGAAGTCCATCCATTAACCAATACCAAAGCCCAGGGGGCAGTATAAAACAGAGAAATAAGAGAAATAAAAGTATGTCCAAATCCATGCCAAATAAGGGCTTTAAGTAAAAAAGACCAATCAACTCTATCAAAGGCTTTCTCCGCATCAATAGAAACTGCTGCCAAAGAGTATGAAAGATGAGGAGCCTTATTCAAGAAATGAAGAGAAGCCTAGAGTTGTCTGAAGTCAATCTACCTTTGACAAACCCACACTGTTCCTTTCCAATGAGATGGGGCAGAAGAGGGTCAAGTCTAAGGGCAAACGTTTTAGTAAAGATTTTATAATCTACGTTTATCAAAGAAATAGGTTGATAATTCTTACAGAATGAGGGATCCTTGCCTTCTTTGGTAAATAGACATATGGTCGCTTCTGGAAAAGTACCACTTGCTCCACCCATCTCCTATAAATAAAGAAAAAGTTGTAAAAGTTTAGGGAGGAGTAAATAAGAGAAATGTAAGTACATTTCCACTGTAAACCCATCCGGCCCTGAAGTTTTACTTTTTTTAAGAAAATGTAAAGCCTTAGAAATTTCCTCCAGTGATAAATCTGAATCAAAAGATGAGACGTTCAAGGCGTCTTGAAAAGGAGAGGGAACATCAGTGAGGTATGCATCAATAAGAGAGGAGGTAGGAGGGAACTCCGGGGTACACAGATGCTTAAAATTTTTTGTAAATGCATGCAAAATATCTTGATCTTTAAATAGGATGGATCCGTCTGACGAATGAATGGATTTAGTGATCGAACGTTCTTTTCGTGATTTAAGATAGTTGGCTAAAAGGGACCCTTCCTTATAACGACCTCCATAATATCGAGCACTACTACGTAATAATATAGAGGAAGCCTTCTCCGTAGAGGACCTATTAAATTCCAACTTAGCCCGGATAAGTTCTTGTAATGAGGTGTCCGAGGAAGTAGCGTGAAATTGATGTTCTAAACGTTTGATATTTGCTAAGAAAAGGTTATGCTTTGTAAGAAGTTGTTTCTTTATTCAATAATAAATAATAAATCCACTAGCAGCTGCTTTAAAAGTGTCCCACAATAGTTGAGAAGAGGTAACAGTCAACACATTCAATAAGAAGAGTTCATTAGCAAAAGAAGTAAATGCGGAAGAAAAAACTGGATCTTTCAATAAAGAATAATTAAATCTTCACCTATTGGACTTGGGATGCGAAGGGAGCGATTCAAAATCAGTAACAACCGGAGCATGATCAGAGATAAGAATAGGTTCAAGAGTTGAAGAAAGAAGATTTAGAGACAAGGAACTAGAAAGAAAAATATAATACAAACGGGTAAATGACTCATGGGGGCGTGAAAAAAAAGAAAATTCTAATGCATCCTGGTTACATAAATGCCAGGTATCTACAAAGTGTGTTTGCGAAATTGTAGTGAGGAATTGTTTGTGAGGTTTATGGGAGACAAAACAGACATTAGATTTCCGGTCCAGGAAAGGATCAATAATCTGGTTACAGTCCCCACCTACAATAACAAAAATTATCTTTATATTGGATACACTTTTTTGTAATATTAGGCCAGAATGAATAATCAGGTTGAGTAGGACCATGAACATTAAAAACAGTTAGAGAAATACCATTAATGAGCAATTTAACCAACAACCACCTTCCCTCAGAATCAATCTCTTTAGATAAAACAGAACAATTCAACTTTTTATGACAAAGAGTAACAACTCCATTTTTCTTAGTAGATGTAGGGGAGACTAAAACTAAGCCAACCCAATTATGTTTAAGTTTAGTGGCTTCCGCTTCTGTAAGATGAGTCTCTTGCAAAAGGACTAAGGGGCATATGTATCAAACGATTTTTTAATCGCAAACACTGCGATTCGCAAAATAACAGCGTTTGCGATTAAAAAATCGGTAATCGGGATGTATGAGCCAAATCCCATCGCAAAATTAAGGAATTGCTAATTTAGCGATTTCTTAATTTTGCGTAAGCATGTAAGAAATCGCAAATTGCGATTTCTTAAATGATATGTAAAAAGCACCCAAGTTGTGCGAATTATCCTTAAGAAATCGCAAATTACCACCAACTTCCAGTTGGTGGTAATTTGCGATTTCCTTTCAAAATTCACTTTTTTGAATTTTACAAAGTGCCACGTGGCGCTCATGCATGCCCTTAGGGCATGTATGTGCGCCATATGCACACACATGCTCATTTCAGGTGTGCATCAGGGTGTCATCATGACACCCTTGCACCTTTGAAATTATTCTCAAATTGCGATTAGCAAATTGCGAATTGCTATTTGAGAATTACTTCCCATTCATTCCTATGGGTCTCCTGGCCCAAAGAAATGAATGGGCAGGTATTCCTTAATTGCGATTTCGCAATTTGCTAATCGCAATTAAGGAATTTTAAGAAAACGCAAACAATGTGCAATTTTTTAAATACATCCCGTTTTGCACTTCTCAAATAGCGATTCTTTAAAAATCGCTATTTGGGAATCGCAAACGGTGATGTTGATACATATGCCCCCAGATCAGGAAACCAAGTGAGACAACATTTTCTGTCTCTTAATAGGGTTAACAAAACCTTTACCATTCCACAATATGACTCTAAATATGAAAACATTGAACATATAGAACACCATATGAACATCAATAATGATTAAGCCAACCCAATGACATTTACATTTGGAGGTTTCCGTAAGATGAATTACTTGAAGAAGGACCAATTCAGGGTTAAAGAAAACTAAATGAGATAAGATTCTCTGGCTCTTAATGGGATTAACAAAACCTTTCACCTTCCACAATATGACTGTGAATGTGAAGATGTTAACATTACATAGAAATCCATACAACCCTAAATAATGAAAAAAAGGGAAAGGAAAGGAAAAAAGAAATAGATGTGAAAAGGATAATATACTGGAACAAATACTAAAGGAAAGGAAAGAGGAAAGGAAAAAAAAGGGACACAAGAGACAGCAAGAAGGGACAGTACATGTCAAACTGACAACTGTAATACGTACCATTTAAGGGGAGAGGGAAGACAACAATAAGGAGTGGTGACACCAGATGAAGATGGCGCAACCGACAAGGGAGAAAGGCATCACGCCAGGACGCCAACATGACAAATAAGGAATGGGGAACAGAACTCCAAATAACCTGCAAAGGAATTGAAGAAGAAAATCAATTTGAAACAAGTGAGAAAACAAGCATCAAGAAGCAACCTGTAAGGGAAGCAATCATTAGTATAAGTGAGAACAACAGTTACATAAAAGTCAAGAGAAAGAAGAAGGACCAGGAATTTCCATTGATGTTGTAGAGTGAGAGTGAATGAATTTCCTTAAGTCTAGAGGATCCTCAAATGTAGATGTATTGTTCTGAAATGTCACTTTGCAGAGGCATGGATGAAAAAGATCATATAGTGCCGCAAGGGCCCGTAGAGCAGGTCGTAATTCAAGGAAGTCCTTCCACCGTTTAGCCGTTACTGTAGCTACATCGTGGGAGATAAACAAGTTAGCACCAGACCAGACGCTTCTTAGACTTTGCTGCGTTTAACACTTGGAAAAGGTCTGTGAATTACAAGAAGAGAAGAATCACTCCACAAGGTTTTGATGGAGCCAACATAGAAAACAGGCAAGGACACAGCCTGTAAGCACGCTGGATATTCAAGTTAGTCGAAGGAGGAAGATCTAGAAGTTTTGGGAAGAAGGACGTAAAAAATGTAACCGGATCATTCCCTTTAAGGCCCTCTGGAAGACCATATAGACAAAGATTATTGCATCTGTTCCTGTTTTCGAGATCTTCAGCAGATTTTTTAAGCAGTGAGATATCTTTCTGCAACGTCACTATTTTTACAGCAGCATCCTAGACATCACTGACACGTTGTTCCACCAAGGAAAGTCGAGAATCCATAGGTGACCACTTATTATCCATCACTTGTAGGTGAGTGTTGGTCTCCTCAATAAATGGACGCAAAGTGCTTATCTCATCCAAAATAGTATCTAAAGATACAGGAATAGGAAGTTTAGGAGGAGAAGGCGGATCTTGCTTGAGGCGCTTATTAGCCGTAGGTACTGCTTGCGTCTTGGAAGTCGACAAAGGCAGAGGTACTGACTGAGAGGTAGAAGACTGAGCCATATCTACTTCAGAGAGCGAACAGTCCATGGAGGGCACAGTAGACGAAGAGTCATCTTTAGATACCTTAGAAGTGCTGCTTTTCATTGAATATGATAAGTTTTTACTTCTGCCTATAGATAACTTTGAAGGACACAGTCGAAAAAAGAACGCAGACAGCAGTAAACATATGTTTCCCTCCACTAATCTCCCAAAGCCAGAAAGACTATCAGTCTGCCAGTTGCGTAAATCTCAGCAAACTAAGAGGCTCAGGACTGGTTAAGACAAGATATAACCAAAAGATAGAGGGGAAAAAAGCACAACAAACGGTCCAGTGCTGAGTAGATTCAAAATGCCCAGAAAAACAAAATGGCGGCTGCAATATTGAAACAGAGTTCAGGGGCTCAAAGTAAGTGAAAAAATCCAAAACACAGGATAAGAAAATCCTCACTCAATTCAGGACGTGTTCCGATGCAATTACTTGCCCAATTCTAGTTCTTTTACGATCACGGGAACCGCATATCAATCACGGCATTCCTGACGCAATACGGAGCTCCGAGATCAGGTGGCTTATTAGGCGCCGCCACGCGCCTACTCCTGTTGCGATCATATCTGATCCAATTTCAGTAGCCACTGACAATACCCAAGAGGTGGTGAAAAGACTTGCTCTAATTGTTTTTCGAAAGGCAAGACGAGAAGTGGTCTTATGGATAAATGGAGGAAGAGAGTTCCAGATCTTAGGGGCAGGAAAGCTGAAATAACTGCCACCACATCATTTAAGGAATTGAAAGAAGGTTAGCATCAGATGATCGATGAGAACGAGATGGTGTACGATGCTTCAGTCATTCACAAATTAAAATCAGCCCAGGATGACAATAAGCTTCATGACATATACACAAGGCCTTGAAAACAATGCACTTAGAGGAAGCCATTGGAGAAAGATCAGATGCAAAGTACATTCAGAGTGAAAGAAACTTAGACCAGAATTACTAAAGGCTTACAACGCAGTTGCATCATGAAAAGGCAAAGCAAGCCCTTAAGTGAGATTTACTATACTTGTTGCCTTGCGTTACTGTGCCCTGTGAAAGTGCTCCATGGTTGAAGCGTTTGTGTTCCCATGCACCCACCCATGGTTTGTGGAGCATTTCCCGATTTACTAACACTAGTAAACTTAGGAATGTGGAAAATGCTGAGCATTCCTAGGGGAGGCGTAACGAGGAGAAATACCTTTTTTTGTCTCCTTTCTATCCTCTTTCTATGTGTGCTGCATTCTGCAGCTCACGTAGAAAGAGGAACAAGCCTCCAAGGATTGTTTTTGTGCAGAAAGGTGTACCACTATAGTGTACCACTATAGTGTCATTGCATTGAGCCTATATGGGATGAGATACGTTACATGGAGGTAATTGAATTGGGCAAACTTAATTCTGGTGTTCAGAGATACCCTGCATACCTGTCTTGTAATGGGTTCCTATTCCTTAACCCTGAACAACCTGCTGAGTGAACCCTTTCACTTAGCCCTGAGGATCGTTAGGTCGGTAAGAGTCATACTCCAAAATGACTCATAGATCCAGGTGATCATCTTGCTCCTCCCACCAAAGGTAAAGAGAGTCCGAAGGTGGACATGTGTTTGTAGCCCCACAGTATTTGGTTCCCACATTTGGGTTATTGCTCTCTGCAGTGTTGCGTAAGTCAGGAACTGTGTCCCAGGCAAACAAACCTCCTCCCTCATCGCCTTCAGCTTGTGAAGATGCCCTTATACATAGTAGTCCTCCACTGTCTCTGTCTCCACCCAGCTCCACTCTCACAGCCGGGCATCCATGAAGTAGCTCCTTGTAGTAGTTAGCAACCCCTCCAAGGGGAGCTCTGGTGTGTATAGTTGATGTTGTTTCATTTTGGTGACCATTGCCCTACATGAGCGGATCGCCACTGCCAGGAGAGCAGTTCTGCTAGCCAGAGTCAACTTCACCCTCATTATTAGTGCTGTAATGGCCACTTTTTGGGACAGCTGTCCGACACCTCCCATCTCTACCACCTGGAGTTCCACCAGCCATTGGGCCATCCGCTGCAGTTGTGCCGATAAGAAATATAGCACGACGTCTGGTACTCCTAGGCCCCCTTACATCATCGGCCGCCTCAATTTGTCCACCAAAGTCCTGTGCATACTGCTGTCCCATATCAGCTCCCGCACCAATGCATTCAGCTCTCGAAACCAAGCCTGTAAAACCCATATTGGTAGGTTCTTGAAATAATAAAGAACTGTCAACCGCATCACCATCTTTGCAAGTGCAATTCTTGCCATTATGGGTAGTTTTAATGACCGCCAGAAGTGCACACTACCCTTCAGAGCTCTCAGTGCTTCGCCCATGTTTTTGTCCCTTGTGTCCAACTCATTGAGGTAAACATTAATTCCCAGGTGCTGTAGCACTCTGGGCTCCTACCTGATGTCAGTTTTTGTCACCACTCGCAGAGTGTCTTGCATGTCAGTGGTCACCGGGAAGGCACAGGTTTTACCCCAGTGAGTGTAGAGGCCTGCCACTCCTCCCAGGTCCTCCAGCAGGACAATGCTCTATGGCATCCTGGCCTCAGCAACCCTTAGGTACAGGATCATGTGACATGTCAAAAGTTTACAGAGACAGCACATGATCCCCGTCTCCCAATGGAATCCCTTTACAGATTCCCTCCATCCTAGCCATGAAGGCCCACGGCCCAATTGCCAACTCAGGAGATCATCGGGGACAGTGGGCTGTCCTGCCATGTGGCGCAGTGTACCACAAATGCCTCTGATATACATTGTCCCGTGTGAACTCTGGCTGCAGCCGCTGTGTATAATAGTCACCCATCAAGGTTCATATGCTCCATCTAAGCTCTGAGATAGCCCTGCAGACGATGTCAAACACTCTACCAAAAGCACCAGAGGCGTGCCACAGAGGATTGAGATTATTTGGGCTTCTCTGGTGGAATCCAGCAGCACCCTTGTCCCCATGGCCGCCCTATATACCTCAGCCAAATGTGGTGCCATGCTGTTTTGGTATGCCAGGTAGGATTTCACCGGCAGTCCATCTGTCCCCAGTGTCTTGCCTCTCGATAGTTATGAGATGGCTTCCTTGATTTCAACCTCCGTAAACTGCTCTTCCAGGCTCTCCCAATCTGATTGCCCAGTTGGGTCCGCAGGGCCCATCGCAGGAAAAGTTATTTCTCTTCTGCTGGGACTGTCAGTTGTTAGCTGTAGAATTCTTGATAATGTACAAATACTTCATGTATGTCAGGGTGCAACAGCATCAGTTCACTCCTGGAGTTCCTGACACAGACAACAGGGCATTTATCCCCTTACTGTACCAGCCACGCAAAGAGGAAGCCTGCTCAACATGGTTAGTATTCAGATATTCTCGCTATGTCAAGGCTCTTAAGTGCTCCTGTGTGGTAACATGTTTTTCTTTGGCTGCCATTCACTTGGGGCACATAGAGGGATCTGTGGGAAGTGCTCTTTCTAACTCCCGGATGGTGCCCTCCTGCTTCTGTGGCTCAGATTCAAGAGTTTTTTGGATTCTAACTGACTGGCCCTCACAAAAGCCCCACACCACCACCTTAAATGCCTCCCATTCAGTTTACGTATTTCGTGCCATGCCCTGATTAATTCAGAAGTGTTCTGCAATGGTAAATCCCAGTGGGGTGCAGAACGTATCTTCGTCCAGATGCGAGGGCAGAGCCCTCCATATTGGGTAGTGGTCCTGCAACTTCCCCATGTGAACCCTATTAGTAGCGGTTTGTGCTCTAGAAGTGTGTGGCAGAGGTACTCCATCTGGACAATGCGCGTAGAGAGGCCCTCTGTACAGAGTATTTTGTCTAGGCCGACGTGCAAATCATGCTGTTGAGAGTAGATGGAGTATTTCTGTTTGTCTGCGTTTCTAGTTCTCCAAACATCCTTCGGCCCCCACCTCCAAGTTCACTCTCTAAAGTCCCTAACCACCTTGGTCACAAGGGAACCTGCTAATAGGGGAAGTGATCTATCGGTGTCTACATCTGCTACAAAATTGTAGCTTCTCCCTTAAAATCATATGGTTCTCGCCCATCTGGGATAACACTGTGGCCAGGGAATCCAAGAACTGCATCTGTCCCACATTTGAAGCATAGATGGGCCCTAGTAGGACTGTAAGCCTGTTGAGGCGGGCCCACACCAACACATATCGTCCCTCCTTGTCTATATATGTCAACATGGGTTCAACAGGGACCCCTGGTTGAAATCCATATCTGGGCTCCTCTTGAGAAAGAGGAGTATTCATGCTGATGAGGGATCTTGACGCTATGTGTGTCTTCCAGCCCTGTGCTTCAAATATATTAATATTTTGTGCCTCTTACTCATGGCTCTCATGCCCCTCACATTCCATTTGATCACTGTATTTAGGAGAAGAGTCATTAAGATTCTTATCCCAATATGTGTGACCTTGTCCACAAGGTGGGTGCCCTCTCAAGTCAGTGTGTGCCACTGTGTGTCTTTCATGGTGAGGGTACCTATTATAACTTATGTCCCACTCCCCTATTTGGAATTGCTATGATTATCCATCCAAACAATGGAGCTTATTGACAGCTCAATGCAACATAACTCAAACAGAGAAAATAACTCCCATCGCCACTAGCAGAGGGAGATAGAAAAAGGGGGGGGGGGGGGAAAGGTAAGTCCGAATGCAAACTCTCTAACCTCCTTTTGCTCTCCCCTTTGTTATGTTGTGAACCCCTGCCAGAGGGCAGCCTTGAGTGTGTTCAAGCATGGCATACAGTCCATTGTTTTGGCACATGAAATCAAAAGTCAACATCCGTCCGTGCCATGAACCTGGGAGGGGACTGCGTTGCGCCTATCATCGTGTCAGGATCCAAACTTCCAGAGTGGCGGTCCAAATTTTGTTAGCTGGCATTCTTTTTCAGCAGGACACCATACAAGTTCACCGCCTGCAAAGCTTCCACTCTCTCCTTGACCACCAGGGTATACAGTGGTTTCTGGTCCCTCACCTGGCTCCCCCATCATGGTTGCCCCCGTTTCTGCTCCTTAGGCTTGGACCTGCCACCAGAGTTGCGTTCTGGCGATAATTCTCAAGCCAGTCCCATGCCAATTTAGGGGTTTCAAAGAATTCTGCTCAGTCATTCACCATGACCTTGAGTCTTGCTGAGAATATAGGAGCGTAGCGTACCAATGCCTCCCTCATTACTTATTTGACTGCCAGAAAAGAAGCGTGTCTGCACTATACCTCCATCATGTAGTCAGGGAAATGGCCACATCAGCGTTCTCTACCTTAATGTAACCCATGGTCTGCACTCATTGTTGGATATGATCTCTGTCCTTGTAGTGCAACAGTTGTGCTACTACTGACCGCCGCTACGCTACGGGAAGTGGGGCTCATGCTGATACTCTATGAGCCCTCTCCAGTGCGAGAAAGGTGGTCAGTCCCTCTGGGGCCATGTCCGTGTTGAGCCTATTCTCCAAGAAAGCCGCCATGTCGGATCCTTTTACTTTTTCCAGAAGTCCTACAAATCTATTATTGTGGGTGCTGCACCCCTCAGCATCCTCCACTCACTTGTCCAGTACATCCGGTACTCCAGCTGCATTTTCTCAGCTCCGGCTCCTGCTTTCCTGCCTCCTCAGGAGCAGGAAAGCAGGCAGCCTCCCTCCCCTCCCCTAAGCCAATCACAATGCTGCAATAGCAGCGTTGTGATTGGTTGGGACATCGACCACACAGGCATCTATGGGGAGCCCATTTTCGCCACGTAGCATGCAGCCTACATGGAGAAAAGGTAGAGGGTGCATGACTGGTTTGGTCGGCTCCAGACGGCCGACGAAATAGTTAGGACCCGTAGTATTGGGCAAGCCACTCCTCCCCTGCCCTCGAGCAGACCTTTCCACCCGCCTGCCCACCCCCAACCAAACCCTTCTGCTTTCTCGCAGTGCGAGAAGCAGAAACATAAAATGGTATTTATAATCCCATTTCATGTTTCTGCTTCTTGCACTGCGAGAAAGCAGTGGGGCGATGCACCTCCGCCCACATGGAGGAGCCGCCCCAGCAAAAGCCCACTCATTGCTCCTCAGCTTTTGCTAGGATCAGCTATGCAGTCCCTCCTACTCGATTGGAGAATCGTTTGCACACAGTAAGTAGGTTATGCAGCCCCCTTACCATACATGAGTCACCATGCCATCAATTCATCAGGAGATTTGTTTTACCCCCTGTCTCACCTTTCTGTCACATCTCGAGCACCAGCCAAGACTCATCCGAGGAGGCAGTGACCCTCCTGCAAGAACAGTTAGGAGCCAAGGAATGCCGCTGCATTAAGGGAGAAGCTGTTTAATTAACAGATAAGGTGAAGTGCATTCAATTTTAACAGTTGACGCGTTTTTCCCCTGTTGAACCCAGACCATTCATAGATGGCAATCTGTGCCAGGGTAGCGTCGATCTGGGCACCAATGCTCTATGCGGGGAATCCAGCGTGAGAGCAGAAGGGGTCAATGTGTCCCCTAGGCTGGGAGCCAGCAAGCCTTGGCTGCGCACGAGCTGGGCTCCCTGCCAGCGGGCCAGGAAAAGCCAGCTACCCTATAAGGCCCTGGCTGGCCAGCGTGGTCAGCCCCACCTTCCTCTGGGTGCATGTGGAGAGTGGCGCTAAGCTCGGGGGCATGGAATAGGGGTGGGTGAGTTGTAGCACTGCAGCACGCTGGCGAACTTCGCTCCGTGGGCAGCCAGCTGAGTTTTTTTTGCAGAACTCCGTGCTCCGCTTGGAGTGCAGAGTCCCAGAACTCTGTGAACTCCGCCAGCGGAGCGGAGTTCACCGCCCACCCCTAGTCAAAATGGTTTGTTTCCATACAGGTGGAATTAGGCCCGAGATCATAGAATTACAAATGTTCACAATTGCAGGGCAAAGATTCCTTTCAAAGTCTGACAGAGTCTAGGTGCACATGGGTCAATGGAGGAGCCCAGATTTAATACTAGAAATTTTGAGGAATAAAGCGTCTATAGTTAAGAGAGAAAATTAAGACAGTGTTGTTTCTTTAGTGGAGTATTAATAACGTTATCTAAGGCGTCATAGAAGAGGGTGTGAAGGAGGTATGGGGGCTTCAAATTTGGAGGAATAATAGTCAACCATTTCTTCACACAAAGTAGTGGAGGCACGTGGTGAGAAATTGTCATATACATTCGACCCCTGCTCTGCAAAGGGGTAGTGTCCAATTGTTGCATGTGGTGAGCACTAGCGCTTATTTTTCTGGATTGGGACTTATTTTTCTTTAAATGATTTTGGCTTAGAACACAATTGACAAAGTGAGAAAAAGGGTAAAAGAAGGAGCAAGTGAAAGATAGTAGAGCAATGACATGGGGAGAAGAAAACAGAGATCTAAAAGAACCTGTGAAAGTGAGATAAAGAGTCAGGAAGTGTAGCTTGCTGGACAAAAGAGGCATGAAGTCGAATCCCATCTAGGCAGCATTAGTACTCAGCAGTCCTATCATTCAGGAGCATCCATACAGGCACTCGCTTCTGCTGGTATGCTAGACCGCTGTCTAGTATTGCCTTGCCATAGACTTACCCTTCTAGTCTTCTCTACTTCTTGAGTAGTCGCTTTTGCCGGCTTCTGTCAACTTTTCCAACCTCAGGTTTACAGTACCACAGCCTCACCACTCTACAGCCTCACCACATGTGTATTTCTGTAGCTCCAGAAACCTTTAACACCTTGTGCCCAAAGGTGTGGACAGACAGTTCGACTGCGGCCTTATCCTTGGGAAGGGGCATTGGTGGAGTATGTGTAGTATGCAGTTAGTCCTGAACTCACCTTTTCATATGCTTTTTACATCTGCTTCCAGCTCTGCTGCCCTGGATACCATGGACGTGGGTGTACTGCAGACACACAGTGCTCAGGTGAGCGCTCGCCTCGCCATGGAAGGACGGGTGGACGAGGCCAGGGACCTCGCCCTTGCGCAGAAGCAGCTCATCGAGCAAGTCATGTGAGTGTCAACAAAGAAGGGTGCCCCTAAAGATCATGTGTAGTGGGTTGAGGCCAGTAGCCTTGGTGTGGTTAAAGGCCCCGTTTAGAATTGATGATTGCCTGGTCATGCGTCCTCCTCGTCACAGTCGTTACACTATGAAGTACGCCTTCGCCATCAGTTAGATCATCAACTGCCCCACATAACTTGTTTTTTCTAAGGGTAAAACAATCCTTTCTATGGGAAGTAAAAGGGATTATCCATCACCAATCTTAAGGATTTCTACAAATATTGAAATGTAAAACAAATCCAATCCTGTGACAAAATAATTAGGGATTGTAGGGCTGGGCAACTATAGCTGCCACGAGGAGGATTAGAATTAGATTAGTGAACATTAATGAAGAATAATGAATGCTAGGTGTTTGCCCATGTCCCCCCTTTTAATGTGAGATATAGTGCTTAGCATATTCCCCCAGAATTCCTTGAATTTCAGGCATGCCCATAGTGTATGCAAAGTTGTACCCATTTCCCTGTGTTGCCCTTCAGCACTGAGGTGCAGTGCCACCGATATTTAATCTTGTAGACAGTTTCCCATCCTTGTGCATGGTGGACAAAGATGTGAGTTTAAACAGCAGAGATGTACAGAAGTGTTAACTCTTTCAAGCCCACTGGCACCTTTTATTAATGCTTATATTTCAAAAACGACTTTATGGTTTTACACCCATCTACTGAAAACACGATTTCTGAGTTTTACTTTAATGGCAAGTTTGGCATACATTTCTTGAGTGGTTTTGGCTCTATATGCGAGCAACATTTCCTGTTGGAGCTAAAGTGAAAAAAACTCATCTTTGTTTCACCCTCCTCCCCACCTTTGCCTATAAACGTGTGTTCCCCTGCACAGATCTGCACAAAAAATGGCTGGCCAGACCTAATCTGACTATGCCAAGTGGTTGCCTGATGTGGTGCAGATCAGTCGATGGGGTCAAAAGTTATACGCTTATCAAAAATGTCTTTTTGATGGAAAGTACTGCACAACCATAACTGCAAAGTGGTAGTTGCCACTGTGTAATATCTTCACTGAAAATGCCCCAGTTTTTATTTTTTCGGAGTTTTATATAGCGCGAACTTGACCTGAAGGTATTGGAGCGCTTTACATGAGCCCCAGTTGCATTAGAGACGGACACATTCATTTTGTTAGGCACAGGGAGATTAAGTGATTTGCCCAGAACCACGGAATGTTGAGCGTCCCTGCCGAGACTCGAACCCATTTCCCCAGCTTTGAGGTTGAACGCTCTAGCCGTTAGGCTACATCCTCTCCCCAACTGAGTTATGGTTCTGGCTCAAACATGTAAAACCAGTGAAATTCACCAGTTATGCTTCATAGTGCACACGATGCACACTGTAACTAACATTGCCCGCCATGTTTTACTCTTGTTAGACTAACTTTATTTTCCTGTGCCATTGGCCAATGGATGTTTTGAGCATGGAGAGCACAAACCAACGGCACCACACAAGGCTCCACAGAAACCTTCATCTGTCCTGTATCAGTCGTGACTAGCTCACCAAGTATGACAAGCCTCTTCCTTTTCATTCTGGTACTCTTAGTACACCAATTCCAATGTGACCAGAAAAAAGAAGGCACTAAAATGCTCAGAATTAATCAGGAGGTACTTGTACCTGATTTAAGGTAATGCATGCTGTCTGGTTCTAATCCTAGTTCTCCAGTTCCTTTCACGCCTGTGACATTGCTCCGAAATCAGTATCAGCTGCAATGTCTCTTGTATGTGTGTGGGAAACAAAGGAGCAGAAGTTCAGAAGACTGCTGTTGTTTAAGTCTCAGCTTTGTCAGCAAAGGTGTACAAGAGACCTGTTGCTTGCTGTGTGATTAATGGAGGCTTTCAACCATTGGCTTTCTTTGACCAGGCTCATTGCGCCATTGGCTTGACACCTTGTCATTCAACCTAGTGGAATGTTCATCTCTCCACTGTGCTAATGACTGTTTGAGTGTATCCTAGCTCCTCCGCTCATATGCTTGCATTGACTGTATGAGGAACTACTTTACATCTAGATGAGGAACAACTGCCCAGTATGCCTATATACTATCCATATAGCTGCCCAGTATGTTCGCTATTGATGGCTATCTCCAGTGTGTCGCCATGTATTAGAACCAGTGGCAGATGGTAACATTTGAAAGTTGTGCAGTCCAGTGGCGCTACATAGTGGGGGTAGCAGGGCGGAGACGTTGGTGGGGTGGTGAAGGGCTGGGGGTTTAGGGGAAATTAAAAAAAAAGAATAAAAAACACTTACCTGCACTCCAGCTGCTTCCTCTCCTTCTTCGGCTCTTCTGTGGAGTCTAGGGGCAGAAAGGAAGCAGGAACCAGGAAGGTGACAGAATCTCCTAGCCAATCACAATGCGGCTATCGCAGCATTGTGATTGGTATGAGCGCTGTGGTTCGGCACTTAGTCAGTGACTGGGAGGCTGGCCATGTTCTCCATCCAGGTTGTGTATTACAGCTGGTGGGGAGCATGCAAACTGGGCATGATTGTTTGTTCGGCCCGAGACAGACGGCAAACCGTCATGTGCAGTTAAGAATGCCACCAATCCTTTACTAATTCTTATCACATCTAGCCCCGCCCCTAACCAGCAGAGCCAGGAATGGAAAAATAAAATGATAATAACATTGCATTATTATCATATTATTTTTCCTTTTTCAACTGCTCACAGAGCAGTGGGGCAACGCTCCTCCGCGTTGGCGGAGGAGCTACCCCTGGTACAGTCTAAAAGATTTGTATGGCTTTTATGTTGCGAGAGAAGTGAGTGAGCCCGATAGACAAATGTGCAGTTCGGGGGTGGGAGGGGGGCGCCTCCCCCAGTAAAAAGTTTGAAAAAAGATTGGTGCATTTTAAAGCAAATTCTAATAAAAAAATTTAGAGAGAAAGCAAAAAGGTTTATCAAGCAGTTGTGAATGTGAATTCTTGAAATATTTAAACACATTAAAAGCTGCCCATATCCAACTACATTAATATGTTCAACAGTTACTTTAGTGTGCAACTTGTACTGTGCGACAACTTCAGGCCTCATAAAGTATTTGCTTGCCCAGTGCAGCATCAGCGTTTGGAAGGAAACGCCCTAGGCTTGGGGAAACGCCCACAGTTGCTGGCTGCAATCAGTCACATAGAAATATGTGGAGACAGGGCTTTAAGTGGGATGAAAAAAGTGAGACCTCTAAAATTGGCTTGACCATATAAACTACATTTCTGTGACTCCCATATTGTTCCACCCGACTGGAATTTTGGTTCCTCTTTGAGCTTCCTGTTATTGCATCCAGATATATAACAGAATAACTGGCATACACCTAAAATCTGCTAGGAATATTGGCTTTTTTGAAGGCTGTTAGCTGTTTAAGATAAATGAGTAACAACAATACTTTTGTTGTAAATAATAGAATATTGAAAATGTTTCAATTCTGAAATTGTGAGCCTGTGGATTAAATATTACATATGTGCAGTTTATAAGACATGCATGCCCTTTTTCTCTCCACATCTCGTCCATCAGCATATCTTAAACCTCATCTCTTTCCTATTCATCACCCTCTTTTCAAACTCTCATGAATGCACTTCCTCGCATCTCCTTCATTTCGCCACGCCCAAACATACATTGCACTCCCTCAAATGTAAACAATGAATTTTCTTTTTGTTTTGCCTTGTCAATATTTTGACACTGTGTACCCCCTTAACACATAATTTCAATTGCAACTGGAGTGCATGACCATTGCTCTGTGCTCTGCAGAGAGGCCAATCCACTGATAGGCACTAGTGAGGAACTCACAGCACCTTCAGCCTCACTGCTACTTATGCAGAGCAAGGCAGCCAGGCAGTTTGGGACAGGCAGCCTAGACTTAAATACACTGATTTATTTAGAGGTACGATCTGACATCGTATCTCTAAATAAATCAATGTATTTGATTTTTTTTTCTTAAAGATGTTGAAATTTCAGAGCAGTGCAGCCCCAGAGCCTCGAGGCAGGAACCGCCCCTGGTTAGAATATTAAACCCAGACCTGTTGACTTTGCCAATGCTCTTTGTTTATGAACAGTCTGGCTGCGTGAAGCTTTCACAGGGCTGTCTGTAATGTCAATACCACCAACAAACCGCTATGAGTGAGTGCAATGTCAAACTCTCCAGCAGCAGGAGTCCTTTTTCAGTGTCTGCTCCAACCCAACCCGCGATCCAGCGGAGATGGATCTTGTGCTGAGAGTCCATGCCTAGCACTCCTGCCCTTCTTGATGCTGGCAAAGGATTCAGAGAAGAAGGATTCAGAAAAGAAGGTCTGGCAAAGGACCCCGAGTGTTCAAAACGTCTTGTGGGTTTGTTTTATTATGAAGTGAAGACTTGATGAAAGAGCTTAGATTAAGGCACTTTCTTTAAAACAAAGAAGAAGAAAACGCTCTCATCATCATTCAGAACATTGAAGAGAGATGTTCAACTTTTGTGAGATATGAGAGACTGGCTTTCAGACCAGGTGAGATGCCTGCATTCATGGTGATGTCCTGATGCGCCCTGCTGTGTTCACTTTGATCCCATTAAGTTTAAGTCATCCTTTTCTGTGGATTGGATTAGAATGTATTTTTTCAGTCTCTTCAGAAATATGTTTAAAAATCCACATAAGCTTTTCTGTCTTTTGAACCTGGAAGTGTTTGAGGGCGTAGATGAGACATTCTCAGCAGTGCCTCCAGTATAGGTTTCTGCTCCATCAATAGGAGCTCGCTGGTGGTTGAATGTAAAGATCCCAGAGAGATCTCACAGCAGGTTCTTTTGAGGGTTGTAAGACTACAATCCGTGAATCCACTTAGATGGGTTATATAGGTGCGTTTTGGTGTCTCTCTGTATTTTACTGTTCTTCCTTCCTCGTCGCTCAATCTATCCCTATCATCCTCTGCCGTTGTTTTCTGTTTTGATACCTGACCCTCTCATGATTTTATTTCCGCAGGAGGACTCACACGGACGTGGTCCGAGACTCTACATACGATGAGTGGGAAACCGCCATGGCTCCTATCTACGAAGACCTGCAAGCCTACAGGGTGAAGGTGCGTGGATGATGCTGAGAGCCGCTCTGTAAAACCGGCGCGACCCGAATCAAGGGGACTGTCCTAGAGGGGAATTAGGAGGGTACCTAATGAATGGTTGTCAGAGCCTGGCAATGTCAGCATCAAGTTTGTGTGTGACATAGACCTGACTTTGAACTGACTCTCCCCCCTTTCACCTCATCCCCTGATGTCCCTAGAGACCCAGCCACCACTGCATAGAAGGTCTAAGCGCTGTCAGGTCCAGGTTGCATCAATGGGCCTGGGGTTTGGTGTCATTACTCTATTCTTACACAGATGTTTCATGTTTTTTAGGGGAAAAGAAGCAGCAGAGACTCCCATGATGGGCCCACCAGTGGATCTAAGGTGAAAGAGACACTGGGACAGATAGTGAGAGAGAGGAAGAGAGTGCGTGTGCGTGAGGGCATGTTACTCAGACATTTGTAAAAGAGTTGGGGGCCTTACTTCCAGTGTATCCCGTGTCATCGTCAACCTCTGAGGATCCCTTGTACTATAGGTTGTTGCCATGGTGTGAGAGGTAGCATGCAGTGTTTGACTGTCGGGATTCAAGGCAGTGTGTGATGGAGCTGAGGGTGAGCACAATGTAATGCTGAATCCTGTGTGCACATTGTGAGATGAAAGTTACTGCGTGGTTGTGCAAGCAATTTGAGGTAGTTGTACTAAGTGTTTTAAATAAAGAGTTACAAGGATGTATTATTTTAAGAGCTACTTTTGGTTTTAAATATGCACACTAAAATATTTTGTGGTGGTGGAGTAATTACGTGTGCACTGCCATTTTCTAATATTTTGTGCTTGAATAGCACGTCTGTATCACTTTTTTTTTTTATTTTTTATTTTTTTTTTTATTAAAACCGTTTTTTATTCAGCATGGTGTGAGGACCTGCAGACAAGCAATACTTCTATGTTTTAATCCAACTGTAACTCAATTAAACTGCCGCCTTACAAAATTTTTGGACATTACAGAGAAAAGATTAAATATCCAATTAGATTTGCTATCAGTTTAATGAAACAGCGACTAGTCTTCGGATGATTTGCAAATTTTTCTTACTTGCACGTTTTAAGAATTAACTTTTCCTTTTTTATAATTGTATAACACTCTCTGATCTTAAGAAAAGCATTTCTTTTTTTTTTTTTTTTTTTAAACTTTGTTTATTGAATTTTTGTACCAAAACATTACAGTCATACAATAACCGTAGGCGACATTCAGTGGCAATTCAAGTCATAAATCATCACAGCAGCACATCAATTGCGTTTCCAGGGGGCATGTGAACAGCAACGCATATAATATCATGAGTCTTAGCGCAGGGGACATGGGGCAGGAACAGCTGGCATTAGGGCAATACACAAATTAAGCGTTCAATGGAAACGTGGGGGCCCACAGGTGGAGCCTGTACCGCACCCAAGGCGTGACCGCTACCCATATGTCACGTGTAACAGGCATGCAAACCAATCCACATGGCGTGGGGATCATGGCAGAAGGATCAGAGTGGCTGCCCGGGGAGAAGGGGAAGCCAGGGGACATGGGAACACAACCCCCACCCCCACAGATCTGCAACAGTTCACCCATCACCCTGCGCAGGATGTGCGTCAAGAGCGCCAGAAGTAGGGTCGTCATTGGCCAGAGGGGGAGCATCCTCCGTCAGGGCTCCCGGGTATTGCAGTAGGTAACACTGTAATGGCCCCCAAACATCAGCAGGACGGGATCGAACTGGGAGCAGGTCGGAGTATGTCAGTATCTGCTCTTGGCAGTAGACAAGGTCTTTAAGCCATTCCTTAAATTTCGGGGCCCTCCCCCGACCCCACCGGCATGCTATACGCCGCTTCGCCAACAGCAACGCCGTTGTGACAAATTTGCGACTCGCTCGCGGAATATGTTTGGTATATCCCAATAGCGCCTGCACCGGCTCGGGCACAAGGGGCAGGTCTACCATCCGCGAAACGGCGGAGTACACATGGGTCCAATAGGTCTGAATAGCAGGGCAGTCCCAGGATAAGTGTAGGAAGTCTGCATGGGGGGCATGACACCTCTCGCAGTTGTCCGAATTCTGCAGCTGAAATTTGTACTTGGTGACCGGTGTGCAGTACAGACGGTTCAGGAACTTAAAATGAATGACACGGTGTCTACTGCTCGCAGAAATCTGCTCTGTCTGTATGCAACAATACGACCACCTGTCATCCCCCAGCTCCAGCCCCAGCTCCCGCTCCCACTCCCCACGGGCCCGTGAAGTGTCGAGTGCAGTGTCAGAGCGAACTGTATGATACAGTAAGGAGACCAAATGGGAGGGCGAGGTTGCCTGCAGGACTCTATGCAATGGACCAGTGATTTCGGGTTCAGCCGGAAATGTCTGCAATATGGACCGCATTCCATGCCTCAGTCTAATGTAGATAAAAAGCTCCAGAGGGGTAGGCGTGTACCCGCCGAAGAAATGTTCCCGGTCGCGGAAGCGCCCAGCAGAGAATAGATCTCCCCAACTCTGAATCCCCAATTTACGAATCAAATCTTGGAACAGTCTTTCTTGTAGAAGGGGCAGCTGCGGGTGGTAGGTAATGGGGAGAAGGGGCGAGTACAGAAACGAGCTCGCCACTCGCTTAGATAACTCCAACCACGCCCTCACTGTGCCCTGCAAGGCGTTATACTGTGAAGTATTATGAGGGAGTGTACTATGCAGTAGGCCACTCAGGGGCAGAGGAGCCGCCAGCCAGTCCTCCGCCGCGAGTTGGGGCATAAATGCAACGGGGTGAAACCAGTAGAACGCATAGTGCGCTTGAGCGCAATAATAATATAACTCCAGGTCCGGTACATCCAAACCACCCCGCGAGTATGGGGAGGTCATCACAGCCCACTTCAGCCGAGGTCTCTTCCCACCCCACACCAGTCGAGTCAATTCCGAACGCAAACGATTGAAAAAATGCCGGCCCGGGGGGAAGGGAATGTTCATAAACAAATATAAAAGTCGGGGGAGCACTACCATCTTAATCAAGGCGGCACGTCCTGCCATCGAGAGGGGGAGCGTAATCCAACGGTCCACACAGGAGGAGACGTGCGTCAACGCCGTACCATCATTTGAGCGCATTAGTTCCTCCCTGTCACGAGAAACCCTAATGCCGAGATATTTTACGTCAGACTCACACCATTCTATGGGATAGTCAAGTGAGAACGTCCGACATCCATCCGTTAGGTGGAGGATCTGAGACTTTGACCAATTGATTCGTACGCCCGACATCTCTCCGTACGTTATGAATTCCCGGAGTAGCGGGTTCAGGTTATTTTGGGGGTCACGCACATACAAAGTAATGTCATCTGCATAAAGCGACAACAGTAGCTGTCGCTGCTCGCAGAACAGTGCCCTGTGTTGATGACGTTGTCGCAACCGCGAGGCGAGGGGCTCCAGCGCCAGTGCAAATAAGAGAGGGGATAAAGGGCACCCCTGCCTGGTCCCACGGGCGATTCCGAAGGGCTCCGATGTCCTACCATTGATTAAGACCCTGGCACAAGGGCCGCCGTAGAGGATAGCTATCCAGCCCAGGAAAACCAGGGGAAAGCCCATACTAGTCAGCACAGCTACCAGGTAATCCCACTCTAGGGAGTCGAACGCTTTCGTCGCGTCCAAAAAGACTGCCACCATCTGGAGGCTGGGAGCCACATTCTGTAAAGTTGCAAATAGCGTGCGCAAGTTGTGCGATGTTGCCCTACCTGGTATAAAGCCCGACTGGTCCGGGAGTACCAGTCCCTCCATGAGTAGCGTCAACCGGTTAGCCAGAGTTTTAGAAAGGATCTTTGCATCACAATTAAGAAGGGACAGAGGCCGGTAGGAGTCAGGAGAGGTTGCCGGTTTGCCCGGCTTCAAGAGAGAGGTAATTAAGGCCTCTCTCATGGTAGGGGGAAGTTTTCCCAGCGTGTGGGCTTCCTCAAACACCACCTTCAGAATCGGGGCAAGGATATCTATGTACGATTTATAAAACTCGATCGGGAGCCCATCGAGACCCGGGGCCTTCCCCGAGGCCATTTGCATGATGGCCTCACGAATTTCGTCGATCCCAAGCGGTGCCATGAGGAACTTTCTTTGTGCGTCAGAGAGCCATCCCAATGTGACCTCCCCCAAATAGTAACCCAGCTCCGGCGGTTTAGTGTGCACGGAGGAGTATAGTTCAGTATAATGAGCAACGAATGCTTGCATTATAGACCGGGTGTCCCTGTGGAGCTCCCCCGAGCTACCCTGGATCTCGAGGACTTGGTTGTTAAAACGTGGCGGCCGGATCGCCCAAGCCAGGAATTTACCCGGCCGCTCCCCCTCCCCGTACCTGCGAGCCTGAAAGTATTTCCCCCTGAACCTAACCTCTCTGTACGCAGCTGCTTTATAGTCGGACAATAGTTCGCGGAACCGGGCCTGCGCCCCAGCATCAGTGTGAAACGTGGGGGCGGTCTCCAAGTCCTTAAGGTCAGTCTCAAGTTTACGAAGGGAGCTACGCAGAGCCCTGAGGACTCCCACCCCTTTCGAGATGCATATTCCTCTAATTGTGACTTTAAAAGCCTCCCACACTACAGCAACACTATCCACCGTGCCACCATTGCGCTGGAAGAAGCTCTCAATTTCCTGTGCAATTTCGGACCGGAAGACGTCGTCTAGCAGGGCAGTTGGCTGCAGTCTCCACGACATCGGAGAGCCAGCGAGATCAGTCAATTCGACGCTCAGCAGGACCGGGGCATGATCGGAGTATGTGCGAGCAAGGTGTTTTACCCGGCCTATCGTGGGGGCAAGTCCCGGGGAAACTAGGAAATAGTCCAGTCTCGCCCACGTGGAGTGTGCGGCAGTCCAGTGCGTGCCCTCCCTGGTCGCCGGGTGCCTAGAGCGCCACGCATCCAGCAAATGACGCTCAGTAAGGAGGTCATGCACATATGCCTGCGAGCGGGAGTAGTGGTGTGGGCCAGGATTCGCCCTATCCCTCTCGGGGTCAACAGCTATGTTAAAGTCACCTCCCCACACTAGATAAGTGGAACCGATGCGCAAAATCTCCCCCCATAGCGTCTGGAGGCAAGACGGATCATCTGTGTTGGGACCGTAATAGCACGCCAAAGTGAGCGTGTCCACGCCCATGCGTCCCCAGACAACACAATACCTGCCCTCTCGATCCATCCGCTCGCCCATGTGCACAAAGGGGGTATGTTTCCTAATGAGGATGGCCACCCCACGCGAATAGGTGGAGTAAGAGGAAAAGGTACGGTGCACAGCCCAACGTGACGCAAACAACACAGGCCGGGAGGGGTCCAGGTGCGTCTCCTGGAGGAAGGCTACCCCAATGTGATGCCTATCCAGGTATGCCAGGACGTGTCTACGCTTTCTATGGTCTCCCAAGCCCCTCACATTCCAGGTCAAGAAGTTAAGCTGCCCAGTAAAGTCCCCACGTGTCTGCGGATCACCCATGGAAAAAAAGGAGACTCAAATACAGCGACACAATGCAACCACCGCCCCCCGAACAATGTGAAGAAGACAATGCCAACATCGCCACATACCATTCGGAACTAGCAGACACAACAAATCCCCAACTCCCCCCCCCCACCCCCCACCCACAGCAGCATCCCAAACATGCTATCTGGACAGACCCCCTCCCCCCCACCCCGAAGCATACCCCCTCTATAGCAAGTGCCATATGGGAGCAGCATGTAAACTTAAAGTCAAGTGGGTAATACCCTTGGGAGGACAGTCTAGGTGAAGACACAGTAACCCCTCGACCCAGAAGAGTGCGCCCAGCCAGGGGGCCGAGCCCTCTCCATGGACAAAGGGCGCCCAGCGAAACGAAAGAGTCCTGAGAGTCTGGTGCAGGCTAAAGAAGCGCTGGACTCCGATAGCATCCCCGCACAGTTAACTCAGCTAGGTCCATGGGTCCCCATACCAAGTCCCACAATGGCAGACAAGTGCAACACCTTACCAGCTGACAAGCAACAGTCTCGGAGTTGACAGGCCAACGATCCAGCACCATCATCCTGATGCCGGCGAAGAGGGGCAGTCCAGATCGCGTTTCTTGATTCGCTTCAGGAACTCCTCCGCCTGTTGGGGTTTAGTGCAGAAGATTTGTTTCCCCTGATGAGTGATGCGCAGGCGGGCCGGGTAAAGAAGCGCGTAATCAATTTGTGCAGCTCGCAGTTTGTGCTTGACCTGGACGAATTTTTTCCGCTCCTCCTGAACCACCGGGGTGAAGTCTGGGAATATAGTGAAGGCTGTGCCGCCGTAGGATAGGGTCTTCTTCTCCCTCGCCGTCCGAAGCGCGACATCCCGGTCACGAAAGTTCAATAAGCGTGCGATAATAGGGCGGGGGGGAGCCCCCGGCGGCGGTCTCAGGGCCAGAGATCTGTGCGCCCTTTCGACGATGAACTGAGGCGATAGGGAGTCCGTGCCCACCACCTCTCGCAGGAGACCCTCCACGTAGTCCTCCATCTTACCTGTGTGGGTCGATTCTGGAATGCCAATTAAACGAATATTGTTCCTCCGACTGCGCGCTTCCAATTCCTCGTTTTTGGCTGCTATTACGTGTAGGACTTTGTCCATGCGCGCCACAGTGGCAGACAGTTCCGATGTGCGATCTTCGGTGTCTGAAATACGCCTCTCTATCTCTGTGAGGCGTTCGCCATGGCTGTCAACCTTGTGCACAATCGAGTCCATGCGGGATTGCATGGAGTCCATTTTGTCCACTATGGTCGCTAGACTTTGCCGCATATCCAGCAGTATGGACTTGACATCCTCCCCCGGTGGGGCCTCCACCGACGGCGACCCCCCCGCAGCGGCCTCCAGCTGCGACCTAGTCGGCTTCTTTGGCTCGAAAGTGAGGCGAGGCTGGCGACTGTCCGGCTTCCCCATGGCGGCGCCGCCAAGCTGCCCACAGTCGGATCGAGGGCGCGCCCGGGCGAGCCGGGCCGCAGGTCAGGCCACGAGGGCAAGAAGCAAAGGGGGAGTGCGGCAATGCAGGGGAGGGGGGAAACCTCCAGACCGTGCAGCGGGTCACAGGATTATCCACAATCACGCAATTCGACCCCCTCCTTCTGCTATGAGGGACCCCGCTGGTGACCAACCTCCGCACCGACCGAGATCACCCCAAGCACACCCCTCACCTCCGCAGCAGGCAGCTCCTCACTTGTGCGTCTGGGGCGACCCGTGCGCGGATCGCCAGGAAGTAAGAGCCAGGCAGGTGGGGGGAGGAAGGATCCAAGGCGAGCCCCACAGGCAAGCACTGCAACCGCGACTCGCCAGTCAGGGGGAGAAGGCATGCACCGCCGTCCAGCGCCTCCAGGCCAATGGCTCCCTTCGCAGGCTCCACAATGCAGGCACCGGCACAGGAGGGTCAGCGATCAGTACACCAGGCAGGCAGTCCCTCCGGGCCCCGTACCTCAGCCGATCCGCCGATCCGCCGATCCGCCGATCCGTCGGTCCGTCACCTGCACCCAGTGGGCAGGCAGCCAGGCACCCGCGGGGGGGGGCGAGCGATCCTCACGAGGCAAGGCGAGCGAGGAAGTACTGCGCCGCAGCAAGGATCAGGTGAGGGCAGGGAAGGCGGCCGCCGCGGCCGCGACGTCAGACCGATGCGCCCTTCGCCAGCGCCAGCGCCCGCCGGGCACCCCGCAGCCACCTAGGCCGTCTCCTCGTCCCCGGACTGGGGTATCCGGTAGGGCACACAACGACCCCCGCAGTCGCGCCGTAGGGCCGCCGCCCGCGGCCTCGGATCCGGAGGCAAGGCCTATCGTCCACGTGTGAAGCACCGGCCTCACGCTGTGGCAGCCTCCCGGTCTCGGCTCCAGTGGGACGTCTGCCACAGCCGGCGCGGCCCGCGCGGCCCCTCAGTCCGATATCACCGGGCCACGAAGGATGAAAGATCGCTCAGGCAGCAGTAGGGAAGTCGGGCCGTCCACGCAGATCCGTGCAGGCAGCAAAAGACGACTTTCAGGCAGGATTATGAAGGATTTCGTCGCCGGGCTGCGGGAGCTTCACCCAAAGGCAGCCATTCCGCTGTGCGCCACCTAGCGCCTCCTGTCTGTATCACTTTTCTTGCAGTCTAGGGATTATTTTGGGAAATACAATGTGTCAATTACTACCTAGATCCCTTACCCGCATGAGGGCCGCCCCATGTTTGAGTCCATCTGTATTTACATATCCCTGTGTCTCAGTATCCCTATTTCTGTGCCTCCCGTGTCATGTTTGGGAGAGGATGTAGCCTTACGGCTAGCGCTGCTGACTTCCGAGCGGGGAGACCAGGTTTGAGCCTCGGCGTCGGCTCAACAACCTGTGATTCTAAGCAAATCACGTAATCTTCCTGGGCCTATCAAAAATGAATGTGTCCTTGTGTAACGTAACTAGTGCTCACGTAAAGTGCTCCAATACCTTTGGGTCGAGTTCGTGCTGTATAAATCTGCAAAAGAAATTACTAAGCGATAGGTCGTTCCAATGCATGGAATCGGCCAAATTCTCTGATACCTTTATGGCTCCCCATGGACTACCTCAAGGCTCGGCACTTAGCCCGACCCTGTTCAATGTCTACCTGACTCCTCTAGCTCAAATTGTTCAGGAGTTTGGACTTTCCATTGTGTCCTACACTGACGATACAAATTGGTAGTCTCAGTGTCGGAGGAAGTGAACTCCAAACATCTTCAACTGGTGCCATGCCTGGAAAAGATAGCCAAATGGATGGGTAACTCAGTCTAAAACTGAACGGGGACAGTTCGAGGCATGTGGGCTGCTGAATTCATATCTGTGCATAGATCGCCGCCTAGTGTTGGGTCCGGATGTTTGCACGTTGTTGTCCTGGAAGAGTCTTCGAAGTATCCTTGGATAGGTGACTCCTCCCTTGGACTACAGTGCGCATGGGCATCCTCTCCATCCTCAGATTGTTTTTTTCCGCCATTGGGTTCGGATGTGCTTATCTTGACTCAAGTTAGGAAAACCTTTTTACAGGCCAAAAGGCCTTTAGTTCGCGTCGGTACTGTTCCCGATCGGTATCGATAGTATATTGTTAGTTTACTAACTTCCAGAACCAACTTTTTCGCATTTTCCCCGACCATCGACGATGGAATCGAAGACACCATTCAAGCGGTGTCCGGTATGCAATGCGAAATATCCCCATATCGACGTCCATCCCGTGTGCAACAAATGCCTTTCACCGGATCACGACAAATCTACATGTATGGCCTGTGCCCGATTCCGATCCAAGAAGACTCTTCGGAATCGACGAGCAGCAAGACTCGAAGCGCAGCAAGCGGCACCGGCCCCAGCCAACATCTTCAGCGCCGAAGACGAAGATGTCGAAGACGTGGAGAACCTACCCTCCAGCCCCGCTTCCGAACACGACTCCGTATCGGAAGACGTCGAAGAACAACTCTTTTCCAGAGATGAAGCCGACACTGAGGTAGGAGACTACAATGAGGCCTTAGGGGCCGAAGAGAGTAGCTCCGGTGACAAGCCAGGCCTACCCGTACAGACTGAGGATATCCCAGTGAGCCAGTCTATGGATCCGGTCGAGGGATCGCCTTCGGGCCTTACCCAAGACCTATCCCGCAGTTCTTCGGCCCCGCCTTCTGGCCCGGCCTCGGACATTCAGCGGCATCCATTACTACCCAAAAAGGCTGGTTTCCCTTCTTCGAAACCGAAACCGAAAGCCGCATTGGTTCACCAGAAACCGAAACCGAAAGTAACGCTGGTCGGATCGAGGCCCACCACACCTTCGACGCCAGCAAAACCCGTCGGCGCCGACCGCACCAAACGAGATTTCGGTGCCGAGCTTGCAGCAGCCGACGTGGGCGCCGACACACGGAAAAAGAGCTTCGGTGCCACCAAACCTCCTCGGCTACCGGCACCGACGCAATCGGCTCCGACCCCAAAGGTCAAACTGCCTGCTGCGTCGCACCCCGCTTCGACAGCACCACCAAAGGCACACTCATCAAAGACGTCGACGGCCGTTGCCGCCCCTCGACTCGATGGCACCGAAGAAGTCCACGCCCGCCTCTACGGAAACGGCCGGCACGAAGGACTCGATGGCACTCCAGGTGCGGACCGTTGCTGCGCAACGCACCAAACACAAAGCAGTCCTCCAGGACACGTCAGGCTCCGAGCCGATAAAAGCTCCACCGACCTCTTCGGCACCGACCAATATCACTTTTGGCCTGCCGCCATCCACGGCCCCAAAACTGTTCCAGATCAGAACACGGGTCACCCACACCACGTTCACGCCTGCCGAACGCTCTCCTGCGGAGTCGTCTCCGTCACATGTCATCGACGCCGACACCGGCAGGATGGTGCTCCACAAAAGGAGAATAACTTCAGAGTCAGCTTTGGACTCCTACCGGATCCCGCTTAAGAAAAAGCTGCCGGTGACTTCGGAACCAGTTCTTTCCGAACCTCTCCACTCCTTTTACCAGGATCCACAGTCCTTCTCTCCCACACACTCCGACACCGACGTTTTGGAGGACTACATGGGTGACCACGTCCCCTACCCCGGAGAGATGGACCCTGAAGGCCAACAGGACCCTGACCAAGCTTGGGATGACCCTGTAGACTCGGGTGCACCTATGGATACACAGGACCCGCAACTCTATGGAGCAAAAACATCTCCCACAGAGGACACTGCGCATTCAACGCCCTAATTGAACGTGCTGCGGCCAATCATGGGGTGCAACTCCACTCTGACACCGTGGAGGACGACTTTCTCATGGACACTTTCGCATCCTCGGAAAGGAATATAAAAACTCTACCCATGTTAAAGGGTGTCCTCAAACCAGCAAAGGACATCTTCAAAGAACCCACCAGGGCAAGAGTAATAAACCCCAGAATCGACAAGAAATACAGGTCAGCGCCTGGGGACCCTACCTACATTAGAGGCCAGTTACCTCTAGATTCCATTGTAGTTGCGAATGCTCGCAAACGGGCACACTCGCAAACAACAGGTGATGCTCCTCCCCCGGACAAAGAGTCCAAAGTGCTAGAGACCTCCGGCAAACGGGTTGCGGCCCAGGCAGCTAATATATGGCGCATTGCCAATACTCAGGCGCTCCTCGCCCGCTACGATCGAGCACACTACGACACACTAGAACAATTACTCCAACATCTCCCTGACCAATTCAAAGAAGGTGCAGAGATCCTCATCAGGGAGGGACAACTCCTCACAAACGCATCCATCAAGTGTGCACTGGATGCCGCAGATACAGCTGCCAGAGCCATAAACACTAGCGTCATGTTGCGACGACACGCCTGGTTGCGAATCTCTGGATTCAAACCTGAGGTACAAAATAACATCCTCAACCAGCCTGTCAACCCCGACTACTTATTCGGGCTGGAGGTTGACACCACCCTAGAGAAAATAAAAAAGGACACGGACACTGCAAAGTCCATGGGGGCTCTTCAAACGCAGTCCTTTCGGAGCGGCTCCTTTCGTCGCCCCGGAAATAGAGGAGCAGGTAGAGGACAGGGGTCACAGCTAACCTACAACAAAGGCAACACACAAAGCACCTACGATAAAAACACCCGGGGTGGTTATCGTGGCTCAAGCACAAAGGGCAGAGGACGCGGTTACGGCAACACCAGGTCCTCCCCCAAGAACAAACAGTGACGCCCTCTCCCTTCCTCCCGACCACCTAACACCTGTCGGGGGAAGGCTACAAAGGTTCCTGTCCACGTGGAACTCCATCACCACGGACAGGTGGGTCAAAGACATTATCAAATACGGTTACTGCCTAGAATTAACCTCAACTCCACCCACAATACCTCCAAAACACCGTCCTATGTCCTCAGAGCACTTAACGCTCTTACAGCAGGAGGTGCTAAGCATGCTACTAAAAGGCGCAATAGAGGTCGTACCCGTCCACGAGCAAGGTACGGGGGTGTACTCCCTGTACTTTTTAATACCAAAAAAGGACGGGTCACTCAGACCTATATTAGACCTGAGACCCCTGAACCGCTACATACTCTCCGAGCATTTTCACATGCTCACTTTACAGCAAGTCCTCCCGCTGCTCAAACAGGGAGACTTCCTAGCCACACTGGACCTCAAGGATGCGTATTTCCACATACCCATTCACCCCTCACACAAAAAATACCTCAGGTTCACTGTTCAGGGGCAGCACTACCAATTCAAAGTCCTTCCCTTCGACAACAGCACCCAGGGTTTTCACAAAGTGCCTAGCTACTGTGGCGGCACATCTACGGAGGCAGCACATACACGTCTACCCTTACCTGGACGACTGGCTCGTTCAAGCAAAGTCGGCCCAGCAATGTGCCAGCCACATGTCCCGCACCATTCACCTCCTTCACAGTCTGGGATTCTCACTAAATTACCCAAAATCCCATCTCCAGCCCGCACACGTACAACAGTACCTAGGTGCGACTATAGACACTCTGGCGGCCACAGCTCAGCCAAATTTAGTGAGGATCAACAGCATGCAAATGCTGATTTCCAAGTTCAAACCCCAACACTCCCTTCCTGCGCGAGTGTTCATGCAGTTGATAGGCATGATGGCCTCCTGCATTTTCATAGTCCCACACGCGAGACTACATATGCGCCCGCTTCAGGAGTGCTTAGCACGTCAGTGGAATCAGGCTCAAGGACAGCTGAAAGACCTAGTGTTGGTGAGCGGTCGGGCATACAACTCTCTGCATTGGTGGAATCCACAAAACCTTTGCAAGGGCCGACCGTTCCAAGAGCCTGTTCCACAAATAATACTGACAGCGGACACGTCTCTCCAAGGATGGGGAGCTCATGTACTCCACTACACAGTGCAGGGACTATGGACAACACAACAAAAGAAGATGCACATCAACCTTCTAGAACTGATGGCAATCTTCCTGGCTATGAAAGCATTCAAAGTACACTTGTGCAACAAAGTCGTGTTGATGCGGACAGACAACATGACCGCCATGTACTACATACAGAAGCAGGGAGGAACACACTCTCCACAGTTGTCTCATCTGGCTCAGAGCATGTGGAAGTGGGCCATTCAGAGGAACATGTTCCTCATGGCAGAACACCTCCCCGGCAAGGACAACCAGATGGCGGATCTGCTCAGCAGACACAGCCACCAGATGCACGAGTGGGAGTTACACCCATCAGTACTCCAACCGTACTTCCAACAGTGGGGTCATCCAGAGATAGACCTATTCGCCACAAGCGAAAACGCAAAATGCCAAAGCTTTGCCGCCAGGTTCCCACATCCGCAGTCGCAGGGCAATGCGATATGGATGAACTGGTCCGGCAGATTTGCGTACGCTTTTCCCCCAGCACCACTGATACCGCTGGTAGCACGCAAACTCAGACAACACTCACTGACACTCGTCCTGGTTGCTCCAACGTGGGCACGCCAGCCGTGGTACACCACCTTTCTCGAACTTTCCGTGGTGCCGCATCAAAGGCTGCGGATCAAACCCGCGCATTTGACGCAGAACCATGGAGAGATTCAGCACCCAGATCCGCAACAGCTGAACCTGGCGATCTGGCTCCTGAAGTCCTAGAGTTTGGCTACCTAAACCTGCCACCTGACTGTATGGACATCATTAAGGAGGCCAGGAGACCCACTACCAGAGCTTGCTATGCAGCCAAATGGAAAAGGTTCGTCATTTATTGTACTAATAATGACATTAACCCGCTAGACGCATCCATACAAAACATAATTTGTTACCTCTTACACCTATACCGATGCAATCTGGCGTACACCTCTATACGTGTCCATTTGACCGCAATATCAGCCTATCTGCAGACTAGGCAGCACCTCTCTCTATTCAGAGTGCCTGCCATCAAAGCATTCTTGGAGGGACTCAAACGAGTCATTCCACCAAGCCACCCACCGGCTCCAATGTGGAACCTCAACTTGGTCCTCACACGCCTGATGGGTCCACCCTTTGAGCCTCTACACTCATGCGAGCTTCAATTTCTTTTTCCTTCTTTTTCACGTATGGAGAGTGAGAGAATGAATCTAACAGTTGCGTTCTCCCAATACAACTTTTTTTCACTATGGACAACTGTAGCCTGAGACTGTATTCCCCATCCGGGGGTGCAGTTTCTTCGAGATGGTCCTACTGTACTTGCGTCAATTGGAATATCAAAGATATTGACGGAAACGCCTCACTCACATAATAGTGACATGCTTCATCATCGGCGTTACCTCCACACCCAGATAAGGTGATACTATCTGGGCGGACTCAACCATAGATATACCGGGAGTTCTGATAAGTAGGTCACTGGTTTAAGAGGCGAACCAGATTTTTTAGTGTATTCGTTAAAAATACCTACAAGTGTACCTCCTCTTGATCCTTTATTCTGAGGCACTTGTGATATCGATAAAAGCCTAATATTGGGGTTTTTTTGAACCTTCAATTTTACCCTCTGCTCAATGCCAAAGGCATTGAGCAGAGGGTAAAATTGAACACACGAAGGTTCAAAAAAAACCCAATATTAGGCTTTTATCGATATCACAAGTGCCTCAGAATAAAGGATCAAGAGGAGGTACACTTGTAGGTATTTTTAACGAATACACTAAAAAATCTGGTTCGCCTCTTAAACCAGTGACCTACTTATCAGAACTCCCGGTATATCTATGGTTGAGTCCGCCCAGATAGTATCACCTTATCTGGGTGTGGAGGTAACGCCGATGATGAAGCATGTCACTATTATGTGAGTGAGGCGTTTCCGTCAATATCTTTGATATTCCAATTGACGCAAGTACAGTAGGACCATCTCGAAGAAACTGCACCCCCGGATGGGGAATACAGTCTCAGGCTACAGTTGTCCATAGTGAAAAAAAGCTTCAATTTCTTACCTAGAAAGTAGCTTTCCTAGTAGCGATCACCTCTTTAAGAAGAGTTAGTGAACTCCAGGCACTAACCGTTCAAGAGCCATTTATACAGGTTCACGCCAACAGGGTCGTACTACGTACCAACCCCAAATTCATGCCCAAGGTGGTATCGCAATTCCACATGAATCAGACTATTGAACTGCCTGTTTTCTTTCAAAACCCACAAACTGTCGCAGAAAGAGCACTCCATACACTAGATGTGAAGAGAGCCCTCATGTATTATATCGACAGGACTAAGATCTTTAGGAAGACAAAACAACTTTTCGTTGCCTTAGCGTTACCTTTGTGGTGTGGCGCAATCTCCAAAGCAGGTATAGCCAGATGGATCGTTAAATGTATTCAAATTTGCTATCAAAAGGCTAAACGCACATTAACGATTCCCCCACGAGCCCACTCAACACGTAAGTTAGGGGCCTCCATGGCTTTCCTAGGAAACATTCCCCTGCATGATATATGTAGAGCAGCCACCTGGTCCACTACACATACATTTACCAAACACTATTGTGTAGATGTGCAATCAAAACAGCAGGCAGCTGTAGGACAGGCTGTTCTCAAAACTCTTTTTCAGACCGCTGCAGCTGGCACTGGTAGCCGCCGCTAATAGAGGGCACTGCTATGTATTCTATGCACAGATATGAATTCAGCAGCCCACATGCCTCGAACTGAATATGCTACTTACCAGTATGCATCTGTTCTTGGCATGTAGGGCTGCTGACATTCATATCGCCCTCCCTCCTCCCCGGGGCCTGTAGCAGCTGCAGCTCTCAGAATTACTGTAAGCATGGTCATCACTTTCTGTATCTACTCCATCACTGCCACAATGGCGAAAAACAATCTGAGGATGGAGAGGATGCCCATGCGCACTGTAGTCCAGGGGAGGAGTCACCTATCCAAGGATACTTCGAAGACTCTTCCAGGACAACAACGTGCAAACATCCGGACCCAACACTAGGCGGCGATCTATCCACAGATATGAATGTCAGCAGCCCTACATGCCAAGAACAGATGCATACTGGTAAGTAGCATATTCAAAACTGACCTAATGTTCCTGGGAAACTGCCCAGGGCCTTGGTGAAGGATCAGCTGGCCAAAGGAAGGGGGTGCCCCTCCTACCCCAAAGTCCTCCATAAAGAACTTGGGTATGTGGCTAGACCACAACCTCTCGATTGGAAACTCAAGACAAAAAACTTTCCTCAGTTTGTTTCGGAATCATGCGGATGATCCGGAAGATCCCGAGACTCATAGCAGAACAGGCACGGAGAACAGTGGTCCAGGCCCTAGTGATCTCAAGACTGGACTATGGCAACTCCCTGTATCTGGGTTCCGCTAACTACGTTAGACAGGAGTCAGTAAGATTCTCACTGAAAAAACTGCACTGGCTCCCTAATCCTTCGAGGGTCAGGTGCAAAGCTCTACGCATAGCTCACAGAGCCATGTCTGACAGGGGGCCAGCCCTGTTAAAAACCATGGTCATCCCATATGTCCCCAACAGATCTCTCAGGTCCTCATCCGACTACCTCTTGAACACCATAAGGATGAAGAGATCTAGATGGGGAGGGAGATCCTTCTCACACCTTACTCCACGGTTATGGGACTCTATGAGCAAGGAACTGAGACTGACCAGAGAGGAGAGAAGTTTCAGGAAAAAACTCAAGAGGTGGTTGTTTTCTTAAGCTCCCTCCTTTACACTAAGTCTCTTCACTGTTGTCGTCTCTCGGTAGCACTGGGAAGCCCTAGGACAGCCCTGCGCTCTATAAATCTCTCAAACAGAAACATAAAATGTCTTTCCGCATCTTAAAGTAACTCCTTGTGCACCCTATGCCCCGAGATATGCGAAGTTTATGTCTCCCTATAGCTTTACATGTCCCAGTCCCCAGGATGTTCCTGTGTCTGAATATATATCCATGCATCACAGAATCTCTCAGTGTACCTGTCTACCTTTGTCCCTGTATACTTGTTTTTTCTCCAGTGTTGGTCTCCCTGTGGTTCTCTGGGTGGGTGTCTTCCCCACGTCTGCCAGTGTCTCCCTCTGTCTCCTAGTGTCATCCTTTGTCTCGCAGGGTTTCCTGTTTCTCCTTTGTGTTTTGTGTCACTCAGTGTTCCATTGTGTCTCTCAGTGTTCCCTTGTCTCTCCCAGTGTTCCATTGTGTCTCCAAGTGTTCCCATGTGTCTGCCAGTGTTCCCTTGTTTCTCCCAGTGTCCCTCTGTTTGTTTCCCAGTGTTCCCTTGTTTGCATGGCTTTTCATGGCCTTGTAAATATGTGCCCCTTTCACGCAGAACGCTACATGAATGGGGTGTTCCATGGGTGTTGTTGTGGGTGTTCCTACACAACACCCATGGAATCTGAAGCATTCCAGATTTACAAGGATTCTTAAACCTGGGAATACTTCAGATTTTATCACCACCCCAGGGGTGGCGTTAGGGAGGCGCAACTAGGAGGAAGATCCTTACTTTACCTTATTTTTTCCCCATTCTATGTGTGCTGAACGCGGCACACATAGAAAGAGGAAAACACCTCTAGTGATTAGTTTTATGTTAATATATTTATTAGTATATGTGCAGGAAGGTGCCCCATCCCGCACAAAAACATTCACCCCTGCAATGCAGACACCCTTGCCCGTGTTGCCGCGTGGCAGCCCATTGTGCACCAGCGCAGGGGAAAAGGACCGGAATGAGCAGTATCTCATAGATACAACATTCCTGCCCTTTTCTTTTGATGCAGTGCAGAGCAGCAAGATTCCTTGCGGTGCTTCCCCATGACAAAACCTCTGCCTTTGGAAATCACTCAGGGATACATTCCAATCCATCATGTTTGCCCATTTATTTATTTGTAAAATTGTAATGTGTTAATTAGACCCTAGGTGTGTCGCTGATCTTAACAATTAATGTAAATACAAACAATATGAATCAATGTACAACGCTTAATAGACATTAAGTAAAAATATACAAATATGCTACTGGTAACGGGCAAGCTCCTGATAGGTCATCACTATTAACTTGTATAATGCAAGAAGCAGAGTTGGTTGTGGTTGTGTTATTGTTGATGCAAACTCGGTCCTCTGCGGGCAGGGTGTGATGCAGAGTTGTATTCGACCTGTGCACAACGTGATGAGAAGTTGTGTTGCTTCCACTGTGTTTTGAAGAATATAGAATGTTGGTGGCGTGTCTGCATTGTGAGACGCAGAGTGGGGTGTATTGAATTGTGTAGTGCACCCACAATGCAGTATGGAAACCCAAGGTATCATGCACACAGTGACACAAAGTTGTGCTCTCTCTACAGACCTTTTCTGATGAGATGGCTTCCATGATGTTCCACCTGAAACACGCCAAGCAGCGGGTGCTCCGGAAGCTCAAACCGTCGCATGCAGAGTGATGTGGACAGGAGAAGGTCTCCAAAAAGTGACTTTATGGGGGTCTCATATCTGGACCATGGGCCCCTATTAGTGTGCACTATTCTCTGAGGTGGATCTAAGCACCTCAGAACCCACGTGCTGCTAGGACACGCAGCAAGCTCCAAACGATAGTGGACCTAGAACACTCAGGGCCATTTGCAAACTAAATAACTCAGTACTTGCCAACGTTCAATGTGTGTTGCCCTCTCCAGGTGCCACTAAGAGCTTGTATGTGGTAGAAAACTGAGGAGAATTTTCATTAGCCATCAAGAGCTGTAAGCTAGCTGTACCAAGTTGTGGGAATAGGTTTTGGACATAAAACTGACCATCGAGGGCTATGACTAATACATTCACAAAGACAACAGAGCTTGCATTGTTTAAACATACAATGGCAAAGCTAATAGGTCTGGCTTTTAGTTACAGGAAGTGTTTGGTATTAGATGGGTGATGGTGAGTGTTGCTATCAGTTGTACTAGAAAGAAAATACCATAATGAAGCAACCTTTTGGGCTACAAAAATATGGAAGCTGGGAGTAGAGCCCCTTTGTTGAACAGAGAACTTTAGCAGAGTTAAGCAAAGAAGAATGTTATATAAATGAGTTTGAAGAAGATATTTGTATTGTAAGTGTTGAACTTAAAAAGATTAAAAACCAAAATCTGAATAATATATATTTTTGACATTGGGACAATATTTTCAGCGTAGCTGTAAGAAAGCTTATATGTGTGCACGTCTTTACTTTGTGAACCAGGCTGTAATTTCAACAAGGGTAACAAGACACCAAGGTAAAACAAGTGAAATTGTACATGTAATTAGTAACTAGCGTTAGCTTACCATAAAAAACAAACAAGATGTGCTTTTTAAAGAAAACCCCCATTAAAGAGCTTTTAAATATCACCATGTCGAGAAAGTAAAACCATCAAAGAATGCACAGTGACTGAATTACAACCCATAGGTTATGTTGCTTCTGCACTACAACAAAAACGACCACTTGAGCACCCTCCCAATGAGAAGACAAGTGGGACAGTATAACACGTCGCGACATGTTGTCGAGCCCTCAGCACCCATGTGCAGCTATGGGATGGCCATTAAAAACTCATTAAAGCTTAATGTGGCTGTCCCAAGGTGCATTCTATCTCTTTTTTTAAAAGTATTGGTAGCATGAGATCTCCCAGACACATATAGCAGTCTGTAGAGAGACCTAACATCTCTTCTAGTTCGCCATTTGAAGAGGAGACGATCTGGGAACAAAGAAACAAAGGAATACAGTGATCAGCTAGCTGACGTCACATGGTCCTGTGACTTTCCTCTAATCCTCATTATCCAGGGCTTCCTCAGCCTCAGCTAAAAGTGACTTACGACATTGGGGGCAGATTTACTACGATTTTATGGCATGCTTGTATCACAAAAGTGATGCAAATTGGCGCAAACTCTTTCTGTCTGATTTTATTTCCAGCGCTAAGCTTGTTTAGAGCTGGAAATAACATGAAAGTAGGCCGAAACAGCGCATAGCATTGCTTTGCATTACTGAGCGCCAGGGGGTCGTACCATGGGTGGTGCATGGGCATTCCCATGCAACCCCCAAGGTTTCTGATGCTAAACCCAATTTATTAAATAAAGTAGACCGGGTTGAGTGTCAGAAAATAGTGCACCCTTCAACCAGGCGCTATGAGGGAGAAATGCTTTTTTTCTCCTTTATTTTCTGAGTTTGCATGTGTGCTGCACTGTACAGCACACATACAAAAAGTTTAAAAGTAGTCCAAACATAGGGGCAGATTTACAAGCCACTTGCGCCACTTTTGCGTCACTTTTAACATGGGAAAAGTGATGCAAAAGTGGCATAAGGGGCTTGTAAACTTGCTCCATAGTATTTTGTACTGGAAGGATGTCCTTCCAGTACAAAATCTATGCTTGACTCACGGACATGCCCTTGCACTATTGTACAAAGGTGTCTCCGTGGTGCACGGCAGCTAATTTCAGCACCGGCTCTAGAGAGTGGGGAGGAGAGTGCCAAATTCCAGGAAATTTGGCGCTCTGCTGCTCTCTCCTTCTCATGCAGCGCAGCATTTGCGGCTGCTGCATTGCACTTTGCGTGAAATTGGTAAACCTGGCCCTGGGTCTGACATGCATGGAGGACACAGCCAGAGGCCATGAACCATAGTGCTTTGACTTAACATTCAAATCCTTCTGCTTAGTGCTTGAAATGTGCAGGCACAGTCCAGGACTGAGTACACGCACTTCTTTAAATTGAAAGGGAAAGTACCTGCACTTCTCAGCACTGCTGCAACATATTTAATGGGAGAGTACCTGAACTTCTCAGCATTGCTGCAACACATTAATTGGAAGAGTACCAGCACTTCAAAGGGGCAAACAGGTAATCTAAGTCATATGTACTTGCACTTCTCTATTTCCATGTAAAGCACTGCATCTATTACAATGTGTCTCTTTCCCATCTAACGTAGCAGCATTACCATCATGGTATGGGCCGCAAACACCTACTTCTCATGCACAACCAAACACAACCCTACTCCTCTCCACTTCATTATCACTAACAGAACACGTACTACACCTCATGCAGATCAAAGCTCACTCACATTACTGTAAGCAGTCAACATCAATGACGCTACATAATGGAAATCCGTCTCTCGGCCACCTGCAAATTCATCTTTGACATCCTCGTTCCAGCAGAGTACTATATTCAACATGTCAATCATCACACAAAACAGGCAATGGTTTTGCAAACTTTTACAGATCATGGCCTTGCAGCTTCTGGAAAATGGCACTTTCCAGCCACTGAAATTGCTCACCAGTCATTTCCCACTATCTGCAATCTATTGGCTTAGTTCCACCTTGTCTTCCATACTGACTCTCGTGGACCATTTCAGTTTTCTACACAAGGATTTTACACTTCATCACAACACCACCTGTCAAATCTTCCCCAGAGATGGCCGTCTTCATGAAGATGCCACCATCAAGTCCATGAAGGAATCAGTTCTAAAACAGCTGAAAACAGCTGATATCAAACACCTACAGGGCCTCATATCGGGTCCTGGGTGTCTTTTAGCACTTGAGCACCATTTTGTTTTGGTGCATCAAAATGGACTGAGATGCCCTTACGCTGGTTAAGTCCAGTGCAAGGTTTCCTGTTTAGCCTTCAGGAATCATCAGTTTCCTGTCACAATAAAATAGCTAAAGTGTCAGCCCCTTTAATTTACGGTTAAATGTGCCTCAGGTTGTTAGCAGTGTGTGGCATCCTAAGGTTTCTTACCTGTTGCTAGGTGCTTAGGAATGTCATGCTTAAGAATGTTATGTTGTGAGATATGTTACAGTTGAAGCCTGGCTTGTCTCCTGTGAATACCTCTCTTGTGGATGGGATCCTGTTTATGGAATAAACTCCATTTCAACCTTAAAACTGCCTCACCCCTGAATCTTACATTTGGCGACAGAGGATAGGATTTGTCAAAGGATCCCAACACTACTTCTGAATGAATTTTAAAAGGAAAATATACTTTTCTGCTTAAATCAGGAAGTAAATCACAAAGGAGATACTGTACTTTCCTCTTAATTATCTATTGGATTTTCCTTATACTAACGTGGAAGAAGCTTTCTACAAAATTATAAGTTTTCAACGTTGGATTTTTTTGTTGTTGAACATACCGCATTGACATTACCGCTTTGATTTTAAAGGCAGCCTGTTTTAAATTCAAACTCCATCTTTCCTTTAAATATACGTTGGACTATTTACATTTTAACTATGGAGAAGATTTAATTGTGCTGTGCTTATTGTTTGGGAGCAACGGATAACTGTGTCATCACCAACGATTTATTTTGTTTTTTGCGGTTTATTGGACAAATTTAATCTGCTTCGTTATGTACCTGCGACTCTCTTTGATTTTGCCGGTAAATTAAGGTGTTCGCAAATAGTGATTTAAACCTTTCTTAGGTGAAATCTTTACTTAGTTGAAGTTGCTCGCACAAAGCATTATTTAAAATTAGTAACTACGTCTCTTTACCTTTGAAATCGTATCCTCGCAACCTGGATTGTTTGTGCGTCGTCCTGTGTCTTCTTCACACTCAGCACGTCACAGCGTTGCATGATGGGATTGATCGACGTTGGATGTCATCACGTGTTTGACGCTTGCGTGGCAGGCCATTTTAGGTGTCGCATAGTAACATCCTAAAGCATCGGAGCTCTGTCATTTTCAAGTTTTAGTCCGATTTATTCGAAATAGCTTCTTGAGGTGGATTGCAACTACGCCCAGGTACATTTAATTTTCATTAGTTGCGTGTTACAACAGTGACACGCACACTGGATGTTTATGTTCTGCCTGCAACAGTGACACGCACACTTCAAGAGATCTCTTTAAATGCAACAGTAACTTGCATGTTACAACAGTGACACACGCACTGGATGTATATGTTCTGCGTGCAACAGTGACACGCACACTTAAAGAGATCAGTTGAAATGCAACAGTGATACGCACACTTGGTACATACATTGCGTGTTTCAATGACACGCACACTTATACTACTCCAAAGTGATCTTTCTCAAATTAGAGTGGCAGACACACACATTTGCAATTTTGTGTGTCACAACTGAGACTTTACTGAAAACTTTATTTATATAATTTGTCACATAAGCTTGTACCTTTGTACTTCAATTTGTTCATTTTTAACCAAACTTATTTTAGAATTGTTGCTTTCTTTTAGATCTGGATTTCATTTTCACAGTATAATTTACAAATTGCAAAATGTAACTGCACCTTCATTTTTTTTGTCTTCACCCGGTGATCCCCCTATTAAATGGCAAAAGTGGCGGAAGGTATTTGAAAGATACGCAAGGGTATGTGGATCTTCTTTGAGCGCAGATAGGAAAACAGCTTTGCTGTTACATTGTTTGGGTTCAGAAGATCAGGAGGTTTTTGATCATCTTCCTGACCTTGAAGATCGTGGTTTAAATGAATATGAGATTTGCATAGCCAAACACTATCTTCCTATGGTCAGTACCATCCTGGACCATTTTGGTCGTAGAACCCAATTGGAGGATGAAAGTATTGAAAATTATGTAACATCTCTCAGGAAGTTAGCCTCTTCATGAAAGTTTGGTGCCACTGTAGACGAAAGGATAAGAGACCAGTTCATGCTGGGTTGCAGTATTGAGCTGGTTAGGGAAGAGTTATGGCAGAAGGATGAACCAACTTTAGAGGATGTTATTACGATAGCAAAAAGGATTGAACATTCTCTAAAGTGTGTGGAGGTTATAAAGAAAAATGGTGATGGTAAAGATAAAAACTCTGTTCAAGTTGTCAAATTAATGCCGAAAGACAGTGTTAGTCATAAAGAGGTTAAAAAGAAAGCAACTAGTAATGAAACTCCTAACAAATTCAATTTTTCACAAGTAAAATGTTTCCGTTGTGGGAAGATGGGCCATTTCGCAAATGACAGACAATGCCCTGGTTGGAAGGCAACTTGTGGTAAATGTAAAAGGAAAGGGCACTTCTCTGTTGCTTGTAAAGGTTACAAGGGAAAGGTTAGTGAAATACTTTGTGATTTTGATGACACGTGTGGAAGCTCAGAGGAGGTAGATTGTGGTCAAATTCTAGTACAAGCTATCCATAATGAGGAAAGTAAGAGTTGTCCCACTGATGAAATACTTGTTGAGGGTTAACCTACAAAAGTGCTTTTTGATTCTGGCGCAAAAATCACTACTATCTCGAAAGAGTTCTATCTAAAGGATATGAAAGACAAAACTAAGGTGTATTGTCCAGACATTAAACCATTTGCATATGGTGGAGAGCCTATCAAACTGTTTGGTTATTTCTGGGGTTTAATTGACTATAAGAACAGGTTAACAATGCAAAAATGTATATATCACAGAAGGGCGATAGTATATTAAGCTGGTTCCACCAGAGAGATCTTGGTGTTATGTTAGATCCAAATTCATCACCACCTCTTATACTGAAAGAATGTTTTATGTCAAAGTCAAAGTCCATCTCTGTCATCAATCATGACCCTAACTCAGTTTTCAGACACCTTAAAGGAAACATTTCCAAATGTTTTTTCTGAAGAATTTGGTTGTCTTAAGGATTACATTCATCACATTCGCTTAGTTGATAAGGCAGTACCTGTGTGCTGTAAAGTTCGTAATGTTCCTGTTGCTTTCAGAGACCAAGTCAAAGCTGAATTAGAACGACTTGGTATTATTGAAGAGGTTGAGGCAACTCAATGGCTTGCTCCAGTGGTAGCCGCTAAAAAATCAGATGGGTCTCTTCGTCTGTATGTGGACCTCCGAGAATTAAACAAAAATGTGGTGGTGGACCGTTACCCTTTACCAAAGATTGCGGATATGCTGATGTTGTTGAAAGGGGCAAGTGTTTTTAGTACTAAAGATCTAAGGTCCGCATATCACCAGATTAGACTGGATGAGGAGTCTAAAGATTATACAGCATTTGTTACACCTTTTGGGACGTACCATTTTGTTAGACTTCCTTTTGGCTTAGTTTCAGCCGCTTCAGTTTTTCAAAGGGCATTAGGAAATGTCCTGAAAGGACTTACAGGTGTTAGGAATATCAAGACGACATATTCATTTTTGGGGTTGATAACAAGGAACATGATGTGCGACTTTTAGATGTGTTGATTAGGTTAAATGAGTTTAGATTAACAGTCAATATTGAGAAATGCAAATTTAGAAGGAGTTCTATTGATTATTTGGATCACACTATTTCGGAAGGAGGAATTTTGCCAAAGGAAAGTTTGATTGTTGCCATACAGAAAATGGTTTCTCCTACAAACAAGGAAGAATTAATGAGTTTTTTAGGTATGGCGGAGTATTATAGCAAATTCATACATGGGTTTGCCTCATTGTGTGTTCATATGAGAACTTTACTGCGGAAAGGTTGTGAGTTCATTTGGGATGAAAAATGTGAACAAGAATTTTGTGTACTTAAAGAAAGGTTAAACTCTGCACCCAAATTAAGTAGCTTTGATTCAGAGAAGAGGTCAATTTTGATAACTGATGCAAGCCTGAAAGGTCTGGGCGCTGTTCTTTTGCAAAGAGTGCGTGGTCAGGAGGAAGTTATATTATTTTTGTCAAGGAGTTTGAGAGGCGCTGAGCTGCGGTACTCTGTGGGGGGAGAGAGAAGCACTTGCTGTTTACTGGTCAGTAAGAAAACTCAAGAATCTGTTGTGGGGAGGTGTATTTGAGATCAGAACTGACCATAAACAGTTATGTGAAATTCTATTTTTTTTTTTAAAAAGGCATTGATGCAGTATCGAGTAGAATCTCCAGGTGGGTTGTAGATTTACAAGATTACAACTTTGATGTTAAGTATCTACCTGGGGTGGAAAACAAAGTGGCTGATACCTTATCTCGTCTTGTTCCCAGAGATGATCTAGGTCAGGAAGATGACTATGAAGATGATGAGGAAATCGTTTGTGCCATAAAGGAAAATATAATTGACAAAGATAGATGGTAGAAAGCTTTGCATGCGGATCTTGATTTAATGAAAATTTAGCAATTTATCAATACAGGTTGGAGGGTCAAACCCAAAGATAATGAAAATCTGGAGAAGTTTTGGCATGTTAGGGATCAACTCTCTGAACAGAATGGTTTTCTTGTCAGAGGGATGAGACTGGATCCCCCAGTTCCATTAGAGAAGAACTTATTTCTCTTGCACCTATAGGGCACCTTGGAATTTCTAAGACAAAGGAGAGATTAAGACTATACTATTGATGGCCAGGTATGGATTTATAGGTGGAGCGAAAAATTAGAGATTGCGTTGAATGTGGGTTAAGTGAAAGAGTGGCAAAACCTAAGGTGCAACCCATGGTCATAAGAGATGTCCTGATGGACCTTGGAAGGAGGTAGGATTAGACATTCTTGGTCCCATTCACTCTTCTGGTACAGAGTGGTATGTACTTGTCCTGGTTGATTTCTTCTCGAGATGGCCAGAAATAGCCATCACTCGAGGAATTGAGACCAAACATATTGTTGTGTTATTGGAAAAACTATTTGCTAGAGAAGGGATTCCCAGTGCAATTCTTACAGACAACGGTGTCCAATTGGTTTCCAGGGAAATGGAGGCATTCTTGTCTAGTCATGGTATTAAACACAAAAAATCTTCAGTATACCACCCTGAAACTAATGGTATGGTTGAGATATTTAATCGTGTGCTCAAAGAAACCATTAGGATGGCAAAGTCAGCCGGTTTAGATTGGCGCACTGAAATTTTGAAAAAAGTTAAGGTTTATAGATTATCACCTCATGCTGTCACCAAACGAACTCCGTTTGAACTTTTTAGGAGTAGATGTGCCAACAGCCTAGTTGCACCCCCTTGGGTCAATGACATGCCACCTGATTTATTTTCTGAAAATGAAAAGTGTAACTGGAACTTAGCTGAGTCAAAGAAAATTGAATCTAGGAAAAGACTCCATGACTTAAAAAAATGTGTTAAAAAAACGTTAGTGAAAGTTGGTAATTGGGTCCTCAAAGAATCTTTGTAACAAAAAGTCATCTGCAGCATTTTTAAAATCCATTCAAGTTATAAAGATTTTCAACAGTGCAGTCAAGACTGCCGACCATCGCATTTGGAACTTGAACAGGGTGGTGGTGGTTAGGAAAGACATTGTTTCTAACTTTAATTACTCTTCTAGAGCACCACATCATACCTCAGATGTTCCACAAAACATTCGAAAATCTTCCAGAGTTTCTCATTCTCCTGGTTATTTAAAATATTTTGTTAAATAAGTATTTAAGATGTCTAAGGCTTTTTAGTTTATGTTTCTTTAATGTTTTCTTTTGTTTACTTATAAAGAAGGGGGATGTGTGGCATCCTAAGGTTTCTTACCTGTTGCTAGGTGCTTAGGAATGTCATGCTTAAGAATGTTATGTTGTGAGATATCTTACAGTTGAAGCCTGGCTTGTCTCCTGTGAATACCTCTCTTGTGGATGGGATCCTGTTTATGAAATAAACTCCATTTCAACCTTAAAGCTGCCTCACCCCTGATTCTTACACAGTGCCTAGAGGCGGCTATGTCCTTTTAATGAATTGAATTCACTTAGTCACTCCTTAACTTTGTGACAGAAACCACCTTACCCTAGGATCCAAAATGTAGTCAAATCTGTTTTGTGTGCACGTGTGAGCTACAGACAGCCGGTTTAGACTTGAGGTTGACTGAAAAATCCAGTAAGTTGCTACTTTCGCGTACCTCTACAAGGTGTGCTTTCCCACCCACGGGTAACAAAGGTGCACTAAGTTCAAAGCACCCGGAATGAATATGAAAGACAGGTTATTGTCGCCCCATAGAACACTATTCAATGCGTAATTGACATAGAAGTTTTGCATTTGGGTTACTAGCAATCCCAAAAAGGGATCAGTTGCTTTGTAATAACAGTAACGAACTGCACTATGAAGACTGAACACTTTTAAGTAAAAGTATTTATTATTTAAGGCACAATCTGTTTTGCAGTACATCTAAAACAACTACACAGATTATAAAAACAGCGAGAATGAACATTATGAATAACGGAGAAATAAATAACATTTCTAACATTGTTAAAATGTAATCTAAGGCCTAGCACCCTAACGCGTACTTCTAAGCCCTACACTAAGAACATGGAAGGGAGAGCAGCTGACAGTCTGGAGTTTCCTAGGGAGAAGAGATGCACTGCATACCTTGTTGACAGCAAAGGCTCTCTTTATCAGCGTAGGTATAAAGACAGCGTTCCCTGCGACGGGCAAACACACACTGCGGTAGCAGTCAGGCAGTTTTCCTCCGGTACCTGGCTTTATCAGCTTCAGGCAAGATGTAGAATGTGCGAAGTGTGCTCGTAGTAGGTGAGACAGTCTCCGGCAGAATCTCTGGGGATAATCTGGACGAAGGACCTCTCCCGATAAGTTGTCAAGTGGTAGTCCTTATATACTGAATCTTATCAGAAATTTGAATTTCTGACATAGGTTTAGAAATGTCTAGCATAGACTATGTGCATCAAGGTGTGCCCCCCCCCCCCGACGTTTCCTTATGAACCTGTAAGGTAAAAGGACACATCAATTCAGACATACTATTTTGTTTATATGTCTGTATGTGTTCTTGTTCAACCTTGTCATGGGTAGAAGTAGGCATTTGACCCAGAGGAGTGCCACATCAAGTTTATCTAGGTCATCAATTGCAGGATTTGACTCTTTCACAGGTCTAAGATAGGTAAGGTCTGGCAACATCTGCGTCTAAGGGCAGACATGACAATGATAACTCAGGAAAGATAATGACTCCCATGGTTTGGGAGCAAGAAGATGGTGACCTCCAATAGCCAAGATGGAGTCAGGCTGACTTAAGATGGAGCCAGACTTTAGTGGATTACGTGCAAATTAGCCCTGTCCGCACCAGCAACGAGGAATTCTCCTGAAAAGACTTGGTACTTTCCACTTGTCCTTCCTCCTGCTTCCTCGCAGCATTAGCAGATGCTTTTGACAGCTCATGCCCTGCCAGGTTTGAGGATTTTAGGCTTTACATATTAGAGTTTTTGGGATTCGCAAAACAGTTGCAAACTCTTTTTAAATGCAAAATCTACAAATTGCGATGTACAAAAGGCTGAAAATGAAGAAATCACAATTTTTGCACACTGAGCTGAATTAATTGTGAATTGTATTAGATATTGTGATTCAAAACTAGCCTTTTCTTTATAGTAATTCACAATGGTATGTATATACCATTCGCAAATATCGAATATTCTCAAATCGAGTATTTTTCATGTGCGATGTAGTCCTCTAAGTGATGGTTAGGAGGTGCCGGTTTAGGCAAGCCAGGGTTTAAAGTTATTTTAAAGTTCTTTTTAGGTGTCCTCTTCACAGTAAGCGTTGCAGGAAACAATAGTGGGTTTCTATCACATAGCACAATTTCTACATGTGATAGATTGTATAGATGGAACCCATATATTGACATTTGTGCTTCCATCAGGTATTTAATAGCTTTTTAGAAACAGGAAAATGTAGCTGTTAAACATTCAGGTGGAATGTAACTTGGTTCAGATGTACTAAATGTGTTAATGGTCAAGCACTACAGTTCAGCATGTACAACTGATAAAATGCTTTTTCATATGTCCTAATCCCATTTTAGTGAGTGGAAAAGTGTTTTTGACTCCTAAGATGAGATTCAGAATGGATACCAATTTGGTATCTGGAAGTGGCATGTTGTAGTCGTTCCTTCCAAATACTGTATCAATATCTTATATATCAATGTTTTCCAACCTTAATTTGGGCACAAAATCTTTATATTTTACAAATACATCAAAAGACCCCTTCCCTTTTGTGAATGTAAAAATGAAAAGGTTGTTAAAAAAGTGATCCATGGAAACCAATGCCGTCTTTTAACAACCAAAAAAACTAAACTGCTCTTTTTAAATGAAGTCACGTTTCTTAAAGTAAAAACGTGCTGCAGCTTAAAAAAGTAAGCTGTGCTTTAGTAAAAAACCATCGCAGACATGGTCGTCTGCTGACCCCAGCAGGCCACCATCTATTGCAGTGATGGCCTCCAAACATATTAGTCACAATTTTCAATCTACCTCATTAATATTCATGAGGTCGGTCTAATTCTGACCCACTACAAATCAGAATATAGGTATGTTATTAAACTTTTCTTTAGTGGTCTCAAGAATACTGATCACATTGTGAACAATATTTTGTGACCACCAAATACTACATCTGGCCCTGTGGTAGGTAATTACAGACTTAGACTCTGATTTAAAGTTTGGCAGAGAGGGTACTGCATCGCAACAGCAATTGAGCACCCTTGCCACCAAACTCTTGGTCCGCCAGCCCAATTTAGGGCTGGTGTACCAACAGAATATTGATGCTCTAGCCTAATCCGGCTCCGTGACCTACATTCAGGGCCGGACTGGGAACCACAACTGGCCCTGGCAACGTGCTCGGCCGGCCCCCTTCCCCCCGGAGGTGGGGGGGGGGGTGTTGCCACCGAGCTCTTTGACAGGGCCGGTTTTCGGCCGATTTTGTTACAGGGCCGATTTTGCTGCTATGCTGCAAAAACGGCCCTGTAACATAAACGGCCCCCAGGGGCCCAAAACCAGGCCCCACCCGTGCGGCGCACCGGGGGATTGCCCGGTGCCCGCTACGGCCAGTCCGGCCCTGCCTACATTCTCCTCCGACAGCCTGACAGAGTATGGGCCTTCGAGGTAACTCCTGACCATGAGGAACAGGAAAAATAAAAAATGACCCCCACACCATGGAAGTGGGAGCCATTAGTTTTACACTTGTACTAACCGGTCACTTATGCTACCTTGCTGGTGTTCTTCCTACCAAGTAGAAGGAGAGACTTTGTCGCTTGAACCCTCGCCAGAATTTGACTTTCTACATTGACAGATCTAGGGACTATGCTGTCGTATACATCAAGTGGTGCAATGCCCTTGATAAGAAAAAGCCTCATGCAGGCATCAGGGTACACCACTTGGGTAAAGGATACTTATTCGGTGCTCTCTATGGGTGTTCCAGTTCCGAACATCTGTCTGGCTGTGATATAGACAACGCATTCACCTGGTAATATTGCCTCAAGTCTGAAGCAATAGAGTCATTTTGCCAGGTCTGTACTGCAATACTTTTTGGGGTGCTCATCTCCTTAGACCCTCAAAGGTACTGCTTTGGTATTGGTTTTCAAGGTGAGGAATCTGCACATATAGATATTAATCAGAAGAAAAAGTTACTTAGCTTCAGCACATAGGTAAAGTTAATTACTTTTGATACTCTACCCTGAGACTACTTGCCCACTCGCCACCTCCCATTCTTAGGAGTGATGTTGCAGAGTTTGGTAATAAGATCCCACATGAGTTTCATTTTGTAAACTGCCATCATTATTTCAATCTTGTTTACATCTCTGATTGCATCAAAAAAGGATGGGATGATGGGGCCTTATATGTCTCCATGATGTCACATCTGCAGGAAGATCTATGATGATGCCACCTGTCAACACTGAGGATGATCTATTGCAAAAGTAAGTCTGGCAAATAGAGGACTTAATATGGTGATGCATATGTTACCAAGAGCCCTGACTATGATCAACAGGGGAACATCACAGAGGATAAGGATTTTGGAGAGATATTGGTAGATAGCTTGTAAGAAATTAGGTTATTAATTGAGGGAGACAAGTATCCATCTCAAGTAATAATCATAATCCTTGTTGGGGTGTACTATTAAAATCACTAGTTAAACCTGAAAGCAGACAGGCTTAACAAAGAGGCGCTGTTAAAAAATATATGCAGTACCAAAACAGTAAAAAAGTAAAAATACAAAACAATAAAAATACCAAAGCAAATTAGAAAAAACTAGTAAGGTTTTATAAACAAAATGACATAAATCCAGTAAGGGGAACCAGAGAGCTGAATTAATAAAATTTTAAATAGGAATAGCGCCTAGAAGCATAAATCGCAATTGATAGTGAAACGTCATGGTAGAACAGGACCTAGGCAGCATTTGGCACTAACCACCAAGAAACTCGGGTCTGATATACTGACCAGGTTCGTCCACATCAAAGATTTTACCTTTTGACTTTAGTCTTTAAGTCCCAATCCACCACAGGATTACATTTCTAAACCCCCTCCCACCCCCCCCCCCCCAACACATTAGGAGAGGCACTTAGAGACTCCCAGGGTGGTAGGCAAAGGCCAACATGAGGGTCTACTACAGGTCCAGTTTGCAACTGATCAGCTAGGCATTTGCAGCCAAGGCCTCTTGTAGCTTATTGTATCCCTGTAGCTTTAACAGTAGGTCAATCTTTTGACCCTTGGGGTCCATTTTTTAGTCCTGCACACACGAGGGAGAGCAGGTCCAGTCTTCTAGGCAGTCCCCAGGTCTAGGACAGCAGGTTCAGTCCTCTTTTGATTATCTATAGCTCCAAGAGTGTTCTGAAGCTGATGCCTGGAGATGCCACACTTAAGCCTGGCTAGTGTGTCGGAATGACCCTCCACTGGGGATGTCCTAACCAATGTGGTAAAGGTTCCTGGGGCTAATCCTATCAACTCTGGGCATTATCAAGATGACCAAAGTCTTTGGCCACACAAAACTTGGGCTCTGAGGGCTGGGGATGTGGGTGAGAAATACACTGTTGTAACCCTAGTGTACTCCCACATCTAATACCAAAATCCAGTTTTAAGTAGTCCCACAACAATTTCATAGACAGACGTCTGGTACAATAAAGCTGACGTTTCAGCCACCAGACATGGGATGCACAAGATTTGTTTTGGCATCCTACTTTCGCCCTTTCAAATGCATCTCCAATATTATATGTAAACCCAGCAGACCTGTCAAATAGGATATGACACTAATGTCAAAAGAGGCTCATTGTGATTGAAGCTTGAAAGGCAGGGGGCGGGGGGATGGGCCCTGCTTAAGTATCAGTTAACATTTGCCTGTGACAGAGGCCTCTTTGAAGTGCCCCGCAAGTGTCACAAAGAAACCCCATCAGACCAGTCAAGCAAGATTAAACATTTTTATAACTTTTGATAACTTAATGAAAGTTGTTGCTTAATAAGTATGCTTAATTATTTCGCTAGCTAGTACCAATCACGGGGTGACTTATAAATACTTGAAAGGTAGGTTTGGGCCTTTCAAATAGGGTTATTTTGACTTGTTGGATTTGCTGTTAAATAATGCACAGCAAGGCTACTGGTGGCAGGCCCCCAGTCATGTTTACTTTGTGACTTTAGTGGATGGCACAATGAGTGCTGTAGTCTACTTGTGACATTTAACTTACTGGCTCTGGTTACATCATGGCACCATATACTAGGGACTTTTAGGTAAGTTAAATATGCCAATCAGGAGTATACGAATTTTACCATGTTGAAAGTAGGAGCATAAGCCCCAAGCCCTTTAACCCTGGTTAGCGGGGGGTAGTGTATAGAGTTCTATAGCCAGAAACAATAGGAGTGAGAAAAAACTGGAGAAAGGGCAACTTTCGGACAGAGCTGATGTGCGCAACCGTAAACTAGTGCGAGGACTAGGGCTGTGAAGTACACAGACCCGATATTGAAAGGTATTGCATAGGCTGTGGGCAGTCAAGCATAGGGTGAAAGGACTAGAGTTACATATGTGGACTGTTTTACTAGTGGGACCAGACCTTTAAAACAGCACCTGTAAATATTGTGACCAACGTGCACTGAACAAAGCAAGTGAGACTTCATTTCTCCCATAAGAAAGGGGGCTTTCCCTGTGGGTAAATGGGGGACGAGGTGGGGCATTTAACAATTTCTCAACGAAATTGCCAACCACACAGACATTACAGACAGTTCTGCAGGTGCAAACATGAAGTTCTCCAGTAGGTCATGATTTTTAGAGCAATCAATCCTCCGGAGTGGTGATTAGAGATGGTCGGTAAGGAAAAAACAGAAGACACAGTGTGTAGTCTGCATTCATTTTTTTAACCTCTTTAGTTTTTATTCTAGAGCAAACATTCAACTGTGTTGAGTTATACACAATTGTGAATGTACATTGTGCATACAGTAGCATAATAAGAAACATAAGAAGCAGTTGTCAGTTTTCTGGGCCTTCCTCCTGTGTGTCATCAGAGTTCATCACATATAATCCAACTCTTAGCACCAGTTGTCTTTACCCATTCCTGTCTCTCTAATAACCAGCGTTCCAGAATGTTCCTTTGTTTAATGACGTTTGCTCTTCGGTTTCCATACCTATTGTGACAATCACCTTTAACCCCTTCGCCGCGGCATGAATTTTGCCGGGGCGCTGGGGGGATTCGGGGTGTTAGCGGCGCCGCCATGCTCGTGACGGAACCACTCCGTCATGAGCCACGGGCGCGCTGTGCTCATGACGGAGTGGTTCCGTCACGACTCCGCCCACTTGCATTGTTCGCCCGCACAGGCGGGGAATCAGTGCTGCGTGGGCGGAGCGGCCGCAACGGCCGCAGCATGACGGAACCACTCCGTCATGAGCACACGGCGCCAGTGGCTCATGACTGAGTGGTTCCGTCATGAGCAGGCAAGGGGTTAAAAAGGAAAATTAGGGCAGTGCTTAATTTGAGCAGGTGGTTTCCAGTGCCCACCCTTGGCCCATCATTCTCAACACCAGCACCTATGACAGTCCACCACATGCTGGCGGTGTTTGTCTAATTTTGAGATGATTACAACATGATTTTTAATATTTCAATATATGTTAAAAAATAATATTAGCTCCCCCACAACACTCTTGCAGCTCTGAGTGGCCTATAATAATATAAAGGAGCACACTTGTAAGAACGTGGTGGTTGTTATTTGTGTTAGTACTGTCATTGGCAGTGCTGGTAGGGGAAACGGGTGGTGCAATTTGCTCTAGCGTCCCTGGCACTTTTTTCACTCCAAATTAGGCACTGGCTTTGACTTGGGGGAGTAGGCAGCAAGAGGCCAGGCTGGAGAATTGACGTGGTGATATAGTAGAAGGGCGAGAATGTTCATTAAGTAAGATAATCGTTGGGGAGGAGAGACACTAGTCTTGAGGGGACTGAAGACCTTCTTGCAGCCCACGTGATGGACACAAGGGCGGTCTCACACTTTCTTTATCTGCAGCGTTGTGCTATCCTGTATATCCTGAGATAAGCGGGACAGACCTGAAGGTAAGGGAGCTGGGGTGCTGGCATAGAATTAAAGAAAGCCTGGCAAAGTGTCCTTGAAGTGAAGATTGAAGAAGGGAGGTGGTTACTTCAGTAAAAGTGGCAGCCAAAGCGGAGTGCCATATACAGATGTTCATATACTCCAGTCCCTGACCAGCAAGTCACTGTTCTATCCAGGCCTGCCAACTCACGTGGTGCCACCATGTGTCGCACAATTTTGAATCCCTTCACACAGTCACCCTCTGAGGTACAGAAATCACATGGTCGCAGGAAAGATGAGCTGGAAACCTCTACACAAAGTTGCTTTCCAGCCTGTCTTTGGAGATGGTAAGCAGTCGATGTCCATCGGCAACTACCTCAGCTACTCTTTTTTATGGAGGGGGGCTTAGTGGAGGGTAGTGTCTCTTAGGTACGAATTCCTTACCCCTCACAGGGTGAAATTTACTTACAAGTAGGCAGGTCTGCCTCATCAGCAGCCCAGGAGGCTGGGTGGCAGACTATGTGTAGTAACAAGTCCAGGCTGATTGTGATGTTTCAAGAGGATTTATTCAGGTTGGTTACAAGATGTAGGTTCAGTAGTATTCAGCCCCACCAGGAGCAGCAAGCAAGGCGCTCAGCCCATCTGCAACTGTGGTATCCAGAGACTAACATTCCACATTACATCATATCCACAGTGTTCCACTGGAGGAGCAGTGGATGACATGAACAGCACTAACATCAAGATACCACATAATGCATTTTGCCTGCCCAGTAATCTTCAAAGATCCCCGTCATGTGGCATATGATGGCATTTAACGTGCCAAAGTTGGGAGATTTCTGCTGCTGTAATTGTCAGATGTTAGCTGTTTATCCTGCAGCACTCAAAATACCTGCAAACATGATGCTCTACAAATGAGCAACCTCTGGTAAACTAAGTCAGAGAAGACCTCTGGGGGCCGCACACGTCTAAGAAGCGGAACTAGCTTCCTTCAAAGCCCTCATCAAAGCCTTTAACATCCAATGCCCCTCAAGTGACAGTGGGGACGGTCAAAATTATGAATTACAATGTTTCAATTAAATACAAACGTGACTTAAGTGATTGGATATTACATATCATATTTACAGTTGACACCCTGTTTTAGATCTCCATAAACACAAATTTGTCATAAAAATATTTAAATGTATGCAATCAAAAAGGAGCTTACTAAAGAATGTTATTTGCAAAAAAACTGGTAACAGTGTATTTCAGTAAAACGCAATAGCTGTAACATTTTTATTATTTGTATTACTCTCACCACATTTTTTTGGCTGTGGTATTGACGGAGCCGGGTTTCACGTTCTAGACTTACTCTGGATCCCCTGGTTGAGGTGTGGAGGGGACAAAACCGTAAGCCAATTATACATTACCATTCCTGTTGCCCATGTTACTAAAGGAACACAGACTCCGAATCCAAAGTTTAGCGAGTTTATTACAAAAGTTGAACATACAAACACCTCAAGCAGAGGGTGTAAAAATAAATGGACACGAATACAAAGCCAAATCTACGAGCAAAATTTAGACGGTGTAACATGCACAGGACGACCAGTTCAAATATCATTACGCAAAAGAGTACTGCACCAGCATCAATTGTTCTCTTCATTGGAGGTTTGTGAGTAAAAAACATAAGTCTGTCCCTACACTACCATTATCGTGACATCCCTACTTAGCATCCCCCTGGCAAGTTCAGGAAAAGGTGTCAGCACGTGATGGCTTCCTAAGAAGGGAGGGTGAGTGCTGAAAGGGTCTGCTCCTAACGCTCGTTTTCTCTGTGTTTTGAAAACTTATAAAAATTATAACTCTCCGTTGAGCAGAAAGGCTTTCCAGACACTCCTCTCTACCTCAGGTGTTTTTGGTGGGAGGAGCATAGCGCGCTGATCCATTCCCGGCCAGCCATATATTCCTCATGCTGAGCCGGGCGCGCAGAGGGTGAGTGCTGAAAGGGTCTGCTCCTAACGCTCGTTTTCTCTGTATTACTGTGTTTTTAAAACTTATAAAAATTACGATCTCCTTTTAATGAAATAGTTTTGCTGCTACACTTTGCCAAATTGCACATTTATTTTATATTAGAATCGCATTGTACTGCTAAATTGAAAAAGAATTGAAACTGCTTACTGCTTTTTACTTTGTCTGGTGCCCTCGGTCCGCCTCGGTTCTCTGTTGAGCGGAAGGGCTTTCCAGACACTCCTCCCTACCTCAGGTGTTTTTGGTGGGAGGAGCATAGCACGCGGATCCATTCCCGGCCAGCCATATATTCCTCATGCTGAGCCGGGCACGCCGCTGCCGTCTGCGCCCGTCTGCGGCCAGGGCCAGAAACGCTGCTGGCCATGGACAAAACTATTGCTACTCTGGTGAGGAATTAAGGACTCTTCATTTGTCAGCTAGCAACTGCCATCACGCTGTCCACCCAGATACAATAATGGGCTTAGCCTCCTGCTTAAATTGTCATCTGGAACTTAGTTTTGAAGCCAATATTAGCTCTTCTGTCAAAATCTGCAAAACAAATTCAAACTCGAATTTTAGACCTTTCTGTTGTGGATTGGTGAATGTTAGGTCACTAGGAAAACATGCCATGTACATCCATGACTTAATTTTGAATCTTAACCTTGATGGCCTTTTCATCACGGAAACATGGCTAAAAGAATGGTCTAACCCTGACATTGTTCAGTCTCTCCCCCCAGGCTACACCATGTTTAGGAAAGACAGATCTGTAAAGAGGGGGGGAGGGCTGGCAATTATTCATAAGGACTCCATAAAATGTTCAACAGTTGATATTCCAGAGATTAAAGGTGCGGAAAGTTTGGGTTTCTGCTTCCAACTATCTAGCTCAGTGGCTTTTGCAGGAGCCTTGGTATACTGGTCCCCAGGAACAAGCTCTGACTTCATAGATACCCTAGCTGATAGTCTTAGTGCCTTGATTGTCAGACACTCTAACTTGACCATACTTGGGGACTTTAACCTCTACCTAGAACCATGTAATTCCTCAACCACGAAAAACGTTTTAGAAACTATAGAAACGTTAGGATTAAAGCAGTTGATAACTGACCCTACACATGATGCTGGACATACCCTGGATGGGATATGTACAAACTTCACTAAACTTACAGTGGATGTCCCAACTACATTAACGTGGTCTGACCACAAGTATATCCCTTTTGAGATTACAGAGAGCTCTCTACATGCAGCTACTCAAATTCCAGAACTACTTTGTAAATCTGTTAATAGGAAATGGAATAAAATGCTATGAAACCCTAATCTTCATACATTGGCAGAATTAAGTAAATCCATATTAACAGGCGATCCGGTTACTGATACAGGTATTCTCAATGACTGGCTGACAACATTAGCTAACCAAATGGCCCCGGCGGCCACATGTAGTAGAGCCTTCCTGGGAAAAACCTCTACCCCTTGGTTCACCCCTCAGCTTAAAGAGAAGCAAGGCAAATGCAGGAATCTCGAACGCAATTGGAGGGTGCACTATAATAACAATGATCTTACTATTTTTAGAACAGCATTGAAAAATTACTACAGGATGATCAAACACGAAAAGAGGGGTTATTACACTAATCTCATTGAAGAGGCAGCATCTGATCAGAAGATGATTTTTAAAATTGTTCAGTCTTTTGCCCACCCTAAGATATTTAATCAGTAAATTCCCCCATCACAACAACTATGTGATCAAATAGCTGACTATTTTGATGACAAGGTCAGTGACCTGAGAAAGGATTTCCCAGTGGACACCCCACCTTCTGAAGAGTCAATTTAATAATCACGAAAATATATTGCGGCTGGCTCACTTTAGTGAGATCACCCTTGACCAGTCCAGACAGGCCATCCTGTCTTGTAAATCAGGTTCCCCAGGTGATCCCTGCCCTCCTAAAGTTTTACATGCACTGATCGAAACTGTTAATCCTATTATTAATCAGATTGTTAATTCCTCACTTAGACCGGCATTAGTACCAGACAGCTGGAAGGTTGCATCGGTCAAACCTCTTCAAAAGAAGCATCTTACGGATCCAACCATTCTGAGAAACCTCAGACCTATTTCATTATTACCCTGCCTAAGTAAGATTACAAAGTAACTTGTAAACAAGCAAATAAACGAGTTCCTCCAACTAAATAATGTGCTGTACCCCAGGCAATCGGGTTTCAGGGCTGGGTTCTCAACAGAGTCAGCGCTGCTACATACTACGGAGATGTTAAAATTCGCACTTGATCAGGGAAAAATGGCAGTGCTGATTCTGTTGGATCTCTCAGCCGCATTCAATACTGCCTCCCACGCAGTCTTGGGTGAACAGCTAGGAAAAGTAGGGATCTCGCAGAGGGCATTGGCCTGGTTATTGTCTTTCTTGGAAAATAGAAGACAATCAGTTAAACTAGGTAGCTATATCTCTACTGAGAGGCAGCTGTGTTCGGGGGTACCTCAGGGCTCGATTCTGAGCCCCACACTTTCTAATATTTATATGGTACCCCTGCTTGAGCTTATATCATCCTTTGATATTGAGACGGTATCTTATGCTGATAATACACAGCTTATCCTCACCCTGGAGAAAGAATCTACTGTCAAAAAGACGGACATTCTGCTGTTGGGAAAATGCAATATTTTTTTACCCAAAATGTGGTGGCCAACCGACGCAGCCCCCCCCCCCCCCCCCCCCCACCCCCCCACCCCCCACCCCCCCACCCCCCTCCTAATACTGTGGACACAACAAAAAATCTCGGAGTACGATTTGATACCTCTCTCTCTTTTCATCAGCAGGCCATATCAGTTGCAGGAACTTGTTTTTATTGGATAAAGACTGAAGAAATTCTTTGAATTTCTACCTGCCACGGCCCACAAGTCCGTGGCAGTGGCCACAATCCTCTCACGATTGGACTATTGCAACAGTCTCTATGCAGGCATTAAGAAAAGTACTCTAAAAAGGCTGCAGACCTTGCAAAATGCAGCAGCTCGAATGGTACTGAATTTACCTAAAGGGTCTTCATCATCTGAGGCTCTCCAAACCCTCTACTGGTTACCCATACACAAGAGAATTCTTTTTAAAATCCTTGTGATTACCTTTAGAGCTGTAAAACAAAGTGGCCCTAATTATCTCAGGTCCAGATTAAAAGTTCATGTACCTGTTCGTAATCTGAGGTCATCTAAAGAAAATCGGCTAGTACCCCCACATTTCAGTTTGAAGTCCAGAGGAGGAAAGTCCATGGCTGCCCTTGGAACTAAACCCTGGAACTACTTACCCTCTTACCTGAGACTTATACAGTCAGAATCTATGTTTAAGAAAAAATTGAAAACTTGGATATTTACAGCCCCAGATAGTTTGGCCCTTTCTCTTATTTAAACCCTCCAACACTGTGACATTAGAGAGGACTCTCCTCTGACACTAGCCCTCAGCACCAAGATGCTCCATTGGAGTGAAAGCCTGCGCTTTATAAATGTTATTCATTCATCCAAGAAGTGCACTCACGCTGAATTGGTCAAATAGCATAAAGCTATAGAGCTCATTCTAAGATGCTCTCTCCTCTCCAGTCACGGCAGAAGTCCCCTGGACTCTATCCCTAACCCCAACACAAAAATCGTAGGACACCCATTGTCACATCACGCGATCATCTCATCCAGCTGGACACCTCCTCGTAGGTAACTTTCCATGCAGTAACGGTGCTCCCAGGCTCTTGCTCGATGACCTTGATACCTCTCAAGTGAGAAAGAACACCATCCCACGTTATGAGTACCGCTCGTTCAAATGTATCCTCTCCTCCCTAAGCCTAGCTCCTAAAACAAAAGCGTTATTCTAACTAACAAAGATGAATTTCTCCACCTGCAACAGAAACGTGAGAAAGAGCAAACTCCGCACACGCATGAATTCTACTAGCAACTCATCTAGAGAGCCAGGGAGAAATACATGAGGCCTACGAAATTCGGCTCACATAAGAAACAACATATAATTTCATTAGGCATACATATACATAAACATGATTACTGGGCATCTTTGTATCAATACGTTACATAGCAGACAAATGAGTTCTCTTTAGTCAAATATAAAACTCAGCACATTAAAACTTCATCGAATAGCACGTGATTACAATGTTGATTTCTCCACGTAGTACAAAACCATGACTATCACTTCATGTGACACGTTATTACATTACACATTCTAATAACCAAATGTTAACAAGACAAAGGATTATGTGGCTGGGTGCGAACTACTCGTGATTATAATACACCCCAAACAAACAGAAGAGCACAATCACTCTCTATCAGTGTACCATGCTGCCTTCCAGGATATGCTCCAATTGGTATGAAATGAGTTGTTTTGCATCTGAAAAATACACTCAAGTACCCAGATTGTCACATTCCATTCTTTATCAACTATTTGTATTCTATACAGAAAGTAATGCATTTTGCTATTTTTTCCTAGTATTGGAAATGCAAGAGAGCAGGCTTTATCCCCTTGCATGCCCTTGACGGAACCACTCCGTCATGAGCCACGGGCGCCGTGTGCTCATGACGGAGTGGTTCCGTCATGCTGCGGCCGTTGGCGGCCGCTCCACCCACGCGGCGCTATTTCCCCGCCTGCGCGGGCGATTAGCGCAAGTGGGTGGGGTCATGACGGAACCACGCCGTCATGAGCACAGCTCGCCCGTTACTCATGACGGCGTGGTTCCGTCATGAGCATAGCGGCGCCGCAAACCCCCCAAACCCCCCCCAGCGCTGCGGCGGAATTCGCGCCGCAGCGAAGGGGTTAAAGGGATACTGAACATTCGTGCCTGCAATGTATTAAAGAGCATTTGTGAATAACCGTGTTTACATGTGTTGCCATATTAAAGTCAGACCTTTTGTCTTTGCCAATGCTCGTTAAGGCAGCTAACATAACTAATACTAGATGGGGCTAAATGCTAGTGCTGCCATATTTTCTATGCAGACCACTTCACTTGTTTAGCTCTCGCCCAAACAGCTTTCATTCTTCAACAAGAATTCTTCAATACTTCACACATGACAACCAGTGGTGCAACGAAACTTGAAGGGACCCACCTGCAAAGTGCACGAAGGGTGCCCCCCTCCGATCACACTCAGGAGCTCTGCTGACAGGGTACTGGGCTGAAGGGGCCCCCTGGAGCTCGAGCCCCCCCCCCCCGCACTGCAGGGGCGGTGGGGCCCTTTGTTATGCCCCTGATGACAACAGACAAACAGAAACGGCTTTGAGTCATCCCTCTTCAGCCATTGCCTTTTAAAGAGGAGCTGCCTCTAGACTCTGGCTCAATGGACAGTCTCATCTTTTAGGCATAGCCCAGGGCATATGATAAATGCGTACAACCCCTCCTCCCTCCACCCTGGACAGCTGTAGCTGAACTTTGCAATATAATAAAGTAGCCCCTTCCTTCATTCTTTAGCTTTTATATCGTGATGTTTTCCATTTTCTTATTGTGAAGCATTTAGGGTCTGGTTCATTATATGGCGGACTTCCGCCAGGGCGACGGAGTAAATTACTCTGTCACCTGCCAAATTATGAAATGTCCATTTGCCCGGCAGACATTTCAAGCATTGACAGGAGCCGCCATTGCGGGGGTTTCTGCCACTGCATTGCAGCGTTGCTGAACAGCTCCATCAAACATGACGGAGCCGTACGTCAAAGTGAGTTTTTTTAAATTTTCAATAAGAAAATCCAAAAGTGGGTTTCTTCTTTTGTAAAATGAAAAAAAACAATACGCCCCTCACCATGGGAATTTTGGCAAGAGCCATTGAGCACTGTTAATTGCCCCTTAACTCTAGGTTTTCCCTGGTGGTGATGGGTTTGAAAAACTGGTGTACCCACCTCATCTAAATTTCATGGACAGACGTACAGCCAAACCTCAGATGGCCCTTGCCCCATCGGAGGAGTTTGACCATGGGGCTGGAGTAGTCTCCACCACCGTCAAACTATGGTCTTCTTAAATTTAAATCAGGTGGGCAGACCATAGGCTTAGCAGGGAGGGCACTCCATCGGGACATCGCTCCTTCTCTGCCAAGATTTAAATCGGGCCCGTAGCTTTTCATAGTGTCATTTGCTTGCTGCAGTTTAAATTAACGCCTTGAATTTGACAATATTTGTTCTCAATTATTTTGCCCCTTTTTTTGGCTTTTTGCTCAAGGAACTCCAAAGCAGAGTTCCCTCTTAGTGACGTCCCACGTGTTCGTACTTCCTATGGCTAACACAGCTGCCCCGAGTGTCCTCGCTTTAACTTCAAATACATTGTAGTATGCTGATAAAGATGACAGAGTCCAAAGATAGTTTCCAAGATGGTTTATTCCAAGTTGATGAAACATATGAAGATAAAGTACGAACCCCACCAGGAGCAGCTTCCCTGCTGCTCAGCCCATACACCAACTGCCTCAGGCACTCCAACATTCCACATTACATCACACGTCTCAACATTCTCACAGCTACCACTCTGGCTGAACAGCAGGATACTACATATCTCCTTTCTTTACAAAGAAAAAGAAAGAAGAACCAACGCACATAATAAATTAACCATGAAAAGATATAGAAGAAAATACACCAGAAAGCATGAATTGAAAAGAGGAAAAACATGCATTAGAAAAGTGGGAAAAATAGGAAACGCAACCAAGAAACACCAAAAAGAAACAAAGACTAAAACACTAACACCCTTTCACACAGAAAGACAAAACCCACATCCTCCCTCACATAAATAACAAAAAGAAAACCCCTGTACAAAGATACGAAGCTGGCCAGGCAAACATAAAAATATACAAGGGTAAGAGCAACAAAGTGGAAAAACAGAAGCAAATAGGTTGAAAGAATGAAAATACACTTTAGAAAACGAAGAAAGGATAGCTGCTTTAAACAAAAGAATGGAGGAAAAAACCCCGAAAGACAGCAAATCCCTTGCAGTACATAGAAATAAAACGTTGCTGTTGACATCCTTGTTGCACAGAAGTGTAAAACACTAAAACGCCATAACCCTGCACAAATACAAACACCACAACATTTTGGGTGGAAGGAGTACAGCGAGGCACACAGCACCAAATGCTACATGCATATGTAATAAATGTGGAGAAAGACCACATAACACATTAAAATGTATGACAAAATATACGCGTGGAGAAAGACCACCTAAAACATTAAAGTGTACAATAAACATACACGGCACAAAGTGCTACTTGCCAATGGATGTGGAGAAGGACCACATAAACATTAAAGATTTCCAATTAAATGAAAAGGTGTGCAACAGGGCACACAGCACAATGTGCTACATAACAGAATAGATGCGGAGAAAACCACATAAAGTATCAAAATTCCAATTAAATAAACATTCCCTCAACATTCTGAGTGGAAAGGTGTGCATCAAGACACACAGCACAATGTGCTACATAAAACAAAATGGGTAGATGTGGAGAAAGACCACATAAAGCATGTAAATTCCAATAAAAATGCAATTAAACGCACAAACCCTTTTCCTTTTTTAAAACATGCTACACAGTAACATTGCAATTTGGCATAATAAATACCACAAGGTACTAACATGAACTCGAGGTCACACAGTAATACTGTAGGTGACTATTGAAATAAGTGCTAAAATAAACATCTGAACTGTAGGAAATGAGAATTGTCGAAAAAACAGCGTGTCAATATAATATTCGCCGAAATTACCAATGTTTCAGTCCTCCATACACGCAGAGCCCCTACGCTGCACATGCTGCGAACTTAGGATGTCCCAAAATGCGAAAAACACTTATGCCTGTAATGAAACATCAACAATCCTGCACACGGGGATCGGAAGACCCAACACAGACACAACTGGAAAGGAAAGAACACCGTGGGTGGCAAGGCGTGTACAACACGCTCTGGAAAGTGTAAATACTGTGGATATCTTAATCCCAAGATGGCGCCACGTTCATGACGCTGAGCCCGGGTGGCTCACGGCACGTCCGTGCTTGTAGGTGAACAGTCAGGAACGTCGGATCCACGATGACAAGGACAATGCAGGTGAGACTGCACGCTCTCGATGTGTGCGCGCAGAAGGTAGCTCGTGCTGTGTTTTAAGATGAAAGGCAGCGGTTCAACTGCCAACACGCAGAAAATGGCAATGGCGCATTAAAACTTTAAAAACACACTGAGGCAAAGCGTCGATATAGAATTTGAGAAAGTACTCACAGCATAAGTACAGAATACTGGCCTGAGACTTCACCACATCAAATTTAAACACTTGAAAATCGAGAGTGTTGAAGTTAATAACTCTGTGATGCCAATAAATCGAAGCACTGTAACAGCTTCCCGTGGAGAACCGAAACACTGCTCCAAATGCAAAAATCAATTCCCTTAGGTCCTTCTAATCCCGAAATAGCAGGCAAATAAAATTCCCAAACACCTCCAGTAGATGGCAGCAGTTATTTACACAGTTCCGTTGATTTCAGATCTCCGCCAGTTGGCATTTAAAACACCGGTTTAGATTTCTTCTCCTCCGATCTGGGTTTGTTTAAATTTACACAAAGTGCTGGGTTTGTTTAATTTGGTGAAATAAAGTTGTAAACGCTAGCGACAGGAAATAGCAGGCTGGACCATCGATGTCACAGGAATGGCTGGCAAAAATTCAAATAGGAGGTAGGAGGAACCGGAAGATTAGAGTTGAAACTGGCACTTTAATATAGTGTTGCGGGCGACCGATGGCAGGATCACTGGTGGGGCTCGTTGGTGCCAGTAAATTAAAATCCTCCTCTTCTGTTTTAAATAATGTCTTCTTGATCTTGATTGTGGGACCTTGTTCTTGAGCCTCTTTTTTTCAAACTCAGGAACCCCACTTCTGGTACCAAATGTAGTAAGCTGATAAAGATGACAGAGTCCAAAGATAGTTTCCAAGATGGTTTATTCCAAGTTGATGAAACATATGAAGATAAAGTACGAACCCCACCAGGAGCAGCTTCCCTGCTGCTCAGCCCATACACCAACTGCCTCAGGCACTCCAACATTCCACATTACATCACACGTCTCAACATTCTCACAGCTACCACTCTGGCTGAACAGCAGGATACTACATACATTGTTTAAAAAATGAATGGCTGATGTATCACAATTTCAATTACTGTGACAGACAAGCAAAATCATTTTCCTCTTGCAATGCCCTTTTTAAGTCTGGCTGGAGAGACACGGCTGTCCCCACATCTAATGTGTTTAATAAATTCATTAAAAAAGCATTCAGGAGTACTACAGTGAGGGTGTGTATCTCCACCCAGGCTTTGGTTTACCAGAGTACAGCTTTTGGTTTGGCCAGAGCAGTGTGCTTCCACAGAAAGAGTGTTCATCAAGCTGTGTGCGTCAGGCTTCTTCATCAAGTTGAGCTGTTATGTTACAACACTTAACTTCATACATATTGATGCTTGCTCACGCCTAGGTAATAACAGTATTTGTTCTTCAACAAAAGCACAGATGGGAGGAGGATAGTGAGGAGCCATGTGTTGCTGCACTGCAGTCACAATCCCTTTCCATCGCCAGTTTCGGACATACTTCAACATGGCACTCCTGAGAGACTGCTGTTTCTACTTTCTAGTTCCTCGCTTACAGACTTGGTAAGCTCCCCAGCTCCCATTTGCATATGTCTCTGAGATGCCTTTATTTCACGTGTAGTTTGCAAGCTTTATTTCTAACTTTGTGTTTCAATACCAAAAAGTTAATTTAATTACTAATTTTAGGGAATCAGCGTTTACAATGCAGACAGAACTGCGCAGTGCCATTACAACGCAGGCACTACAACAAATGCGTCATTACCACACATTGTTACAATGACTTGCTTTCGGGAATACATTGTTGGATTTTAAATCCAACACCTTCCCTACTGTTGTAAAGACTAGAGTTGGAATAGTAAAATACACTAATCCAAAGTCCAGCGCTTCCCTAAGGCAAGTCATTGTAACAACTTGCATTGTAATGGAACGTGTGGTGACGACGCGTTCATTGTATTTCCCACGTTGTAAAGGCATGCGATGTAAAAGCATGCGTAAATACGTCATACATCCCCAATTTGTTTTTTTTTTTATTACAATACTAATGTATTTAATTTTCTTCACATAAGATATTTTTATATATTAAATACATCTAATATGCTGTAATTTCAAATTACCCTTTCTTGAACCGTAAAAATCCCTAACTACCCCTTACTGCTACTCTTCCCTGAACCCTAAAACACCTTACTACCCCTTAATTCTACTCTTCCCTGAACCCTAAAACCCCCTAGTATCTCTTAATGGTACTCTTCCCTGAACCCTAACAAACCCTACTACCCTTCCATGAACCCTACACTCCTTTAACGATATCCTTCTCTGATCCCTAAATAGCCTTATTACACCAAAATTCTGCCCTTACAAACTTCTTACTACCCCCTTAACACTCACTCAGGCAGTCTACGTGCCAGAGCAGGTGGAGCTTAACAGTGAAATACTGGGAAAAGTAAGAAACCAAATTACTGACTCCCTGGTAATTCCTCACTTCTGAGGGATCCTCAGGGCCCCACTTGTGACCCGGTTATTTCTATTGCTACCCCCTCACAGTTTCCAATGCCCCCACAGCATATCAAAGCCAATGTTATAAGGTCCTCAGTAGTGCTCCTCTTTAAAGAGTTAAAACAACGTTAAGGTACCTGTGGGAGCACTTTGGTTGATCCCCACCCCCTCGCAGACGTTGTGAGATACAGTGGACTCAACAATCTCAAACTGACAACACTCAACTCATCCTCCCGCTCACTGACGACCCCTCCAACACCAAAACCAGCTTTTGCAACGCTATAACAGACGTAGCCAAATGGATGAGGGACAGCTGCCTCAAACTCAACTCAGACAAAACATAAGTCGATCTTCCCAAAGAACACTCCACATGGGACTACAGCTGGTTGCCAGCAGAACATCAGCATCATCCTCGACAGACAACTAACCACGAAACGACAAGTCAACGTGGTCGCCTCCTCTTGCTTCCACGTCTTTCTCATGCTCCGCTGAATCTTCAGATGGATCCCTTTCAACACCAGAAAGACGGTCAAGCAGGCCCTAACCAACCGCCTCGTTTTTGGCAATGCTCTCTCTGCCAAAATCTACACCCAGCTCCTCAAAAGGCTCCAGACCACATAGAACACCGCAGCCAGACTCATCCTGAGCCTCCATGGGCGGACCCACCTCAAACCTCCACTGGCTACCCATCAAGAAGAGATGCCAGTTCAAGATACTCACCCCCACAAAGGTCCCTTCACAAACAAGGTGCTCCATACCACAACCATCAACTGAATTACCACCTACCCACAAGGCACCTCAGATTCCCCCTTTCTTGCCCCTGCACCCCCCCACATTCTTTGTAACCACAGCAGGGGCTACTCCTTCTACATTGCAGCCCCTCCACCTCCGTACAGCAACCTCCCTGGCAGCCTTCAAATAGAAGCTCAAGACCTGGCTTTTTCGACGGAGAGACAGCACCCTCCGTGCCCAGATACCCCCAGGGGTGACAATGCTTCCACTATACAAATGGCGATTGACTCAGGGCTCTAGTGGAATACTTTCTAATGTTTATGCACACTGGAACTGTGCTGCATTGCAATTTGGGAGAAACATGAACACCACTACTAAGAAAGTCATTTACAGAATGGTAGCTTTGGTACTAATAGGTACATAATGCAGTACCTTTCTCTAAATGCACAAATAGCATTAAATGCACTAAAAATCACTTTCTATCCATTTCACTGTTTTATATTATTTTTTCCCCCCAGCTTTCCACATACTCTAAATGAACCTCAACCCAATGTCTGTCCCAAAGTAGTATTAATCCATGGCAATTCTAATTTTCATACTAATGGCCCATTTAGGTATGGGTTGACATGGTTTTCAGTTCTTAAAAATATGCATAAAGTGGGCTTTGGAATGGCTCCGCCAAGAGGACTATTACTCTCACCTCCAGCTTTCAGCTGGCGATGTATCAGTCCAAATTTCAGGAAGTGCTTCCGTTAAAATGCATGAGGGACTATTCTGAATCTCAAAAATAAACTCAATTTTGCTGTTAGTCACACGCAGTTATTTTTCTCTTTTATGCATTCTACAAAGAAAGCAATATTTTTTGCAATTTTTCCCCAACATTGGCAAAGCCTGTAGGGCAAGCTTTATATTAATAAACATTTACACATACAGTGCATGTGTTTACATTTGTTGGTAATGTAGGAAGGTGGAATCGGACTGCATGGTTACCCCCACTTTTTGCCTGGTGTTTTGCTGGTTTTCGACTTAGTTTGACTGGGATCCTGCTAATCAGGACCCCAGTTTATCTGCTTTCTCCCTAAATTGGTTGTACATGTACTTTAGGTGCACTCCAGATTGGATTCTGGGGTACCCTTACAAGGCTCTAATAAATGGTATACTATGTACCCAGGGCATAGGTACCCGAGAGCCCTCTCAGGGGCTGCAGCATGTATTATGCCACCACTGGGAGACCGTTCAATAAGACACAACAGCCCTGCTACAGCAGCCTGTGTAAGGTGGTGCATGCACCCCTTACTTAGATATAGGTTCACTAGATATATCCTTATCACTGCACCTATAAACCTATCAGTCATCCCTATGGCAGGCCTTATCAATCCTGAAGGCAGGGTGCTGGGTTTAATGTGAGAGAGTGCCCATGCATGAGCAGAGCCCCTCTGCAGCGTTTGGAACCTATATTCCGGGGTGGTTTGTGATGCAGCCAACCATATATACTTAAGTGCATTATAACCTCACGGTAAATGCCAACTTAAAAACAGCTGCATGGAAACATGTTGTGTTTGGTATCAAACACCTTGGAATCATACCTCCACACCAGTAACTGGTGTGGGAGGTATGATTCCACCCTACTAGAGGAAGAAATATGACAGCACCGGTACACCCAGTACCAGCTTTACAGACCCTGGCATCACAAAATGGATGCTGCCAGCCACCGACACGAGTCTGCCCTCCTGCTGCTGGATGAAACACCAGCAGGGGAGGCTGGACAATAGGTTTCCTGTCACATGGAGGTGTGACCACCTCCCAGACAGACTTTAGTGTATTGGGGCTGGGTGGGTCTACACAGAGTGCTTTGATGTCTGCACTGGGGGCACATTTGGTGTCCCTGTGCATAGTCCAGCTCAAACTGGTTGCAGGGGCTATGAGCCCCGGCTCTGGCACGAAACTGGACAAAGGACAGGGGTGTAGCCACTCCTCTGTCCTGACCCTCCCATAGGAGGGCCCCAGAGTTTGTCCCACCCCTTCCTTGGGTATAAAGTAGGAATCCCTGGCTACAGGACTTTAGATTTACCTGGACGAAACCCTGCTACAGAAACCAAGTACTTCAACTATCTACACTACGTTGGCTGACCGAAGATTCTCCCTTGGAGTAAAGGAGTTACTCCCCTGCAAGGCAGGCACCTAAAACGCATCTGACTGGTTTGCATTTACACAGCTCCTGAAGGACTCTGAAGATTTTGCAACACAGGAGGTGGGTTCCTAAGCTTCCGCGAGGTCAACTAGTGCTCTCAGCAAACCTGAGACCCGCAGCCCTCGTGGGGACCGTGCAACCCATACCCCTGGAAACTGTGCACATTTGCTGCAGCATATGCTTTTTGGAGATTCCTGAGGCTGTGCTTTGGGCTACTTGTAGTCCAGACCCAGAGCAGTGATTCCACTGAAGATTACCGGCCTACACTCCACAAGTGTTTAGTAGGCTGGTGTTTTATGATTCCTCTCCAAGTCCCTTCTCGATCCCTGGTCTGTCGACCTATGGGTCCCTGAGAAGGGAACTTTAACTTTCAGTGGGCTTACCTGGTTGCTCCAGACATGCCCCTACTCTCCATCGCTTGGAGAGTCCCCAGGACCTTGCTGGTCCTCAACAAAGCATTTTTTCTCTGACCATATGCGTTGCAGTTGCCAAGGCGTGTTGCTCTCCATCCAGACACTGACCCCCCCCCCACCAGACATCCTTCGTGGGACAGCTTGCTTGTGGACTTTGGTCATAGACGACATCTCCTGGTCCCCGTGGCTGCAGAGTCAAGCTTCACCTCATCTCACCTGAAACGCCCGACATTGGTGGGCTTTCATCTATCGTGCACCTGGTCACTGTGAAGTGACCCAGACTCTGTCCCCTCTGCTTTCAGGTTCTTCTCAGCTCTGATTCAGGCTTGGATCACACCAGACACTTATCTTCCCGGCAGCAGCACTTTGCAGCATCACGCCATTGAAAACGACAGATTCCCGACACCATTTGACACCTATGCACCTGGGTTAGGTAACACGAGTACTCCGGTGCTCACATGGGTGCTGGCCTTAGAACCTTCTAAGTTTGAAAGGGTTTGCTCAAAGTCCTCTCCTAAGGGTCCTTAATCTTTAAAATTCCAACCGCGACTTTCCCATAGGATTGTAGGGAGCTTGCTGCTCTGTTCTCACTAAGTGGGTCCCCTGTGTCACTAACTCACACCTACCTGGGGTCCCAGCGATTCTACGTGCTCTAGGCACTGTGTCTAGTCAAGTCGTGGTTGGTATACCACTTTCCTAATATATGGTTTGGTCTCCCCCTGGAGCCCACTGTGTACTGTTTAGTGCTTTAATGTTGTGTATCTTGATCTCTAATCTCATAAAGAGGTTAGTAGAGTGTTTAGAAATAAATACATATATTTTATATATACCTTGTGTGGTTCTCCTTTCATTTGGTCATTCAGGCGGTTATAATCTGGTAAACACCGCTGCTTTACATTCCTTCGAGACTTCGCCTGAAGGCTGCTCTCCATAGATACCACTAGGATAGCTTTCAATAAAGGTAGTCTTTAACATCACCAATAAGGTTCATTTGGACTGGTGCAAGGTGCCCACTATAACTAGTGGACAGCATATACCAGGCCAAAATTCACTGGTACATTAAAGCCAGACCTGCTGGCTTTGCCAAAAGAAATTTCAGATATCTAGTTCTCCTTGTTTGTAATTAGGCAGAGTGGTCATTTGAGATATAGAACCTGCAGGAATATTTAAAACAGACATTGACAAAAGCTATAATGCTTCAATTTTCTTACTTTGCCAATGCTGTTAAGCACGGGCTTTTTCCCCCCTCCACTATCCTTCTCAATCCAAATAACTAACATATCCACCACTCAAATTACTTTCATATTTTACTATACTAATTCACCACCAATCCTTTATGGGTTCCAGAGTAGCGTGCTACTCGCTGAAAAAGGTAAAAGAAAAAGTAATTGCCACTGTTAATCGACAAAAAGTGAGGTGAATGTACAGTGATGCACATACTACATCTGCCCTGGCATGATGCCATTTGCAGGCACACCTCAACATGCATGTATACATTAAAGCAGCCATTTTGTTTGCTTTTAATTTAATGTTCAAAGATGGCAAATGCCATCTTGTAGCTGGTGCACTTTTTAAAACTTTCATTTACAAAGTAAATTTTGTTCCTACAAAAGGAGCAGACCAGCATCAAATTATAGCTACCGGGGGCTCCAGAAAAATACGCATTGGCAATGCCAATTGGTTTGGCTAATGAAAGTGCCTCATGCCAATGAAGGGATTAGGCACTCAATGAGTCAATCAAAAATAAGTTTATTATGAACAACTGGTCTTTAAACTACATATATCATAAAAACAGCTAAAATTACAATAATTAAGGTTTGTAAAAGTACCTAAAACCAAAAGTTCATTATTTCTCATTAGATTTTTGTTACTCATCTTTGAACTCATGCATCCATTGATCCATCCACTTACATTATTTCATGCACCCTCTGAAAACCACAATAAAATATACAAACAACAACTTATGCAAGATAAAAAAAACGCAATAAAAGTAGGGTGGGGAAAAACTCACTGCCATCTAAACACAGTAGGCTTATGCTTGTAATAAAACAAAGCATACCAATGGGTGCCAGTCTTCCAGAGGTATTCTAGTCTATCGTGTTAAAGTTCCAGCATGGGCGCCATCTTGGAATAGTATCCCATATTACACTGACAACAGCTTGCCATAGTGGTCTGATTTAAGGAAGTGGCCGTATCGGATGCAGCACACTGCAGACGAAATGAACAGCAAGCTACCAATTAGCATTGCTTCTAGAGATCTAGTATCCTCTTGCGCTGGGTCGGATTGGGAAGTCTGGTATTTGACCGAAGCCTAATACCAGCTATAAGCCAGTTTTTTTGCTCCCTTTACTTTTGTCAGAGTTGGGATCAGCTGGTGATGCTTCTCTGGACTTGAGGCTACAGCAGCCCCTCAACCTTGCACAGCCTGTCTGCCGGACCACTGTCACATACTGAATGACAATCTGCCAAATCAAGCAGCCACAGCATGGTGTACCTCCTCCACCCCATCCTTAGGGCAGGACGGGGAGGGCTCAACATGAGAGATGCTTCTTCTATGCAGTAGCGTTCATGCTCCCCTCACAAGCAGGAGCAGCTCCCTGTTGAGCAGAGGAATGTCGCCCCACTGAAATGCCACCAGAGACAAAAACTAAAATGGTAGTGAAGGTAATTAGCATTTTATTTTTCTCCACCCTATCCCGAATGGTGTCAGGGTGTGGCTGCTGCTGACTGGCAGCAGGGCGCAGTCAGTTTAAAGTGCACGTCCTTTAGGCCAGCCCTCAAGACTGCTGGGTTAGAGAAAGCAAAAGCCGCTAGTGCTCTGAGCGCTGATAGAAAGCGCTCCCAACAATCCTGGCACTGCTCTCATGCTGGTGAGAGCAGCTCTAGGATTGGCTTGGGAGTTCGGAGCCAGCCTGCCACGTGGAGAGAAGACCATCGAGGAGAAGTCGCACTTGCAGGTAAGTGGGTTTAATGTACTTATTTTTTATGTCCAACCTGCTCACCACACTCAGGACATGCCAGCTGCCACTGCTTCACAAGTGACCCTTGACCTCCTGGTAGGCCGCTCCCCCCCCCCCCCCGCTGCAGCTCCGTCTGCACCCCCGCTGTCGCTGCTGCTGCCTCTGAATTTGAGGCCCTCCTCCGCCCGCAGGCTTCCACCTGCGCCTCATCCCTGGTGGCCAGTGGTGGCCTAAGGTTTATTTTCATTGCTGCCTGTTGCCTTGTGCCTGCATCTGTCTGTGCCCCCTGCCCCTGCTTTGCTCCATTACTTTGTGCCTGTATCTGTTGCCCGCTGCTTTGCTCTGTGCCCCTTTTTATTTTTTACCCCTCGCCAACGTCTGTGCCTCGGTTCTTGTACCCCTGTGCTGACTGTGCCCTGTGCCCCTTTGTTTTTGTACCCTTTGTTCTTCTGTGCCCCGTGCCGGTATCCCGTCCTCCGTCCCTGCCGCTGCCGCCCCTGCGGCCTCGCCACACCAGTCTCTCGCCTCCCAGCTGCTCTCCACATCCCCACATATGGCGGCCGCTTCGGACATGCACATTGGGCGTGCCTAAGGCACACCCATCTGTGCCAGTCCACGCTTGGACCGCGCCCAGCGCTAGAACCCCTGGCTCCCGCACCTGCCAGGAAGACCGCCTCTGCTACGACGCCAACACCCTCGTCGCTCTCAACCCAGTAAGGACCCACACCTGCTGCAAGCCTGCCCCGAGGCGCACCCACAGCCCCTTCAACGCCAAGACACCTGCCACGATAGAACCCAACCAGCTTAGGTGCATCCTGCTCAACACCCGCTCCGCACACAAACACGCCATCGAACCCTGGGACCTCCGACACCACATCACCAGACGTCGCCTTCCTGACCAAAACTTGGATGAACGAAACCTCACCAGACATCGCCATAGCCATCGCAGTCGGGTACAAGATCACCCGCAGAGACTGCACCAACAAGGCCGGAGGAGGAATCGCCATAGTCCACAAAAACACCATCAACGTATCAACTAACGCAAACGACGCCCTCAGCACCGCCAAACACATACACTTCCAGATCCACACAGACACCAAGCCACCCCCAAAAAAGGGGCACTCATCTACAGACCGCCAGGACCCCGGCCTCAATTCTGCGACTCCATCGCCGACCTCATCAGCATGCACACGCTGACCAACTACATCCTCCTCAGAGACCTGAACTACCACCTGGAGAACAACATCAATTCCTCCACCCCGATCGATAATCTCGCCAACCTCTGATTGAAACTGCTCGTTACGATGCAAACCCACATCGCGGGTCACACACTAGATGCCATCTTCTCAAGCCCCCACGTCACCTTCAGCCACACCTCCGAACTCACCTGGACAGACCACCACTGCATCCACTTCTCCTTCCGAAAACCCCTCACACCACCGCTCCCTACAGACCCCAGACGCTGCTGGAGCAAAGTCTCCCAAGAACTACAGACAAACCTTGCGCTCAACCCTCCGACGAACCCCAACAACCCAGATGAAGGTAGACTCACCCTTGAACACTGGATGAACGACTGCGCCAACAGTCGCCCCACTGAAAAACCCCACCAGCAGAGACACCAGCAGAAGTCAGCTGGTTCACCCCGGAACTCCTTGACTCAAAACGCACCTGCCGGAAACTGGAAAACATGGCACAGCGACAAGATGCCAGACAGCTGTGCCGCCAACAAAAACCCCATCTGCAACCACCACCACCTCATCAGGACCACCAAAAGGACCTCCTACTCAGGCCGCCTTGACAACAACGCACACAACAGCAAGGAGCTCTTCACCATCGTGAAGGTAGTCTCCAACCCCAGCTCCGCCATCCCACCCTTGCAAGCCCTGTGCGACTCCCTCGCCGCCTTCTTCCACCGGAAAATCACTGACATCCATGACCGCTTCAGACCCCGGATGGCCCCTGTCGACCACACTGCACCCCACCGCCCACAACACCCTGGGCCAACGTGAGCATCAAGGACACAAGACCATGGGAACAATCCACTCCGGATCCCTGTCCAACCCTCTCCCACACCACATCAACAAAGCCAGCAATTCCATCGCACCTCACCTGCACAAAATAATCAACCTCTCCTTCGAGACCGCCACCTTCCCTGAGAACTGGAAGCATGCAGAGATCAACGCCCTACTGAAGAAACCCAAGGTGGATCCGAGAGACCTCAAGAAGTTCCGGCCCATCACCCTGCTTCTGTTCCCAGCAAATGTCAGAGAAGATAGTAAACACCCAGCTCACCCGCCACATCAAAAACATCCTGGACCAGTCCCAATCAGGATTCCGCAGCAACCACAGCACTGAGACCGCCCTCATCGCCACCACAGATTACATCAGGATCCTGCTGGACAACGGCCCTCATCCTCCTGGACCTCTCCGCCACCTTCGACAGTTTACCACCGCACACTACGCTCGTGCCTCCACGACACAGGGATCCGAGACATTGCCCTGGACTGGGCCACCCCCTTCCTCTCCGGCAGAATTCATAGAGTCCGCCTCCCCTGTACCGATCGGATGCCTCCGAGATCTGCAGCGTCCCTCAGGGTTCTCCCCTCAGCTGTTCATCGTCTACATGGCTCCACTGGCACGCATCGCCCGACAACACTACCTCAACATAATCTCCTATGCCGACAACACTCAGCTGATCCTCTCCCTCACCAAGGACCCCCTCACTGCCAAATCCAACCTCCACCTGGGAATGAAGGCCGTCGCAGACTGGATGGAGGACAGCTGCCTCAAACTGAACACAGACAAGACGGAAATACTCATCCTCGGGTCCAACCCCTCCGCCTGGGACAACTCCTGGTGGCCCACGTCACTGGGGTCCCCCCGGCACCCACAGACTACGCACGCAACCTGGGAGTCATCCTAGACTCAAAACTCTCCATGGCCAAACAAGTAAACGCAGTCTCCTCCACCTGCTTCAACACCCTCCGCAAGATCTACAGATAGATCCCGACAAACACAAGGAAGACTGTCACCCAGGCCCTAGTCCGCAGCAGACTACTACAGAACCGCCCTCTACACCGGAGCCTCGGCCAAGCTCATCAACAGACTATAGAGAATCCAGAACGCCTCTGCATGCCTGATCCTCGATGTCCCATGCCACGACCACATCACCCCCCACCTGAGGAACCTGCACTGGCTCCCAGTCGACAAGAGAATCTCCTTCAAGCTCCTGATCCATGCACACAAATGGGGGGGGGGGTAATGAAGAAAAACTAACTTACCTTTCTGCCAGGTCCCGCATCTTCTCTGCTGCTGTTTTCCTGCCTCCAACAGGCACAGGAAGCAAGGCTCCCTCCCCTAAGCCAATCACACTACATGCAGTGGTGATTGGTTGGACGGCACCCAGCCAGGGGCTTATGAGCTGGGGGATGTTCTCCATGCAGGCTGCAAGAGAAGGGCAGAGTGCCTGATTTGGGCGGCCCAAGCAAATGGTCAATGCACACTCACGAGTGGGCACACCACTCAACCCTGCTCAGAGAGCAGAGCAGCCCCACCCACAACACAAAAATAAAATGGTAATACCCCACCCACAACACAAAAATAAAATGGTAATATCTAAAAGTTAATACCATTTTATGTTTCTGCTTCTCGCACTGCGAGAAATCAGTCGGGTGACGCTCCGTCATAGCAGAGGAGCCACCCCAGTCTATTCATCTCAATAGGTGTAGTACTCAGTCAAATGACTGGTGTGCAACTCATTGTGAGTTTGCAACACCAGTTCATGGGTTAGATATTCTTGTCATGTGAAGGGAGATATGAAATCCCATTCAAGATGTTATTTGTATTTAATGGCTTTGAATGTTCCTATGGAGCTGGAACTAAAATGCTTCTCTTGCCTGGTTTGGTTACTTTACCTTGTCTTATTTGAAAGGGAAAAGTGTCTTTTCGGCAAGCTCCCAATCTCCTATGCACAGACTTCCCATACATGAGGGCACCTAGATGTTATTCGAAGGAGGAAAAAAGTAAAAAATGCATTTTGTTATGGTCGAAAGTGTATGGATATTTGGAAATGGAGCGATAAAGATACGATGTGAGGTGAGGTGATTATCTTCCTTTTGCCCAGGAATGATCAGAGCCCAATGCCAGGAGGGCATGGGCAAAGTGATAATCATGGACCTGAAGATTTGTCCAGAGACCAGGGGTGAGAGAGGGGAATAATGAGTCCTGTCTTCTCTTACTGACTAACCTAGAGAGGGCTTTTATAGAAACATTGTCCCAAAATGTTCCCATACTAATTAAGCAATGCTTCTTTAACGGTCACAATCCACAAGTGTGGGTCACTTTTTGGGTGCCTGGGCCCATTTTGGTCCCAATCCGACTGCTCTTAAGATAATGAGAAGAAGAAATGTAAGAGAACCTATAAAAGGAGAAGTGCAACTAAAGGACTGGCCAAGCAGCGCCCGACACCGGAGCACTCTTTCAGGTGGATGTACACGTGATCAGAAACTGTAGTCATTCACAGGGCAAGAGAGCAAATGACTGATGTAGGCTGAACCATTACCCTATACTCAAAGATAGGGACAGCGTAAATGAAAGATTAGTGTCTGTTCCAGCTTAAACTAAGCCTCATTTCCGCCTTTATTAAAACTGTTGCTGTCTAAAGGCAATATTGCATGGATGTTGGGATCCGCACTACCACTGTGCTAGGAAGCGGACTAGTGTATGCAGACAGAGCGTGGTGTATTAAAGTTGGGGTTGTCTGCATAAATGGTAGGGGGGGGGGGGACAATGAATATTGGTGAGAACTCACCACCTCCCTCTTTGCGGGTACCAATCTAGATTCTTGGGGGGGGTCAGAATTCTAGACCATGTTCAGCCCTGTGAACTTGTTGGGGTGGCTGGGAAGGGAATGTGATGAGAAATTGCCATTTTAATACCTATGCTTTATTGTTACGATACATGCAGCTTAATGTTACTGATTATCTTTACTGTCTGTCATATGCAATAAAGAAATTTTAAAATGGCTGCTGTATCATGATGTTCATTGTGGTACACATTTCTCGCTTGCCTGGTTCTGAAATTAAACATTCATGAGGAGATTAATTTGGCATGGCAACCAACGAGTACTGTAACCGATTTACATTAGCTGATTAAACTGGTACAGGAAACAAGCCAGGCTCCTCCAAGATGTTTGTTGCTCTGAAGTCCTCAGCACATCATGCGTCACTTAAAATTTACCTGTCTGGAATTAAACAATGAATGAGGGTTGCAGAGCCAAGGAAGAATCAAGATGCCACAGATAGAATAGACCAAAATGCCCCTAAAAGTTTCAAATGGGGCACCGCCAGACAAGCAGTAAGCAAAACAGTGTACTTTCACCAGCCTCCTAACCTGTGCTCGAAAGCTTAAGTGCTACTCCCTGCACAGCGGAAGGATACCATTGCTGTTGGTCTGGCATGCTTCAAGCAATGGGCTGCAGAATTTGTGATCACAAATCCGTGGGAATCATATTTAGAGATGCCTGAAGTTGGCCAGTTTTAGGTCATTCATACCTGAACGATTGAGCTGCCCAAGAGCTCCTCAGATATATTGGAAATCAAGAGCATTACTGTTGGCTTCACACTAGCCGGTTTTAGTCTAAAACGAGCATTGACAAAGACTGTTGACCCAGGCAAATTACTGCTCAGTTATGATTCCAAAAACAAGGGGCAGTGGATGTCTAATGCAACAGCTAGCTTGCTTACCCTTACTTGGAGGGATGTTCCATGAATCCACCCATTTGCCATCTAGACTGAACTGGTTATAGGCGTCCATGCAACAGTGATGCATAGACAAGCAGTTAACTTAGTAAATTTGTAGTTGACAGGGATAAATGATTACCCGAAACTATAGCGACAGGAGGGGGCCAGCAGAAGGATAATTAGTACAAGAAATACATACGCTTTTCAGCCTGAAACTACATGAACTTGTTATTAGCAAGCCTGGATAATGGGAGGCTGGGGTACAGAGTACACTGTTCGCCTAGCAAAGGCTTGTGATGGATTGAAGGGGAGCAAGGCTAGTTCTCATGGTAGAGTTCTAAATGTGTTATGAGTAGGGTGTGTATCTCTTGCACTTTAATTGAAAGTAAAAGGGCCCTAGTGAGTGTGGCATGCATGCCAGTCTGCTACTGTGTTAATTTCAGCATACAGGTACGTTAAGGCAGAGTTTCAGGCAGGGTTGGGGGAGGGGGGGGCGGGAGAAATAAAGGCATTGATAACTTCCAATAGGCAAAACAAATGTATACAAGCCACCATTGCTACCTTGGGCCATCAATGCTTTCCATGCAAACGGTTGAGACTCCTGAACGCAACCCCCTTCAGCATTCCCAAGGGCCCATAGGCACCCCAAGAACTCCGGCACTGGAAGTGATTGCAATAGACAACGGAGCTGGGAATTTCCAGAACTCCGACACAACTGTAATATGAGTCCACCCACTGGGGCGGTGAGCATTCTACCCCTCAATACAATCCGAAATGAAGGACTTCAGTGGCAACACAAAGTTCCCACATCCATGTCTATCCCAACATGTTCGCAAAACACAAAATTAACTTAGCCGACACCTTGAGGAACTTTTAAACTCAAGTGACAAGTAGGAGCCATATGTCTTGCACACAAAAAAAGTCAGGATGGACACTGTTCATGCCAAATTAAAGATGTTTATTTAGTTAAATCAGTCCTACGGTCTCCGCCAACATGTTCCAGTTGTAGTGCTGGTAGCAAAGCATTCAACCCCACAGGAAAGCAGTCACCATGACAGCACCTAGTCGCTGTCCTCATCTAGGGTCAGCTTGTCGAAGAGGTACTCTCCCATGCCCACCTCCGCAGCCTTGACACGCTTCAGGTTGGTCAGGTGGTGGCCCAGCTTCTTGATGAGCTTCACCTCCTCCTCTAGGTAGTGGCTCTCCAGAAAATCGCACATCTGCAAGGGAAAGGGTGGTCAGAGGCATCGTTTTCAGGCCAAATGCTTATCAAAAGGCTGCGTTATTCCACATCTCCATCATCTCAAGGCCATCAACGAACTCAAGAACTTAAAGGTGCAGCAAGCCGGCCATAGATCAAAGTCTACAATCCCCGAGAGGGCAGCTCCGCTTCACAGTTTAAACTACTAAATCAAAAACCCCTTCTCAAGCCCCATAGTCTGCATTCCCCTGGCCACCCCACGCTGGGCACTTGTACTTACATGGGGGTCTGTGTGATCGGTGGAGACCTTGTGCAGATCCAACAGGGCCTGGTTGACTGTCTTTTCTAGCTTCAGAGCGTACTCCATGGCTTGGGTGCCGTTGCCCCACTCGTCTGCTTCTGGTTTCTGCACGCAAGAGAAATTAGGTCAAGCCATCTCAGTGCCCAGTACAACACAGCCAAGCTTTAGAACAGTCCCCACCAGTAGCCACCCAGCTGTCACAGGTAAGCGCCAGCAATAACCTTAATACTAAGTCTGAACTGGCTTGAAAGCTCCTGAATAGAGGGCAACAAACCATATTCAGACTTCATTCTAGGATTTAATTAATGCAAGACACCAGAGGCAGCATATTTGGGAGCATTAACTTGGATTAACCGATTTTTAGTTTTGAAGTCCCTGGTGTCATTTCTAGGACATTCTGCTGCTCATTTTGGCAGATAGGGACATTGTGCACAAGACATGCCCGACAAGGGCACATGCGGCCCACCAACTGTGGTAGGCAGTCCATAGATAGACATGCCCGACAAGGGCACATGCTGCCCACCAACTGTGGTAGGCAGTCCATAGATTAGCATACAGCTAGTGTGTTATTCCTTTTAACAAGGGAACTACAGTTTATAAAAGACATGGCAAAAATATTTGAGACAGCCAATCACAGAATGCGATGCAGGTTTACTCCTTAGTCCCTCTCCCTTCAAATTCAACTCACAAGTCATAGTCACTAATTCTAGGTAGTGTAATGTTTAAGGCAAGGGTTGCTTGGGGCAGGGGCCCATACTAGACATAAGTAGCACCACTCAGGAAGGCAAAGCTGCATGTCACATGTCCTCTCAGGCCGACCCATCTCAGCTAAAGGAACCTAGTTCTAACAAGGTGGCTGCACACCCTTTGTGGTCAATGTAGCTGATGAATGCAGACCCTGCCTTTAGGAGGTGGTTTGTAGCAAGGATGTTGGATGGGTCTAGTCCCTGCTATTCTTGGGGGTGCAAGTGTGTCGGGGAGGGCCTAGAGAACAGGGACCTGCTTTAACTTAAGGATGAACTGCCGGTTAGCAGTAAAAGGCATACATTTCATGGCCCTGTATTAGGTGCCATTGCTGAGCACCTGCAATCACCAGCACAAATTAAGAACCAGTGAGAACATGTTGAGAGGTATGAGTAATGTTGCGCTAGCACTGTCAACACCTAGCTACACTTCAGCTTTGGGCCACCTGAAAATTAAGATTAGTCATGTTAGAACATGTGCTCTGTTAAGTAAACCATAAGAGATTTGTGGACTATGCAATCTGCACATTTTCTGCGATGAGGAAATCTATCTGATTTAACTGCTGCATTGACAGCACCTGGGCATTACAGGGTGTTTAAATAGCCCTCAAAGTGACAGCTGGTGAAGTAATACCCACCTTTACATCCTGTAGCACCACGCGCCCACCACGCTTGTTTTGGAACTTCAGCAACTTTTCAGAGTGCTCCCGCTTCTTCTCAGACTGTTTCCGAAAGAACTTTGAGAACCTGGCCAAAGCCAGGTCATCACGATCGAAGTAGTATCCCTGGGGGAAGAAAGTTAATGAGATGATACCAAAGACAGGCATTTCTTGTGTACAAGATCCGAGTGTTACAGTGAATATTCTACATGGTCTATATCCGAACCAGGCAGGGCTGAACTTGGAGTAAACAAGTGTAAACACTGAAGTGCTGACCTCATCTCTAGGCTGAGCTAACAAAATCACCGGTCCAGCCACTGATGAAGTCATGGCTTAACAGAGGCCTTTGATTATAGTTCAGATAATGCCAAGCGATGATCTCACCAAAGCCAGAGAAAGACCTCAAGGGCCCCAGATCCAGGTGAGGACCGACTGCCCCAGCGCGACCCACAACCTTGGGTCCAGTGTTAAGAGGCTGCAGGACGATGCCTCCACAAGGGCTCCTGCCCCACTGCCATGAGCGACCAAGTGGTTTGAGCGCCCCAAGAGTTTCCGGTTTGTACCATTGTTGCTTAGGGCATGAACCCTCCGTGCCAGCCAGGGGAAGGGTTTTATCAGCTGAAGTGGCAGTAGTGAACAGAAGACAATGTGCTGAACATTGGGCACACATTGGTTTATTTTACACCTGTGGGTTTCTAAACTGATTAGTTTAGAAGGTGGCTGCAGGCAGTGGAGGTAAAAGTGGTTTCAGCAGAAATGGCTTGCAGCGCTGATGGACAGCTGTGCTGGAGGAAGGGTCAGCATTACCAATCACCAGCTGGCTTACAGGTGCTACAAAGTCAAGGCTGGCAGTGCGTGGAATAGTCTTTGGTCAGCACAGGATGTGTACAGAGGGTTAGCTGATGAGCAGTATCGGGCCCGGCATTCAGAGTACTGGGACCCCACTCGCCTCGGCTGCGTTTGGTCTGTAGCGAGCCAGGGACTTGCTCTCTGGCCCAAGGATAAATCAGTAATATTTAATTATAACACCTCCATATTCGTTTCGGATGAGTATCAAGTTATAAAGCATTCCTCTAGTCAAGATGTCTCAAGTTCTCCACAGTTATTTCCAACCCCCCCCCCCACACACACCCGCACCATAGTGTTTACTAATCTGCCTTTCGCCCAGACATCAACTACAGCCCCCAACGCCTCCCCCTCCACACGTGTGTAATCAGCAGCCGACGGGTAAACCACACCGAAAGGAGTCGTGGTCTCTGCTGAAAACGCAGCAGGCTGTTCAGACAGATAAGATGGGTGGGAAGGAAAAAAAACACCCAGACCCTAGGACAAGCAGCAAGGTATTCAGCCTAGAGGGGTTAGAGCCGGAATGGGGGGGGGGGGGGGGAGGGATACATGATAGAAGGGCTAAAATATCAGAAAGACGAAATCCAGAGAATTACAAGCGCTGCGGAACCATCTTCCCACCAGACACTGCTCCTGCAATCTTAGCCAAGTCCCTGTAAAGTGTACTCTCGAATTGCCATGTCACATAAGCAATGCACCGAGACAGGCTGTGCCTACCCAGTGGGTACCCTCCACCTCAAGAGTATGGATCTATGGTGTGCCACAACCAGAGCACCAGCAGAACCACAGCACCCCCTCACTCCATAGCCACTAGCCATAACCCTGGCCCCGTCAGGATGTGCCCTGGTGACAAACAGCGGTGGGCGTAAAGTATGCAATTTGTTGTGCAATTACAGCAAAAACTGCACAAGCACAGGGAGCGGAACCCAGCATTTAGTGCCTTTTTCTTAGCACAAAATGGACCGGAGGACGCATTTTGTGCTAAGAATATGCACTGAACGCAACAACCTCTCCTAGTTATCATGGTTTGGGCTCCAGCGGTAGGATTTGATCGAATTACTCCCAACTACGCAACCAGTCATAACCCCTTACTTTTTTTAGGCAATTTAGCATCTAAAGATGAAGACAACATTACTCCAGTGTAATTAACAATTCAGACAGGTCCACTAACAGGACCTGTACTCCCATGCCTAAACCAATCAAGATAAGCATGATAAAATACAACAACAAAACCGACGAGCCTCTGACCTACCTACAACAGAAATAACCCCCTAAATCCACCAAAGAGGGCACATGCGAAGGCAGACAAACCCATACAAGACCAGAATGCATCACACCAAAGCCAAGCACTGCATCACACCAAAGCCAAGCACCCTTCAACTCAGTGAAGCTACAAATCCCCCACTTGTCTAGTCCATCTGAAAGGCCCTCGCCCACCAGCACGCAAACCTACTCGCAACCCTCCACTGCAGGGTGCAGATGCTGGTAGAGTTCGAGTTCTCTCTAAACAGCCCCAGGAAGTGGCAAATTGTCAACCACCGAGAAGCACAAACTAAACGCACCGACTCCAAGACGTCATTTAGCAAGGGAGGCTACCTAGGGCAAATAAAGGCAGAAGAGATAGGTAGGACCGCAGTATGTACTAAGGTAGGTCATTTTTTAATTGTATGTTGAAAAATTCACAGGACAGTATTTCCGCATGTTGGCACTTTGAGCCATTAGTGTTCTACATTTAAATACGGAACTCAGTTTCATTTGATAATAGCGGTTCGTCTTCTCAGCTCAAGAGGTGGAAAATGTAACTTGCTCACCTACTTAGTAAGATAACGTGATCGCATGCAGATAAAACAGGGTTCAGAAAGCCCTTCGACCCAGTGTCTTAAATTGAGATGGCAGAAGGGTAAGGGTTTGGTTAGAGCTGGTAACTGCTCTCAGAGCTCAGACAAACTTCAATCCCCGTTTACCTGCCCGATCTTGTGCAGAGGTTCCTCACCCGTCAGAGCACTCAGCCATACAGACACCCAACCGCTCTCACGGGGGGTGGGGGAAGGAAAGAGGAGCTATATAGAATTCGATAAAAGGGATTTTGGGGTAATCGCCCAGCTATACACAGCCTAGGAAAATAGGTATTTTATACCACAACCCTGAAGTGCACCGGACACCAGAAAGGATAGTGTTACCATAGAGAATATGGTGTATACAATGCCCAAAATATAGAGGCTGTGGCGAGAAGTGAGTAAAATGATAAAGTAGGTTCTGCTACAAATATATATATATATATGTGTATGTCTGAGTTGAGGCAGAGTTAATTTACTATGCATGTGACTGAATCTACCCCAGCCTCACTAACATGCGCGAGAACTAACGCGCTTGACTCGTTAGGACCCAGGCAGTACAGGGGCTAGCCCTGCGGAGCAGCCAGAGTGCGGGTTGGCGCTATGGAACGGGCCGGACCTACCAGGGACAGGTAGACGTAGGAGGCCTGCAGCTGCAGGTTGACGATGCGGTTGACGCCGGCCTCGCTCTCCTGGTGGTAGTTGTGTCGAACCTGGGAACTCATGGCGACCTCGGCGCGAGCGGGCTCAGTCGGTGTCACGGGGTCCGGTAAAGCACCTGGTTCCGTTCAAACACTGTTGAAGCAGGAACTGGTTGCTCGACGTTTTACGTAATGTTTGATGTCTCTGAAATCATCCGGTCCGGGGGGCCTTTTTATATTGGTGTGCCGATGGCCACGCCCAGCATCTGCAGCCAATGGGAAGGGCCAGCACGCCGGCGGCTGCATCTCTAAGACTCAGCAAAACAACACAATTTGCTGAGTAAAGAGAATGGCCGTTAATAGCTAGGTGTGAGCGTACATTTTAACGGGATAGTAAACATAGAATTTGATAAGGAGCCATGGCCCATCCTGTTGCTGCCAAGTTAGCAAACTGCAAGTGTCATAAACTGCGACACCTTCAGCTTGTCTTGGTCTTGTTTGGGGGCGGGGGTGCTTACACTTCAAGTACAGGGGGCCACATTCAGACGTGTGAGTGTGGGGTTCGGGGTCCCTACATCCTTGATAGGAGGAGTCTGTTTTTGGACAGTACGTTGCAAATTGTAAATTGCCCTGGGTAGTAACATTGATTTCAGTATAACAGACTGTGACAATCTTTACAGTAGTTGAGAGTTCCAGGAATTTTAGCAGAACAAAAAGTTAATGTTGCATATAAGTATCTTTTAGGGTGTGGTATTTCTGTTTCTAATTCTATCTTCTTGCACAGTTAAGCATTATAAAACACATTGGGCCACGTGCATTCAAAATTCTTTTACAAGATATTAGGACGCCTTCGCTTACCTTTCTTCCCCAAGGTGTTTTTGAAAATGGGGCAAATGGTGCACTTATGTTTTATATTGTATATATTCGTAAAGTGCACTATGTTTATTTGTAAAACGCACTATCACTCGCTAGGGTAGCCTGGTGCTGAGCAGGTGCATGTGCCTAGCAGGGGCGGTTCATTTATTAGGACATGGGGGTGTTGCTCTGCCATATTAGTGACCTCCCCAACCCCCATATTAAATGTAAAGATATGTTTAATAAATATAAATATTAACGTTTTTTTTCTGATCTTGCATCAGCTTTTTTAAGCCGCGCAATGGCCCAGTTGCTCTCAGTTTCTGAATGTTCTGTGAGAAGGGCAGTGCATGCAGGCCTACTGGGGATGGGGCTTCAAAGTAATTGACAGCAGTAGACACCAGACATGCCCACTCTGCATCAGTTGGTTCCAGACTCCAGTCCACACTTAGTACGCATGTTGGTTTGGGCAGCTGCCTTTGGGTGTTAACCCTGACATGCGCATTAGATCCCTCTTTCCACTAGCTTAAGTAGAGAGCTGGGGGGAATTACAGCCATAGGCCCCCGGCCTCCTAATGAGTGCTGAGTGCTCCTGCCCAAGCCAATCCTGGTGATGCTCGCTGTTCTCATGCTGTATGGTAACATGACACAGAAAGGAAGCAGCCTATGGATTGGCTCTGGAGTATGACCAATCACTGTATGGCTTTTTCATTGTATTGTATTATAATTGCATTTGTATCTGGACAGCGACTTGGCACCAGTGCTACACCGTCCATCTCCTACTACTAAGGACCCTCGTGATCAGGCCCACCCGCCGCCCTCACGCCAAACACTGGACCGTTCCTTTATGCCGCCAAACGGCTCCTAAATACATTCACACTGAACTTCTGAAGAGTTACAATAGCTTACACTGCTTATCATACCATGAGCAATTCCTGATACCGTCCTGACAAATTTAAATTCTGGACACCCAGCCGGGTTGGAATTATCACCGGCTTGTGGCCCATCCCATTGATATTCGCAACCCACAAAGCCCTGAAGAAGTCACGGGATCACTCCCGCATGTGACGAAACACGTGTCGGCTGGCTGCTTTTTCGTGCCACATTGATTAAAAACTTTTCAACTCATCATTCTGGTGTTGACCACAAATTCTGTTATTGAACACTGAACATTCAATGACCATACTTTAACTCCAACTACATGTGCCCGGGACTTCGTCGCTCATCCTATTTTGTGGGTTTCTGGACTCACATAACCACGGGGGTTTTGAGGTGTTTGTTCCCCCGACCTGGTAGCACTGTACACACATGTGAAATTGCCAACATACGCATAATTCAGCTTGAGCGCCATTCTCCCTGTCATTACGAAAAAATCCTCATATCGACATAATGCATTTGTATAGCACTTACTACCCCTGACGAGGCGTCAAAGCGTTTTTTTCGGTGAGTAGCACGCTACTCCGGGACCCATTGAGGATTAGTGTTGAATTAGTATAGTGAAACATGCAAGTACATTGTAAGTTGTGGATCGGTTATTTCGTTATTTGGATTCGGAAGGATAGCAGAAGGATAGAAGAGGAAAAAATGTTTGTATTTATATAGCGCTTGTTACCCCTGATGGGGTGTTGAAGCACGCTACTCCGGAAACCCATAAAGGATTAGTGGTAAATTAATATTGTGAAATATTTAAGTAATTTGAGTGGTGGATATTGGTCAGTTATTTGGAGTGAGAAGGATAGCGGAGGGATAGAAGGGGAAGAAAGGTTTGCATTCATATAGCACCTGTTACCCCTGATGGGTGTTGAAGTGCTTTTCTGGCGAGTAGCACGCTACTCCGGAACCCATAAAGGATTAGTGTTGAAAATTAGTATAGCGAAATATGAAGTAATTTGAGTGGTAGATATGTTATTCAGTTATTTGGATAGAGAAGGGTAGGTGGTGGGTATGCACAACTCTCATTCGCCATCTTGCAGATGGGTGACCCAGTCAACCAGAGCGAGGCATATGCCCCCCTCCCACTTGAGGGTGGCAAAAATAGGGGGTGTACCCTCCCCACGGGAGGGACCCGTTGGTCTCAACCTTTACTTACCTGCAATGCCCCAAAATCTTGTATTTAGAGGCAACCCTGAACCTTTCCTCCTCAGACAAGAACCAACCTGAAGAAGAGAAGAAGGACCGAAGAAGCTGTGCTGAAACTAAGAGGAGGACTCACACTGACTTGGCACCAGCCCTACTGGCCTGTCCGCACATCGAACCTGCTCCAGCAAAATCCCGGTGTGTACTGCAGCCAGCAACCTCAAGAACCCCAAGGACCTGCCCTGCCTTCCAAACCCATGTCTTTGTCTCCCGTGAGCACCAGATTTGCTCACCCACAGACTCTGGCAAAAACCACAAGTCTGCACCACTCTGCACCCGATGCCCACGGCCTGAGTTCGAGTGGCCCAACACCACACAGTCTCCCCGGCGATCCTCACCTGAGATCCGGTGATCTCTGACCTGCCTCGAATGTCCAAGCAAAGCCTATAGATTCTTTCTGGAGGATCCCCCTGACCGCAACCGGAGCTGGTACGAAAATTCGACGCCCCACAGCCTTGGGTGGCGCAACCAACAGTGTCCCAGCATCCCCAGGCATCCCAACTTACCTCTCCAACCGGTGGTCACCTCCGGAAAATCTTCGTCCTGATCCTGCAGTCTTTCTTGCAACCGGAGAATCTCCATTGAAATCAACAGGGTACCCGACGCCATACCAGCACCCTGCACCCAGCCACCACTACAGGTGTACTTTGGGTGCTAACTCGTATCCCCCTTTGCCCGGAGCCCAACACCAGGAGCTTTGCCCCCACAACCTTGTGGCAGCAGCCACCAACTGGAGGCCCTCTTGGATAACATTCGGCCTCACTAGTCTGCGCCCGGCGGCCCTAGTCGGCCGCCCTAGTGTCACTGAGGGTGCTTTGAGAGTGCATCCTTGCCCCTGGGGGAACCCTGGTTCTAACCCCAGAAAACCATCTCCCAAAACAAACTACTTACCTTGAAACGGATAACCACATTTCTTCCCATAGGATTGCATTTATTGGCCATTTCTGCTCTTGCGCTTTGTTACCTCTTCATGTGCTTTTCCACCAGTAACGGCATTGTACTCGAGGGATTGCTGCAAATGAGACCATTGCTCTCATCAGCTGGTGAGAGCCCTTGCAGACTGGAAATGTTCCACTCCTGGCCCGGGCCTGGACAAAATTACAAGCACACTCCAGGTAAGAGAAGCGGTTGGGCACAGTGTAAAAAATACAAATAAAAGGTAAAAATCCATTTAAGCGTTTCTATGACATGCAGCTGTCGCCAGTGTTCTACTATGTAGGTGTTGACTAAGGCTCTTAGTGTTTATGTTAACGTGCTAAATATAATTTGTGTGCAACCTAATATAAATTACAAGCAGGGGAACCAGGTTTGAGTCTCAGCGTCGGTTCATCCTCCTGTGATCCTGGGTAGGCCTGGGCTAAAATTCCGTTCTGCTCGCGGAAATTGTGATAATTTGACATTTTCGTGTTCCGCGGAGAGCGCGAAAATGTCAAAATTTCCGCAATCCGCATTTTACCGGAAATTTTTTGCTTGCTCGCGCTTTAAAATAATACATTCTCGCGTGCGCGCGATCGCCTTACCTGAATCCCCGTGTTCGCTGACAAGTTTTCTCCGATCCGGTCGCGTTCTCCATGAGATGTTGGATTGTTGGTAGCCATTTGCGCTGTCTCGCGACAGTTCGCGCCCGCAGTAACGTCATTCGTCGCACAATCACGTCTTTCTTCTCGCGATCATGCACCGTGAGACAAGTGAAAACAAGATGGCCGCGCCCGCGAGCAACCGCATGGGTAAGTTGGCGAGCCGCGACCATGCAGAAAATACCGCGAACGGGCGGGAAAAAAACTTCTGCATCTTCGCGATATTTCCGAGTGTTTGCGGAGATTTTTAACATTTTCGCGATAATTTGCGAAAGTGAATTTCGTAAATTCCGCCCACTCCTAATCCTGGGCAAATCACGTAATTGAAATTTCCCAATGCCTAAGAAAAATGAATGTGTCCTTGTGTAACATAACTGGTGCTCATGTAAAGCACTCCGATATCTTCTTACACCCTGGAATGAAGAGTGTCTTTTATTTGCTAGTGGGCAGTAGAGCACCTGTAAGTGGCGGCTCAGACCGACGGTCATGCGTGAACCCTCCAAGAAGGCCTGTCTTTTTACGCACAAGCACGTTAGGCTTGGAACTTCTAGGTGCCTGTTTTCCATTTGTGTACACAGTTTACCCCCTGTTTCACAAAACCGTACATACAGCATAGCAGCAAAAACGAAAGTACAAGCGCCAAGAAGCAGCACCCGTCAGCTCAAAGGTTCATCTCGAGCAAGCTGCCAGACACATCATGAGGCCACCCCACAAGGCATAGTGGGGTGCGTGAGTCCGCTGACGAACCCGAAGTATAGATTGGGTTAATTTGAATGTACATGAAGATCGTGGCTGTAACTGTAACATCCAAGTCAGCTAGAAACCATAGGCACGGTCTACAAGTCCTTGCAATTAAGTATGTTACTTCACTTGGAAACACAACTCCCAGAATACACCGTGCGTCCAACGAACGCTCAGGATTGGTAACATCTGTTCTGCACCAAAGAGGGAATGAGAAGGGGCGGGACGCGCTTTGACTGACGCACAACTCATCATACATAACATGATGCTTCACCGCAAAGATATTCAAATGTTACGACCCTATGTGACTAACCCTCGGCCTCATACCGTATAGAGCTCCTGAGAGACGGAGCCTCCTGTGCAGATGCCCCGGAGCCTGCAATGCCTGAGGCCCAGTTATGCTAGACAGCAGGCGCGCAACACCCATTGGACTCACGGGGCTTCAGCCCCCCCCCCCGTCGTGTGTGGCAGCCCGGGATGAGACACCTTCCCGGGCAAAAAAGAAGCCGCACCCGAGCACTTCACAGGTCTTTAAAAGACCATTTGCATGTTAATGAGGCCTCGCTGTTGTTTCAGCCCTTCTAAGAGCCCCTGCAGCTCCACTCTGCCTATTGCTTAAAGTTCAGCCCCCCCCCGAAATTTTTGCTCAGCCCCCCCCGAAATTTTTGCTCAGCCCCCCCCGAAATTTGGCTCTAGTTGCGCCTCTGCTAGACAGCTCCAGGCTGCCTCTTTCCTCCCTCAATTGCCTGCTGGCCCTTGTCCTTTGGAGCCCCCTCCCTGTCTCCAGAAACCACTTCTTAATACACCTTCCTATGGGAAGCTTCTTCCGTGTTTCTTCCTGTACCCGTGCTCCAGCCCCGGTACCCTTCATTTCCCCAGCCTCCTAAGTATTTCAATACACTGTAGTTTGTTTTTATGTTTGTGAGCTGCTGCTTGCACGTATGAAGAAACAAAACATGTAACATTCACAATGGACTGTCATTGAGAGCCTGATAATTCTTTCACCAACAAAGTTTTACAGCCGGTTCTGCCAGCCCTGTATTTATGGTCTGACAAATGGCTTGTAACTTGAATAATACAGATGGTCAGCTGCGGTTGGTAGTGGGAGTAGCTGCCGGGCGGTGACGTGGGGAGGGGAGGGGCAGGGTCGGGGTGGGGGGGGGGGGGGGGTAGTAAACTATGGATTACGGAGATTTACAGGTAAATTAACATGTAAATTAATAAAATGAATTTCGTTGCGTGCACTGCATCGCATTTGGGGATGCAGTGCACGCAACGAAATTCGTTTTATTAATTTATATGTTAATTTACCTGTAAACCTCCGTAATCCATAGTTTACTACCCCCCACCCTGCCCCTCCCCACGTCACCGCCCGGCAGCTACTTCTACTACCGACCGCGGTCCGCGGCTGCAGATGGTTTGCTAAACGCAGGCTTTTCTGACCCATCCAAAAGCAAGCAATACATTCAAGACATTTTTTCAACACATCAACAAAAACAAGGGCTGCCTGGTAACAATTCAAGATGTATTGGATACTAAATTGTTAATGTCGACCTCTGAATGTGAGGGGGACCCACTGCCAATGGATAGACTGCTCTGCGAGCTTGATGTACAAACAGATCTGAATATTAGCAGTAGACCTAAATCCAAATCGAGATGGACTCCCCCAATGCCGATTGGCAATAACATTGACATTTTTTATAAGTTAGCCATGTCAGGCTTAGACAAGTATGTAGATTCACAACAATCACACCACAAGCGGACACACAACGTTACCCATACAGAACGGGAAGCCCGGAAACAACTGATGTCAGATGACAGTATTACAATACAGGAGGCTGACAAAGGGGGCAATGTGGTGCTCATGGACCAGGTTGACTATGATAGAGAGATCATCTCATAATTCAATGACATAGATTGCTATGAGAAACTATCCTCAAACCCCATCTGGACACTGACTAGTCTCATCAATCAGAAACTTAAAGGTTGGCACGATCTATGCCTCTTAGACTTTAATGAGTACACTTATCTCAAAGTAGAACACCCCAGACACCCATGCCTGTGTACACTACCTAATGTACATAAAAATGTCCCTTTCCCACCAGGCAGACCATTTGTGTCTGGAATTGGTGGACCCACAGAGAAACTATCTGAGTATGTGGATTCATTTCTCCAGCCGTTGGTAGCTAACCTACCCTCTTACATCAGAGACACGAAACACATACTCATTACTTGGGAGAATACTATGACATTAGTTACTCTGGATGTCACTGCCCTGTATACGAGCATCCAACATGACCACGGCCTACTGGCATTAAGACGCACACTTAACTCTGGCCCGGGTAGCCTCTGGGAACATACGGACATGTTACTAGACATGACACAAATGATTCTTGAAAACAATGTGTTCCTCTTCAAAGGGGCATGGCATAAACAGATGCGTGGAGTACCTATGGGCTCGAAATGTTCCCCTTCATACGCCAATCTTTTTATGGGGTGGTTGGAGGAGAGATGGATTTGGGGCTCTAAAGGCAGTGATTGGAGTGACTTCACTCTTTTTTGGGGATGGTACATTGACGACTGCCTCCTAATTTGGACAGGCAACACTGAGAGGCTAACGGAATTTGTAACATAGCAAGAGCTCAATAACTTTCTTAGATGTGGAACTCTTTGTCTCCAATAACAGAATTGAAAGCAGGCTCTACAGGAAGGTTACAGCATGCAGTAGTATATTACATGCCACCAGAGCGCACCTGAGGCATTAGATTAATGCTATCCCCTACTGGGAATTTGTACTTGCACAACGCAATGGCAGTATTGAAGGCAACTTTGTGAGTTGCCTCAAAAGCATGGGGGACAGATTCAAGCGCATAGGTTACAGTCAGAGGACAGTAAACATTGCATTGAACAGGATCTCAAAAGTAGGGAGATAACAGACACTTCAGGATAAAAGCAAGCAAGAGGACCCCAACACTACTCGGCCTGTCATGGACTACAATGTGCTTAGCATGACACTCACAAAAAGCATGAGAAAACATTGGCATTTACTATGTGCTGATAAGACATTGGAACCTTTAATTTCTTCCAGACCAGAAACGACTTTCCGCAACGGGAAGAGCCTAAGAAACGTACTCAACCCTAGTTATCCTAGGATGGGTAATCAGGTACATTGACTCTCGACTCACGGACTTGGTTTTTTCAAATGTGGACGATGCACTGTGAGTAGATGGGACACTGACAAAAAGAAGGAATTTTCTGGTCTGAATGGCCGATCTTACAAGATAAATACTAACATCAACTGTCAAGCCAACTATGTGGTTTACGCAGTTGGATGCAAATGTCAACGTAGCTACATTGGCAGCACAATCAGATCTCTGAAAGACCACATCTTAGAACACATCAGGGCGGTTAAGCAGGCTGACACCAGGTACCCTGTAGCCATGCACATATTGGAATGTCCTGCTCAGGATTGCCACAAAACCTTCTCCTTTTACAGCTTTGACACCATACCCAGAGACGTGAAAGGTGGCAATAGGGAACTAGCGTTGAGGAGACGGGAGGCGACTTGGATCATGCGATTAAGAAGTGTGGAAATGGGCCTAAACACAGACTACAAATTACACTACTTTTTGGGGGACTAGCGTTCACGGTCCCCACATGAGACATAATGTTACCAAGTTGAAACAGTTTCTATTTACTCAGCACCACAATCTCCATGTGGTCTTCTGACTTGTTTGTAATGTGATCTCTATCTCACTACCACTGTTGAGTTCGAACTGAAGTTTTGAAGTCTGCTTCCAAACGCTTATGCTTACCTAGGACTACACGCCCTAACATGGGTTTGATATCCTCAGCACTATAGGCTGTCACATGGGGAGCTCATGTGTTCACTAACCATCTATTATGCTCCATATACCTGTTTTTCTATCCCCTCAGATTTAGGATTCTACTGTCACAATACCTTCTTTACTCTGGAACTGATATGCTTACTCTGCCACCGATGTACTTTCTGTGTATGTTTAACTATCTTAAGGTGACCCACAGGATTGTGTATGTAAATCCTGTGGGAATACAATATGTGTATTTAGATTTATGATAACTAATATTCTGTGCTGTTCTACTTAGACGGTTGCAGCACACAATGAACTCGGGAATCCCTTTCCCTTGACTCTCCTTTAATGTTGCCTTAGAACTCTACTACTAGAGACCCCCTTTTTTCATAGATTCAAAGATTAAATAACTTATTGTTTCAGGTAATTTATATACAGATGGATCCGTTACCCTAGGGATGGTTCACCCACATTCCTTTCATTACATTTTTCTCCTTTACATTCCTAAACTTGCTATGGACACATCATTACATGGGGGCATCAGCATTATTTTCCTTCTACAAACCGAAATGACATTCCAAGATCCTTATTGGATGTACTCAGCTACTATCGCTTTAATCTGATATGTTCTTTACTCGGGCCGTTATTTGCCCATCACTATATTTGTTATTAAGCAGGATGCGGAGATTAGACACTTCAAGATGGCCGACGGTATTTGTTTTATTACTATGCATTAGCCCATTTAGCTTAATGCTGATCAATACCCCACGAGCCTTGAGCTCTACATTAACACACCTCGGGAGCTGATGAATTGCCCACTTTTAACCTCTATTGATAAGCCGGGTACTGAATTGACAGTTTCAAGATGGCTGAAATCTTTGGAGTGGGTACAGTTCTACAACTGTTTCTGCTCCCAGGCCTATATAAACATGTGTTCTCCCGCGGGCCATTAGGTCTCCAGCGTACATGCCAGAAGGAGCTCTGTTCATCACAGAGGTAAGTGCCCATAACTAATTGAATGTTCTCCTACCTACTTCCCCATTTGTCATGAGCAAGTGACCAGGAGCCCAGCTCCCACAGCCGCGTGGCCTGCTAGTCAGCAGCCACCAACCAAGGCCCCCCTGCCTCCCAAAGCGTAACATTGGGCCTAACTCACTCTGCACCCGGCTGCCCTGTGCCGCTGAGGGTGGAACAACTGTAATTACATGACCCTGTGAGACCCCTGAGTCTGTGCCCAGAACCTTAACTCTGCCAGTCGAGTACTTACCCAAAAGCCGATAACCCAATTTTCTTCCATAGGGTAACATTGACTGGTTTCTTCTGAAATTACTTCTGTGTGGAGTTTCTAAAACTTAAAATATTCACCTAAAATCAACCGAGTAACGAAAACGAAAATACTCACCTGCTATTAGGAGAGATCCCGGTGCTGGATCTTGGTGCCCAGCACTGACCCTGAAAAGTACTCACCACCGTACTTACCATTAACCCAATTTTCTTCCATAGGAAATCATTGACTGTTTTTCTGTGAAATTTCTTCTAAGTGTCGATTTTTGCAAACTACAAATATTCTTTAAAAATCATACCAGCTGTGAAAACGTAATTACTTACCTGTTTTCGATAGAGGTCCCACTACTGAGCCTAGGAGCCCAGTATTGGATTACAAAGTAATGAGAACATACTATAACTGCAACTTGAATTTTCTCCCATAGGGAATCATTGACTGTTTTTCTATGAAATTTCTTCTGTCAACTTTTAAAATAGCAAAATATTGCCTAAAAATCACAACAGTAACTAAGTCGACTTTACTCATTTGTTTCCAAGAACTGTCCTAGGACTGAATCTAGGATCCAGTCCTGGAGTTAGAAAAGTAATCGTGAAAGTGCCGCTCGTAGGCGAGGACATTCTTCTTTTTTAATTTCTTTTAACCCGCAACTGCCCCGGAGGAGCTGACTGGGCATACTTTACAGCGCTACTTATCTTGCAAGGCTGCCATCGTTGCTGGGACTGCGAGGACCAGAGTGCTTTGCCAGGTCTTTGCTCACCGCACCTGGGTCCTCTTCCTGGCTCCACCTCTCACTTCTCTCGGCTACATAACGCCTCGCGGCCCCCGCTTCGCGGGAGCCGCTCGTAGGCGAGGACATTCTTCTTTTTTAATTTCTTTTAACCCGCAACTGCCCCGGAGGAGCTGACTGGGCATACTTTACAGCGCTACTTATCTTGCAAGGCTGCCATAGTTGCTGGGACTGCGAGGACCAGTGTGCTTTGCCAGGTCTTTGCTCACCGCACCTGGGTCCTCTTCGTGGCTCCACCTCTCTCGGCTATATCACTCATGCCCACCTTCGCGTGAGCGGGACGCGTGCGGGGCGCAGCCCGGGCAAAGGGCGGGCCCGTTTAAGCCCATTCAAGCACGGACAAGACCGGACCAGGCCACTCCCCCTGGTTCTCCCCGCGCTCGTAATGCAATCAATGGTTACGCGGAAGAAAACATTGCCGTCATCTCCGATGGTCCCAGGCACATTGGACAATTTCCTTATTAGGGCCAATTCTGTGGTCAATAACGAGCTACATATATTAGAAAGACGCCTCTCGGAGGGTATTGAAAGTACCAGAAGATCTTCTTTAGGTCTACTTGCATCTGTTAGATCTCCTGAGAATATGAACAATTCTCACACTGCTTTAATGGACAGTATTGATCAAACGATTGACTAGGTCTTGCAGGAGTTGAGAATTAGTATATCCTCTCGGCGGGACTCGCTTCAGCTTATCCCCGAGAGCTCATCTGTCACCTTATCTGAACCTGTTTTAGTTGGGGGGAGTGAAGCAATGTTGAAAGCAGTGCACGATGCACGGGAGGGATCTGTACCTAAAAGGAAATGTGTAAGGAAGCCTAAGGGTGGGAAAAAGGCAAGAATAGATATTATTTGTGAAGCTCCAGTTGAGGTCGCACCTAAGGTGCCCACGGGGTCAATTGAAACCCCTATTGTAATATCTACTCCAATCTGTGAACAAACACTTTCTCAGCCTCCTTCTTCTACTTCCGTTGAGGGAATGGGAGGAGACAAAGATTGCTTAATTAACACTCTAGTAAATGCCCTGAAGGACTTTTTTGATCCATTAATGGTTAGATTTGATTCCATTAATGTTAGACTAAAAGAAATAGAAATGGCTACAGGGGTTATTATTAATTGCTTGAGGAACAATGGTATGATTCGTCCCCAAATCGAAAGTGAACCACAATGGAATTTGGTTGATGCCACGTTCCCGACTACTTCTAATTCGGTTGGTCTGTCTAAATCTACAGGACCAAATCATATAACTTCAATAGGTGAACCCTCATTACCCCCAAACTTACCATTCCCCACTGATGTCACGTCCCCAACACCACAGAAACATTTATCTTACCCTCCAAGGGCCCCCAATCATGCTCCTAAATTGGACCCAATTAAAACAGGGAATATCCTTAACGGCAATGGGGATATTGGCAATAGAGATCCGGGTAACTTAAGATGGAAAGATGTAGTGAATCTACCCCCTGAGGCAACTCCTTATGTAATAGTTCTGGCCGGAGTTCCTGAGCTTGCTAACCCTGATCTGGAAACTTACGATTCTTTAAAAAACAAAGTTACCAGTTGGTTGAATACCCACAGGCCTCTCCCTCCATTTATGACAGCTGGTGTTCTGATGGTTAGGAGGATCAGCTGGCTGGGAAATACCATGAAGCATAGTAAGGGTGATTGTGTTGTGGTGAATTTTAGAAACCCCAAGACTGTGTCATACATTCTTAACTGGAAGGGGAACCAGGGTGCCTCATCTATTCAACCTCTTTCATTATCTTCTTTCTATCCTCCATCTACCAACTATGCACACACAGGGAATGTTGATGATTGGATAAGGGTGGGACCAATTTCTCGCAGTCGAAAGCCCACCAACTCTAGGTATAACCAGTCCACTTTGCATGATTTAGTTGCCTTAGTTGCCTTGAGGAGGTCGATTGACTGCAAGGCGAGAATGTCTCTTATGGAGACAAGGGAGAGCCTTGCTGTCTATCACCGATGCCGGTAGTTTCCCTCCCCGACACCGGCCATTCTCGACTGACCCCCATTTTATCGAATGAACTTACATCTGGAAATTCCCCTGATATCCCCAGTGGTCGATCTTCACTAAAAATTCTCTCCTGGAATATAGCTGGCCTTTCCAATAAGCTCAATTGTTCTGGATAGGGATCATTTATAGACCTGCATGACATATGCTATTTCCAGGAGACATGGGCTAGGGAAGAGTACCATCGTGTGGGGTTTGCTTCTTTTTTTGTCCCAGCTAAGTGGGGAGGTAAGGGTCGACCCTCAGGTGGTCTTATAATCTGGGTTGCGACACACTTGGGCTGTAGTGCTACTGTTTTGGATACAGGGTCTGCCGATGTCCAGGGTATACTTTTGAAATGGCGGTCTGGCTTACATCTGGCCTTGATTAATGTATATCCAAGACCGGTTAGTTTTTCTGTTGAGTCAGGGGCCGTTGAAGTGTTATCCACTGTATTGTTTAAAATTCCTGAGGGCACTCTCTTAGCGGTGGGTGGAGAATTTAATTCCCACTTTGAACCACTCGAGGGGCTGCTGGATGCTATAAATCAGGAGGAGGATGACCTATGGAAAATTCCATCTGTGGTGGCACCTAGTGTAAGATCCTGGACTCCATTGGCTCTACAAATTACCTCTTTAGCATTGGCTCATTCTATTAGAGAATGCAATGGGCGAACAAAATCTGATAACCCCTCTAAGCCTACCTTTAATAAATTTGGTAGAGAGGCTCGACTTGATGATATTTTTGTCCAGTGTAAGGAATGGAATCGAGTCCAGGATTTTGTGGTGCTCTCTAGGGGAGAGAGCGACCATAATCCCTTGATTTTGGACTTCCTGTTACCAGGTTTCGGTAAGCCTGAATCTCTATTTCAACTGGATAAAAATAATGCTCTCGTTCTTTCTAATAATAGACGCAGGGTAAAATGGGCTAAATTAGCCAGAAACCCAGATGATATATCTAAAGTCTATGCTAGTGTTAGCCCAGTTTTGGAAGAAATGGCTGTCTTCATCCAGCATCAACCTCTGTCAGACTTTAATGGAAAAATTGCCGTACTTAATAACGCATTATTCTCCAGCTTAACAGATATCTTGAACCCTTTAGCTCCCTTTAGGAGAAGGCCATGTAGGAAGTACCCATGGTATAACAGGGCGTGTAGACTGGCAAAGACAGAATTGATGAATGCATTAAAGGAAAATGATAGCAGAGATGTTATTAGGCAAAGGAGACGAGCCTATCGATATCTCATTCACGACGCTAAGCATGAGTGGGGTAACGAGAATTGGGCTACCCTAACAACTGCTTTGGCGGATAGGGACTCACGGAGGTTCTGGCAGATTGTGACTACTGGATCAGCTGTGCCGGATTTTGCAATCAATCCGAACATTGCTTCAGAAGCTTGGGAAGACCATTTTAGTCTTTTATACAAGGGCGACTTTCTTACTACGGAGTCCCTCTGGGGTGATCTGCCGTTGAGTGATGTTTCAAAGACTGATTTGATTAGTTTTACTCTCGCGGAGGTACAAGTTGCTATTTCGGCCCTTCCTGTGGGCAAAGCTCCAGGGCTTGATAGGGTCCCCGGAGATTTATATAAACATGAACCTAGAGTCTGGGCACCCTATCTTTTAACAATTTTTAATGCCATTTCTATGGGTATGCCGATTCCCCGCACCTGGTTGGGTGCGGAGGTGGTCCCTATTTTTAAGAAGGGGTCACCCCTCCTCCCAGCTAATTATAGGCCTATCAGCCTGATAGATGTAGCTCAAAAACTCTTTGCCAGGTTGATTTTAAACCGTCTCTTGGACTGGATTGAGGAGTTTGAGATTTTGAGCCACTACCAGGCTGGTTTCAGAAAGAGTGTATCTACTACTAACCAGATTTTTAGACTGAATATGTTATTTTGGAAGACGGTTAAGGTAGAGGGCGGCTCCCTTTATACCGTCTTTGTAGATCTGCGTGCAGCCTTTGATCTGGTGCCACGCATGAAGCTATGGGTTGTTTTGCGTGATTTAGGAATTCCACCTTCCCTATTGGATATTATAATACGACTTCATAGTGACAACTTCGCCAAGGTCAGGTGTGGGAGAGAAGGTAACCTGTCATCTAGCTTCCCCGTCAAACAGGGGGTCCGGCAGGGTTGCGTCCTGGCACCAACCCTGTTTTGTCTTTATGTAAATGGAGTCATCTCCCATTTGAACGCGGTCCTTAATAGAGACGCCTCAAAGCTCGCTGGCACAGGGATTTCGGCGATTATGTTCGCTGATGATACCCTGTTACTTGCTCAGTCCCCAATGGGTATCCAACGAGTTTTAGATGGTTTTGTCTCTTTTTGTCATGATCGGGGGTTGGAAATAAATACGGCTAAAACAAAGTTTATGATTTTTAATCCCCCGAAAACATCGCGTCCTAATCCGACTATTGACGGTGTTAGTTTGGAGAGAGTTCAGATGTTTGAGTATTTGGGACTGACCGTGAACGAGAACTTCGTTTGGACTCAACATCAGATTAAATCCCAACTAAAGTTAATGCAAAAAACTGGGGGGATCATTAAACTCTGGAATAAATCTCACATAAAACCTATTGGTCCGCCACTTGAGATTTATAAAATTCAGGCCAGAGGGGCAGTAACTTATGGCGCAGAGTTGTGGGGACACAATTGTGCCCAAGCAATCGTGGCCATCGAAAATAAATTTCTTTGGCATTTACTATCCCTTCCTAGTAGTACTCCCCTTCTCCCTCGTAGGTTAGATCTAGGAATAAGATCCATAAAGGAGGAATTAGGTTTAAAGCCCCTAACTTTTTTGGAGGCGTTTATGGGTAACACCTGAACTCATTATTTACAGACAAGAACTTTTGGAACTATTAAAATATCCAATTATCCAAAAACTCCCTTGGCTAAAATACATAAAGGAAGAGTTTGACAGGTTGGGCTGCTCCCTTCTGTGGACAAAACCAGAAGAGGCTTGCAGAACTATATCCCGCAAAGACCTGGTCAGTAGGTATTATGAAAGCAATCAGTCTGTGTGGTTAGTGACTGATAAACTAGGCTCAATGACAAGTTCATTTTTATTAATGAAAGATTATTATAAGCTTGAGACAGTGCTGAACGACATCAATCCCACTGGTCTCAGGAAATTTTTTCTCCAATGGAGATACAACTCCCTTCCAATTAGAGCTCTTATGAGCAGATGGCACCCTCCATCTATTGCAAATTGTCCTGTCTGTACTGAGAAGCCAGAAAATGATGTTCATGTAATGTTTTTCTGTCCTTTGTGTATGAAGTCCAGGAAGAAGTGGATTCTTCCCCTATGTAAAAAATAGGGCTTTAGGAAACATTTGGATGCTTACCGAATACTAAAATCTGATTTATCTCCACTAACGGTTTTTGCTGTCAGTAAATTTTTAGCTGCAATGTGGAATATCAGAAGAAGATCTTTGGTATAATGAGATTATTCCCGCTGTATACCATCTGCCTAATGTCAGATGACTTTCCTAGAGGACATTTTTTCAGGCAACACCGACAATTTTTAATTTTGTGGTTAATATTCCATTGATGATGCATTATTTTTGTATATTGGAAATTGTCAATGTTTTGTTTTATTATTGTATTTTTTTCTTTTGTGACTCTCTGAAGTCGAAATAAAGAATAAAGAAAGAAAGTAATCTATTGCAAATAATTTAAAACTCCCATTGAGCTCAATGTATTATTGTGTTTGAAATTGTGTTGCCTATTGCAAAAACCTGTAACTACTACATACAAAAGTCGAATGCATATTGCAAAAGTATTTAACTAAAGCATCTCATTCCGAGAAAGTATATTTTAATACCTATTGTTGGTTCTAAAATAAAACAACCATATATTTTTTATATAAATCATTGGCCTAGAGTTCAGTTCTTGAGTGTGTGAGACCATTTGCTGACTGAGTGTGTACAACAAATGCTTTACACTGTCCTCTGATACTGCCTTACTGCTCGACCAAGCTACCACTTTAGAGAGTAAGGTTAAATCTAACTTTAACCTCTGCCAAACCTCTGGGGACTGTGGACTCTGTACACACTGTACCTATTTGGGAACAGTATATACAGAGCCACTTTCTCACATTGGTGGATCAGCAGTGGGATACAAACTTGCATTTTTTGGACTACTTGGTTACCATCTGATCACACGACAGAACTCTTAAAATTGCCTTTAGAATTTTGATTGGTCTTTTCCAAAATACTAAACGTCTTGTCAGGGCCTTGCTTAAGTCCCATTAGAATTTTAGAAAAATAAAAGTCACTATAGTCAGGGTAGAGGATTAGAACTGTCAGGTTAGAATGACTCAAACAAACCCAGCTATTAGTGAAAATAATAACATGGACCTGGTGAAGGAGCTCAACCTCACACCTTACTTACACTTGTCTTTCAAGGAATTGAGGTCCCTATGCAAAATTAAAAATTTACCAATGGGCCTGCATCCAACCAAACTAGGGCTCCAGGAGCTCTTGGCTGAGTATGCTAAGGACCACCCACCTGAACATGGTGATGACCAGTCAGATGAGGAAAGGGAAGAAGAGGAGGAGGATAATAACCCCCCACACTATTCCCTAGGGAGGAAAGGGCCCCCATACCCTTGAATCCAAGAATCAGCACCTGGGAACCTAGGATTCACACAGGTGAACCAGGTAAGAGAAAGATCACTGGGGGACCCACCAGTGAAGAGGATAGCCTTTTAGCAAGGCTGGCCAAAAGATTGGATCTGGAGTTCAGGCTCCTGGCTCTAGAAAAAGAAAGGAGAGAGATGGGTTTAGCACCCATCAATCGTGGCAGCAATAATAAAAACAAGGATATGGAGGAAACTTCTGATCCTAAAATCCCCAAAGGGATTGTCCCTAAATTTGAGGAAGGTGATGACATCACCAAGTGGTTCACAGCCTTTAAGAGTGCTTGTGAAATAAGAAGAGTAAAGAAACCTCTCTGGGGGGCACTCCTGTGGGAACTGTTCTCTGGTGACTGCAGAGACAGGCTTCTGACCCTCTCTGGGCCAGAAGCAGGATCCTATGACCTCATGAGGAAGACTCTGATTGAGGGATTTGGATTCACTACTGAGGAGTATAGAATTAGATTCAGGGGGGCTCACAAAACCCAAACCCAGTCCTGGATTGACTTTGTAGACTTCTCAGTAAAGACACTGGATGGTTGGTTAGCTGGACATGGTGTGCATGAATGAATGAATGAATGGGGGATTTATAGAGCGCGTATTTACCCGGAAGCATCCCAGCGCTAAACCAGAACAGAGAGACCAGTGCGGGTACCAGAGAAATAGTTAGAAATGATTAACGAAAGAGGTGGGTTTTCAAGAGTTTCCGAAACTGCAGATGGCAGGATTCAGCCCGTAGTTTCAAGGGGAGGGAATTCCACAGTTTAGCTGTATTTACCGAGAATCGCCGTCCTCCTGTGCGTACCTTTTTTACTCTGGGCATAGTGACCAGATGTTCATGATCTGAACGGAGTGGTCTGTTGGCTTTGTAGGGTACGATTAAGTTCTTCAGAATGGGGGGCCCCTTACCCTGCAACAGTTTGTGTGCAATACATAAGGATTTGAATTTTACCCTTTCGCGTATCGGTATCGTTTCGTATAAGTGCTGGTTTAGCTGACATTCTGACTGAGGTGCCCGTGAGAAGCCGTGCTGCAGCATTCTGGATCTGTTGGAGTTTGTTAAATGTGGTTTCCGGTGCACCCAGGAAGATAGCGTTACTATAGTCCAATCTGGACAGGATCAGTCCTTGAATCAGCAGCTTCCTAGAGGGCTGCTGAAGAAGTGGCAGAACTTTCCGAGCCGATCGGAGGAGGCCAAAACAGGCTCCTGCCATTTTTTTTGCTTGGGTCTTGAATGAAAGATCCTGTTCCATCCAGACCCCCAGGCTTTTGATCTCATTTTTTGGGGAGGGGGCTCCCCCAGACAGGTGGGCCAGATGTTCGGAGGCAGTGTGGACCCTTAATGCCCTAATAGCACAATTGCGGTCTTAGACCCATTCAGTTTTAGAGAGGATTCACACATCCAGGTATAAATTTTTGATAGGCAGGAGTAGAGGGTGTTCGGGCACTGGGCAAGTTGGGATAAGGAGACGACCAGTTGGGTGTCGTCAGCGTAGCTCACGATTTTGATTCCAAATGGGGCAACCACCTCCTCCAGTGGGGCCATGTACACATTAAATAATGTGGGGCTTAAGGATGAGCCTTGTGGTACCCCACACTGGAGGGGAATTGCCACCGACCGTGAGTTACTCTCCCAGACCTGGAAGGTGCGGTTGCTAAGGAATGAAGTAAGCCAGGACAAGGCTGTCCCTGCCACACCTATGTCTGTCAGTCGCTGAATTAGGACCTGATGATTAACAGTGTCGAAAGCTGCACTTAGGTCCAGGAGGATCACTGCCACTGATCCTCCTGAGTCCAAAATGCATCGGGCCTCCTCAACGACTGCCAGAAGGGCGGTGTCCGTACCCTGTCCAGGGCGAAAGCCAGTTTGTGAGTTCCGAAGAAGGCCATTGGACTCTAGGAAATGGGAGAGTTTTTGATTAACTAGTCTTTCTGTGACCTTGCTAAGTCCAGGGAGTAGTGAAATTGGCCTATACTTGGCCAATTCTGCCGGGTCTAGGAGAGGCTTTTTAAGAAGAGCTTTCACAATAGCTCTCTTCTAGCCAGGTGGAACCACTCCCTGCGAAAGCGAGGCATTAATAAGGTCAGTAACAGGTATAGAAATGGTGGCTGCAATCTGCTTCAGGAGCCGCATGGGTACCGGATCGCTAGGAGAACCGCTTTTTATGTCGGCTAGAGTTTTGAGTACCTCGTCCACTGACACTGGACCAAAGGCATCGAGCTGAATGTCGGGTGTTGCTAGCCGACTGCTTATATCTATTCCATGATCGACTCGGGGCAGGGTGGCTAAGATGTTATGAATTTTGGCGTCAAAGTAGTTCGCCAATTTGTTGCATTTGGCCCCTGAGATGTCTTGAGCCAGAGGGGGTTCAGGCACCTTGAGCAGTTCCTTGATGATTAGGAAAGTTTCTCTAGAGGAATTAGAAGAATTTTTAATTCTTTCGTCGAAGAATTGTCTCTTGGTGCTGCGCAGGGCAGCCTTATATGCTCTCATGGCGGTGCGATACTCATCTTTGCTGGATCCCGCCCAGTCTTTCCTCCAGGAGCGCTCCAGCTTCTTACATCCTTTTCTTAGGAGTTTCAGCTCGGGCGTGTACCAGGGGGCAGAGTCAGCTCTCTTCTCCTTTTTCTGAATAATTTTCTTCGGGAGAATAGAGTCAAGTGAGTTGGTAAGCCAGTTTTCAAAGTTCGTATCTGCAACCACAGGGTCAAGAACTGGAGGGGGGTGGGAATGTTCTAGATTGGAGATCCGATTCTCAACAGAGAGTTTGGACCAGACCCTATCCATGACACGCATATCGGGGGGTTGTGGTGGGACGGCCACGACTTGCCAGAAAAAAGGTATCAGGAAGTGGTCTGTCCACGGGAGAGGATAGGGTGGTCTAGCTGTCAATGCATGAGCGTTGGTGAAAATCGGGTCGAGCAAATGTCCTTTGTTATGTGTCGCCCCTGTATTGACCAGTCCCAACTCATAGGATGTAAGGTCGAGGTGGAGGTCAGTCGCCACCAAGTCCAGAGGGTCATTAAAATGGAGATTGAGATCTCCCAAAATCATGAAATTAGGAGTAGAGGATGCCAGTACACTGACAGTTTCCATCAGGGCACTAGCAAAATGGTTAGGGCAACCCGGTGGACGGTATACAAGTAGGCCAAAGAGGGAGACTGTAGGTGATATTTGTAAAGAGAAATAACAGCTCTCACAGTCTGCGATGCCGCTATCTTTTGCCCTACATACAAATTTATCCCTATATAATATGGCCAGACCGCCTCCTCTACCAACGGGCCTATTCTGAAAGTGGATTAGGAATCCTTGGGGGAGAGCACGTACAATATCGGCCTCAGAATTGAGTGTCAGCCACGTCTCTGTGAGAAACAGTATATCTAACTTGTGGTCCTGAAGTAGGAAGTTAATCTCTAGGGAGTGTTTCGGGAGGGATCTACAGTTCAGGATGGCCATTTGGAGGGATTACTAATCATTAATAGGGGGGGTGAGCTGCATAAGTCGCAGTTGAGGAATACCTTTTCTCCATTATGTATATGATGGCAGTTCGTATTTTTAGAGGATCTGAGTAGCAGGAGGTCTCCTCGTGTATAGCTAAAGCGTCCCCCTATCGAATCGGGCATAGGTTCTGGCCCTAGGCCCGGCTGGGCCCGGACGGGCACAGACGGGCTTACCTTTGGCGCGCTGGCGGCGAGCCCGCAACGCGCGTCCGCTGCGCGTCCGGCCCAGGCACATTCTTATTGGGGAAGGGGGGGGGGGGCGTGGCCTCAGGACGGTGGGCGTGGCCTCACTTCCCTCGCTAATGGCGGCAAAAAGAATTGGTCAGACCCGCGGCAGTGTTCACATCGGCTGCGCGGTGTAAGATCGGCGATTCTAGAGGAGGGGGGAGTGCTCAGGGCAATGTGGAATCACAGGTAAAAATAACAGTTTTGATTATAAATGCTTTAAAAAATTTCGAGCGTTTCTCCCGGCTTCCGCCTCAGGAGCTGTCTGTTTGGCTAATGCGGGCTTGGAGAACAGCGCGACTTAAGTAGCAGCCAGGGGGGGCGCGGCCTCAGGACGGTGGGTGTGGCCTCACTTCCCTCGCTAATGGCGGCAAAAAGAATTGGTCAGACCCGCGGCAGCGTTCACATCGGCTGCGCGGTGTAAGATCGGCGATTCTAGAGGAGGGGGGAGTGCTCAGGGCAATGTGGAATCACAGGTAAAAATAACAGTTTTGATTATAAATGCTTTAAAAAATTTCGAGCGTTTCTCCCGGCTTCCGCCTCAGGAGCTGTCTGTTTACTGGACTTTACAATTTGTTCATGAAGGAACATATATTAAGTAATTGCACAAATGAAAAGTTGCATCAGCATTTGGTAGATCTAGGTCTAATTTCTCCCCAAGAATTGGGAAAGAAGGCAGACCACTGGGTCAAGACTAGGGTGATAAGGACAGCCACTGGGGGTGACCAGAAGAAGGTGGTCACAAAACCTCCCCAGGGGAAAGGTGGTGAGAATCCCCAAGATAAAAAGTCTGAGTCTTCCAAAGGGCCCCAAAAACGTATTCAGGGGGGTGGGACCCAAACTACTCCCTATGTGCCTCAACCCCATAGGGGGAAGAACTTTTATCCCTTAAAGGCCTGGTGTAATAACTGTAAGAGGTCAGGACACCTAACTGTAGATACATCTTGCCCCCACAACAAAGCCCCTAAGGCACCCAGTACAGCTACTCCTGGGGCAGCAAGTATACAGATGGGATCAGAAGTGTACCCTGAGCAAATCTGGGAACACACTGAGGCAAGTCCAGTCTCAATGGGGGAAGTGGAGTTTGCCACTGTAGCTGTGTGGCCACCCAACTTAAAGAAATGTTTGCAGTACCCCTGGGTGAATGGGACTAGGGTAGAAGCTCTGAGGGATACAGGTGCCAGTGTCACTATGGTGAAAGACACACTGGTTTCTCCTGAGCAATATTTGGTTGGGAAAACGTACCCAGTCACCAATGCTGACAGTGTAACCACTAGTCATCCCATGGCCATGGTGACATTAGGCTGGGGGGTCGGGGGTTACTGTCCTGAAACAGGTAGTGGTCTCTCCAAAGTTGCCAGCTGCATGTCTGCTAGGAAATGATCTAGAAACCTCAGCCTGGGCTGAAGTTGAGCTGAAGGCCCATGCAGCCATGCTGGGTATCCCTAAATCGGTGTGTGTGCAAACCAGAGCACAGAGCAAGAGGAAGGGTGAAAAAGTAGGTCTGGAGCCTGAAATAATGGCCCAACCAACCAAGAGAAAAGGCAAGAAGACTGGGGAACCAGCGTCTGTACAGCAAAACATTCAGGACCCCTCTCCACAGGGAGAGGATTTGGATACCCCTTAGGGAACTGAGCCCATGGAGCTTGACCCTTACCAGGTTGAACTCTTGGGCCCAGGGGGACCCTCTAGGGAAGAGCTGTGCCAGGGTCAGCTAGACTGTCCCACTCTTGAAAGCCTGAGGCAGCAAGCTGTTTCAGAAGCAAAGGGAGATGTCAGTGGTACCCACAGAGCTTATTGGGAAGAGGGATTACTGTATGCTGAGGCAAGAAACCTCACTCCTGGAACCACCAGGAGGGTGGTAGTGCCACAGAAGTAGAGGGAGTTTCCTCCTAACTTTGGCTCATGACATCTCCCTAGCTGGACATCTGGGGCAATCCAAAACTTGGGAAAGGCTAGTTAGTCACTTTTACTGGCCCTAGATGCACCAAAAGGTGAAGGAGTTTGTCAGCTCCTGTGTTACCTGTCAAGCCAGTGGCAAGACAGGTGGCCACCTAAAGGCCCCCCTAATCCCACTACCAGTGGTGGGGGTGCCCTTTGAAAGGGTAGGAGTGGACATTGTGGGTCCACTTGAACCTCCCACAGCCTCAGGGAACACATTTATTCTAGTAGTAGTGGATCATGCTACTAGGTACGCTGAAGCAATTCCACTTAGGACTACTACAGCTCCTGCAGTAGCCAAGGCCCTCCTGGGTGTCTTCACCAGGGTAGGGTTTCCTAAGGAGGTGGTTTCAGACAGAGGTTCCAACTTCATGTCTTCTTACCTGACACACATGTGGAAGGAGTGTGGAGTGCAGTACAAGTTTACTACACCCTACCATCCACAGACCAATGGCCTTGTTGAGAGATTCAACAAGACATTGAAAGGCATGATCATGGGTCTCCCTGAGAAACTCAAAAGGAGATGGGATGTCCTGTTGCCATGCCTGCTTTTTGCTTACAGAGAATTACCACAGAAGGGAGTAGGTTTCTCACCCTTTGAACTTCTGTTGGTCATCCTGTGAGGGGACCACTTTGTCTTGTAAAAGAGGGTTGGGAGAGGCCTCTTCAAGAGCCCAAACAAGATATAGTGGACTATGTGCTTGGCCTAAGGTCCAGAATGTCCGAGTACATGGAAAAAGCATCCAAAAACCTTGAGGCCAGCCAGGAGCTTCAGAAGCACTGGTATGACCAAAAAGCTGCACTGGTTGAATTTCAACCTGGGCAACAGGTGTGGGTTGTGGAGCCAGTGGCACCAACGGCACTCCAAGATAGATGGAGTGGCCCTTACCCTATCCTAGAAAGAAAGAGTGAGGTCACCTATTTAGTTGACCTGGGCACTAGCAGGACACCCAAAAGGGTTATCCATGTGAACCGTCTTAAACTCTACAATGACAGGGCTGACATCACCATGCTGATGGTGACTGATGAGGAACAGGAAGCAGAGAGTGAACCTCTCCCTGACCTCCTCTCCTACAACCCACAAGATGGGTCAGTGGATGGTGTAGTCTTTTCAGACACCCTCTCTGCCCAACAGCAGACTGACTGCAAGCAAGTCTTGCAACAGTATGCTAGCCTCCTTTCCCTCCCTGACCCCTGGTCTGACAAACTGGTGTACCCATGATGTAGACACTGGTGACTGTGCACCTGCCAAGAACAAGATCTATCGCCAGTCAGACCAAGTCAAGGAAAGCATAAAAGCTGAAGTCAGCAAGATGCTGGAGTTAGGGGTCATTGAACCCTCTGAGAGCCCCTGGGCTAGCCCAGTGGTTCTGATCCCCAAACCTCATCAACAGGGTGGAAAGAGTGAGATGAGGTTCTGTGTGGAATATAGAGGGCTCAACTCTGTCACCAAGATAGATGCTCACCCTATTCCAAGAGCAGATGGGCTGATAGATAAATTGGGGGCAGACAAATTCCTCAGTACCTTTGACTTAACTGCAGGGTACTGGCAGATTGGCATGGCCCCAGGAGCAAAAGAGAAAACAGCATTCTCCACACCTGATGGGCATTACCAGTTTACTGTGATGCCTTTTGGGTTAAAGAATGCCCCTGCCACCTTCCAGAGGCTGGTGAACCATGTCCTGGCTGGGCTGGAGTCCTTTAGTGCAGCTTATCTTGATGATATTGCTGTCTTTAGCTCCACCTGGAGGATCACCTGATCCACCTTGGGAAGGCTTTAGAGGCTCTGCAAAATGCAGGCCTCACTATCAAGGCATCCAAATGCCAGATAGGGCAGGGCAGTGTGGTGTACTTGGGCCACCTTGTTGGTGGCGGCCAGGTACAACCCTTACAACCCAAGATCCAGGCCATCCTGGACTGGGTAGCTCCAACAACCCAGACCCAAGTCAGGGCATTCCTTGGCTTGACTGGGTACTACAGGAGGTTTGTGAAGGGATATGGGTCCATTGTGACTCCCCTCACAGAACTCACCTCCAAGAACATGCCCAAGAAGGTTAACTGGACAGTTAGTTGCCAAAAGGCTTTTGACACCCTGATAGAAGCTATGTGCTCAGCACCAATTCTAAAAGCTCCAGATTATGCCAAGCAGTTCATAGTGCAGACTGATGCCTCTGAGCTAGGGATAGGAGCAGTCCTATCCCAGACCAATGATGAAGGCCAAGACCAACCTGTTGCTTTTATAAGCAGGAGGCTACTCCCCAGAGAGCAGCGTTGGAGTGCCATTGAGAGGGAGGCCTTTGCTGTGGTTTGCTCCCTGAAGAAGTTGAGGCCATACTTGTTTGGTACTCACTTGCTGGTTCAAACTGACCACAGACCTCTCAGATGGCTAATGCAGATGAAAGGGGAAAATCCCAAACTACTAAGGTGGTCCATCTCTCTACAGGGAATGGACTTTGAAGTGGAACAAAGACCAGGGACTGCCCATGCCAACGCAGATGGACTTTCCAGGTTCTTCCACTTAGACAATGAAGACTCCATAGGGCAAGGTTAGTCTCATCACCTTTCGTTTGGTGGGGGGGGGGGATGTGTGAGAAAGTGCCATCTTTCTTGCATGGTATGCCCCCACTTTTTGCTGAATTTCTGAATGTACTTTGACTGAGTGTGCCCTGGACTCCTGCCAATCAGGTGCCCAGGGCCTATGTTCCTTACCTAAAGCCTAAAACCCAAATTGGCAAACCCTGGCCACATGTCAGCCCCTGGTAAATGGTACCCTAGGTACCCAGGGCCTTGTGACCAGGGAAGGCCTCTAAGGGCTGCAGCACTTATTGTGCCACACTTAGAGGCCCTGTACCCTAACACAAACACACTGCCCTTGCAGGCTGAGTGTCTGGGTACAAGACAAAACAAAGAGTCGACATGGCACACATTCCTGTGTGCCATGCCCACAACCTACACTGCCCTGGCATACATCAGCCACCCCTCTAGCTGGGTGCCCTATGCCAGTGGTGTGGGCACAGGAGCATGAGCCATGTGCCCCTACAGTACCCAGGTCCATTCCTGGGCACTGTAAGTGCAGTGCTGCCATTTAAGAGTATATGGTGCTGAGAGCTCGCCAAACACGAACTCCACCGCACCATAATGGCAACACTGAAGACTGAGAAGTTTGGTATCAAACTTCTCAGCACAATAAACCCGCACTGATGCCAGTGTGGGATTTAATGTACAAAGCACTACAGAGGGCATCATAGAAGATGCCCCTTGAAACCTAACCTACAATCCACGTCTGGCCTGAGAGGCTGCCTAGGCTGCCACACAGCAGACATGTTGCTGGACCCCTGGGTGTAGAGCCCCTCGCTCTCCTGGGCCTGCAACAATGCACATCCTGGGCGAGGTTCTAGGTCTCCTCCCCAAGGATGGGCAGGGGAAGCTTCAAAGGCATGCCACCTTTGTGAGCTTCTTCAGACCACTTGCTGTACTCAGCAACTGGCCCCCACCGGTTCTGACCCCCACTCTGGCGGGAAGACTGTCCGGAAACCCCAAGTAAGGGCAGGGGATGTGCCAGCCTCTGCCAACCCCACCCCTCAGGTGGGGGAGGAGAGGTGAAGCACATCTCCGGGCTCTCGCCATCTTGAAGATGGGAAGCCCTGCCCAATCAGGACTAAGCTACTGCCCCCCTCCCACAGGAGAGTGGCAGGATAGGGGGTGTACCCATCCCTGCCCTTTACCTACCTGTAACACCCCTAAATCTAGTATTTAGGGGCACCCTGAACCTTCCTTCCTTCCTTAGATTCCACATTCCGAAAAAGCAAAGAAGAGCAAGAAGAAAGAAGACCTGCTGTGCAGCTGCTAAGAAGAGGAAGACACCAACTGCTTTGACCCCAGCCCTACCGGCCTGTCGACCCTCAAACATGCTCCTGCTAAATCCCGGCACCTCTTGTGGCCAGCAACCTCACAAACCCCGGAGGACCTGGCTACCTTGTGACTCTGAGCACCTGGGACTCCCATGAGCAGTTGCTCTTCTCAAAACAAGTTTCTAACCCCTGGCATCAGCCCGGAACCGCGAACCCTGCACACTCTGCACCCGTCAAGCCTGGCCTGTGCCGAAGTGAACAAAGACCCCGAGGACGTCCCCCCGGCGGCTGTGACCCCGAATCCGGCACCCAAGGACCCACCTCGACGCTCCTGACGACACCTGCAGCCTCAGAACCAGGTACCCCCCAACGGCGATCAACAGAGGGTAAGATTTCCCGACATCAAAAGGCAACCCTGCAACCGGCGCCCTGCGGCCCCCTGTGCCCAACTCCTGGCTACCTACCTATCCTCCAACTACCCAACTTACCTCTCGAAGTGGTGGTGGCACCTGAAGAATCTTCGTCCCGAGCTTGCAGCCTTTGTTCATCCTGGAGCTTTCCCATTGAAATCCATTGAGCGCCCGAAGGCTCAAAAGCACCCTGCACCCAGCCGCCCGAGTGGCCCTGGCAGTGTAACTTCTACTCCTACCTACTTCCCCATTTGCCCTGAGCAAGTGACCAGGAGCCCAGCTCCCACAGCCGCATGGCCTGCTAGTCAGCAGCCACCAACCAAGGCCCCCCTGCCTCCCATAGAATAACATTGGGCCTAACTCACTCTGCACCCGGCTGTCCCTGTGCCGCTGAGGGTGTAACAACTGTACTTACCTGACCCTGGGAGACCCCTGAGTCTGTGCCTAGAACCTTAACTCTGCCAGTCGAGTACTTATCCAAAAGCCGATAACCCAATTTTCTTCCATAGGGTAACATTGACTGGTTTCTTCTGAAATTTCTTGTGTGTGCAGTTTCTAAAACTTAAAATATTCACCTAAAATCAACAGAGTAACGAAAACGAAAATACTCACCTGCTATTAGGAGAGATCCCAGTGCTGGATCTTGGTGCCCAGCACTGACCCTGAAAAGTACTCACAACCGTACTTACCATTAAGCCAATTTTGTTCCATAGGAAATCTTTGACTGTTTTTCTGTGAAATTTCTTCTAAGTGTCAATTTTTGCAAACTACAAATATTCTTTAAAAATCATACCAACTGTGAAAACGTAATTACTTACCTGTTTTAGATAGAAATCCCAGTACTGAGCCTAGGAGCCCAGTACTGGATTACAAAGTAACGAGAACATACTATAACTGCAACTTGAATTTTCTCTCATAGGGAATCATTGACTGTTTTTCTATGAAATTTCTTTTAAGTGTCAACTTTTAAAATAGCAAAATATTGCCTAAAAATCACAACAGTAACTAAGTCGACTTTACTCACTTGTTTCCAAGAACTGTCCCAGGACTGAATCTAGGATCCAGTCATGAAGTTAGAAAAGTAATCCTGAAAGTAATCTATTGCAAATAACTTAAAACTCCCATTGAGCTCAATGTATTATTGTGTTTGAAATTGTGTTGCCTTTTGCAACAACCTGTAACTACTACATACAAAACTCTAATGCATATTGCAAAAGTATTTAACTAAAGCATCTCATTCTGAGAAAGTATATTTTAATACCTATCGTTGGTTCTAAAATAAAACAACCATATATTTTTTATATAAACCATTGGCCTAGAGTTCAGTTCTTGAGTGTGTGAGACCATTTGCTGACTGAGTGTGTACAACAAATGCTTTACACTGTCCTCTGATACTGCCTTACTGCTCGACCAAACTACCACTTTAAAGAGTAAGGTTATATCTAACTTTAACCTCTGCCAAACCTCTGGGGACTGTGGACTCTGTACACACCGTACCTATTTGGGAACAGTATATACAGAGCTACTTTCTCACAGAGTGGCACATATTTTGATCGTAATATGTTTAGCGAACAATGTTAATTCATAGTCAGTAAGACGTGCACTAGTGAGGTGCTGTGTCCTTGTCTTATTCAAAAGTATATCCACAGCATGAGGTACCATGACTGTGAGATCAGTATCATGTACAAGTCCAGCCGATTTTCTTATCGAGGCGGCCACAGCCGCGACCGCTCTTAGACAGCTCAGGAGGGCTCTTGCGACAGGGCCAAGATCAGCAGAGAAATAGACACATGGCCGTTGCTTATCTCCAAATCTTTGTGTTAAAACAGAAAGCGCACAACCTGCCATCTCATGGACGAATAACACAAACAGCTTGTTATAGTCAGGGGTGCCGAGTACTGGAGCAGAACAAAGCGTAGTTTTCATTTGCTCAAAAGACTGCTGACATTCAGGCGTCCAAGGCAGGGGCTCATGCACATCTTTAGTGGTTAGTGCAAGCAAAGGTTTGATTAGTAAGGAATAGTTAGGTATCCACTGCCGACAGTAGGAAGTGATAGCTATAAAAGCACGCACATCTTTCTGAGTCTGTGGATGGGCATTTTAACCAGCCGCGGCTCCTCCATTAGGGCAGAGGAGCACCGCCCCACAGCTTTCTAGCAGTGAAAGAAGCAGATACATGAAATGGTATTTTAGATACCATTTCATGTTTCTGCTTCTCGCGCTGCGACAAAGCAGAATGGTATACCTGGCTGGGGGCGGGCGGGAGGCTATGCCTTTTTGGGGGCAGGTGGGTGGGCGGGTTGGGGAGGAGTTGCTTGCCCACAGTTGTGGGCCTTGATTGTTTGGTTAGCCCTCTGGGGCCGACCAAAGCAGTCATGCGCACTCTACATTTTCTCTATGTAGGCTGCATGCAGCCTACATAGAGAAAATGGCCTCCCTACAGGCGCCCGTTTAGGCACCCTCCACACCAATTACAACGCTGCCATTGCAGCGTTGTGATTGGCTTAGGAGAGGGAGGATGCCTGCTTCCTGTTCTCCTGAAGCAGCAGGAAAAAGCCAAACGCAGACCCGGCCAGGAGCGGAGGCAGCGCGGGACCCGGTCAGGTAAGTTAAAAAAAATATGTATCTTTAAATTGCCCACAGCCCGCGCGAACACCTGCGCAATTCCCCCCCGCGCGAGTCATCCCCGCTGAGCTATGTACGTGCAATTATGCAACCATTCCAAGTTGAATTCAGGCATTAGTGTTCCTTGATTGAACGTGTGCTGCAGACTTCTAATCACCACTTATTTTTCCCACTTTAGCTGGCGTTATTCATAATAATGTGAAAGTCACATATCAAATGCTAAATCTCATTTTGGTAATAAAAAAGCGTGAAAGTATCAGCGCATTGCTTTGTCTGTAGAGACACCAATCTGTATTTGCCAAGCCTATTGCTAAAGTTTAAGCATTTCATACAATGCAACATACCGCACTCATGCGCTGTTTTTTTCCGAAGTGAAATCTTAGCAAATCTGCCGTGTTTCAGTCATTTGAATGGATAATTGGATTGCCAGAATCAAGTTTAGACTGTCCAAGGTGACGTTTAGATGACGCGTTCATGCTTGTTAAATGATAATACAAAGGGGCAGTACACAGTCTCACCCAAGTACTGCAAGAAAGGTGAAGTTGAGCAGGAACTGTGTTTGCGGCGCTTGATATTACTTTTCGAGTTTAGGACAGATTGTGCTTGCATTCCTGCAGAAATTCACCTCCGTTAACACTCAGAGGAATTTGAGAAAAAGCAAAGCATAAGGTGACATACTATGTGCTTCTATAAGGTCAGGAAGGCAGAAACAGCATATTATTATCCAGCCAAACATGTAAGTCGTGTACATGTGGGGAAATGAGTCCTCCTTGGAGTGGCCGTTCCTCCAGCTTCTAATTATCAATCCAGGGCACGAAGTCACACCCATGCTGAAGGAGAGACGAGTCAGCCCGTGGCGGAGTGAATTCCCCTACCAAATTCTCCACTGCACATGTGCATTACTGGGAATTACCCCCTCATCTTGAAGTAGAGTTTGTCGTCCTGGGTTTGCACTTTATACAAAACTATTCATTGCTACATAAAATAGATGTACAGTTCTGTGTTCTGGTGTGGGAACATGCAAGCTGTGGTTTTATTTCAATTAGGGGATGTCAAAGCTTTGTGTAGGGTGGACACTACTATCACTGTCCATCACTGTATATTGTTTTTGATATATTAATCGGAATTCCTTTAGCTTGTGCCACAGACCCTTATTGTTCAGTCTATATTAGCCTCCTGGTCATTGTTATTTCTCTTGTGATGTCTATGCACCACTGCACTTTCACATTTTTTGTGTAAATATTTCTAGAGTTCTTTTTGCTCAATTCAATAATGTGCCATATGTTCTCTTCTCCTTTGTCAACGTTAAACAAATGTACAGTTTATTTCAAGGCATTTATTACATTTTACTGTGTTACAAATATGTTTTGATAATATCGCCTTTTCCTCAGTTTCACACCTCCTTTAGTACACACAGCAAGATTGTCACTCATTTGTTTCCCATGAGAAAAACCTCTCAGTTTGCAGTCAGAACAAACATCAATGTCATTCAGAAGACAAAAGCAGCAATTTGTCAGAAAACACTGCCTGACATTTCACCACTGTCTTTGAACCCCCAGCAAATCATGTGCATGTGACAAGATAAAGACAACATTTAAAGGCCTCCTTACTGCATATTCACCCGGACTCCAGCATGGTTATTTTTGATTAACATGTATTTGCCAACACTCAAATACTAAGGAGCCTCTTCAATCATTTTTCTCTTATGTGATTTTCCCAGCATACTATGAATTAGCTTATGTGAGGTACTCGGCATTGTCACCTCATGATGAAGTTCTGTGGTTATAATGAATAAGCAGCTACCTATGTCATTATCGTATGAAGTCTCTTTATTGATTTATTAACCTTCTTGCTTTCTCAAATATGCTTGAAAATGTGCCAACTGTCCACTCTTTTTAAAAAGAATTCTCGGGGAGAGAACCCCCCACAAAACTCCCTTATGACGGTATGGCTCACTCACTGCGCTCACTCGCCACAGGGCACTCATTACAAACATTTATGTCTCACCACTTTTAAATGTCACCAGCCACCACTGATTTTAACAATGGTACTGATGCTCTCAGGGGTGAATCTCCTACCCTCCTTCGACAGTAGGTGACCTAAATAAGTGACCTCCTGTCAACAATACTGACATTTAGAAAGAGAAACTTTATGTCCATGCTGAGCTAAATGTAGTAAAAATGTAATTGTAGTATGAAAGAGTAATATGAAAATAAAATAACCAGTATGACAAATTGTAAAACTCTTTAGCATTGTTGAGTCACTGGCAAATCGCATCTGCAAGATTATTCCCCCTTCAGTTTGGCAAGAGCTGTGCTAAAGCAGATTTCTTTTTCTCAATAAAGTGGAGTCTGTTGTTCAGACTACCACCTTAAAACCTTCCCCAATCTTTTCTGAGTCTGAGGGATTGTCTATCTCACTTAGGCCTCTTGAAGGCTGTCTTTCCCAGTTGGACCTCTTCACCAATGATGTTCCGTGTTCGGGGAGCCATCAGCGCCGGTCACTTCTTAAACAAATATCTATATCGCTACCACGGATCAACCCAAAGAAGGCAGATTACAGTCTCCTTGTATATCTTGGATCACCTCAGACATACCACTGAGAGGTTTCTCTAGTTCATACTTTCTCAGTCACGGCACGGACCAGACCAAGCGTTGACGTAAATTCTATTAGAGGTGCTGCGTCGTTCACTTGCCTTGCCCTGAAGAAGCCCATGTCTGGGTGAAACGCGTTGGCTGTTTTGAACCTAAAGCACATCACGAATAAAAACAACTAAGGAATACAAGCAACGACGTGGACTCACAAATTTTTTCTGCTTGATGTACATACTGCAGAGCTCTCAAATATATTGCCTCTCATACCCCTGTGAAAAATAAATAAAACTGTACGGTCTTTACAAGCTTGTTCAGTATCGGAAGCAATAAGGAGGTCATCAACATACTGTATCAATACATTACCTGTAGGATGCGACAAGGAATCCAACTGACCTTTAAATGCCTGGCTATAAATACTCGGACTCACTGTATAGACCTGAGGAGCTCTGCCAGCTAGGGTGAACACATGCTTAAATCTGATCCCATGTAACTCCCAATTCTACAAATTGATCCTGTGTGTGCACAAGCCTCCAAATATCAACCGGAACCAATAAACCAAAAAACATTTCAATATCAGCAAGAGTCATTACAATGGAGGAGGCAGCTTTGGTCAATTCTTTATAATATGCTGTAGGATTTTTCCTAGGATCAGGCAAATGAGTCTTAAGGGTACAAAACTTTTTTTTCTCCTGAAAACAGGCCTCTACCCTCGCCCTAGTAATATTACCACAACCATCCGTTATTTTAGGAAATTCTGGATGATATATGGGATGAACCTCGCGCATCAGAAACTGAGACACCGATCCGGGACTTTTCTCATGTAGTCTTCCCCTATAAGCTATTATTGTCATGACATTAGCAAAAACTTGTTCTGGCACCAATTCACTAATATACACCCGATCTCTAATGTCATATAAAGTTTGAGGTGCTTCCACTTCATAGCACTGTTGCCAAAGACCAATTAAGGTTGAGCACATGTGTTTAATGGCATGCTGCTGTAGAAAGGGCTCAAAATCTCTCATAGTCGCCCAGACATCCTCTACACTGTAAATAGGATTACGAGCCCACTGTGCAGCCTGATTAGCTATTACCTGTTTCACATCATCTCCAACATCAGATCGCACTAACAGTCCCATGCGTTCCTTAAATGTTGTCCAAACCCTATCTTAAAATCAGCGTACCGATGTCCCACTACCTACTAATGTCAGAGGATGAAAAACCATACTGGGAGAAGCAACAATAGTAACAGGCACTATCGTCGCTAATTGTTGTGTCGCAGGAGAAAGAGCTGGTCAGAGGGACGCTGTGACAATAGGGGTGGCAGGGGTACTAACAGTCACAGTTGCCACAGACGGCAAAGAAACAGAAGGAAGAGGAGGAGCCGATGCCACAGCCGTTAAAATAACAGCAGTAGATACAGGGACAGAGACAGTGGAAGCAACCTTGACGGGCGGCTGTGAGGGCACCGGAACAGTGGGATATATTCTTTGCGGGGCATATGGAGGCAGGGGTCGAATATCTAATAATTCTTCCACAAAAGTGTCATCTTCTTCCTGAACCACATATGATTTATCAAATTGTAATCAAAACTTTCTATCTTCACATTCAACACCCTTTTCCTGTTTTTCCCTATCATATGCTACTGCCTTCTGTGTCAGTGTCAATGTCTGCATTTTCCCTTTCCGGACCTCTTTTTCTGCCGTCAATAGTCTCTATCTAGCTGCTTTCTTCCATGTTCTAAGGGAATCTTACATAGACTGCCTACTTCGTCTCTTAAACAACTGTTCTTGTAAATATTCAATCTTTTGTTCATTCAAAGTGCCCTTCATCGATCACTGCAATTCGGCATTGTCCCTCGTATATTTGTCCCACAATGTACTAAACGTAATAGGGCCAAGACCATGCTTCACATACATATCAAAATTTGGAACGCCCTCTGGAGGCGCCGGCTGAGCTTCCTCCAATCGAGCATCTGCAGAACAACAGCGACAGCAATAAGAAAGCAGATTACAGACACCAAGCATTCTCGAAAAAAAGAAACAGGTTCACTATTTATGCCTGGCAAAACAATTTCAAATGTTTTTATCCAGAAGACGGTCCTTAGACTGTACCAAATACAAACCAAAATGGTACCATATCCACAAAGAACCAAAACAAACTCACCTGATATATGCAGTTCAAACAAATTGATTCTCTACTGCCGACTCTTCAGACCAAACGGTCAGATCCGAGGGTTCCGCCGTGGAAGTTAAGTGCCAGAAACAGCAAGAGAAAATATGAGACTGAGGGGAAAAACAGCAAAGAGTAAAAGGGCCAGAACTAATTAAAAAATGGAAGAGGACTGGGGGAGAGATGAGAGTTGAAGAGTAGAGTAGGGAGGGGAGAGGTGGATGCCACTGGGGCAGAACCAGCAAGAGAAGGAAAGTGGCTGTGAGAGTGATGAGAAGAAAGGGGAGTGTTAGATGTGTTAGAATGGAAAAAATATATATACATATTTTATATATATATATATATATATATATATATATATATATACATATATATATATATATATATATATATATATATATATCTACTGGCGGTCGCCAGTAGATAGTTATAGTTAGGACCGTGTTTCCATAGGAAATCCGCAACATTCTATTTGGAATAACTTTGGCGCCGGTTGACGAATTCTCACGAAATTTTCAAAATAGGTGGGGCGCTCCGCTCCGCTCCTACCCTGAAAGTCTCGGGGGAATTCGTCAAGCGGGGGCTGAGAAAAAAGGGGGGTCCCAAAACGCGTTTTCCTCATGCATTTTCCCATAGGACCTTTAGTCCGAGCTACAGCCCGAACGGCTGAACAGAATTACTTGAAATTTGGCAGAGAGGTAGTCCTCAGGTCAGAGGTGTGCCTTTTGCAGGTCTGGTGTAAATCTGTTCAGTAGGTCCTGAGAAAATAGCATTTAAATCAATATATATATCTGTAAGCGCGCTCCGTGCGCTTACGGTAAGCTTACCGTACGCGTACGGTGCCGTGCGCGAGCTCAATTCTGATTGGTGGTTACATGACTGTAAACATTCGAATCGGTCGAAATCAGAAAGTGTCGGCCGCCATTTTCTGTCTCTCGCACTGAAAAACAAAGGTGGATAACGTGAAAAGGGGGCAACGAAGAGAGTTGCAGACCCCCTAGCGTTTGTCAGGGGGTCCACGAAGGACCAAAAAGTACGAAAAATACATTTAATAATTTTTAAAAAAAATCGCGGAGTGCGCGTACGGTAAGCTTACCGTACGCGCACGGCAAAAAAAAAAAATTAAAAAAAAAACAAAATAACAATCACATTTATTAAATAAATTGAAGGACCCGCAAGGGAGAAAAAAAAATTGTTACTGTGTAAAAAAAGGCGAGGCACGCACGGTATGAACTGCGCAACGTGGGCGCTCGGAGCGCGAAGCGCACCGAGTGCCCACAGCGCGCGCACGGTGTGCGAAGCGCACCGTGCGCGCAGGGTGTGCGCAGGGTGAAAAACCAGAATAAATAAATAAATAAATACATAACTTAGCATTTAAAAAACCGTACAAATTCACTGAAAAAACCATAGGTTTCACACACGTTATAGTTAGAAATTAGCATTTAAAAAACCTTGCAAATTCACTTAAAAAACCATAGTTTTCACACATGTTATAGTTATCTGTACATTTGACTCGTAAAAAAACCAATGAAATTCCACGTTATAGTTAGATCAGGTAACTATAACTTGCGCGACCGCAATCCACAATGTGTCATTTCAGATGTCATCATTGATGTGAAGAGTGATGTCACTGACCATGTCATGAGTGATGTAATATGTGACGTCATCAGCAGTTTATTGTGGGCGCGCAAGTTATAGTTACTTGATCTAACTATAACGTGGAATTTCATTGGTTTTTTACGAGTGAAATGTACAGCTAACTATAACATGTGTGAAACCTACGGTTTTTAAAGTGAATATATATATATATATATATATATATATATATATATATATATATATATATATATATAGGCTAGTAGTTCCATGCCCTCCTGGCCCCCTGACCGTGAGGGGTGGTGCAGATGAATTCCATTGATTATTTATTTAAAAGAAAAATGAAATTTTCATTCCGATGCATTTCCTTGCCTTAGCAAGAGATGTTTTGTTGAATGATTTATGGCCGGCAGTCCAGCCCGGAAACTTGCACCAACCCTCGAGATCAAGGTTAGGGGGCCACAAGGACATGGAACTACTCCGAGTCTTACTTAGTGGAACAGCAGAAAAGAAAAAATAAACTGAACATTTTCATCTCAGAGGCCCACTGGAGGGCTTTTAAATTAAATGAACATTTTTCTACATCACAGAAACCTACTAAAGGTAAAGGAATTTTGAAAGTGCACTACTGCTCCCAGCATGCAACACTTAGTTGAACTCACCTGTGAGGCCCACTAAGGGCTATTTAAATGGACATGCAGAGGTGAGTGCCTTTTCACCATTTCTGTGCAGTATCATGAAGCATGTGCCAAGGAACTGTGCTCTGAAACACGTAAGGCAAGATATGCATCTGAATGAAAATGCCAGTTTACTTTTTATGAAAGAATCAGTGAAATTCATCTGCTGTTTGAGTGCGTCTTCAACTAGGGATGTTTGGTTGAATTATATATATATATATATATATATATATATATATTCACTTAAAAAACCATAGGTTTCACACATGTTATGCTGGACATTTCCCTCGTAAAAAATCAATGAAATTCCCCCGTTATAGTTAGTGCAGGCAACTATAACTCACGCGACCGCAATCCTCTGCTGATGACGTCAGATATTACATCACTGTATTTAGACAGCTATTTCCCCATGTCTTCTTCCATTAATCTTTAGCTATACATATATTACAAATATTTATTTTTCAGAAAGACACATATGTAATCAGTGATGTAATATCTGACGTCATCAGCAGAGGATTGCGGTCACGTGAGTTATAGTTGCCTGCACTAACTATAACGGGGGAATTTCATTGTTTTTTTACGAGGGAAATGTCCAGCTAACTATAACATGTGTGAAACCTATGGTTTTTTAAGTGAATTTGTACGGTTTTTTAAATGCTAAGTTATGTATTTATTAATATTTTTTTTTTTCAGGTTTATCACCGTGCGCGCACCGTGCGCACGCTGTGGGCACTCGATGCGCTTTGCACACCGAGCGCCCACGAAGCGTTGTGCGTGCCGTGCGTGCACCGTGCGCGCTCCGTGCGTGCACCGTGCGCGCTCCGTGCGCGCACCCCGCGCATTGTCGACAAAAAAATAAATATTTTTTTCACCCTTGGGCGTCCTTCAGTGACCCCCTGACAAAGGCTAGGGGGTCAGGAACTGTCCACCCTGCCCCCTTTTCACGTTCTCCACCTTTGTTTTTCACTGCCTCAGACTGCGAGAGACAAAATGGCGGCCGCCACTTCCTGATTTCGACCGATTCGAATGTTTACTGACATCTAACAACCAATCAGAATTGCGCTCGAGCACGACAGGGTGCGCGCACAGTGCGCGCACGGTGCGCGCGTATAGATATTGATATGGTTTTAAATGTTATTTTCTCAGGAAATACTGAACAGATTTACATGAGACCTTCAAAAGGCACTTCCTTGACCTTATGGCTACCTCTCTGCCAAATGTCACGTAATTCTGTTCAGCCGTTCGGGCTGTGCCTTCGACTAAAGTTCCTATGGAAAAATGCATGGGGAAAACGCGTTTTGGGACCCCCCTTTTTTCTCGGCCCCCGCTTGACTAATCACCCCGAGACTTTCAGGGTAGGAGCGGAGCGGAGCGCCCCACCTATTTTGAAAAATTCGCGAGGATTCGTCAACCGGCGCCAAAGTTATTCAAAATAGAATTTTCAGATTTCCTATGGAAACACAGTCCTAACTATAAGTATCTACTGGCGACCGCCAGTAGATAATATATATATATATATATATATATATATATATATATGAATGTATATTCGTCTAAGATGCTGCCTTGATTAGAAAGACGAAGAACGGACCCAGACTTCGGTGCCAATCACGGTGATTTTATTTAAATTTCTCTGAACCAGTCTGACATGACGCGTTTCAGCCCTCACTCGGGCCTTGATCACATGACGCGTTGCAAAGGGGAATAGCAGTTTTTAAAGGGGAACCAACACCGGATATGACCACATCATGGACAGTAAAGAGTTACTGCATATCATCACAGTCTCAATATTGCTGTATAAATACTTATGACATTTTGCACATTGTGGATGTATCACAGTTCATACAAATATTTACAAATAAATAATTATATAAATATATTATAAATATATATATAGAAAAATATGTATGCAATTTCATATCAAGAATAAATATTCACGAATTATAAAATTTATAAAAAATTCTTTCTGATATATACAGTGATATCCTCTAAATATCCCAGCTGTACAAAATGAACCAGCACATCCATCAAGATTTCATAAATTGATAATTCATTGTGCAGTGTGATGATTCCTGATATCTCTTTGCCACCATATGATGCTAAGGGTTCAAATACGTTTTATCCTTAATCACGCCCCAGTGGGCCAATACGTTATAGATCTATTTCTGATCTTAACATCCTCATCCAATGTAATCCCCTAATATCCTGCTAATAATCCAACAGGGTGTTATTATATAAATACCAAAACTACTCTATCTAAGATAGAGACAAGTGATTCCTGCCTCGTCTTGTCCTTTCTCCCCCACCTAACAGAGTCTAAAAGATTATTAGTTAATCACTAGAAATCGAAATTGGAGCTCTTTCAAATATTTTCCCCTTTTTTTGTGTACATTTTCTATTTTTTATATATCTTATTGTTTCCTCGTATTTCTTTCATTGGTTTCTCCCTTTTCTGTTGAGATATTTAACATATTAGTTCATAATTATTAAAATACAAACTGCAATCAAAGGCTACCAATATTTGGGTATACGTTCTGTCTCTTCTCACTCTTCAACCCAAGAGCCAGTTAAACACCTCACTATCTGCTATATTTCTTCCCTGCAGAGAGTGAAAAAGGAAAAAAGAACTCCTATAAAAAATACGTCGCTACACGCTCCCTACGGGATAACAATACGAGCCCATATTGTGTCCTACCAAAGAGAGCAGGTTTAGAGAGATACAGAGATAAGATTAAGATGATAAGGAGATGGTAATTAAGGCGTTGTCTAGCAGTGGAGGAACTAAAGGCATGTGAAGAAATCCTCACTTGAATTCAGGCCATTCGGGTTCTTCGTGTCTAATTCTATAATGTACCTGGTTTCAAGTAGCCGAAGTTTGGCCTCCCGATTGCCACCACGTTTCATCGGTAATATTGCATCAATGACATAATATTGTAGGAGGCCGGGGTTGCTGTTATGTTTACCCTCAAAATGCCTAGCCACGGGGTAGGCCTGATCTTTATTGGAAATCTCTCTAATATGCTTCAAAATCCTTTTGTGGGCCGGTAGCTTGGTACTTCCAACATACCTAAGTCCACAGGGACATTCCAAGATGTAGATTGCAAATTCCGTTTTGCATGTAAGTCTTTTATTGATTTCAATAGGCATGGTCTTAAAGGGACTTGAAAAGTGTGTTTTACTGCAACCGAATTTGCAAGCTTTGCAGCTTGAACATTTCTTAAAGCCTTTCACTTGTGACATCCAAGTGATTGCTGGGGCCGATTCTGGACTATTTTTTACCAAGCCATCCTTCAATGAAAATGCTTTCCTGAAAGTTATGGCTGGTTTACAGTTAATAGTGCCTCCAATAACTGGGTCACCCTGTATCAAGTTCCAGTTACGGCTGAAGATCCTTCTCAATTCCTGATGTTGTCTGCTATAGGTTAGAATTATTCTCGATTGGAATATAGGGGATTTATCCAATGTTTTCTCAATTCTAATCTTTGGTAACAACGCATTAGGCCTGGATATGAGTTGTGTTTTCTGAATTGCATCATTAATTGATTTAAGGGGGTAACCTCTAGCGAGGAACCTCTGTTTACTGGCCTCCTGGGCAATATCACATTCCAAATCGGAGCTGCAAATACGCCTAATACGGAGCATCTCCCCATAGGGGATGCTCCGAATGAGGTGTAAGGGATGATGGTTTGAGGCATGCAAAATGGTGTTGCCTGCAGTCAATTTTCTATATAGTCTAGTGGATAGTGTGTTGTAGTTAATACAAATTTCCACATCCAAAAAGCAAACAGTCTTATTGCTGATTGATGATGTAAACTCAAGATTAAAACAATTGACATTGAGTGCCTCCACAAAATCTTTTGCACTTTGCTCCGTGCCCCTCCAGACAAAAAACAAATCATCAATATACCTCAAATAAAGCACGACATGCTCCTTGGTTACAGTCATGTGGTCACCGTTGAGGACCTGCTCCTCCCACAACCCCATATGCAAGCATGCATAGCTGGGGGAGAAGCAGGCCGCCATCGCGACACCCCTAATCTGTTGATAGATTTGATTATCAAACATGAAGAAATTTTGCTCCAAGCATGCAGATATCATTTTGTTGTGTGTCGCGCAGGTCATAGGCCTTAAGTTCAAATAATGTTCTATTGCCTTCAGGCCATCACAATGTCTTATCGAGGTATATAAGGACTTCACATCCATGGTCATCAGAACCATATCATCACCCCAAGATACATCCTCAATCTTACGGAGAAAATCTGAAGTGTCCTGTACATATGATGATAGATTGCAAACCCATTCCTGTAAGAAAAAATCTATATATTTGGAGGTATTTTCCATTATACTGTTAATGGCGGAAATTATCGGTCTACCTGGTGGAATAGTAGTACTTTTGTGCACTTTTGGAATCAAGTAGAAAGTTGGAATAACTGGATATTCCTTCTTTAAGAACCAATATTCCGCCTCAGTTGTTAATCCTCCACTTTTCCAAGCCAAGAGTCTTAAATAGTGTTCTTGCCAAGATGTTTTCACCACGTTGATGTTGCTTTTGCAGTAACATGCTATATTATCTAATTGCGATTTTGCCTCATCCATATACAGTTGGCGTGGCCATAGGACTATATTACCGCCCTTATCTGCCTGTCTCACAATGACATTAGTGTCCGATCCCAGTTTATTTATGAGATTCCTGTAGCTAAGGTTCTGCTTGTTCCTACTGCGAAATGTCCTATTGGAAGTGATGTATAGCTTCTTCAAATCTTGGGTTACCAACTCGTGGTATACATCTAAATTGTCATGCAGGAAAATCGGCTGGAAATTCGATTTCGGTTTGAATGGAGTTTCACAGATCTCTCTATCATCAATAAGTGCTGGCTCCCCTGTTGCAATGCCCTCTGCTTGTTCTGTAATGAGGGACCATGCATCTTGAAATACAGCTGCATCCCCCGCTGTAAGTAGGGGAGGGCTGGTTGACTTGAAGGTGCTGGGGATTGTGGCTTTTTTAGGTTGTAAGAGGTGAAATTTGTGCAGTTTGAGCTTCCTTATGAAGCGGTAAGTATCCAATCTGGTGTCTACAAAGTTGAAGTCACAGGGTGGGCAAAATGACAAACCCAAACCCAGAATTTCCTCTTCAGCTGAGGACAGTTGTATATTGGTTAGGTTGATTACCGCATTCGGATAGATACTACCGCTCAGTTCTTGTTTTGAAAGCGGTTCCATCTTCCCCTAGGCGCTTTCCTGCCCACGTTTTTGTTTTTGATTTCTTTTGGCGCACTTTCTTCTCTGGTTTCGCTTGAAGTTACGTCTTTGTTCTTTGCTGCTGGAGGTCCACGGGGGCGTAGAGTCTCCCGTCTGTCCTGACACAGGCAGTCGATCTCCTCGGCAAGGGATAATTTGGTAAACCCCAATTGCTGTACTCTGGTTTCTCCTTCAAGGTCACTATCCGCAGCAGAACTCAGTTCTGAAGCCGAAGTAGATGCCGCCGTTATTACACCTCCATTTCTCTGGGCCGGTCTTTTACCCCTTGCTCTTACCGCGTCGTATTTACGTGCGTAAGTAAAGATTTGGCCATTTTGATAATCCACACGATCCCTTTCAAATTTGTACGCTTTCCTGCGTTTAATCACCTCTTCATCTTTATTCAGGCGGGCCAACATATCATCCCTTAGTTTCTTCGTGTGTTCATTCTTTTCCATCTTATCAATCTCTCCTTCCAAAATTTCAATTTGCGTTTGTAACTTGGCTCGGTCACTCTCCGCATATTTGATTAAAATCATCATCAACTTGCTCGAGGACGCCAAGTTTGTTTCCGCCCATTCGGCTAGCATCGCCGGGTCCGGACTTTCGTAGCTGGGCGCCAGGGTAATTCTCAGACCCCTGGGAACTCTTCCTACATCTAAGTAGCGGGAAAGAGATCTGTGTTCCCACCACTTGGACTGCTCTGCCCGCATACGTTTTTCCAATTTTTTGTACTGCTCTCTAATGGGGGCGCCCTCTGGTTGCCTCGTAGAGTTTTCTCCCCGTACCGACACACCAGCCGGTGTGTCTAGGAACATGGAGCTCGCAGCCTCCTCTCGGTGTCGCAACGCATCAGCGGACATCTTGGCTAATTGATTCAATATTAATACTCCAGCGATTGTGGTCGTGGATTCTTGGTATAATGCCTCAACCTCACGCCGTGCACTCTCCCCACTGAGAATTCTGTCGTCTCCTACCTTCGCTAGACGCCAGGTACACTTCTCCGGTCAGCCGACCATGGACGTCCCAGCTTCCATAGCAGAGGTAGGTAATTGGTGCAGTTCTCAGGGGCTATGGCGGCTTCCTCCTCTCTCTATTGACTAAAAAAACCATAGGTTTCACACACGTTATAGTTAGAAATTAGCATTTAAAAAACCTTGCAAATTCACTTAAAAACCATAGGTTTCACACACGTTATAGTTAGGAATTAGCCATTGAAATTCCCCCGTTATAGTTAGTTCAGCTAACTATAACTCGCGCGACCGCAATCCACTGCTGATGACGTTACATATTACATCACTGTATTCACTAAGATACTGTTAATAAGTCAGTTATACAATTAATTTTACAAAAAAACCCATCTATTTAGACACTTATTTACCCATTTATTCTTCCATTAACCTTTAGATATACATATATAAAAAATATTTATTTTTCAGAAAGACACATATTCACTGGATGATGTCATCAGTGATGTCATGAGTGATGTCATTTGAGATGTCATCAGTGATGTCATGAGTAATGTCACTGACCATGTCATGAGTGATGCAATATGTGACATCATCAGCAGTGGATTGCGGTTGCGCGAGTTATAGTTAGCTGAACTAACTATAACGGGGGAATTTCAATGGTTTTTTACGAGTGAAATGTCCAGCTAACTATAACATGTGTGAAACCTATGGTTTTTTAAGTGAATTTGCAAGGTTTTTTAAATGCTAATTTCTAACTATAACTTGTGTGAAACCTATGTTTTTTTTAGTGAATTTGTAAGGTTTTTTAAATGCTAATTTATGTATGTATTATTATATTTTTTATATATTTATTTTACAATAAACTACCTATGTATATAGTTATAGATTGACTGTATCCTGTAATATGGAATGGCTCAGCTCTTTTTTTTTTAATTTGGATAAAGTTGAACAGCATACTTATTATATCTTCTATAAACGTATAAACAGTTTAAATTGTTTATTTTTTTAAGGGTTTTCGCACCGTGCGCGCACCGTGCGCACAAAAATTTTTTTTTACCCTTCGGAGTCCTTCAGGGACCCCCTGACAAAGGCTAGGGGGTCAGGAACTCTCTACACTGCCCCCTTTTCACGTTCTCCACCTTTTTTTTTCACTGTCACACACAAAATGGCGTCCGACACTTCCTGATTTCGACCGATTCGAATGTTGACTGACATCTAACCACCCATCAGAATTACGCTCGCGGACATTTGGTGCGCGCACGGTGCGCGCATATAGATATTTATGTACATTTAACTGCAATTTTCTCAGGAACTACTGAACAGATTGGCACAATATATGCAAATGGCACATGCCTGACCTGAGGACTACCTGTTTGCCAAATTTCAAGCAATTCTGTTCAGCCGTTCGGGCTGTACCTTCGACTAAAGGTCCTATGAGAAAATGCATGGGGAAAACGTGTTTTGGGACCCCACTTTTTTCTCAGCCCCCGCTTGACGAATCACCCCGAGACTTTCAGGGTAGGAGCTGAGCGGAGCGCCCCAATAGTTTTGAAAATTTCACGAAGATAAGTCAACCGGCGCCAAAGTTATTCAAAATAGAATTTTCAGATTACCTATGGGAACTAGGTCCTAACTATCACTATCTACTGGCGACCGCCAGTAGATAATATATATATATATATATATATATATATATATATATATATATATATATATATATATATATATATATATGTCCAACAAATGCCACGAACACTGCAAACTACTTAATGGGCGGGTGCCTCTTCCGTGATCGTGGATGTATGTATTACTGAAATTGTGAACAATGCTCCTACTCCAGCAAACGCAATATGGCTGGAGGTCGTATTACGGCAGGGCGAGGGTTCGAGCCCACATTGCGTGATGGAACTCAACTGAATATTTGATTTTTTGCCTGCATTTAATGTTTCTACTAAGAAGCAATATTCACGTTAACGTGCACAAAGACGGCAGAAAATGCACCCAGAACTCAATGGGACAGTTTAAAGATGGCGGATACGGGCACGGACAGTGAGGAATGTATCCCGTAGTCCGCTTTCCACCACGGCATTCTGACTGTCCAATGGAAAAGGACAGTAATGTTTAAATGTGAGGCCATTGTAATTTCAGTAATACAGGCATTGAGAAAGGCGGAAATCGCCGAAACGCGTTTGCCGATAATAAAGATATTTTCAACGGAACAGTGAGTGCTCCATTGTCTCCTTGGTGGGGGCATCTTGTTTGGTATGAATATTACGTGACATCCACGATCACGGAAGAGGCACCCGCCCATTAAGTAGTTCGCAGTGTTCGTGGCATTTGTTGGACAAGTACTTTTTGGCTGCCGAACCGCCGCTGACCGTTCCAGCTGAGCGCTAGTTGACACGAAGTCGGCACTACTCAAGTGATGGAAATGTGGACAATGCTCCTACTCCAGCAAACGCAATATGGCTGGAGGTCGGATTACGGCAGGGCGAGGGTTCGAGCCCACATTGCGTGATGGAACTCAACTGAATATTTGATTTTTTGCCTGCATTTAATGTTTCTACTAAGAAGCAATATTCACGTTAACGTGCACAAAGACGGCAGAAAATGCACCCAGAACTCAATGGGACAGTTTAAAGATGGCGGATACGGGCACGGACAGTGAGGAATGTATCCCGTAGTCCGCTTTCCACCACGGCATTCTGACTGTCCAATGGAAAAGGACAGTAATGTTTAAATGTGAGGCCATTGTAATTTCAGTAATACAGGCATTGAGAAAGGCGGAAATCGGCGAAACGCGTTTGCCGATAATAAAGATATTTTCAACGGAACCGTGAGTGCTCCATTGTCTCCTATATATATATGATACACAACAGGTTGTCCCAGTGGAGAGGTCACTCATGGTGGGGTTACAGCACAAACGCCATCGGCAGCAGCAGTAACAGCCCTTCCTCCTGTCTCCAACATGGCCAAACGCGTTTCGGAGCGCTATGCTCCTTGATCACTGGCATTCAAAACAATGGGGAACAGCGGCCTTGTGCGGAACTTGCATTTATTAGATAATCAGGTCCCGCCCATGTGGGCGTTAACAGCAATGCCTCATGGATAAGGTAGTCCATTCACTTATTCCATCACAACCCCAGTGGGCGCCGTTAGTTCCTTGAAAAAATATTAACAATTCTCAGTGAAAGAGTAAAATTCAATGTCAATCCCCAGTGGGTAGAGCAGGTAGGAAAACGCTGTCACGCTGTCCAATATATCCCGGTAGCGAGGCCCCCATCATTCCAACCGGTGCTCGTGATTACAAACACCGCAGATCCGCCATTCGGCGGCGGGACGTCTCCGCGGCTGGACTGGCCGCTAAACATGATACACAACAGGTTGTCCCAGTGGAGAGGTCACTCATGGTGGGGTTACAGCACAAACGCCATCGGCAGCAGCAGTAACAGCCCTTCCTCCTGTCTCCAACATGGCCAAACGCGTTTCGGAGCGCTATGCTCCTTGATCACTGGCATTCAAAACAATGGGGAACAGCGGCCTTGTGCGGAACTTGCATTTATTAGATAATCAGGTCCCGCCCATGTGGGCGTTAACAGCAATGCCTCATGGATAAGGTAGTCCATTCACTTATTCCATCACAACCCCAATGGGCGCCGTTAGTTCCTTGAAAAAATATTAACAATTCTCAGTGAAAGAGTAAAATTCAATGTCAATCCCCAGTGGGTAGAGCAGGTAGGAAAACGCTGTCACGCTGTCCAATATATCCCGGTAGCGAGGCCCCCATCATTCCAACCGGTGCTCGTGATTACAAACACCGCAGATCCGCCATTCGGCGGCGGGACGTCTCCGCGGCTGGACTTGCCGCTAAACATGATACACAACAGGTTGTCCCAGTGGAGAGGTCACTCATGGTGGGGTTACAGCACAAACGCCATCGGCAGCAGCAGTAACAGCGCTTCCTCCTGTCTCCAACATGGCCAAACGCGTTTCGGAGCGCTATGCTCCTTGATCACTGGCATTCAAAACAATGGGGAACAGCGGCCTTGTGCGGAACTTGCATTTATTAGATTATCAGGTCCCGCCCATGTGGGCGTTAACAGCAATGCCTCATGGATAAGGTAGTCCATTCACTTATTCCATCACAACCCCAGTGGGCGCCGTTAGTTCCTTGAAAAAATATTAACAATTCTCAGTGAAAGAGTAAAATTCAATGTCAATCCCCAGTGGGTAGAGCAGGTAGGAAAACGCTGTCACGCTGTCCAATATATCCCGGTAGCGAGGCTCCCATCATTCCAACCGGTGCTCGTGATTACAAACACCGCAGATCCGCCATTCGGCGGCGGGACGTCTCCGCGGCTGGACTGGCCGCTAAACATGATACACAACAGGTTGTCCCAGTGGAGAGGTCACTCATGGTGGGGTTACAGCACAAACGCCATCGGCAGCAGCAGTAACAGCCCTTCCTCCTGTCTCCAACATGGCCAAACGCGTTTCGGAGCGCTATGCTCCTTGATCACTGGCATTCAAAACAATGGGGAACAGCGGCCTTGTGCGGAACTTGCATTTATTAGATAATCAGGTCCCGCCCATGTGGGCGTTAACAGCAATGCCTCATGGATAAGGTAGTCCATTCACTTATTCCATCACAACCCCAGTGGGTGCCGTTAGTTCCTTGAAAAAATATTAACAATTCTCAGTGAAAGAGTAAAATTCAATGTCAATCCCCAGTGGGTAGAGCAGGTAGGAAAACGCTGTCACGCTGTCCAATATATCCCGGTAGCGAGGCCCCCATCATTCCAACCGGTACTCGTGATTACAAACACCGCAGATCCGCCATTCGGCGGCGGGACGTCTCCGCGGCTGGACTGGCCGCTAAACATGATACACAACAGGTTGTCCCAGTGGAGAGGTCACTCATGGTGGGGTTACAGCACAAACGCCATTGGCAGCAGCAGTAACAGCCCTTCCTCCTGTCTCCAACATGGCCAAACGCGTTTCGGAGCGCTATGCTCCTTGATCACTGGCATTCAAAACAATGGGGAACAGCGGCCTTGTGCGGAACTTGCATTTATTAGATAATCAGGTCCCGCCCATGTGGGCGTTAACAGCAATGCCTCATGGATAAGGTAGTCCATTCACTTATTCCATCACAACCCCAGTGGGCGCCGTTAGTTCCTTGAAAAAATATTAACAATTCTCAGTGAAAGAGTAAAATTCAATGTCAATCCCCAGTGGGTAGAGCAGGTAGGAAAACGCTGTCACGCTGTCCAATATATCCCGGTAGCGAGGCCCCCATCATTCCAACCGGTGCTCGTGATTACAAACACCGCAGATCCGCCATTCGGCGGCGGGACGTCTCCGCGGCTGGACTGGCCGCTAAACATGATACACAACAGGTTGTCCCAGTGGAGAGGTCACTCATGGTGGGGTTACAGCACAAACGCCATCGGCAGCAGCAGTAACAGCCCTTCCTCCTGTCTCCAACATGGCCAAACGCGTTTCGGAGCGCTATGCTCCTTGATCACTGGCATTCAAAACAATGGGGAACAGCGGCCTTGTGCGGAACTTGCATTTATTAGATAATCAGGTCCCGCCCATGTGGGCGTTAACAGCAATGCCTCATGGATAAGGTAGTCCATTCACTTATTCCATCACAACCCCAGTGGGCGCCGTTAGTTCGCCCGAAACGCGTTTGGTGAATCGAGGGATATGAGCGAGAGCAGCGACTTTGTCACCGCCGGGGATGTGAGTGCAGTAACTCTTCTCTGTGTGACATCTCCTATATATCGGCAACCTTGGTTTAATGTTATGCGGCCAGTCTGGTCGCGGAGATTTCCCGCCGCTAATTTTAGCGGATCCTGGCGTTTTAACACAGCGCCGTGTGGAATTGAGGAGGCCTCATCTTCGGGGGATATTGGTGCCAAGGGAACTGCATTGAGCACATCTCCATACCTGCAACGGGGCAGCAACGCCCACCTGGGTGTACTTTGGATAACCTGGGGTCCTTACAAGCATATTGACTGCATCTACCACAATGCAATGCCTGACGACGCCCATTGGGGCGGGACCTTAATTCCAATAAAATGGTTTCCTTACAACAGAAGCTGCCTCCGTGTTTGTCTGCACCAGTGATCAAGGGCTCACCGCCCGAAACGCGTTTGGTGAATCGAGGGATATGAGCGAGAGCAGCGACTTTGTCACCGCCGGGGATGTGAGTGCGGTAACTCTTCTCTGTGTGACATCTCCTATATGGGCAACCTTGGTTTAATGTTATGCGGCCAGTCCGGTCGCGGAGATGTCCCGCCGCTAATTTTAGCGGATCCTGGCGTTTTAACACAGCGCCGTGTGGAATTGAGGAGGCCTCATCTTCGGGGGATATTGGTGCCAAGGGAACTGCATTGAGCACATCTCCATACCTGCAACGGGGCAGCAACGCCCACCTGGGTGTACTTTGGATAACCTGGGGTCCTTACAAGCATATTGACTGCATCTACCACAATGCAATGCCTGACGACGCCCATTGGGGCGGGACCTTAATTCCAATAAAATGGTTTCCTTACAACAGAAGCTGCCTCCGTGTTTGTCTGCACCAGTGATCAAGGGCTCACCGCCCGAAACGCGTTTGGTGAATCGAGGGATATGAGCGAGAGCAGCGACTTTGTCACCGCCGGGGATGTGAGTGCGGTAACTCTTCTCTGTGTGACATCTCCTATATGGGCAACCTTGGTTTAAAAGCCCCCCCGCTTGCCAAGGCGGGTCTGAAGTGCTCGATGGGAGCGCTCGTGTGAACGGAGGATGCCTGTATCACAGTGTACTACTTGCAAGTGGAGGACAGTTTGGTGAAGCCTCTCGCCCTATTGGGTATGACATTTTTACGAATGGAGGCAGCGGAACCCACTTGGGGAGTGAACTTTTGAGCCTGTGTAGTATATTACAAACTGCAATTACCAGCATGCTACGGCGCCCACTGGGGCGGGGCTTATCATTTAAATAAATTTGTTCTTTGATTCCGCCTCCTGTGTTCAGCCAGCCAGTGATCAAGAGTGTAATACTCGAAACGCGTATGGCAGAAGGGAAGGCTGCTATCTGCTATCTGCTCTGAAGCTCTGCAACCTGTGGTGTTAGTGCGGATATCTCTCCGTGTGTGGCGATTCCTTTTGGGGCAACTCGTGTGTTTATATTTAGTGGCTGTCCAGCCACGGAAAAGCCCCCCCGCTTGCCAAGGCGGGTCTGAAGTGCTCGATGGGAGCGCTCGTGTGAACGGAGGATGCCTGTATCACAGTGTACTACTTGCAAGTGGAGGACAGTTTGGTGAAGCCTCTCGCCCTATTGGGTATGACATTTTTACGAATGGAGGCAGCGGAACCCACTTGGGGAGTGAACTTTTGAGCCTGTGTAGTATATTACAAACTGCAATTACCAGCATGCTACGGCGCCCACTGGGGCGGGGCTTATCATTTAAATAAATTTGTTCTTTGATTCCGCCTCCTGTGTTCAGCCAGCCAGTGATCAAGAGTGTAATACTCGAAACGCGTATGGCAGAAGGGAAGGCTGCTATCTGCTATCTGCTCTGAAGCTCTGCAACCTGTGGTGTTAGTGCGGATATCTCTCCGTGTGTGGCGATTCCTTTTGGGGCAACTCGTGTGTTTATATTTAGTGGCTGTCCAGCCACGGAAAAGCCCCCCCGCTTGCCAAGGCGGGTCTGAAGTGCTCGATGGGAGCGCTCGTGTGAACGGAGGATGCCTGTATCACAGTGTACTACTTGCAAGTGGAGGACAGTTTGGTGAAGCCTCTCGCCCTATTGGGTATGACATTTTTACGAATGGAGGCAGCGGAACCCACTTGGGGAGTGAACTTTTGAGCCTGTGTAGTATTTTACAAACTGCAATTACCAGCATGCTACGGCGCCCACTGGGGCGAGGCTTATCATTTAAATAAATTTGTTCTTTGATTCCGCCTCCTGTGTTCAGCCAGCCAGTGATCAAGAGTGTAATACTCGAAACGCGTATGGCAGAAGGGAAGGCTGCTATCTGCTATCTGCTCTGAAGCTCTGCAACCTGTGGTGTTAGTGCGGATATCTCTCCGTGTGTGGCGATTCCTTTTGGGGCAACTCGTGTGTTTATATTTAGTGGCTGTCCAGCCACGGAAAAGCCCCCCCGCTTGCCAAGGCGGGTCTGAAGTGCTCGATGGGAGCGCTCGTGTGAACGGAGGATGCCTGTATCACAGTGTACTACTTGCAAGTAGAGGACAGTTTGGTGAAGCCTCTCGCCCTATTGGGTATGACATTTTTACGAATGGAGGCAGCGGAACCCACTTGGGGAGTGAACTTTTGAGCCTGTGTAGTATATTACAAACTGCAATTACCAGCATGCTACGGCGCCCACTGGGGCGGGGCTTATCATTTAAATAAATTTGTTCTTTGATTCCGCCTCCTGTGTTCAGCCAGCCAGTGATCAAGAGTGTAATACTCGAAACGCGTATGGCAGAAGGGAAGGCTGCTATCTGCTATCTGCTCCGAAGCTCTGCAACCTGTGGTGTTAGTGCGGATATCTCTCCGTGTGTGGCGATTCCTTTTGGGGCAACTCGTGTGTTTATATTTAGTGGCTGTCCAGCCACGGAAAAGCCCCCCCGCTTGCCAAGGCGGGTCTGAAGTGCTCGATGGGAGCGCTCGTGTGAACGGAGGATGCCTGTATCACAGTGTACTACTTGCAAGTGGAGGACAGTTTGGTGAAGCCTCTCGCCCTATTAGGTATGACATTTTTACGAATGGAGGCAGCGGAACCCACTTGGGGAGTGAACTTTTGAGCCTGTGTAGTATATTACAAACTGCAATTACCAGCATGCTACGGCGCCCACTGGGGCGGGGCTTATCATTTAAATAAATTTGTTCTTTGATTCCGCCTCCTGTGTTCAGCCAGCCAGTGATCAAGAGTGTAATACTCGAAACGCGTATGGCAGAAGGGAAGGCTGCTATCTGCTATCTGCTCTGAAGCTCTGCAACCTGTGGTGTTAGTGCGGATATCTCTCCGTGTGTGGCGATTCCTTTTGGGGCAACTCGTGTGTTTATATTTAGTGGCTGTCCAGCCACGGAAAAGCCCCCCCGCTTGCCAAGGCGGGTCTGAAGTGCTCGATGGGAGCGCTCATGTGAACGGAGGATGCCTGTATCACAGTGTACTACTTGCAAGTGGAGGACAGTTTGGTGAAGCCTCTCGCCCTATTGGGTATGACATTTTTACGAATGGAGGCAGCGGAACCCACTTGGGGAGTGAACTTTTGAGCCTGTGTAGTATATTACAAACTGCAATTACCAGCATGCTACGGCGCCCACTGGGGCGGGGCTTATCATTTAAATAAATTTGTTCTTTGATTCCGCCTCCTGTGTTCAGCCAGCCAGTGATCAAGAGTGTAATACTCGAAACGCGTATGGCAGAAGGGAAGGCTGCTATCTGCTATCTGCTCTGAAGCTCTGCAACCTGTGGTGTTAGTGCGGATATCTCTCCGTGTGTGGCGATTCCTTTTGGGGCAACTCGTGTGTTTATATTTAGTGGCTGTCCAGCCACGGAAAAGCCCCCCCGCTTGCCAAGGCGGGTCTGAAGTGCTCGATGGGAGCGCTCGTGTGAACGGAGGATGCCTGTATCACAGTGTACTACTTGCAAGTGGAGGACAGTTTGGTGAAGCCTCTCGCCCTATTGGGTATGACATTTTTACGAATGGAGGCAGCGGAACCCACTTGGGGAGTGAACTTTTGAGCCTGTGTAGTATATTACAAACTGCAATTACCAGCATGCTACGGTGCCCACTGGGGCGGGGCTTATCATTTAAATAAATTTGTTCTTTGATTCCGCCTCCTGTGTTCAGCCAGCCAGTGATCAAGAGTGTAATACTCGAAACGCGTATGGCAGAAGGGAAGGCTGCTATCTGCTATCTGCTCTGAAGCTCTGCAACCTGTGGTGTTAGTGCGGATATCTCTCCGTGTGTGGCGATTCCTTTTGGGGCAACTCGTGTGTTTATATTTAGTGGCTGTCCAGCCACGGAAAAGCCCCCCCGCTTGCCAAGGCGGGTCTGAAGTGCTCGATGGGAGCGCTCGTGTGAACGGAGGATGCCTGTATCACAGTGTACTACTTGCAAGTGGAGGACAGTTTGGTGAAGCCTCTCGCCCTATTGGGTATGACATTTTTACGAATGGAGGCAGCGGAACCCACTTGGGGAGTGAACTTTTGAGCCTGTGTAGTATATTACAAACTGCAATTACCAGCATGCTACGGCGCCCACTGGGGCGGGGCTTATCATTTAAATAAATTTGTTCTTTGATTCCGCCTCCTGTGTTCAGCCAGCCAGTGATCAAGAGTGTATTACTCGAAACGCGTATGGCAGAAGGGAAGGCTGCTATCTGCTATCTGCTCTGAAGCTCTGCAACCTGTGGTGTTAGTGCGGATATCTCTCCGTGTGTGGCGATTCCTTTTGGGGCAACTCGTGTGTTTATATTTAGTGGCTGTCCAGCCACGGAAAAGCCCCCCCGCTTGCCAAGGCGGGTCTGAAGTGCTCGATGGGAGCGCTCGTGTGAACGGAGGATGCCTGTATCACAGTGTACTACTTGCAAGTGGAGGACAGTTTGGTGAAGCCTCTCGCCCTATTGGGTATGACATTTTTACGAATGGAGGCAGTGGAACCCACTTGGGGAGTGAACTTTTGAGCCTGTGTAGTATATTACAAACTGCAATTACCAGCATGCTACGGCGCCCACTGGGGCGGGGCTTATCATTTAAATAAATTTGTTCTTTGATTCCGCCTCCTGTGTTCAGCCAGCCAGTGATCAAGAGTGTAATACTCGAAACGCGTATGGCAGAAGGGAAGGCTGCTATCTGCTATCTGCTCTGAAGCTCTGCAACCTGTGGTGTTAGTGCGGATATCTCTCCGTGTGTGGCGATTCCTTTTGGGGCAACTCGTGTGTTTATATTTAGTGGCTGTCCAGCCACGGAAAAGCCCCCCCGCTTGCCAAGGCGGGTCTGAAGTGCTCGATGGGAGCGCTCGTGTGAACGGAGGATGCCTGTATCACAGTGTACTACTTGCAAGTGGAGGACAGTTTGGTGAAGCCTCTCGCCCTATTGGGTATGACATTTTTACGAATGGAGGCAGCGGAACCCACTTGGGGAGTGAACTTTTGAGCCTGTGTAGTATATTACAAACTGCAATTACCAGCATGCTACGGCGCCCACTGGGGCGGGGCTTATCATTTAAATAAATTTGTTCTTTGATTCCGCCTCCTGTGTTCAGCCAGCCAGTGATCAAGAGTGTAATACTCGAAACGCGTATGGCAGAAGGGAAGGCTGCTGTCTGCTATCTGCTCTGAAGCTCTGCAACCTGTGGTGTTAGTGCGGATATCTCTCCGTGTGTGGCGATTCCTTTTGGGGCAACTCGTGTGTTTATATTTAGTGGCTGTCCAGCCACGGAAAAGCCCCCCCGCTTGCCAAGGCGGGTCTGAAGTGCTCGATGGGAGCGCTTGTGTGAACGGAGGATGCCTGTATCACAGTGTACTACTTGCAAGTGGAGGACAGTTTGGTGAAGCCTCTCGCCCTATTGGGTATGACATTTTTACGAATGGAGGCAGCGGAACCCACTTGGGGAGTGAACTTTTGAGCCTGTGTAGTATATTACAAACTGCAATTACCAGCATGCTACGGCGCCCACTGGGGCGGGGCTTATCATTTAAATAAATTTGTTCTTTGATTCCGCCTCCTGTGTTCAGCCAGCCAGTGATCAAGAGTGTAATACTCGAAACGCGTATGGCAGAAGGGAAGGCTGCTATCTGCTATCTGCTCTGAAGCTCTGCAACCTGTGGTGTTAGTGCGGATATCTCTCCGTGTGTGGCGATTCCTTTTGGGGCAACTCGTGTGTTTATATTTAGTGGCTGTCCAGCCACGGAAAAGCCCCCCCGCTTGCCAAGGCGGGTCTGAAGTGCTCGATGGGAGCGCTCGTGTGAACGGAGGATGCCTGTATCACAGTGTACTACTTGCAAGTGGAGGACAGTTTGGTGAAGCCTCTCGCCCTATTGGGTATGACATTTTTACGAATGGAGGCAGCGGAACCCACTTGGGGAGTGAACTTTTGAGCCTGTGTAGTATATTACAAACTGCAATTACCAGCATGCTACGGCGCCCACTGGGGCGGGGCTTATCATTTAAATAAATTTGTTCTTTGATTCCGCCTCCTGTGTTCAGCCAGCCAGTGATCAAGAGTGTAATACTCGAAACGCGTATGGCAGAAGGGAAGGCTGCTATCTGCTATCTGCTCTGAAGCTCTGCAACCTGTGGTGTTAGTGCGGATATCTCTCCGTGTGTGGCGATTCCTTTTGGGGCAACTCGTGTGTTTATATATATATATATATATATATATATATATATATATATATATATATATTTTTTTTTTAAATCACTGACAAAAAACAAAGGTTAATTGACAATATAGTTAGATTTGGCAATAATATCTTACTTTACATTAACAAATTAACAAGGCAGAGGTTAAAGTGACTTTCTAATATGGTGGAAATGTCAGTTGAAGTGTATTATTTTAAACTCTTATAACTGTGAAATTCATTAGCTATAGTTAACGGAAGTAACTATAACCGATATAGCATTGAGTGGTGAGTTCAACGTCTCTGTTTTGCCTCTTATTCCATTCCCCATTTTACCACTGGCCTTCATATTCCTGTGCACGTGGTCACTGGTGGAGGCGGTGAGAGATGGAAGAGTTCATCACTCCTTTTGGAACCCAAGTACAAGTTTTGTGCTCCCTGACATTGCCCCTCACCCAGGCCTGGCTGTCCAGCACCTTCCTGAAGCTCAGCCCCACCAACAGTTTCTGAAGAACCCACAGTGTATGATCCATAAACAGTGTGAAATGCCCAAGACCATCATATGTTACAGTGATGCCGAAGCCTAAGGGCCTCATGTAGGTAGCCCAATACCGGTCGGTAACGGCCGATTTTCGGTAATTATACCGTTACCGACCGGTATTTAGGCTTTTGCAATGTAGGGGGCACATTACAGGATTCGGTAATTTACCGAATCGGTAAAATTACCGAATCGGTAATTTTACCGATTCGGTAAATACCGAATCCTGTAATGATATGTAGGGGGAGTGTGTGGGTGTCGTGTCGAGTCGGTATTTACCACCAACTAATAGTTGGTGGTAAATGAAGAATGGCTCTGGAAATGCATTTTCAAGCGCTTAGAAGTGTGCAATGTGGCAGACATACATGCCCTTAGGGCATGTATGTGTGCCACATGTGCACACATGCAGGAATCAGGGGTGCAACAGGGTGTCAATGTGACACCCTGCCACCCTTGATTGTGCTCCCCCCATTACCGAATCGGTATTTACCGATTCGGTAATGAGGCATACCTTCCCATTGATTCAATCAATGGGAAGGTATGCCTCATTACCGAATCGGTAAATACCGATTCGGTAATTACCGAATTTCTACGAATCGGTAATTTTTACCGAATGAATACCTACATAGCATTTACCACTTCATAAATACCGAATCGGTATGATTCGGTATTTATGAAGTGGTAAATGCCAGGCCACCTACATAAGGCCCCTAAATGCGGGTTTTACACCGTGGAATGTTCACTCTCTGTAATGTAGCTATGGAGTTCATTTAATGTCTGAGAAAGGAAAAGACCAAAAATATTTAAACATGCACCGAAAGATAGATGAGTTCCACATAGAAATAAAGGTGTACAATGCCTAAAATATATTTTCTTTCTACTGGAAGTCTCCTGGCGAATGCATTGACACGCAGTAGATGTATAAGATCAATAAATCAGCTAACAGTTATGTTTAAAATGGGTAAGACAAAAGATAAATGTTTCTGTTTAGAATTGTTTAGCAAAACGCATTTCCATGCCTGCTTTCAAACAATGACATGGTCTTTATACAAAGAGACATATTTGAAATGTTATGAAAAAGAGCATCATAAAGCATTTTTTATTAAGATACAAAGGGTCATATTTACAAGCCCCTTGCGCCACCAGTACATCACTTTTCCCATGTAAAAAATGATGCAAAAGGGGCGCAAGAGCCTTGTAAATAAGCCCCAAAGTATGTTACACCCAAAACGCAAGTAGGATCATAATCAAGTTATCTACCTATTGCGGTCACTTGTGTTGTATTTGGTGTTCTAAAATGTACGGCACAATTTTTTTTTTGTTTTATAAATCTTTTTATTTGCATTTTAACCAACATTGACACCACTAACAAGTCACAGGTGATGATCCGCATTCCCGGGCGTCCCCCCACCCCTCCATCCATCATCCACAATGACAGCACTGTGAACCTCTGCTCATCCAAATCCAGTCTCCTCCCCCCACACATGAGTCCACTATGCTCTTTTAGTCCCCATCAGCTCCCCACAGGTCTAGGGCCCCTGGGCCGCCCACCGGTAACTTGGAACAAAGCCTTGGGTAGACAGACTCTCAGTGCATCAATCCGGTCCCAGACCTCCATCTAGGCCATAATACCGTCTCCACTTTCCCCATACTCTACGAAACTTCCGGGAACAGCCTCTTGCTTTATAGGTGACCCTCTGCGCCGCCATATACATATCCATCACCCTCCTCCAGTCCCCCAATTGGGGAGGTAGTGACGCTCCCCACACACGTGCCACGTCTCTCTTCGCCACCACCAGTGCTAGCATCACAAAGATCAGGTGCGGGCGGCTCAGATGCACATCAGTAGTTCTCCCTAATAAAACGAATTTTGGTTCTACAGAGAGCTTTGCCTCAAGCACCTTACTTAATTCTCCCAGTATTTGTGTCCAGTACGTATGGATAGTGGGGCAGTCCCAAATAATATGATAGAAGGTCCCCTACGGGTGTCCACACTGAAGACAACAGGGGTCACTGGCTCTACCCATATGGTGTAGCCTAACCCTGTCATAGTATACCTTGTGCAATATCTTATACTGAATGAGTCGTAGGTGGGATTTAATCGCGACTTCTCTGTGATGCATCAGGGCTGCTTCCCAATCTAGTGTGTCCATCTCGCCCAAGTCCTGCTCCCAGGCTGATCTCAGTTTCCATAGTCTGTCCTGAGTGTTGTTATTCAGGGTTTTGTATGTCAGGGATACTAGCTTATTGGGTACCCGTTCTTGCAACAGGCGACCCTCCAGTGGAGCATATTCTGGCAAGGGCGAGGAGAGTGTCGCCTCCGCCCTCCAGGCATGGTGCAGCTGGGAATATTTGAAGAGCTGAGTGGGGCGTAGTCCATACTATGCCGCCAAGGTCCCATAGGGTTTAAGCTTCCCTTTCGCCACCAGATCCCCTAACGTGGAGATCCCGATATTATCCCAGCCTTCAAAACCCCTGAGTTTGTGGAGCTCCTTTAGCCAAGGGCAATTCCATATCGGTGTCTGCTTTGTCGGTTTACGTGTCCACCCCATCTTCCTCGTTGCCTTTTCCCAGACCTGTATAGTTATCTGCGTGGCCGAGAGTAACCTCCGTTTTCCAGGGCCCCCATACAAATAATGTAGGCTGGTGCGACGCACCATAGTATCCCTTTCCAGTCTATATGTCGGGTGATCCGCTGGCGCGTGGAGCCACTCGTTTATCGGCGCCAGATGTTCAGCCCAATAATATGCCTCCACATCTGGCAAGGAAATCCCTCCATTATACTGATTTCTCTGGAGCGTGTCCAGGGCGATTCTCGGTTGTTTTCCCACCCACAGCACTTCCGCATTGATTACTTTAAACGTCTGTCTGGGGAGGGGGAAATATTCATTCTGTAGGGCATATAGAAAGCACGGCAATGTTATCATCTTAAACATTGTGGCTTGGCCTAATATCGTGAGGGGAAGGTTCTTCCATCTAAGGGCATCGTCTGCAAAATTCCCAATCACTCGTTGGATGTTTTTTTGATAGGACAGGTGTCTGTCTGTAGTAAGATATATCCCCAGGTACATGAACCTTGTCTGGGTGACCTGGAGGGCGCCAGACAAGGGGGCCACTCCTCCTCCCGTCTCGGGATATATAGGATTGATTTATGCCAATTTATCGTGTACCCCGAAAAGGAGCCATACCGACCCAGGAGCTTGAACAGTGCAGGGACTGTGGTGGCCGGTTGCGCTACATATAGCAGAATATCATCCGCATATAACGATATTTTTTCTTCCCGCGCGTCGGTCTGCGATATCTGAAAGCCTCGTATCTCCTCTGCCTGCCGGACCTCACAGGCCACTATTTCAATAGTGAGGGCAAATAGCAGTGGAGACAGGGGGCATCCCTGCCGGGTCCCCCTCCTAATAGGAAAGTCTTCCAATAGGATCCCGTTTACATTAACCCGGGCTCTGGGGTCCGCATATAAAAGTCCCACCCATTTCCTAAAGATAGGGCCAACGCCGAACTTAGTCAAAGCCGCTTCCAGAAAAGGCCAATGCACCGCATTGAACGCTTTTTCAGCGTCAAGAGAGAGGAACATATGCGGGTCTTCCCGCCCCTTCACCTCCATAAGCCAGTTATGAGTCCGCCGCAAATTTTGCCTAGTCGCCTTATCTGGGAGGAATCCCGTCTGGTCCTGGTGTACCAGGCTGGAAATCACCTGACGCAGGCGAAAGGCCAAGATCGTCGCCAGTAGTTTAGCATCCACATTCAGGAGGGAGATTGGTCTATATGACGCGCAGTCCTCGGGGGGCCTGCCTTCTTTTTATATAGGTACTATCGTGGCCAGTCGCAGGTCAAGGGGGAGGGTACCCTCCTGGGTCACATCCCTAAAGAGCGCTAAGAGATGGGGCGTCAGCAAATCAACACCCCTTTTGAAGAATTCAGCTGGGAGTCCATTGGGCCCAGGGGATTTCCCTGGTCGTAGTCTGTTTATTGCCCCTCTAATTTCAGTGGCCGATATGTCGACTTCGAGGGCATCCTTGTCTTCGTCCGCTAAGATCGGGGTTTGAATAGTGAGTAAGTAAGCCAATATCTCTTCTGATTCACCTAATTCCCTGGCTTTATAAAATTCCCGAAAGTAGGAAGCGAACGTCTGGACGATCTGGGCATCCCCCCTCCGTAGCTGTCCCTGTCCGTCGACCACACCGTCTACCCACCTGGCATCCTGTTCCTTACGGCTTAACCATGCCAGCAGCTTTCCGGACTTGTCCCCAACATCATAGAGCCTGTGTAGGGTTGCCAGTGCCTGTGATTTCGCCTCGTCCATGGCCAAGGCTTTATATTGCTGCTGAGTATCAGTGAGGCGCCGAAGCACCTGCGGGTCCCTTCCGGACAGATACCACCGCTCTAGGTCTAATATTTGAATTTCCAAGGTATGAAGATCCTGTTGCGTCTTCCGCTTCCCCCAGGATATCCGATTTTGGGCCTGGTCACGGAGCACCGTTTTGTAGGCCTCCCACACGATAACACCCGATTGTACTGAGCCTACATTGTCTGCAAAATATACTTTCGTGTCAGCCCTAAGGCCCTGCAGTATCTCATTATTCTGCAAGTCCCATGCCGTCAGTCGCCAACCCCTATTACTGGCTCGGAGCTTCCCACCCAGTCGAACCAGAAGGGGGGAATGGTCCGAGATTCCCCTTGCTAAATACTCGGCTTCATCATCCGCCCCTAGTGCGTGTCGGGGGAGGAAGATATAGTCCAGTCTGGAGTGTACCCTATGGGCCCCTGAGTAATAGGAATAGCCACTGCTATCCGGGTGCTGCCGCCGCCACACGTCTGTCAGGCCCAGTGTAGTCATTACCCTAGCCAAAGGGGTAGTTGTAGAATTGTCGGCGCGGGTCCTTGATCGGTCCATGGGGGTGGACATGACGTCATTAAAGTCACCACCTATGATGTGGAGCATGTCTGGTGTGTCAAGTAGGATATCGGCCAGACCGGAAAGGGTCCTAGCCTGGAGTTTCAGGGGCACTCCGTCGCCCCCATGTTCCTGATACCCCTACATAGGTCCCCTGGGGGTCCGTCCATGTCCGAGTCACCGTAAAGGGTGGAGACTTCCGTATCAAAATAGCTACCGGGAGCCCGTCGTATAGCCTGCATGCACCAATACTTTATTGGCCCCACGGGCCAGGAACCCCTTAAGGTGGGTCTCCTGAAGGAGGACTATATCCGGGTGTAGTCTTTTAATTTATGCCGTCAGCAGTCCTCTTTTAATTTTCTACCCTAGGCCATTCACATTCCACGTGAGCACCTTGTAGGGGCCAGTCTTCAGTCCACCCCCGGAAGTCCCACAATCAGTCAGGGAGGCCATGGAGTGGTGTATATCAAGTTTACCTCTAGTGGGGGGGCCGGTGAGATGCGCGCCCGCCAGTGCGGTCCTGCGAGCCGTGTGCCAAACAAACTTGTAAACAAAAATCCTGAAACAAAACCTTCCCATCCCCAAAACAAGTACAACCCCCTCCACCCCCCTTCCCACCCCACCTCCCCCTCCCTCATGACTCATCCCCAGCAGAGTGCCAGAGAATGGACCTTAGGGCAGGCGGAGGCCTGTCGCCCTCCCGTGTCCCAACTTATGCCACAAGTTCAACCTCCTGCAGCTGTCCCGAAACCATCAAGACTCAGTCAAGAAAATATGAAATTAAAGACGGAGATCGGAAGTCAGAGACACCACAATGAACACAGCCACCAGGTTATCTCTGGTTCTCCGCCAATGTCAATGTGGAAAGAAGAGAAAGAGAAAGAAATAGGGAGAGAGTCTAGATGAGCAATAAAGGACGAAAAGAAGTGGGAGTGCGTGTCCAGCTTGCCTGCTCCGGCACAGTAGTCCATACCATGGTCAATCCTGCAGAGTCAGGGGGTTCATTCTGGGATGTCCCGTCTTCTGCTAACATTGTTTGTTCCAACGCCATTATTTCGACCGCCAAGGGGTGCAGCAAAGGGTCCATTGCCTCCTCCTCCCCAGAGGAAGAGTGTCTGCTGTCAGTTTTAGCTGCAGTTCCAATGACCTTGTCCATCCGAGGCTGTCCGAGGGGAATGCGCGCGCGGGCGCCCTCCGGGAGCCCCGAGTCAAGTGATCCGCCAGTACGTCGTCTACGGCGTCCTGTGCCTCTTGGGGCATATGGGGTGGTCTCTATGGCACGACCCCCTCGTAACTGCTGGGGTCAAGGCGGTCGGAGCGAGTCCAAAGGCCTGTTGCCAGCTCCATCCGAAGAGGCCACACCGCGCGTCCGTGTCTCCGAGGTGCCTCAGGAGGGGGGTACTCCTCTAGCCACCGCCAGGCATCCTCTGGCGTCTGAAAAAAGTGCGATCTACCCAAAAAACAGGACCTTCAGTTTGGCGGGGGAAAAGTAGTATATATTGTATCTTGCGTTCTCTCAATTTGGCTTTTACGGAGTCAAACGTACGCCTCTGCTTTTGTACTTCTCTACTGTAGTCTGGAAAGATCATTATGTGGGTGTTTTCATGGCGGAGTTCCCCTAATTTCCGGGCCTCCCTTAGTATCATGTCCCTATCCAGGAAGTTCAGAAAACGTGCAATCACGGGCCTGGGCTGGGCCCCCAGAGGTGGTCGGGCCACCAACGCCCGGTGGGCTCTTTCTATGATGAAACAAGAAGAGAACTTGCCTGTCGGGAAGGTGCTTCGCAGCCAAGTGTGTAGAAATTCCGGCATATTCGTCCCTTCGATTCCCTCTCTAAAACCCACAAAACTGAGACTATTGCGTCTTGCTCTGTTTTCCGCATCATCCACCCTCCACAGTAGGCCTTTATGAGCGGATTGGAGTTCCTTCATATCTTTGCGAAGGTCTTTTCCTGAGTCTTCCGTCTCGCCTAGTCGGGTCTCCGTTTCAGTGACCCTCTCAGCCAGGTTTCTGAGGTCCTGGCGGGGGAGCGACACCTCCGTCCCCGCTGCACCAATCTGACCCTCCAGCGCAGTCCTGGAATCCTGGATCGCCTGGAGGAGGGTATCCGTATCCGAGCAGGAGCCCGGGCGTTCCTCCTGGGGGGGGGGGGGAATGACCATCGCATATTGGTCCATTTTGCCCTGGCGAGGCGGTTTCGGTTCCCTGTCCTTCCCCATGGTGAAAACCCCTAGGCCTGGGTCCGCCTCGGCTGCCCCGCGTCTTGCGGGCAAGGGCACTCTTTGTCTGCGATACTTGTGAATCCACCACACAAGCCCGTGCTCCTCCCAAAGATGTCGCGTCGTAGGGGGGCAGTCAGGTTCACGCAGTCCGGCCCCCGCCAGGCCCCATCGCAGCTGTTCAGATGCGTAGCCACACGTAGATTGTTTCACTCTCCGGGGTCCCAGCTCCGCCTCCACCACCAGACCTGTTCCGATGTCTCTGCCGCTGGAGTAGTGGCGGTGTCCCCGAAATGGGGGGAGGGAGACACCAGGGGTAGAGGCCCAGTCCCCGGCCCTCCTCACTGACTCGGCTGCCCCCTCAGTGACTGCTGCACCCACCGGCCACGGCGTCTGCTGCTCAGGGGAGGGGGAATCGGCTCACCTTGTCTGCTGTCTTTCTCCACAATTCTGTCACCTCCAATCCAGTCTCAGCTCCTGCGTCCTCCTCCCTGCCCCTCAAATCCTGTGCTGCACTATCTTGAGGCTCCTTTGCCGGGCCCGGGGTATATTCCTATATGCAGGGGAGTGGGAAAGGCCCATCCAGTGTGACCCTTCATCGTCAGGCTGCACCCTAGCAGATCAAGCACTCCTTGGGAAGGCGCTGCCCCCTGTCGCCGCCCGGCCGCCCTCCTCCACACAGTCCTTCCACGTTCTTTACCTCCAGGGGGTCGTTTCATTCATATCCCACCACTCAGGCTCCCGGTCGCGGTCCCTCGCCGCCTTCTGCAGGTCCGCTACGGCGCTCCCCCACCGGTACGGAGATACGGAGGTCCTCCCACTAGTCAGGGGCCTCCAACGCACCTTCACACGCGGGTCCGTCTCCGCGTCTCAGTTCCCCGTCACCGCTGCGCCTTTGTTTCTTGGTGGGGGAGGGACTCCGCACTTGGCTCCGATGTACGGCACAAAGTTAAGTATGAGACAGCACAAATAATTATTTGTTATTTGTCAATTCAGGAATTCCTGTTGGAAGTTTGTGCGACCAAGTAATGTGTAGTTGCTGATAAATTGCAATCATGAACTAACTGATTAAAATGTTTGCATCAAATAATGAGATCTGTGAAAGAAAACATTGTTTCTTTCCATCAGAAGTCTCATGGCAAATGCATTAATGTGATATAGAGATTTGTTTTCCTGTTCAAATGGTTTGTGCATTACAGTCGCATGCAGTGCTTTTGTACATGTGAAAATATGCTTGCAAACATAAACTTTTCTGTCTGCAAAGTAACAAAGCAGCATGTATTTTATATTCATAAATCGTGGCGTCCAAAATTGTGAAGTAATTAAGAAACCAACAGTTATTATTCAAACATGAATTCTGGAGCTAGCTTACTTGGGCATTCAAGGGCAGGTAGATAAATGGTTACAGTCCTTTCTTTCAGGAAGAACGCAGAAGATCCAATTAGCTGAGCAGATATCGGAAAAGGGTAACATCTCCTGCAGGGTCCCTCAAGGCTCCGCACTATCCCCCCTCCTTTTCAATATATACCTACAGCCCTTGGTGGCTGCGCTAGCCAAAATGGACTGCCATGTATTCAATTACGCAGATGATACCCAACTCGTCCTAAGGATTGATAACTCGGCCCATGCCCAACAGTCAGCCCGGAGTATACTCAGGTTTACGGTCAACTGGATGACTGCCAACTCTTTAAAAATCAATCCAGATAAGACGGAAGTCCTAGCTATTTCTACTAAAAATAACCCCTGGAGCGATCAGTTCTGGCCCCAGGAGCTAGGAGCCCCCCCTATTCCAGCACAAGTGGTGACAAGTCTGGGCATTAAGATCGACTCGGAGCTTTCTATGACCAATCAGGTCAATTCGGTGGTCGGAACTTGCATAGGGTTTTTGAGACAACTGAGGAGACTGGTCCCTCTTCTACCGGTCTCAACAATGAAAACGATAGTAGCAGCAACTATCGTCTCAAGACTTTATGTGGGGCTTTCGCAGAAAATTACGAATAAACTGCAGGTAGTCCTGAATGACGCAGCCAGGCTCATTTTCAGATTGCCCAGAAGAACTCATGCCACCCCCCTGCTGAGCAAATTGCACTGGCTTCCCTTTAAACAGAGACCGAAGTTTAAGGGGTTGTGCATCACTCACAAAGCTCTCTACGGACACGCCCCAGGGTACATAAAAAACGTTTACTCAAATACGTGCTAAGGCGCGCGCTCCGCTCAGCGGATGCTGGCCGGCTGATCTGCCCACGCTTCAACGCCACAGCCAAAGGTGGGAGAGCCTTTTCGGTCCTTCTGCCACAGCTCTGGAATCAGTTGCCCAGAGATCTCCGGAAAGAACCCAGACTTCTACCTTTCCGAAAAAAACTAAAAACCTTTCTTTTCAGAGAAGCTTTAGATACGGCCCTGAGGCCCTCCATCACCTAAAGAGCTGCCCCATCTCCTTGATTATGTTTCTCCCTTTTCCAGAGCGCTAAGAGACCTGGCAGTGTTTATGCGCTATACAAGAGTAAAGTAACATAACATAACATAACATATGTTCAAGGAAGTGGTAGAGTGAGGCATTAGCCACTTCAGAAACGCAAAGCTGCACCATATTTACAATGATATGGTGCAGCCTTGCGTTTCTCCCTGCGCTGGCACTACACTTAGCAGAGTAGCGCCAATGCAGGCACCCTTGTACCATAGTACAAGGGTGTCTGCGTGCAGGGGAAAGATTGTTTATGTACAGGAAGGTGTACCTTCCTGTACATAAACAATCTTTAAATGCCATTGTGTCACTTCTATGTGTGCTGTTTAATGCAGCACACATGGAAGTCATTAAATGGCATTTTTTAGTTTAATATTGCTTATGTACAGGAAGGGAGACCCTGTACATAAACAATCCAAGGCATTTTACTTTTTCCATGTGTGCTGCACAAGTAAAAGTTACATGCACTCTCTTTGTAACTATAAAAACATGCTCTACATGGAAGCACCAAAGACGTTTAATATTCTATCAAATACAAATAGGAAAATCTGTGAATGTGTTTGCGATGACAAAGCTTCAAAAGCACAACTTCAATCACCAAAGAAGCTGGATGTTCTAAAGAATCCGGGACACCCATTTTATTGCCTCCACATTGCTGCCTTCACTGGGACCAGGATGGGTCAGGACTCCAAGACCCAGGTCAAACTGCGGCTGGTTGCCGGCCTCGTCACCAGCAGCGCCAGGAGGCGCTTTAAATTCCATTGCGGGGACCCACAGTGCAGGGTGCCTGTTTTATTGCCTCCACATTGCTACCTTCACTGGGACCAGGATGGGTCTGGACTTCAAGACCCAGGTCAAACTGTGGCCGGTTGCCACCCATGTCACGAGCAGCACCAGGAGGCGCTTTAAATACCGTTGCGAGATCCCGCAGCGCGGACGTGCGCAGGCATGCCCGGGCAAAGCCTGGGCCAAGGGCGGGCTCATCTGCGCCCGTCAGCAGCCGGAGGAGGCCGGGCTGGGCCACGTCCCTGAAGTCTGTTAATAAGACCCCCAGAATTACGGTAAGAGTGGTTGAAACTGCTTTATACGAACATATCCATCCCATTGTACGTCATTTTATGGTCTCTGTTGTTTTACAATCTTGGGAAAACGTAAGTTTGCGGGTGTTGCAACAGGCAGTAAAAATAAAAATGCAAGATTGAGAGTACCCATTACGAATTACTTAAATACTGCAATGGGATTGAATAACAGTGAGATTGTCAATGTTGAGGAGCGCTTAGCGGCGACATAGATTGCACTAACTAATGTGGCTGATGATACCATACTGGATGCAATTGTATTGTACTTGTGTATCAACGATACCACTAGAAATATCAGTTTTAACTGAAGGTACAGCCTCAACTGCACCCCATGCAACTAAAGGTAAACGATTACAGAAGGAAAAAATTTAAGAATCCACCAAGCAACTACAGTCATTGTCTAAGAAACAGAGTGGGGGTCTGAGGGCTACTGTAAGTCATGACTGTTACGACAACCTGGACTTACGTTTTTAAAAGTTACATGGGAAGATGGATTCAATTAAGAAAACCTGTTATCTGAAATTTCAAAAATCAAGAGAGACGTAACCCACATTGCAAAATTAATTGTAGAGTCGCTACTACCAGAAAAACGTCCAAACGAAAATATTCTGATATTCTGATTGATACAACTGGCAAAATAGCAACGAATAATAATCAACGAACCGTCAAAAATGATACTCTACCTGGTTCACGGGATCAGTAGTATTGTGTGAAGGGAAGAACACCCCGGAGACCACGGACAAGGAAAATAGCCATACTGGCTTACACTCTATGCCGTCAGTTCACCATGTGACAAAAATGATAAGATCTAATACTAAAAATGTGGATAAACCTGAGCCCAAATTGCCACCCCCAAGGATTTCTCAGAGACCTCTACACTTACCACTGAAAAGATTCTGAAAGATGTGCCAGAATTAAAGGATGGTGTAAATGAGGATTGGGTAGAACTGAAAAACAAGGTTGTGTATTGGTTTACTAAACACTGCCATTATAACTCAAACACCCTGGCTCAAAATATCACTACGGTAAGAAGAGTACCTTGAGTGGGGAAATTACCAAAAGCTTGTGAAGGGGATTGTGTTGTCGTTTCCTTTCGATACCCAGAGCTGGTTAGAACTTTGTGAGAAGATAAATGTAATAGAGGGGATATGCCATCAAAACACCAGAACAAGATCATTACTGGGGTACCCTTAGGGTTTTTCTTTTATAAATCAAGTATGGATTATTTTAGCAAGCCTGAAATTGGCCCAACAATAGTGGAAAAGCACAGACCACTTGCTTTGTCTAACAGATTTCTACCCCTCAGAAGATGTAGTGATATGGACTGACTACACCAGGATATTGAACAAGATTCTTGCCTTATTGACAAGGTATTGCCTGTAACCCAAAATCTGTAGTCCAAAAATCTGATCCTAGTAACATGGAACAATACCCCCAGGCAGGGCTTCGTTTGGCACCCTCTATATCCACCCAGGGAGAACATTGTATCTCTATCAAATGGTCAGGGATAAACCCAACTGAATTTGTGGATTGTCTAATGAGTGATTGTAAACATGATATTGAAATCTGTAATAGGGGTATTCTACTGACAACCAGATTATTGGGGCTTTTTGTAACATCGCCGTTGCAATCTCTAGAGGTTTAAAAAGGAAAAGTAAGAAGAAAGCTATGAAAAAAACTGGTTGGTTTGATTCCCAATGCACAAAGGCAAACCAGGCATTAACATTTAATAAAATCAGGCCCAGAGATAGCGAACTTATCAAAAAACAGATGATGTTATATAAACAGACCCTAGCAAAAAGGAGAGAGAGATTCAAGATAATGCATGGGAAAAACTCTCTCAGGCTGCCAATGCAAAGGATTCATCCTTATTTTGGAAGACTATAAATCACCCGTATTTTAAATTTGGCCCCTATTACCCTGGATGAAGTCACATTGCCACTAGAAAAAAGTGCAAATGGAAAGGCACCCAGTGTCGATGGGGTTCGACCTTTTTTAATTTGATATGGGTTTTTGGGCCACACTTTTACAAAAAGTGTTTAATACTAGGGGTGGGCGGAAAATTCCGTTCCGCTCGCGGAACTTGCAAAATTTCAGCATTTCCGCATTCTGGGCGGAACGCGAAAATGTCGAAACTTCCGTGATCTGCGGCGGAACGGAATTCGGGGGTATGAGGGCAGTAGAAAGTACTTCAGTTGAGTAGAGGTATGGCACAAAATGGTGGCATCTTCTTGGTAGATACATATCAGGGCAGGATTCATTCTGGAACGATGCTCCTGTCACAAAAATTAAACCTCAACAGGAAGCACTTACAGATATAAATACAGGTGCCCGAGTTGAAGCTCAAATTCAGTAACGCATTAATCAGCCCAAAAAATCAGTGAGCACTGTCGAGGCTAGGCAGGTTTGCTTTCTCCCCATATCTACCATCTACAATTAGCTGCAGTCCTTGATGGAGGTCTTTGCATCCATGAGTTTCTCGAGCGCAATCCCCGTATAGTTCCTGTGACCAGGAGGCTGCTTTCCCCTCATCTACTGCTCTGATCGGTCTCTGACCCTATCAAGAGGCATGTGAACTCGCAAAGAAGCCCTGCCCCACACACACCACCAGTATGCAACCTCTTCCCGCCATTTTCCCACTATGATTGACAGCTCACTTAAGGGACTGCGGGGACTTTCGGCACGGTTACAAAGTTACAGACACATATGGTCACTGGCGACAACTCTTCTGGCCCTTTGCGCAGCTGTAGTGTAGGAAAAGCAGCACTTACTGATTAGCCTGTAGAAAGTACTCCAGTTGAGTAGAGGTATGGCACAAAACGATGGCATCTTCTTGGTAAATAATAAATATCAGGGCAGGATTCATTCTGGCACGATGCTCCTGTCACAAAAATTAAACCTCAACAGGAAGCACTTACAGATACAAATAAAGCAGGTGCCCGAGTTGAAGCTCAATTTCAGTAAGTATTAATCAGCCCAAAAATTTAGTGAGCACTGTCGAGGCTGGGCAGGTGTGCTTTCTCCCCATATCTACCATCTATAATTAGCTGTAGTCCTTGATGGAGGTCTTTGCATCCATGAGTTTCTCGAGCGCAATCCCCGTGTAGTTCCTGTGACCAGGAGGCTGCTTTTCCCTCATCGGCTGTTCTGATCGTTCTCTAACCCTATCAAGAGGCATGTGAACTTGCAAAGAAGCCCCGCCCATTCGGCCCCGCCCCACACACACTAGCGGTATGCAACCTCTTCCTGCCATTTTCCCACTATGATGGACAGCTCACTCAAGGGACTGCGGGGACTTTCGGCGCGGTGACAAAGTTACAAACACATATGGTCACTGGCGACAACTCTTCTGGCCCTTTGCGCAGCTGTATTGTAGGAAAAGCACTATACATTTACCCAACGAGGTAGCACTTACTGAAAGTAAGTACTCCAGTTGAGTAGAGGTATGGCACAAAACGGTGGCCTCTTTTTGATAAATATCAGGGCAGGATTCATTCTGGCACGATGCTCCTGTCATAAAAATTAAACCTCAACGGGCGTAGCAAAATCTCTGCGAGCACGCGAAATTCCACGTGTTCGCAGAGATTTCTTGCAATTTCATGGAATTTTGCGAAAGGCAACTTCGCAAATTCCGCCCACCCCTAATTAATACCATTGCGGGGGGGGCTTGATACCAAGAACATGGACCAAAAGTATAATTGTCCCGATTTTTAAAAAGGGCAATAGAAGTGATGACAAATGCTATCGCCCTATTTCCCTCTTTGACACAACCTCAAAATTGATGGGTGAGATACTGTTGGAGAGGTTGGAAATATGGGAAGATGAAAATAAAATCCTCACTGAATCACAATACGGCTTCAGAAGAGAGAAAGGGACAATTGAACAATGTATCAACTTGCACTTACTAATTAGTAAATATACAATTGTAAAAAAGGGCCATTTATATCTCTTTTTTGTCGTCCTTACTAGTGCTTTCAACCTAGTAAACCATGCGAAGTTATGGCAAACTTTAATTCATATGGGTGCACCAAACGATATCATCATATACCTCTCACAAATATATAGCAGTTTGAGCACAAGAGTTCGATATGGGTCAGAGGGAGAGTGCACCACTAGTTTACGAATAACACGGGGAATTAGGCAGGGGTGAGTGCTCGCCCCACTCCTCTTTTCCTTATACATAAATGGAGTAGATGAAAGTTTACAAAAGCTAAACGTTGATGTCCCTAGAGTAGGCAAACGTGCTGTCCCGACTTTACTCTATGCAGACCACGCAGTTCTTTGATCGAGAACTGCGAATGGGCTTCAGACACTCATTGAAAAATGTGCAGAATTAATGCATGAAAAGGATTTAGGGGCCGATTCACAGAACTAATCTGAGACAAAATCCTAAATTTACTAATTTTGGTATTCACAGAAGGCATTTAGTAGTAGTAAAGTTAGAATTTTGTTTTAAGACAGACATAAGACAGACTTAAGACAAACTTAGGTCAGACTTTAGACAGACTTAAGACAAACTTAATACAAAATCCTAACTTTACTACTACTAGATGCCTTCTGTGAATACCAAAAGGAGTAAGTTTAGGATTTTGTCTCAGATTACGTCTGTGAATCGGGCCCATAGTACTTAACTTGAAAAATACATTTACGATGGTGTGTCGGCAAGGAAAAGTAAAATCTAGGACCCACCACCCTATTGAAGTAACAAATTCTTCTGTATATCTAGGACTAGTATTTACAGCAAAGGGACACTGGGGAGCCCACTTTGAACATTGTAAATTAAAATGTATTAGAATAACTGAGGCAATTTTCAGATTCTAAAAAAAAATGGGTAATAAAACTTTTAGGGAAATCATGACCCTATATAAGAGCAAGTGTCTCACTGGAATCTGTGATGGCGCAGCATTATGGGGAGCGGAAAATTGTGCAATCCTTCAGACTCAAGAAAACATCTTCTTACGAAGGCTGATAGCTGTACCCAACTCTCCTCCTACATATAGTGCGCATAAAGAGCTGGAAGCCTCTTATATTAATGATTTTATAAGTACAGTAAGTTTAAATGCCTGGTACGGGATATGGAGCAAGGAAGGTACAAAGTTTACACAGGATGTCATTAAGGACTGCGTTGCACTCGGTCTTGGGACAAAATCACATGGCTGATGTATATTAAAAATCTTTTAAATGAATGTGCCACAAATATTGATTTTAACAATCCCTCCCAAATACTTGAGTATGACAAAAAACATTTGAAGATTAGTTTAATGCAAGCACGCAATTAGTTAAGGGACATTGATGCAAACTCGAAACCAATGACCAAGGCATACTTGGATAGGACTTCTGGGATGGGGATACAATATTATTTATTACAGGTCACAAACACAAAACAAAGATTTTATTTTACTAGATGAAGAATGGGATTAGCCCACTTTTTAATAGATTTTCCAACGATGGGCAAGTGGAACCATAATCTTCCGAAGTGCCCATGTGACGGGAAATCAGACCAGACAACATCGCATTTTATCCTATTTTTATAGAGATATTAGGAAGAGTCTCTTACGACCACTGTTTTTAAAGGAGAGACTGTTCACATATAAAAGTGCCTTTGGGTATGTTTGTGGCCTAGCAAACAGAGTTTGCAATGCAGTGGTGGTTTACATCCAGAAGGCATTCATAATAAGATATAATATTTCACATCTTGAGGCCCTTGTTTATGAAGAAAATGGGTCGCACACCGATAAATGATGTCCGTGGTTGTAGATTATATTTTCTGTACATGGCACTTTATGTATTATGCCTTTCCAGATATACTGATGAAATTTTAAACTTAATGCACTTTATTTTATATTCTGTGAAGAATAGTGAAGTCACTAGAGTTATTGCCTTGAATTGGATATCCTGCACATAGCACTTTGGGCCCAATTCACAGAACTAACCTAAGACAAAATCCTAAACTTACTACCATTTTGGTATTCACAGAAGGCACTTACTCACTTCGGTATTCACAGAAGTTAGGAGTCCTAACTTTAGTACTCCTAAATGCCTTCTGTGAATACCGAAAGTCTTAAAGTTAGGATTTTTCTCAGTTTAGGAGTAGTAAAGTTAGGACTCCTAACTTTAGGACTCCTAAATGCCTTCTGTGAATACAGAAAGTCTTAAAGTTAGGATTTTTCTCAGTTTAGGAGTAGTAAAGTTAGGGCTCTAACTTTAAGACTTTCGGTATTCACAGAAGGCATTTAGGAGTCCTAAAGTTAGGACTCTTATCTTCTGTGAATACCGAAATGAGTAAGTGCCTTCTGTGAATACCGAAATAGTAGTAAGTTTAGGATTTTCAGGTCGTCCGGGGTTCGTTCGCTGTTGGGATTTTTATCTTTCTAAATGGATGCTGTTTTGGTTGTGCTTTTTCTAACTGAATAAAGCTTGTTTGACTTGACTCTAAAGAATCCACATCGTGAGCACAGCTGCACAAAGGATATGCAGTTGCCAAACAAGCTTGATCTCGAAGCAAAGAGTAGACCCATGAAAGAAAAGCTGTGGATGAAAAGTTCAAAGGAAGGAGTACTTGATCCAGGCTCCACTGATAAACACACGAAGAAAACCTGAAACCAACATGAAATAGCTACAAGTTGTTGCCTACAACCAACAGAAAGCAAGGAAAGCAGAGTGGCAAGCAGACCAACAAATGGAAAGTTAGGGTGGGCTGTAAGCCCCTTTTAAGATTTTTTTGTTTAATTACAAGAGATTTTGTAAGCTCAGCGCAAAAGCTTTCCTGGCAAAACTTAAACAAGCATTGGCAAAGCTATTATTTCTCAGCAATGACGGAGATCTGAGTGCTATTGAGGTCGTCAATAGTATAGGTCGCATAGGATTAAATGCAAACACATTTTCTATAGAAGAGCATACAGAAATCCAGTCTATGGAATATGTACTTTTTTGTGCATTACGCAGTTTCAGACTTCTCTCGCACTGTATTTCCTTGTAAGAGTTACCGTTATCAATTAAGTACATAGTAATAGAAAAATAATATACTAATTGTTGAAGATTTTGGCTAGCATTAGGCATTGTATGACAACAATAGTATATCTTTATCTGCAGCCTTCTTGAATGTGATCTTCAAGTTGGGCGCGTTATTAAAACGCGTTTCAGCAGTCATCAAAGCTGGAGCAGCTTGTGTAGTACACGCATGAGGGCCACCGGGCTATTCAGCCCTGTAGTCTTACTTCTGTGTCGCTGCACATGTGTTCTGCAGGAGGGATGGCTGCCGCTGACTCTGATGAGGATGAGTATGAAGAGTGGCTAGTAGAGTCTATCCGGTTGTGAGTAATGAGGGCGCTCGGTGTAGAAGATTTGTGAAAGTGATGCTGGTGAGTGACTGTAGGGGAGGTGGAGTGTGTCATCACCAGGGTAGGGGGTCTGCCTCTCCTAGAAAGTGGAGGTGGTAAAGTGGGTTGTTGTACTGAGGTAATACGCGGGGGGCTCTTTTCCTAGACTGGAAACATGACAAAAAAATAGACACGCCTCATTAAAGTTCCCAAACTGTTAGTTAAAAGAGGTGCACAGCTTAATGCTGCAGTGTCATTCTGCTCCGACGCCTCTGTGCATCACAACACTGCAGAATGGAGTACAAAGACGCAGTTGTGCATCATCATAACCGTCCAGAGCACTCCAACCTGCAATCCGGGTTGTTTATTGCTTTGCAACATTTATATAGCACTTACTACCTGTGTGTGTGTCGCTGAAACATCCTCATTGTTTATTCTGTGTATCCCTCTGAGACAAAGTGTGCACGAGTGACTCAGCGAAAAGTACTGTACTGTTTCCACGTTCCATGAGGGGACTGGGTTGTCATGTTTGATAGTTGCCAGAAACTATTTACTCTTTTGTAAGAGGGGATCATAGTGGCACTGTGAGCTAGCTGGTCTACAGGCGACCATATCCGTTGGGGGTGTCTGGAATCAGTCTGGACACCAATCCCACAGTGCATGTTGTCTAGACGTGCAGATCCTATATAGATTTATAGGAACCACACGACATGGAGCCCAACGTTGGTTTGGTTCTTATTTAATGGTCAAATCTGAGTAGTTCAGTCATGTTTTTATCAGAGAACCCTACTCACAACAACCCAGAGACGTCTGGAGTGGGGAGGGAAAATCCGCCGCAGCTGAATATGTATATCCTATATGTTGGCTGTAGGTTTATTCAAACTTGAAGAATTATAGTTCCCTACATTGTGCATAAAACCTTATCTCATTTTCCTTGAAATTCTTTCAACAATGCCTGTTGAAGATAACGCTGCACCAGCATTACATGCAAATTCGGCGGGGAATGGAGAGCAGGAAGGGGCTATAAACATTTCAGAAAATTTCAGAAATGCAGTTACTTTAAAACTAGCAGAGTTTGGAGTCTCAGTATTAGGTGGGACTGTAACATTGGTGATTGAGGCACATGGGTAATTCAGGACAGCGGTATTTTATTCATGGGTCAAATTCCCACCTGCAGATGCACGCACAAATACATTTCATTCTTACACTCCAGATGAAATACTGGATGAATACTGTACATATGAGGACACTGAAGTTCTGCTCAATTACCAGGAGCTTATAAACTGGTTTAAAGGCGCCCTCCCACACATCACAGATAAAGTGAGACTCAATCTGCTCAGCTAAGATGGAGCAACTTGGCCGGTCCTAGCGGCTTACACACCGCATCCAGACGTTGACACATTGCTGATAGCAGACTGACGTCCACTTCACAGAGAAATGATAAAACTTTACAGAAATTTGACACAGTTTGTTATGAGAACACTCACACTTCAATCAACTAAAATTACCCCAGCAGGTCAACTACAAGGGACTGCAACTAAAATCCCCCCGCAGACGCTGAACGCGATTATGGCAAGAATGCCCACTAAACGTGAGCAAATGGCATTCTGGATAACACAGAAAACAGCACATTTAGAGGCAGTGTTTCCACACACACGTACACAAGAAAAACACAGAATACTGACAATTTGCTTGCCAATGGGGGTAGATCCCCTGATAGAGGATTGTACCAATTGGGGTACAGTTTTCGCTGTCATCTATACCAGAACTCATGGTATCCCTTCAATAGCAGTGATGCCAAAAGTATTAAGACAAATACAGAATGAGTATGGAGCAGAACCAGCTCTGAACTTGGGGATGAAATTATTAGGCAATTTCTACCAGGTATCTACAATTATATTAGCATACATAAAAGTGGAGGCAGCAGCGATGGCTATACGCCAAGGCCAGAGGGAATGCCCTCCTGCACAACAGGAGCAAGAATTATCTAAAACCTTTGAAGATACATACGCAGAATTAGGTAGAGATATTTTGGGAGCCAGAGCTACGAAACCATAAGTAATGGGTAGTCCTGAAAATGATGACACTAAGAAAGCACCTGATTCTTCAAAAAAGAAATGGGATAACAAACAACAGAAAAATAAACAAAATAGATCACAATGAAGGAGTGGGTCTGCTTTACAGGAGCCCTCCGAAAGGAGGTAGGTATTATCTTAGAAATTGTGACAACATTAAAAAACCTGACAGGTATCAGGTTAATGATACACGTTCCTCTCTTTCCTTTCAGGGTTAATTAAAAAAACTTCAAGAGAGATGGACTGCGAGACTTCGTTAAGTGAGTCTCTAACTTGTCAGGAGACAATGCATCACAGGGCCTGTAATGGTTTAGTTGCAAACTTATCCTGTCATTTAAAAGGATCCCAAGCTGCCGGTGTTAATCTAGTGTTCAGGCTGCTCTCGAATGGGAGTTACTTAATACTGAATGATCAAGGTTATTGTTGGATGCTTCCAGACATCGCATATCTTGTCACAGTAAGTTCCAGGGTTACTTGTTGTATGCAAGAATTGTTTCCACCAACCCACACAGTCAGGGAGGCGCCGTTATGGCCTTCGTTGAATGTTTCCTTTAAACGGTTTGATTCTCTGAGCCGACTGAAAGCCATGCTTTTACAGAAGGATGTGCCCTTAACCTCAGCCAGAGAGACTTTTGATCTTCAGGTTGCAAGGCCCTCACCTGAGATACAGGCACTAGTACAAACTAATTGCCCTTTCCATTTCGGAGAAATGGTACAGCCTATCTTTAAAATGTCTGATACTGAGGGAATTGCACACCTATTTAAGACCATATGTTCTGGACTGTTAGACACCTTTCAGACAGTCTTCGGAGTGATTCCAGCTTTGATACACTCCGTATTAGGAAGTGTTTTTGGAGGGCTTCCACGAATCTTGCTACAGGTAGTGGGTATCCTGATTTACATTTTTTTGCTACTCAATGGACATCCCAATCACCAAAGAGATGGAAAAAGAGCTCTTGGAGCGACGTTGCCATGACCGCATGGTGCTCCATCTGAGCACACCTCGACTTCGGGAGCTAAGCGAGTTTTAGTTCCTATCATTCCGACCAGTCTGGATTGACTGTGTTTTGCCTTTTCTCTGCTGCTTATTCTGTGGACAAGAATGAGTGTTGGACCTCTGTCTAACACTTCTATCAGTTGCGCCTCCGGAGGTGGATGTATTGCTGGACCTGTTAAAAGGCCCACGTAGTGCAGTGTCCTCACAGTATTCCCATGTTGATGTCCGCATTCTTAGAGCCTCCATGGGATGCTTCAGCTCCTGTTGGATTGGACACCAGCTCTACTGCAGGCACACAGGCTTTGGATGTTTCAAATGCTTCCCCAGCATCGGGTGTTGGTAACTGAAGATCACCTTTGCTCGATTGACCTGATCTGTGAAGTATTACAGGGACCGTCGTCTGTGAAGGCAAGCAGCAGTGATGTTGCGTCTCCCACAAAGGACACATAAACATTTGCCTTTCCATGCTGGGAACAATTCGGCCTCTTTTCCAAAACAACCGAAATTGTAATTTTAAAACAATTTGTTTTTCTCTCTCGCTCTTACCGAGCACCATGGCTTTCAAGCGTACTCAGTTACTCAAACTTTATAACTATTTTTATGAACTTAGAGAGATTTTTACATATTTTAAGGACTTTTACTTGTTTTATTAGCGAGTTTTATTACATTTTTTACATTTTCTGCCAATGCACTACATAAGTGTTTTTGGTGCTGACCTTTTCCCTAGTTAGGTGCTGCATAAATGTTGTGTGGTTTTCTCCGAAAACTAGCCTAATTTATTATGCATGAGGATTCTCAGAATCACAGCATGATTACCATCTTCTGCATAATAACTGTGTATAAGGTTCATCACTATTGTCATCCTTGGCTGACATGACACAGCAAGGTAGAACCCCTGTGGGTACCTTTTGGGTATATAAGCACCACATCTTCACTGAGCCAGGGAGAGGAGAGAAAGACTCCTATGCTGACACGAGACACTGAGGTCCCTGCATGCAGATACTCCAGCACGCAGTGGTCTGACATCCCTCGCGGGGTGTCCAACTCGAGACCAAGACTGGGTCCTTCATTCTCGCACATCAGGTAATGGGGTTGGCTCAATCCTAGGGAAATTCTTGACTATGCACCTAAATACATGCTAGATACACTTACGTACATCTAGTTAGGGTTAGCATCGTAGGAGTACGCATTATTACTGTCATGTATTTATATGCCTGCATATATTCATTGTTTTAGCACTATGGTAGAATTCTACCACCTATTTACTCTGTTGGTGCTTACAACTGTATATATCTGTTTCTGTCTTATGGCTGTTGCAGCTCACGTATTTTATACTAGAATGACACTGGTTCAATAAATGCTTATTGAAAACGTCCCCATCGTTTATTCTGTGTATCTCTCTGAGACAAAGTGAGCACGAGTGACTGAGCGAAAAGTACTGTACTGTTTCCACGATCCCTGAGGGGACAGGGTTGTCATGTTCAATAGTTCCCAGCAACTATTTGCCCTTCGATAAGAGGGGTTCATAGTGGCACTGTAAGCTAGCTGGAATACAGGCAACATATCCAGTGGGGGTGTCTGGAATCAGTCTGGACACCAATCCCACAGTTTATGTTGTCTAAACGCAAAGATCCTATATAGATTTATAGGAACTACACAACACCTCCATGACTCTAGAAACCCATTGCTCAGTGACCTTAACTATGGTTCTATCATCATCGAAAGATGAAACTCCCATTACCCATGTCTCTTGTATTTTCTTATAATTAGTGTTAATTATCAATTGATCCTGTCTACTGGGGTGCCAAAGTTACCTTTATTATCCAATCCTCCTAACACGATCAGAAATTTGTAAGATGGTATATTGTTGTTTTTTTTACTTTGGCTATAAACATTTTAACATTCAAGGGTAACACTTATGTGGGAGTTTGAATCATCTCTTCATTATAATCATGAACAAATTGACATCACTAAAACTTTGCTCATCCTCAGCTGTTCCAATATGCACGGCTGAAATATTACAGTAAAACAAATTTTGTTATATATTCCAAAATTATACAAACAATAACACTGATGCATTAAAAAAGTAGGATGTTTCCTTAAGGAAAGGCAAACATGTTGATAATATTGAAAAAACAACAATTCTACTTGGCACTAATAGCAGAAGATTTAATACTCCAAATGATATAGCCTTCCTGTAATAGAACTAAGAAATGGTTGTGAATGTTTACCAAAGGTGTCAGCAATAAAGACAGTCCAAAATGATCAGCTATTTCAAAATAATTGAAAAAAGGTATCAATGGCCACCAATAGTTTCTGTAACAGAGGGGGAGATACTTTGTAGAAACCTCATGGAACAATGTCTTCTCCGGAATGCTTCACAGCAATGCTTGGCTGCAATAGTATGGAAAGCAGCAGGTGGTGCCCGAAGTAATCAGCAAATATCAGGAAAGGCGCTTCTGACAGTAACTTCCCAGCTGCATCACAGAGTTATGCATGAAGCTGATATGATGTCTGACCACGATCCGTGCCCATATATGCAGGAGAGAGTGAAAGCTCACACCTCTGTTCTCCGTGGATCATACAGTGTAACAGGAGATGTCAAATGAGAAATCTGTCAGCGAGGAGGAACTAGGCAATGGAGGCTTGGATCTCTGTCCTCCTTGGTGCATTTAGAGCAAGCAGAAGACATCTATTGGTACAGAAAATGTTACCCCAGAGTGGCGAAACACCTATTGCAAAACTGAAAAAAGTAAATAGACAGCAAATAGGAAGGGGGAACTGACAAAAGGCACAAGACACTGTGTAGGTTGGGCTTACACAGCGATATAGCATTTAACATGATCGGGCTTTTCATTGTATACAGTTTGCTTGTAATGCTGAATACTTTGCTCAGTTGTATATGTTTTGTAATCACAGCACAGTTGGTTTATAATAGAGCACAATAGTTTCAATAAATATTGTAAACTTTCCTTGTGTCTTTCTTTTGTTTATTGTGGACCTGCATGGACGAGAAACAAAGGGTGGCAATCTGTTTCTAGGGTTCCCTTGGGGACTAGAGTGTTGTGTTCTAGGTTCCCAATTCACCTGTTACTCTAGGAAGGTTAGGAGGGCAGGTGGGGCACTGTGAGCTAGTCGGATGTGGGCCCATAGGTACTGATGTGGTATGGTGACTCCAATGATTGTCTGGTACTTATTTAACGGGTCTCCTGAGTAGTACTTATGCATGTCCATAATGACACCTACTACCGGAGACGTCTGTGGTATTGGGGATTAATCTTCCACAGTACTTTAGGAGGCATCTAATTCTGTTGTTTGCTCAAGCTTAAACTTTTAACCCCTTCTGTGCCACGCCCTTTCCCCCTCCTGTGCCGGGCGTTACATTAGTGGGTGGGGTTCATGATGAGATAGTCTCGTCATGGGCATAGCGCTACCGTGCTCCATGACGAGACTATCTGGTCATGGGCACTGAAGAGGCTAAAAGGATAACCCATTTTTGTGTTTTCACTTTGTTTCCATTGCTGTTTTGATCATGGCTGCACCACAGCCAATTGCCATTTCAGACGATTGTAGACCTGTAGTCCTTAGGCATTTAACTTTCCATCAACTTACTAATGCAGGTGGTGGTGGTTGAAGCCCACAATGGCTATCGTTTTGAGGCCTTTTATTTTTGAGGATCCTCAAACCAAAACATTTCAGAAATACACAATTGTTGCAACACCAACACTATACAGAGGTTATGTGTTCTTAGAAATACCTCTTTCACACCGGGAACATCAAACTTGGTGTAGTAAGTTTAACCAAAAGTAGGAAGTGCATTCTGTGAATACCAAAAGTAGTAAGTTTAGGATCCTGTGACTGTGACATTTGGGGTACAGTCTTTGCTGCAGTCAATACCATAAGTCATGGTACTCCGTCTATGTCAGTCTTGCCTGAGGTGATAAAACAAATACAGAATGAACAGGGGGCAGCTGCTGCCCTGGATTTGGGGATGAAACTAATGGGCAATTTTCCAGTGGTGTTTACAATGATTCTTTTTAACATTAAAGGTGAAGCAGCTTCTCTGGCTATATGCCAGCTGCTCACAGCGATTGCACAAGCAGACTGGGAACCTGAGCTGCCTATAATTATTACTGATGTCTATACTTTGTTAGGACGCAATACTTTGGGAACCAGACCTACTAAATCACCACTTGGCAAACCTAGTTCCAACAAGGAAGCCAAGCAGAATCCTGAGTTTATAAAAAAAAACATGAGACAAATCTAATCAAAAACAAAAAGGAAAATCTCAAGGGGGTTCCCCAAAACTGGAGAGCCCCAAGAGGCACTATAACTTGCATCACTGCACACAAATTAAGGCACCAGATAGGTATCAGATTTTCGATACTCATTCTCTTCGTTCCTTTCAGGACTCAGCTGACAAGAATACGCAAGAGGAGAGGGTTCTGATCGCAGACCAGAAGAGGACGTGAAACCAAAATCACAATGCTTGTCTGACATGAAGATAAAGAAAGGGGAAAAACCTCCTCAATTTAGGCCACAGTTTAAAAAAAAAGAAAGTTGTGGCTCTAACTGCGAACTATGCCACAAACACTGAGAACTCCTCCTGAACAGGAGTTGGGTGGTGACTCTCCTCAACAGCGCGGAAGAAGTCACTATATTGCATCGGAATCTCCAGGAGTTTCTGGCAGTGAGAGCAACTGATACCTTTGCTACAGTTGAACCCCCAGATAGCCGCATAGCCCCTCCAGAAATATTACATAATTTGGATATGCAAATTGAGAGTGACATACAGTGCACCATTCGAGTAATATTCGGGGAGAATTTGACTCTGTCTTACGACATCCTTTAAGAAGAGGTCAATTGGCCCCTGCAGTTTGTACAAACATCCACACAAGGTGAGAATGTAATAATTCCTTCCTTTTTTGCACTTGTTCCCGATGAAGTCAAACAAGCAAATGCCGCAGAAAAGGCTGTTGCACAAGCCCCAGCTGTATACCCCAATCACGTCGGCTGGGAGAAGAACTCTACTTATCACGTAATACCCATAAGGTCCAGCCCGCAAGTGCAACCACAATACCCAATTAAACTGGATGCTAAAGTAACTGTTATAGAAATACACTCCCAATTGGAGTACCAGGGTGTAATTGAATCATGTGTCTCTCAAATGAATAATCCGCTTTTTCCTGTTTTAAAACCGGATCATGCATATCACATTGTCATAGACTACAGACATTTAAAGTCATACACGCACTTTTGCAATACAAAATACACATACTACAGCACTCAATGATAACATAGTCCATAAGAAATACAAAACAACTTTGGATATTTCCAATGGTTTTTTCTGCAAATATCTAGCGCCTGAAAGCAGAGATTGGACAGCCTTCTTGGCACTTGGCTTTCAACATCGCTTTGCACGATTAGCATGGGAAATAAGAACAGCCCAGGACTGCCTATATAGTGTCAATCCTGCATGATGTTGACCCAGATGCAATGTCCTATCTAGCTGATATCTACCTGACAGGCAATGAGTTAAAACCACATTTAGCCAGAGTAGATTGCATAATATTTGGATTTGCTGAGATTGGCTACAAGTTCAACTTTAAGAAATCTAATATAGCATTTCTAAGTGTCCTTTTTTTGGGATATGAAATTACTGATGAGAGGAAGAGTCTTGCTCCTCACTTTTTAGAGAAATATGCACAACTGCAGCCTCCTAACACTTTAAAGAAATTGCAATCCTTATTCCTTAATTTTGCCAAAACGTATATCCCTGATAATGCACAACACATTAAATCACTCTATGAATTAACACACCCTGATTTTTCCACTTCCTATTGGACCTCAGAATATACAGATACACTCAGATCCTTACAATCTGACTTACATGCAATATGTCATTTACATGCATGTGTAAACACCACATATTTAGTTATCCATGTCATTGTGGGTGGAATTGAATTTACCTATATCACCTTTAGTGGAGGTGAAACAGTGCTGATTGCATATAAATTGCATTTATATTTTAGTGCGGAAAGGGATTTTGCATCCACTGAAAAAATACTGACTGCTGTGCAGATGGCTATTCGTAAATGACACATTTCTCCCATGCCAGCCTTAGAGGCTGTCACAAAAGCTAGTGTTCCTAATGCTTTAGCCCTCCATCCTAAACGGATACAGTGGGCAACATCCTTAGCAGCTGTTCATGTAGACTTTGTCTTTGATCCGTCTTTACAGACACCAGAATTTCTACAATATGAGCATGCCTATACCATGCCCAGCATTGTTTTACCTCTTGAACAGTATAAATAAATTATTAAAGTGGCAGACCTTAGACAGGTTTCCATAGGCTCACGTTATTCACATGTTGAGTCATCAACATGTGGGAGCACACATTGTAGGAAATTCTCTGGCTGATAAAATAGCCAAATCTGAGCTGTGATTGCTACCGTTGCTGCGATTACTTGTTCTAGAACGAGGACAGATACTGACATGTGGCAGCTGTTAATGCTAGCAAAGATGGCAACCCTTTCCCTAAGTGCGTTCCACCTAAATATACATATCACCTAAGTGAACAGAACATTCCTTTTGTATTGATTCCAGGGTTGGTGATCGTTTGATTCCCAACCAAGACCACAGACTACCTTTAGCGATAGCTGGTCATTATTATTATTATTATTATTGTTATTATTATAGGGATTTGTAGAGCGCATGGCTGCCCTAAGGCTTCCCAGTGCTGTGCGATTAGTTACTGATAAGATGAAGGTGTTGCTTCTGCATATGCAGGTGTAACAGCCACACTTTCGTACAGCAATGTCATTGGTGGCAGGGCTTATATAAACAGGCAAAAAAATATGTCCTTGGTTGTGTCATTCGTCAACAAATTAAAGCTTCCACTGTGGCACTTCCACTGCAGCCACAACAGTTTTTTCCAACAGGCCTTTCAGCTGCATTTATTTGGACCACTGTGGTCCTCTTATTTCGGATACTCCATTTAAAATGTATCCTAGTTGCAGTTGATTCGTGCTGCAGGTTCCTCTGGGTTTGGCCACAGCGTTTGGCTGACACTCGCACTGTTATTAAAGATATGCAAGTCTTTATTGGAACATGAGCATGCACTACATTTCACCAGACCAGGGCCTGGCTTTTGCATCCAAAGCATGTCGGGATAGGATGGCTTCCCTGGGTGTAGAGTTGCATTATTCTTCTCCATATCAGCCCGAAGGAAATTCTGTTGTGAAGAGGATGAACTGTGACTTAAAGCAGTCCTTAATAGCTAGAGTACTAGGCACAGGTCGTAGTTGGATCCATCACCTTCATGAGGTACATCGTGCACTTAATAATCTCCCTAAAATATCTCTGGGTGGCCGGGACCCATAGGAGATCATTTTTGGCATCAAAATGTACGTTCCAGACCTAAACGGCCCAGACATTGTGGCAGGAGCCACGCCTTTTGATGTGAATGATAACTGTGTTGTCTTACATGATCTACAAAACTTCTGTGACGAACAGTTGAAGATGTCTGCCTCTCCAGGAATTAAAGAAAAAACAGAACCTTCTGGCTGGATTCCACAAGTTGTGAGAAAAGGTGGTGGTAAAGATGGAGTTTATGTCATCATACCGAGCACTGGTGCCAGTCCTTGACATTCAAGGCACATGAACTGTAATCTTGCCACCGCTTCCTGGTTCTGAAGACAATCATTTTGTCTCCATTGATCACATCAAGTTACATCATGTGGCTGATTCTCAACAGTAGACCATGAGGAGTCCTTGGTAGCTCCCTAACTCCTCTTGCTACTATACAGGAAATTCCTCTACAGCTAGTGAGCACCACCAAAGCTGTTTCTCCCCAGTTTCGGTGGGGGTGGGGGGTTACTTCTCAATACTGCTACAACTTCTAGCCACACGACTAAAGTGAGTACTGTACTTACTACTTTCGGTAATGAAAAGAAAACACAAACCCGTGTAGGTGGAGTTTCTAAAACTCGATGAGAATGTGCCAATCCTTAGTATTTTTCTAAAAGTTTTGAAAACTTGGCACTTTCTTCTTCATCTGGCTCACCTGTCATGATAACTTACTATACATTCTCAGCACTAGGTAACCCTGTTGGGTAGCTATGCACTCTATAAAACCATAATAATAATAATAATAATAATGGTGTGTCATGAAATATGAGGTGTAGCCCAAGTAGCCGCACAACAAATATCCTTCAAACTAGCGCCCTTGAAAACCCCCCAATAAGTGGAAGCTCCCCTTGTTGATCTACCCAGGACAGAACCTAGAAGATCTCTCCCTGACAGGACATAAGCTTTGGATATGGGGAGCTTAACTCATCTAGAGAGAGTCGATATAGATGGACAAAGACCTGTTCCTGCAAGGCTAAACGTAATGAAGAGAAAGTTCACCTTATGAAAAGAGGAAGTGCACTCCCAATAAATCAGACGTGCTTGATGAACATCCAGAGTTTGTAGACTACCATAATCCTCTTCGATCGAATCTGGATAGAAGACTGGTAAGATAATATCTTCCGAACAGTGAAAACAGGTATACGCCCTCAGGAGAAAAAAAGGACTTGATCTCTAAATTACCTTTTCAGTGAGAATTTTCAGGTAAGGGGGAAGTGCCAGGATAGTACCCAGTTCTCCAATTCTCCTGCCAGAACATATGGCTGTGAGAAAGAAAACTTTAGCTGACAATAATCTGAAATCTGCAGAATGACAAAGGTTCAGAGGGAGGACCTTGAACAGGTGAATTAATCACCAGGGGCCATAGAACAAAGCTTCTCAACAAACAGGATGCCAACGGGACAATAGGCAATACTGATGTACCTCGAAAAGCCTGAGTTGCAGCTCATTGACCCCTTAGCATTAATTCCTCTGAACCCATAAGTAACCTTAACATTTGCAGGAGATTCGAATATCATGGTCTCTTGGATCAGCCTGGGGTTATTAAAAGAACTTCTGCATGATCCATACAGCAGAAGGATGGAAGGAGATGTTCTCTTCTGTGGCGAAAAGATCCAGTCATGAGGACCCAAACTATACCATGATTTTTTTTAAAAGAAGTGGGGAGAGACAAAGACTCACTGAGGATGGAAAATGGCAGCTCAGTAAATCTGCAGCCTATCCTCTCTCCCCAGAAGATATACTACCTACAGAGGGAGAAGATTGGACTTGGCCCAAAGACCAATGTTCTGTGAAAGGAGATAAAGATCATCTGGATGCATACCCCACTGCTGGTTCAGGTAAGATTTCACAACCTGATTATCGGTCTCAATACATACTGCCAGGTGACAAAGAAGAGGGGCAAAATGAAGAAGAGCCTTGAACGCTGCAGCCAACATCCTCCAATTGGATGACCGAATCCCTCCTGAACAGACCATCCTCCCTGTACTGTCAAATCTCTGTGCACTGCTCCCCACCGATCTTGCTGGCATGCATTGTTCGTGTGAGATTGGGATGAGAATGGAAATGAAATTCCCTTCCCAGATTCAAAGGAACATGCCACCACTGAAGAGTGTTTAGACTTTTCTGAGTCAGAGGGTAAAGGCATTGTGGTCTTCTGTAACCGGTTCCAGAACCTCATGAAATGCCAAACCAGAGGATACAGATGAGGTCGAGCCTAGGGATTAATAGCCAATGCAGAGGCCATCTCCCCCTGACTCCTCAACCAAGTCAGAGCATTTGCTTAATCTCAGGATATGAACAATGTCAAGTGTAGTGTCGATTTCAATTTCCTCTCATCCATGAGTAAGGGTTGGCCCACATCGGTCCAGAAGACTGCATCTATGAATTGTAACGTCTGAGAGGGGTGTAGGTGCGAATTGTTCTGATTCACCAGAAAGTCGAAGTCCTGGAGTGTTGTTTGGACTTGTTGCACATCCTCAGAAAACTCAGAGAAAGATGCAATCAATAAGTCATCAAGATATGGATATACTTGGATACTGCAGTGCACTCACCAAAGTCGCCAGAATTTTGGTGAAAACTCTTGGAGCCAAGGCCAGGCCGAATGGAAAACTTTAAGCTGATAGTGAACTCCTTTCACTGTAAAACAAAGGCACTGTTGGGAATGCGGATGGATCGGCGCGTGGAGATAGGCGTCCATGAGGTGGATGGAACACATTAAGTCTCCTTGATTCAGGAGTGGCAGGATTGACTGCAGAGTTTTCATCTTGATGGTGTCATGGGAATGCCTTTGTTTTACATGTTTTAAGTATAACACTGGTCGAAAATTCTCTGAAGATTTCTGCACCAATACGATGATAGAATAGTACCCCTGATAGTGTTGGTGTTGAGGGACTTCCTTGATTGCTGTCTTTTGGAGCATCAGGTGGATGCCTTGAAAGAAAGCTTTTTACTGGCTTGCACAGTGCAGAACTGGAGTCTGACTGAAGTCCTTATCACATGAGTTCAGGACTGTGAAGAGGAAGACCTTGACTCAGAAGAATGAAGATTAACGGTAAGTAACCGGGACACTATGAGTGGCCTGGCAAATGGGCTGGATTTTTTCCAGCCTCAGAGCTGGCGAAAATCAGACCCATTACAAGTTGGACTCTAATGAGTCCACTAAGAAATTAGAAACTACTTAGGGAATCAATCATTCTGGGTCCGATTCACCCAGTAATTTCTCATTTTGGGCAAGACTTTCACCCTGAGACTTTGACTGAGTTTATAAGCTGAAATCTCTGGGTGAAAGTTAAAAGATTTGCAGTGTTTCCGCAGATCTCATAATTCTGATGGTGCCACTAACCATTGTTACCGTCCCCATCGGAATTAAGAGGCCACTCTAAAGAGAACTTAACTGCTTTAATTGTTCCCTTGTGTATATAATCTGAACATTTAAAGGGATAAGGAAATAATGGGAAATGGGAGCAAACATAAGCATTACTAAATATAACTGACTCGATAGCAGAGCTGCTGCTAGAGCTCTTATAATTGCGGACAAACTTAAAAAGCACCAGAGAGAGAAGGTTTTTGGCCCCACCCCTTGGTTTATCTTCTATCTTACAGCATTTTCACTGGCCAACATTGTGTTAGTCCACCTGAGAAGTATTGTAATTGCCCATAACTGATAGAGAGTCAGAGATCTTGTGTCAAATACAGAAAGAACAGCCATTGCAAGGGGTCAACCCTATGACAAATACAGTAGAAAAGGGTTTTACTTTGTGAACTCAGTATACTAACTTAAACATTGTGATTGCAGGACACATGTCAGATACATGTTGAAAGATGTAACCATGCATGTTACATCCGCACAAGCCAATCACTTTGGGTAGTTGTGGCCGTGCACATGCCAAACACTTGGAGCACTTGCGGGCATACAAAGGCTGATCACTGCGACACACAATTACAGCCTGACTGGACAGCGGCAATTGCTGTTGTGATGTTCTCAGTTCCCACTAGGCACCAGGGTATAGAGACATCGGGCTCACAGGCACAATGGTCCTTAGTCTTATCTCTTCTGTTTACTCCACATACATCAGGAACACACTGCACCTCACTCTTCCTCGACCGACACTCCTCCTGCAGGGTTGGCAGGTTCCTTCCACTCTCTCAACAGGCAGACTGGCTTCTAGGCAATTCCCGATAGGTACACACCTATTACAGAAAGGGATCTAGACTTAAGTGATGTCACCTCACCTCTGATAAGCTGTCTGTCAGGAAGGCACCGCTCGGGTTGCACATCAGTCCTATGAGTACTCTGTAGAGCACTCCTTTCCTCAGTCATTGGGGACATGGAACGGGAACAACATGTGGGTCCTACTTTTGTACACCAAACTTAGGGGCATATTATCAAGCACGGCGTTAAAATTATTGCCACTTTAGCGGCAGAAAACTGACGCTAAAGTGGTGATAATGGGCTTGATAATATGCCCGTGAGAATTCCAAGAGAAGCCCATGTTGACACCAGAACATGGCTTTCTATTGGAATTCTCAAGGGCATATTATCAAGCCCATTATCGCCGTTTTAGCCGCAGTTTTCTGCCGCTAAAGCAGCGATACTTTTAATGCCGTTTCTTGATAATATTCCCCCTAGAAAGGAAATGTGCATCCACTGTTGAACTGTAGGTTGTTCTCCTTTCAAGTGCCCTTTCCAAGTTGCTCTTCAGACATAGCCTTTGTGTAGGATGATGCATATCACACGAGGGTAGTCTCCAGCTGGGAGCACCCACAACAGAGGCACAAAGAGACGTGAGGTTTCTGCATCTGGCTGTCATCAGCAAACTGAAGGGAATATCATGAAAAGACAACAGGGCTGGCCTCACCTAACTGTTTCTTCACCTCTGTACAGCAAAGTCTGGGGTACAAACTCTCTCTCCTACCATCTTCAAAATGCAAATAGTCAGGAAGGCAAATTACCAACTACTTGCTAGCAAAAGGCCAAATTGAATTTCGAAAGGAGTCTTGTGCCCATTCGCTTTAGTGTCTAGATCTCATCCCTCCATATTCCGGAATGTCAGAAACCTGTGCAAAAGCCAGGCCTGGGGTAGCCTAAATGGATCACACAGACCTTATTACTCTGGCTCACACACACACACTATGCGTGTACCATACCACAGAGGCAAAATACACAAACATACACTAAAATTGTCTGAATGATAGGAGCGTAGCCTGAAGCCAAATGGAGCCGGATGGGTTCCAGTAGAGCTCTGCAAGCGGTAGCCTGCAAGTACAGTGTCCCATGGCAGTGGGGGTGCTGCGGAACCCCAGATCCTCCTGAAGGGTGTCTGAGCCCGTAAAGACACCGGAGTGGGGCTCCCCCTGCCTGTCAGGCTCCCTTATGTGGCAGGAACAGCTTCAGCAGATTTGCCGCCTGCCAATCCAAGATGGCAGCAGGCAGGTACAAAGCAATGAAAGGATGTCAGAGCGGTATCTGTTGCACAGCTGTGAACACAGGAGTTGCATGAGACCAAATTGTGGGAATGGTCAAAAGGACCTGCTGAGGCCTGCATGGGACTCACCTGCTGGGCCAATGAGGAGCGCAGCTAGGCCTGGGGGCCATCGGTCCCTAACATCGTGGTACAGTGCCTGGGGCCTCTGGTGTTGCGTTCACCTCACCTTGGGGGTGAGCAAGTGTGTGGTAGGTGAATGCAGTGGGCAGTCAGAGCACTAGCGGTACCCGAAGGGATCGTGACATGGAGACTTGGAGGAGGTAGCAGCTACACAGATGGCTGGCAGTGAATGCCCCAATCCGAGCTGAAATGAGGCCCTGGCTTGGAATGGCACACTAGAGTCTGGCGACAACAGAGTGCAGTGAGTCAGACACACGGCTACACTGTTGGAAGAGTCCCCCCAGAGGGACCTGGAATCAGTTGCTGGAGAGTGACATCCCGACAGTGAGTGATGGTGAGGGGGTGGGCCAGGGTGCCTGTGCAAGGCGGCGGTGACTGGGGCATTTCACCAGGGGCTGGCATGTGCCCCCCCTGTTGCCACCCAGGGAACATGGCTAGTGTGCTGGCTGTGGCCCACATGGTGGGGGTGAGGCTGGCTTCTGGGGGAAGGCTGCTGTGTACAGGCTACGGAGTGGCCCTGGACTGCTCTGCCCTATCAGCAGAGAGGCAAGATGGATGATACAGTGAAGGGAAACAGCTTTTGGTGTCCGATTGAGGAGTAAGGAGTGCACGGATCCCCAGATGGTGGTGCTCTCCCAGAAAGCCAGTACATAGAGTAAGGAGTATATCACCTACATAACTAGCTGAGAGAAGGGTGCAAAACAGGACCACAAAGAGGAACCGGAAAGCCAGTTGGGGTGCATGGGGGATTGTCCTCTGGATGAGGCGAACCAGAGTTTGGAGCCCCACACAACGGCTATTCTGGTGGCCATCAGGGACACCAAGTCCACCCTTGAACTTAAAATCAACATGGTAACCAGAGAGGTGGGGGTTGCTATCAGTCAAACATATGCAAAAAGAACAATTGATGGACAGAATGCAGAACAATGCCTAAATCCATCATTATTTTGCTCACCATGCCATTCCACTTTGAACCCAGCCATAAGAAAATCAGTCTTGACCCAGCGCCCAATGGGAACAGTCCAGCCTGAACTGCCACGCCAGGTCCTCCCTGGACTGGAAACAAGCATCTTAGGACCGGTTTCGGGGTTTCCCCTCATCAGCCAGGATAGCTTGATTCCAGTGGCACGGAGAGCATGGGACCCATGTCTGGGCATACCCGTCCCACTCAGGGTGACAAATGCAAAAAGAACAATTGATGGACAGAATGCATACCAATGTCATACATTCACCCCAGTACAGAGATCTGGGCCTAATGTGGTGAGCAAAAGAATGATGGATTTAACCCAGATCCTTGTGACTGGGGGTGAATGTTTGCATTGTCCAGCATTCCGTTCATCAATTGTTTCTTTTGCATATGTCGCTCTACGTGGGAAGGGTATGCCCAGACGTGGGTCTCGTGCTTACTACACCACTGGATTCAAGCTATCTTGGCTGATGAAGGGTGATGCCCTGAAACCGGTCCCAGGATGCTTGTTTGCGGTCTAGGGAGGACCTGGCTTGGCAGTTCGGGCTGGACTGTTCCCACAAGGAACAGGGTCAAGACTGATTTGCATATGGCTGGATCCAAACTGGGGTGGTGAGCAAAAGAATGATGGATTTAACCCAGATCCTTGTGACTGGGGGTGAATGTTTGCATTGTCCAGCATTCCGTTCATCAATTGTTTCTTTTGCATATGTCGCTCTACGTGGGAAGGGTATGCCCAGACGTGGGTCTCGTGCTTACTACACCACTGGATTCAAGCTATCTTGGCTGATGAAGGGTGATGCCCTGAAACCGGTCCCAGGATGCTTGTTTGCGGTCTAGGGAGGACCTGGCTTGGCAGTTCGGGCTGGACTGTTCCCACAAGGAACAGGGTCAAGACTGATTTGCATATGGCTGGATCCAAACTGGGGTGGTGAGCAAAAGAATGATGGATTTAACCCAGATCCTTGTGACTGGGGGTGAATGTTTGCATTGTCCAGCATTCCGTTCATCAATTGTTTCTTTTGCATATGTCGCTCTACGTGGGAAGGGTATGCCCAGACGTGGGTCCCGTGCTTACTACATCACTGGATTCAAGCTATCCTGGCTGATGAAGGGTGATGCCATGAAACCGGTCCCAGGATGCTTGTTTGCGGTCCAGGGAGGACCTGGCTTGGCAGTTCGGGCTGGACTGTTCCCACAAGGAACAGGGTCAAGACTGATTTGCATATGGCTGGATCCAAACTTGGGTGGTGTGGTGAGCAAAAGAATGATGGATTTAACCCAGATCCTTGTGACTGGGGGTGAATGTTTGCATTGTCTAGCATTCCTTCCATCAATTGTTTCTTTTGCGTGGGTCAAACATAGGAATTTACCAGAGAGAGTGTTGCGGAAGGAACTCTCACTCATATTAAACCAACACTGGGGAAGGCTCTAGCCTGACTAGACAAGTTGGAGGTGAAAAATGCCACTATGGAGGTGAAACTAGATGACCAGTGGGGTCGCTCTTGCCGTAATAACAATTGCCTGGTAGGGTCCAAGACGGGTGGCGGGCCCACTGACTGAGTTGTACGTTGAGGACTGGTAAGGCTAGGTGGTGTTGTAGGTGACACCGTCAAGGCTGTTCATTGCAGAAAGAGCACACAGGGTGCCACAAAGGCCCCATGTGCCCGCCTCTGCCAAGGGTCATTATGACGTGACTCCTGAACTTCCGAGACCGGTACTACATCCTGCAAGTGGCCAGGGTCTATAGACCTTGGCAGCTAGACGGTGTATTAGTCAACATCTATCCGGATTACAAGACCAAGTTAGAGAGGCAGAGGAAGCCCTGTTTTGAAGTTAGGAAACAGCTGAGGTCTCTGAGCCTTAAATATGCACTGTTGTTTCCTGCAAAGCTCCATGTCTTCACGGTCTCAGGGGGCTCCCAGTTCTTTGGATCTGTGGTGAAAGTTTGGGACTGGCTGGAGGCAAAAGGCTTCCGAGTTCAGGGCCAGCCAGAGTCTGATGATAAGGGGAACTGGACGATGCAGATGCCAAGATGGGAAAGGCAGCAGAGGTTGGGAGCTTCCCCCACCAAGAAACCAAGCTGAAGCAGATAAAGCAGGGGTAGTGGCTGAAATCCAGGGCAGCCATGCTTGGTCAACAGGAACCCAGTGTTCAACTTTGGAGGCAGGCGCGTAGCTAGGGGGGGGCGGTGGGGGCGGACCGCCCCAGGCGGCACTATATTTAGGGCGGCGGTCTTTATAATTTATTTAGGGACACAGTGTCACTAAATAAATTATAAAGTCCGCCACGGCCGCAACGCGGGGCCGGGCGGCCCACTTTAGTGCAAGAAGCGCGTTGATCATGACCGTTAATCTGCCCGCGCCCCGCTCCAGGGCCGTCAATCTTGGAGAGCGTGCCAGCGCGACCAATGACGGCCCTGGGCTACATTTTTGCCCGGCCCTCGCGATGAGAACGTAGCGGTGACGCGTCACGCGCGTCACCACTACGCACTCTCGAGGACCTGGCCTGGGGTAGTCTGCTCTGCTGCGTCCGTGGATAATTCAGTGCAGTAGTAGGTAAGAGAATGTGTTTCTTTTCTTTAAGTGCATGTGTAACTGAACAATAAAAAAATCGTTAGGCTTTGTTATTCGGTCACTAGTATATAACTTTCACAACCATTAATTGTGTTTACTGGAAGCTAGGTGGATAGTGTTCTTGCTGCAATGTACATTATTTTTTACATGTTTTTGTTTGACTAGACATTATATACGAGGCATAGCTTTATAACGCTAGGGTGGTACTTCCGTAACTGTGCTTTCTGCTGCAGTGCAAATACATTTAGAAAAAGATCTTCAGCAATATAAAGCCAATGCATCTGCAGTCTCATTGGGTGAGTGTTGAAATGTTTGCAATAATTTTTGTCCTCCCAGGTTTAAGATTCTAGCACAAAAAACGAATGTATGTCGAGTAATCAACTAAAAAGATTAAGTTGTCAGTCAACGAGAAAACAATATTGCGCTGGCTTCCTGTAAACTGCACACCAGCTGGCTTGGAAAAGTATGGGACGAGTAAACATTTAAAGCTCTCCAAAACGAATCCAACTTCACAACCTTGCTCACTGCGTTTAATAAGTTTTAAGACAAATGCCTTCTACTTTACGCTTCTGGCGCAGTTTATTAATTTGGTTCTAGATTAAAAGACGTTCAACATGCAAGTACAGAAGTGCCGACTAACAATGTGAAGAACAGACACAGGGGTGTAGATTCAGGGGGTGATTAGGATGTTACACCCCCCAACAAATGTATTTTATGGTTAATATTTGGGTACAGGTACTGTTAGTCGGGTATGGTGAGGTGTCTGCCGACTTTCACCAGGAATTCTTACATAAACACAGACAAACATGCTCACACACGCTCTCCCCTCTGTACTTTGAAAGCCATCAAAAATATTGTTTTCTCTCAATCATATGCATTCGTATCCCTTTTCACTGCCCCTTGAGCCCTTCTCATGTGCCCTGCTTGTCGTATAATAAGTTTCAACATATGCCAGGGTAATTGTTGGAAAATCTGAAGCTCACAACCCCTTGCCCAATCTTACGGACCAATATGTGCCCCTGCACAGACAGCCAAACCGGCATAACCGCTGTCTAAAAAGCCAGGAAGGTACTTCAAGCACGGACTGGAACGCACGCGCTCAAATGCTGAGTCATGGCTCGTCAGTAAAACGCGAGCCAACGCGAGCCTTAGGCCGCTCGCACAGGTTACCTAAGCTTTCAATTAACCAGAGAGGCTGAAGAAAAAGAACAATAGACCACAGAGCTCAGTGGTAAACTTTAACTCAAAATGCTTTTTTTTCTTTACATTTTAATATTTCGGTTTTCCTACTTACTACACAACGTTTGTGAAATGGCCGAGCCAATGTGAATGTAAAATGAATAAACTAGTGAATGTAGCAGAAAATATGCATTTCGAATAAGACATAGCCATACAGCATATAATACTACAGGATTAAAAACGACAGATTAGGACCAATACCTTAGTCAAACTAATGTGCAACGTGCAGAGCTAAATAATGTAAACAGGTGCTCCCTTTCCATGTCAGATTTATGACAATGGGGACTTGAGGGTGGGGGGGGGGGGGGAGGGCAGCCGACCGCAAAGAGGTCTGCCCCGGGTTGTTTGGGGAAGTTGATGCAGTCCAGTGACCGCACCGGGGTTTTTTGGGCTACTTTGTAGCCCGAAGTATATATAGTCTCCATTTTAGGGCACCAGCCACTGTGTCACCAAGACAAAATGGTCCCTAGGCAGGTCGCTCATTTTTTGAACACATTTTGGCTCCGCGTAGTTTATGCGTTTGTGGTAGAGAGGTACTCACTGGGATGGCAGGCGTCAGTGATAATGTGGCCCAGGTGGTGCAGCTCCTGTCGGAGGCAGGACGACTTGACCTCCTCACCTAAGTGGTCCTGGTTCTGGGAGGCCGCCCGGTAAGTAGGGCAGTTGACGGGGTCACAGCCATGGTTCTAGCCTGTGGGTCTCCGAGAAGGTCGTCAGCACTGATCCCCCAGGTAGGTAGGAGGCGCCACTCTCGTACTCGGAGAATGGCCCCGGGAAGAAGTGCGGGTCAGGCGCGTAGCTAGGGGGGGCGGTGCGGGCGGACCGCCCCAGACGGCACTATATTTAGGGCGGCGGTCTTTATAATTTATTTAGGGACACAGTGTCACTAAATAAATTATAAAGTCCGCCGCGGCCGCAACGCGCGGCCGGGCGGCCCACTTTAGTGCAAGCAGCGCGTTGATGACCGTTAATCTGCCCGCGCCCCGCTCCAGGGCCGTCAATCTTGGAGAGTGCGCCAGCGCGACCAATGACGGCCCTGGGCTACATTTTTGCCCGGCCCTCGCGATGAGAACGTAGCGGTGACGCGTCACCACTACGCACTCTCGTGAGGACCTGGCCTGGGGTAGTCTGCTCTGCTGCGTCCGTGGATAATTCAGTGCAGTAGTAGGTAAGAGAATGTGTTTCTTTTCTTTAAAAAAAAATGCGCAGGTCCAGCAGGACAGGTTCTTCGCGTGCGCTTTATTTTAATAGTTTTTCACATTATCATGGCCGATGCAGGACAACAATAAGACAATAAAAAATGCCCCAATAACGCTGGTGATTAATGATTCGCTGGAGAGCAATTATTTGTCTGTTAGTAGTTGTTAAATGCAGATGGACTGTATTTTGTGTGGAAGCTCAGTGGGTTGCTGCCTTTGCCACAGAGATCCTTGTGTTACTTGCAGTTCAGAAGTTACAATCCTAACATAGGGCAGTGACCAATGAACTGTCACCAAAGAGCTGCATACAAACATGAATGGTATAGATTTGTTTTGTGATATAGTTAGAACTTCCTCAGTCTTTCATCATTCTAATGTTGCTAAAATGAGTATGTTTGGGCAGAGATACATTTTTGTTTCCTCAGACCAAACCCTCTCTAAATATACTGCCCACCAGTATGGATGACATGTGATTCCTACACCTTGTAATCCTCATTAGCTTATGTGACATTCCCTGTAGACTGATTTACATACTTGTATGATTCATTGTCTCTGTATAATGTGTTCGTGGTGTAAAGTGCTGACACACTACACTGATATGAGTAGCGCTAAACAACAAATGCATATGAGAGAGGGGCTACGGAGCGATGAGGGGCACTGGTGGAGGGTGGCAGTGAGGGAATCTGAGGAGGAGGTAGTTGGAGGGGCTGTGGAGCGATGAGGGGCACTGGTGGAGGGTGACTGCAGGGCTCGAGTCGGGGTACCAGGCGGGTGGATGGCGTCCCCTCACTCATTTTTTTAACGGGAGCTCGATTACTGGAGCAAATGGAGCCACACATTTACTCTTTGGCCTCTCTGGGGCGAGATCGAAGCTCATTCAGAACGCTGCTCACGCGCTGGCTTCCCTGATGCAATGGCATCTAAGGGGTGAGCGAGGGGAGGCAATGAGTCTGATGGTGCAAGCCACCTTTCGTGACATCACTTGCTGTTGTGACGTCAGCGTCCCCCCACTTCTTTTTTTAGGACTTGTGCCCTGGGTGACAGTGAGGGAATCCAAGGAAGAGGTCATGGTGTGGAGGGGGAGCTAGGGTGAGATGAGGAGCACTGGTGGAGGGTGGTAGTGAGGGAGTCTGAGGAGGAGGTCATGAGGGGGAGAGGCTACAGAGAGATAAGGGGCACTGGTGGATGGTGGCAGTGAGGGAGTCCAAGGAGGAGGTCGTGAGGGGGAGGGGCTATGGGGTGATGAGGGGCACTTGTGGCGTGAGGCAATCTGAGGAGGAGGTCACTAGGGGGGCCATGGAGGGATGAGGGGCACTGTTGGAAGGTGGTAGTAAAGGTATTTACGGAGAAAGAGGTTATTAGTGTGGCGCCAAAAAAGACTTTCGCATCAGCGCTAAAGCCGGCCCTGTCATGGCCTTTCTGTTTTTGTTTATTTAATTAGCAGTCGGGTCGTAAGGGCTACTGTGGAACATACTTTAAAGTGCATGCTAATTATATTTACTGCTATATTCAATGTTTTAAGTTTGAAGGTGATTTTACTAATGTTTTTACTGGGAAAAAGCAAAGTGGAGCCCGATGGTGCCTGATATGGGGCTGGGGCCCAAGGTCAGATGTGAGATAAGGTGCACTGGAGAGAGGAGTAGTGGATAATCAAGCCTGTAAGGGAGAGCGTTGCCGAGTCCGGGGTCAGGTGGAGGTAGTAATGAAGAGGGATTCTCCCTGAAGGCTCGCACAGAGGGAGCCTGTAAGGGAGTGCGTTGCAGAGTCCGGAGTCAGGTAGAGGTAGTAATGAAGAGGGATTCTCCCTGAAGGCTCGCACAGAGGGAGCCTGTAAGGGAGTGCGTTGCAGAGTCCGGGGTCAGGTGGAGGTAGTAATGAAGAGGGATCCTCCATGAAGGCTCGAACAGATGGAGCCTGAGTAGTATCACTTGCCTTGTACTCCCACCTCAGAAACCTCCTCTTCCCATCAAAGGAACATTACATGGAAAGTGATAATATTTAGAAAGAGATTTGGAAAAGAGTGAGTTTTACTGGTCCATATAAGACTAAGAAGAGATGTATGGTCATTTAATGTCAGCTGTAGATGAAGGTTACATGAACAGTGTCATGTGTGTGCATGTTTGCATTGTGTTGAGGGGATTACCAGGTAATTGTTCACGCAGCTCTCTGATGGATGTCACATGCGGTTTTTCTGAGTCCCCAGATAGATCATGCAGTCTGTGTGTTCTCTTTTGTACTGCCAGTCACGCTGTATTCAACTGTGTAGCCTTGGACCGTGTCATGTATGTGCATGTAAGTTGCATGATCAAGGTAACTATTAGCGGCGATACTACGTGTCTCTCGGACCTCTTTGAAGTGCATGCCTTCCCCCCCCCCCCCTCGGGGGGGGGGGCGGCAATCTGAGGGATAGCCCCGGGCGCCACATGCTCTAGCTACGCCACTGTTTGGAGGTGGACAAGGATGCTGATAAGGACACCATGTACGGGGAGTCTTCTGACACCCCAGGAGAATTTGATCAGGGGGACTTCCTATGGTGGCCCCCATGACTGCTGACTTGCTTGTGTGATTGGCTGTTAATAGCTGCGGGCCGCGGCTCACTGCTATCCCTTTGTTCTCCGTTCTGAATTTCATAGACAGGACAGTTCAGAGACTAATTGAGGAAGGGCAACAGGCACCTCGAGCATTGTGGGGTGGGTAGTTTTGAGCTCACCACAAAAGGATGTGGGGACCGGGGGGGTTTGTTGGAGAGTGAGGTTCTACCGTACGACAGCGGTGATGCGGGCAATGTTTCTTTAAAACAGGTTATGAATGTTTCATAATAAGGTGCAGGGACTGGTATAACATGACCGTCTGGCATTGGCAGTCAGGGGCCTGCGGGTCCTCTCATGGAATGTCAATGAATTGGGGCACCAAACATAGTTGGTAACAAAGACTACAAGATATTTTGATAAAAACAAGGGCCCAGTGTCCTCTGGGGTTGTATTGTGGAAGGCCTACAAGACAGTAATAAGGAGACATCTGATTTCACATACTTTGGGTAAGAAGAGAGAGAGGAGGGAGTGAATGTGAGGCCCTAGAGAACAAATTAGTGGAATCAGAGGAGGCGTTCATAGCTGCCTCATCTCCAGATTTGGTGGCGGAGGTCAAGAAGAAAGCAAACACATGCAGATAATGGACGGAGAGTTGAAACTTTTCAGACACCCACTCCCAGTCACAAATCTGGGTTGAATCCATCATCATTCTTTAGCTCACTTCGCCACCTCAGTTCAGACCGAGCTAGATGCAAATCAGTTTTGACCCTGTGCCTCATGGGAACAGTCCAGCCCGAACTGCCAAGCCAGGTCTTCCCTGAACCAGAAGCAAGCATCCTGGGACCGGTTTCTGGGTAACACCCTTCATCAGCCTGGCTAGCTTTTATCCAGTGGTAAAGTGAGCAAGGAACCCACGTCTGGGCATCTTTGTTTGTGCCTTGTTCTGTTTTGTTTCCTGTTCTAGGTTTTGTTGTGCCCTGTTCTGTTTTGGCCTGTTTGCGTCCCTGTGCCCATCTCCTTTCCTGCCGCTGCTGCCCCCACGGCCCTTCTCCCCTGCCGCTTCCTGCTCTCGTCGCCTAGCTGCAATTTCCTACCCCTTCCCTATTTAATGGCGGCCGCTGCTAGGGAGCACGAGCAAGACCTCCTGGTCTGAGATCTGCTCTCCCCCCAGCAGCTGCACTGTTTGTGCCACCACCACTGACCCTGTTCACCTATGTCTGGTAGGTGTTCGAAGCCGCTGTTGTCCGATTATGTGATGTGTCTATTTTTTATTTGTCTTGGTCAGTGCCCCGTATCTTCATTAGTGCCTTGTTCTGTTTTGTTTCCTGTTCTAGGTTTTGTTGTGACCTGTTCTGTTTTGGCCTGTTTGTGTCCCCATGCTCGTCTCCTTTCCATATGCCGCTGCCCCCGTGGGCCCTCCCCCTGCCGATTCCCGCCTCCCAGCTGCGATTCCCTCCCCCTTCCCTATTTAATGGCGGCAGCTGCTAGGGAGCTTGAGCAAGACCTCTGACCACCTGGTCTGAGACCTGCTCTCTTCCCAACAGCTCCACTGTCAGTGCTGCCGCCGCTGACCCCGTTCACCTCCGCCTGTTAGGTGTTCGAGACCGCTGTTGTCCGCTTATGTACTGAGCCCATTTTCTATCTGTCTTGGTCAGTGCCCCGTATCTTTGTTTGTGCCTTGTTCTGTTTTGTTTCCTTTTCTAGGTTTTGTTGTGCCCGGTTCTGTTTTGGCCTGTTTTCATCCCCGTGCCTGTCTCCTTCCTACCGCTGCTGCCCCCGTGGCCCCTCCCCGCTCCCCCCTTCCAGCTGCGAATCCCTCCCCCTTCCCTATTTAATGTCGGCTACACGCAGCTGGCGCGCTTAAGGCACACCAAAGGCAAGCCCGTCTGCGCCCGTCCGTGACCCGACTGCGACCAGCGCCAGGGACCCTGAATCTCCGACCTCCCAACGTTAAGACTCTGCTGCCCCCCTCGCACTCAACCTCGGAAGAACCAACAACTGTCAGGTGTCTACACCGAACACAACCCACGGCCAGTTCTCCTGCCATCACTGCCGCCAGACCTTCACCACCCTCCGCACCCCTGTGGTCTCCGCCCCCACATCAGATGCCAACACCTCTAAGATCCAGAAGTGCATCCTCCTCAACGTGCGCTCCCTGTACAAACACACCGTAGAGATCTGGGACCTCCTCGACACCCACTTGCCAGACATCGCCTTCTTCACAGAAACCTGGATCAACGCCTCCTCTGCCCCCGACATTGCCACCGCCATCCATGATGGATATAAGATCCAGAGGAAGGAACCTCCCCTAACAGCCCAGGTGGAGGACTCGCCATCACACACAAGAGTGCCCTCCGACTCTCCACCTTCACTACGAGCGACTCCTCCTCCACCTCCGAACACCATCACTTTCAGTTCCAGACCAGCCCTAGAACCAAACTTCACAGCACCCTCGCCTACAAACCCCCGGACCTCGCACTTCATTCGCCACCACCATCGTTGACCTCATCGCACCCCACGCCATGGCTTTCATGGACTACATACTCATCAGAGACCTGCACTTCCACCTCAACAATCCCAGCGACCCCAACTCTGCCACCCCCCTGGGAAACCTCGCCAACATCGGACTGAAATAGCTCGTCACCACACCTACCCAAAGGCAGAACACACCCTCTGTCCCATCTTTGCTGGTGGAAACACCATCCGCTACAGCCACACCACGCAACCCCATGGACGTACCAACACTGCGTACACTTCCTTCTCAACAAACCCACGCTGCCCAAAACTGCACCCCACCCTATTTGAAGAGACTGGAGCAAGGTCACAGAGGACCAGCTCAACTACACCCTCAACTGTGGTGCCCCCACCACCTTGACTGACGGCATCCTCGCAACCAAAGAACTCCACAGATAAGTCACCAACTGCGCAGCCTATCTTTCACACCTACGTAACCCTGACAGACATCGCCCTAGAAAGGTCACCTGGTTCGCTACGGACCTCCAAGAAGCCAGATGCACCTGCAGACGTATCAAGAAGAACTGGAGATACAGCAAATCCACGGAGGACTGCACCACCTACAAAAACGCCATGATGGAATACCACCAACACATCAAATCCACCAAAAGGACCTTCATCCAGAACAAAATCCTCGCCAACTCCAGCAACCCCAAGGAACTCTTCAGCATCCTCCAGGAATTCACCAAACGCCCCAGCGAAACCACGGACATCACCCCCTCCCAGGACCTCTGCAACAATCTCGGCTCCTACTTCCATGGGAAACTCAAAGGGCCTCTACAACAACTTCAATGACCAGGCGCCCGACTCCGAAACCACTCCCTCCCATAGCAACGCCAGCCAGCCCACCATCTCCTCCTGGACCCCAGTCACCACCGAAGACTCAGCATCGACCATGAAAAGCATCCACTAAAGAGTCCCCACGGACCCCTTCCCCCTCACATCTTTAACAGAGCCGCCATCGCTTTGGAACTACGACGCACCATCAATGCCACCTTTGAAACTGCATCTTTCCCGACAACTGGAAATGCGCAGCAGTCAGACCCCTACTAAAGAAACCCTCAGCAGACCCCACGGACCTCAAAAACTACCGACCAATCTCCTTCCTCCCCTTCACGGCCAAGGTCACTGTGAAGACCGTCAACTAACAAAATTCATCGAAGAGCATTCCATCCTCGACCTCACCCAATCCCGATTTCGAAGCAATCAAAGCACCGAAACCGCTCTACTCGTCACCACAGATGACATCCGCACCCTCCTCGACCAAGGACACACCGCAGCCATGATCCTACTCGACCTCTCTGCAGCCTTCCACACCGTCTCCTACCACACACTCACCGCCAGACTCCACGACGCCGGCATACAGGGAACCGTCCTCGACTGGCTCCGCTCCTTCCTCACCAGCAGAACTCAAAGAATCAGACTACCACCCTTCCTCTCTGAATCCACAGAAATCAACTGCAGAGTACCCCAAGGATCGTCACTCAGCCACACGCTCTGCAACATCTACATGGCCCCCCTCGCTGCCATCGTCAGACAGCACACACTTAGCATAGTATCCTATGCCGACAACACCCAGCTCATCCTCTCCCTTACCAAAGACCCCATCACCACCAGACTCAACTTCCAAGAAGGAATGAAGGACGTTGCATCCTGGATGAGCAGCAGCTGCCTAAAGCTCAACTCAGAGAAGACAGAGGTCCTCGTCCTTGGATCCTCCCCCCTGCATGGGACAACAACTGCTGGCCACCACCCTCGGCAGCTCTCCACCCCCACGGACTACGTCCAGAACCTCAGCATTGTACTCGACTCCTCCATCTCCATGACCCGACAGGTCAACGAGGTCGCCTCCACCTGCTTCAACACCCTCCGCATCCTCCGAAAGACCTTCAAATGGATTCCCCCCGAATCAAGGAAAACCGTTACCCACACACCCAGAACCAGCAGACTGGACTATGGAAATGCCCTCTACGCCGGTATCAACAAGTCGCTGCTCCACAAACTCCAGACCATACAGAAGACCGCAGCCAGACTCGTCCTCGGCATTCCTTGACACGAAGACATCACCCAACACTTGTGCAACCTCCCCTGGCTCCCCATTGAGAAGAGAGTAACTTTCAAGATACTCACCCACGCCTACAAATGCCTCCACAACACCAGACCCCAATATCTCAACAACAGAATCTCCTTCCACATACCCAAGAGGAACCTCCAGTCGGCTGACCTCACCCTCGCTGACCCCCGGACATCCACTGAGTAAGAACGGGTGGCAGAACCTTCTCCTACATCGCGTTCCAGACCAGGAACAAGCCCCCTATCGACATCAGATGCGCCCCCACCCTGCATATCCTCAGGAAGACCCCCAAGACCTTGCTCTGCGACTGACCAGAGCTGCTCCCTCCCCCCCCAGCGCCTTGAGACCCTCACGGGTGAGTAGCGTGCTTAAAGAATCCCTGATAGATTGATTGATTGATCTCCTTGGTGTATACCACCCTGTTGGTTCATAGCCTCAATGACTTGACCCCCCCTTAGGGATCGCTGGGAAAGAGACCTGGACGTTCTGGAGGACGAGGCCTGGGGTGAAGCCTGCTGCTACCCATGCAAGGTGGTTATCAGGGACGGTTTTTGCCTGGTCCAGCTGAACTTATTCCACAGAGCGTACTTCACAAGGAAACATCTGCACCGACCAGGAAGATGCGTCTCTGACCTCTGCCAGAGAGTTTGAGGCCAGAGAGGTATGCTACTCCATACACTATAGCAATACCCACTAATAATGAGGTAGAGGGAGTGAGTGGGGTCGCGCCCAACCAAGGCGGTGGAGACACGCATACAGACTACACCACAGCTGGTTGCGTTGGGTATCTGCGGGGAGCAGACCTTGGAGGGGTATGCTCAGCTATCCTGTAATGTGGCCTGGTGGTGGCAAGGAGGGACACAGCCAGGCTATGGGGAAGCCATCATCTGAAAACTTCCTTTAATGCAATAGGGCCATTGGAGGAAGGGCATTACACAACACACACTATTAAGAGAAGAGGGCATGTTCTTTTATTTCCGTCCCTCGCTGCCTGGCAGCGAAGGACATCAAATACAACTAATGACTGCCACATTCATGGGAAAAACTCCCTGGGTATCCGGGTCATTATTTATTTTATTTTCAATAACAAACTCCCAATTTTGGAGTTTGTTTTTGGACAACAAAAACTTTGGTAAAGTTTGGTGAACAGCTGTCAAAAAGGATGGCAGCCATCCATCAAACTTTTTGTACCTTGACAGGAACACTATGACTGCAGTTTTTATCACGGTACAGCGATCACAGCTGGACTGAGGCGTCGACATAATGTACTCAGCCACCTTGACGGACTTTACTCCGTACTCCAAACTTTAAAGTATCACTCCTCGGAAGGAAGACTTGCTCCTGCCCAGCCTCAATTATCCTGTATATTGTAATGCCCCCTTGCTCAGCTTCATTGTTGCCATCGGGGCTGGACTGGCCGTACCATGCATCGGGCATTTACCCGGAAGACTAGAAGGTTGGGGGCAGGGCACGAGTCGGGGGGTACGCGCGGGTGGACGGCGTCCACCCACTATTTTCCCAGGGTGTACACCGCCCACCCTGCCAAGAATATGGGCCCTACTGAATAATGTGCTGAACTCGTCCCGGTGTAATTTCCAAACAGCAGGACACTTTCAGCAGTTTCTGCACATTGTCTGCTTTTCATCTTCAACAAGCAACAACTTGAAGGCTAGACGGGGACGGGGCTTTCTTATTTAAGACTCCTGCTGGACCCATAACAAAGGCCGAATTTGAGGGGTCATCAGGACTCCTTTTGTTCGAGTCTCTTGGCTAGGAGCAGTCAGGAGCCTAACACCTGATTCAAATGAAGCGGAGGGGAAACAAAGGCTCACAACTTGTTAGCACTTCACACATACTTAAGAGAGGCAGCTTTTCACTTTGTTCAGTCCCTTTTTAGGAGATATGCATGCACTGTAAGAATGTCAGATGTGTTGGTCTTTCCCAGTATTTACACAAAGCAAATTGCATTTATATAGAGCTTACTACACCTGAAGAGGCATTGAACTAATTTAAGTACTACTATTTTTTCTTGTAAAGGCGCTACTCATCCCCATGCAGGGTTTCAGAGCGTTTTACATCAACACGTGCATATTACATGTACAATAAATTATATACGTTTGTAAATGAATGTACAGGATGTGTTACATTAAACTGGGGGACTGCAAGGTGTATAAGTCACATATCATCTTCCATCGCTCACAGTGCTATTAGCCTCGCAATGCACTCAAACGCACACATGATAGACCTGCTAAACATATATGTGAGGGCTTTAGATATGATGTTACTTCTTGTGATGCCACTTCCTGTAAAGCCATGGCTTGTGATGCCACTTTCTAGGATGTCAATCCCTGTCATGGCATGTGTGATATCATCCGCCGTGATGTTGTGCGCCGTGATGTCACGTGCTGTGAAGTCGCGCGCCGTGATGTCACGTGCTGTGAAGTCGCGCGCCTATCTAGGTTAGTCCCCCCACTTCTTTTTTTAGGACCTGTGCCCTGGGTGGGGGGCCGGATTTTTCAGTGGCCCCAGTAACAAAAGAAGCAAGCAAACGCGTTTCCAGCCTCTCGGGGCCCGGCAGTGGCTGGTCTGAGAAAATTATCAGGGCTCTTTTGAGTTCCCAGCCTGGTCCTGGTCGCCATGGACCTTAATGAAGACAGTACTTTGGAACTTGGAAGGAAGCCTCACTCTCTCCATGGCCATAAACAATGATCGATGGGCGCTACCAGAGTTTCACACCAGAAACAAGTACCCTTTCTGTTGAAATATTGTGTTTTGGTACAAACACCTTTAGTTTCACACACACTGTAGTCCATTTGCCCTTGGGATGTCTGTAAAGCAGGCGTTTCCATCCTCAAACACAGCTGTCAAGAATGTGCTTCCAAACCCAGGCTGTCTGTATGACCACAAACACAGGTGTGTGGATTAAAAGTTTCCGGAACTTTCTGCAGGTGTTATTTATTTCTCGCCTGGGCAAGCAAAGCTAGGCGGAGACTATCTACGTTTTGCTCTTTAATCTCTCTTGTCCTAGCAGTGCTGAACCCGAGGCCTTGAAGGAGTATTAAGTCACCCCCCACCCCCTCCCTGCCACATCTCAGATCCTGGCCCGGAGAACAGAGAGCTCTATGAGGACTTGATCTCCTGTGTTGTCAAGTTGGCAGGTGCGAGGGATGGGGGTGGAGGAGCGCTCTTGTCTGTCAGGATAAAAGGGCGAGGAGCCGGCCACGGTAATCCTATGTGTACCGTTTACCCCGGGACCAGAGAACAGTGCCTGGTATGCCTGAGGGCCGTGGTGGAGTGTCAGCGCCATGTTCTCCGAACGCGTTGACTGAGCTCCATTTTCTCTAAATGTTTTCAGAGTTCCGAATGCTTTGAACGCCATCTTTACCAAACCATCTTCGTTCTCTGCTGTGTTTTCTGACAGACTTGTTCCTTGACTGCCATATTCTTTGAAGTAGGTTGACCAACTGGCATTGGTGCAAATTCAGGACGGTGAGTGTAAAAATTCAGGACAAAGGGTCAAAATTCAGGACACAAATTCAGGACAGGAGGTCAAAATTCAGGACAAAACTTCCGGACAATAGGTAAGTTTTACAGACACATCAGAGGAGGTCGCGCAATAGTATATAAGTAAGCCCAGCCATATCCAAACATATTCAACCATTTGCAAACCTATCCATCATGTATCCTTCCATCTATCATTTCACTCATCCATCCCTTCATCCATCCTTTCACTCATCTATCCATTATCCATCCATCCACCCTTTCACCCTATCTATCCATTCACTCATCCATCCAGCCATTTACCCTTTCACCCATCCAGCCATCCTTTCTCTTACTCATCCATCCATCCACCCAGTCACTCATGCTTCCACCCATCCACCCTTTCAGTCATCCATCCATCCTCCCTTTCTCTCTCCATCGACCCTTTCACTTAGCCATCCTTCCTTCCATCCACCCACCCATCTACTCATCCACTCATGAATCCATCCATTGACCCTATCACTCATCCATCCTTTCTCTCATCCATTTATCCTTTCACTCCTTCACTCATCTATTCATCCTTTTGTCCATCTACCCTGCCTTTCACTCACTCATCCATCCTTACATCCACCCTTTCACTCATCCGTCCATCCATTCACCCTTGCACTTATCAATTCATCAATCCATCCATCATTTCACTCATCCATCCACCCACTCACTCATCCATCCACCTTTTCACTCATCCATCCACCCTTTTACCCATCCAGCTACCCTTACACCCATACATCCAGCTACTTACCTTTTCTCTCATCCATCCTTCCACTCACTTATCAATCCATCCATCCTCTCTCATTATCCATCTATTCAATCTTTCATTCATCCATACACCCTTTCACTAATTCATCCAGCCATCCACCCATCCCTTCACTTACTCACTCGCCCACCTTTTCATATTAATTTTGAGCTGAGCCTTTTTGAGAAGAGGCCCATCAAGAACTTCACCCTCGCTGCAGGAGCCATTCCAGGACTGGGACAAAAGCCACCCAGGGCGGAGACAGGATCCACCACAGGGGGGACAGAAGCCATAACAGGTGGGGGAGGGGGGACAGGAGCCACCACACGGGGGGACAGGAGCCATCACTGGGGGTGGGGGCCAGGAACCATCACAGGAGGGGGAACAGGATCCACCAGGGTGGGCACAGGGGTGGGCATGCAGTATTCTAATATCATCTTGGTCTCTTCCAGGGTGGGGTAGGGCTCCTCACCCCCCTCCTGGACAAGATAAGAGAAGACAGGCTCTCTTTGCAAAATGTTAGTTTTGCCATCCCCCACTGTGATATACAGTACTTAAAGGAGATAGTCCAAGAGAACTGATTTAACTGATTGTCCTCCATACTTTGTTAATCAGTGTGGGTGCGATTGTGCCATTTCTTTATTTTATTATATTATAGACTGCATGTGTGCTTACAATTTATTGACAGTAATTAAGCTCTGTGAAGAGAACCACGTGCTGCCTCGGGGTAATCAGGGCCGGTTCTAGGATGCTTGAAGCCCTGGGCAGAAAGGGAATGTGTGAGGCCCCTCTAAATTGCAGAGACATGATGCATTCAGGGCTGTTTGCATCTGAATAGATGCCCCTGCTCCTGAAGCTGCAGCCCCTCCCTCTCAGTCACCTTCAAGCACCTCTTAACAGCTCATCAAGGGCGGAAGGTGTGAGGGTTGCCATCCCGCTGTGCATCACCAATGCTGCTGGGTATCTGAGCTTTGGTACTGCATCGGAGTCTGTTACACCCGACCTCAACAGCATCGGAGTCAAGAAGGGAGGTGGAAGCTGTGCTGGCATTAGGGTGGTGCGACCGGTGCCCGGTTAAAATTACGGATGGTTGGTCACCCTACTTTGAAGGGCTGATTTTTCGAAGGCTGTGTTTGCCTAATGCTGTTTGAGTGACGTCATGAGGCGCTCCTCAACATTTTAAACAGAAGCAGCACTGAGGCCGGGTTTGCCCAGTGCCTTGCACGTGCTCATCCAAAACCTGTGTGACACTAGAACATGGGTACTCACAACTTTCTCTGGGGGGGGAGGAGGGGGCGGGCAAAATTACAGTGTGGTTTGTGGTTGAGGGCCGTGGGGGTGGAGCTACAGTAAAAAATACAAAAAACCTGTGACCATTAGGCCGAACACAGGCCCCAGCAGCGGACGCATTATTCCACTGAGCCACCAGACCCGTCATAAACACATCTATCTATCTATCTATCTATCTATCTATCTATCTATCTATCTATCTATCTATCTATCTATCTATCTATCTATCTATCTATCTATCTATCTATCTATCTATCACTATCTCTATCTCTCTCACTATCTATCTATGTATCGATCTCTATCTATCTCTTGCAATCTATCGCTATCTCTATCTCTATCTCTATCTCTATCTATCTATCTATCTATCTATCTATCTATCTATCTATCTATCTATCTATCTATCTATCTATCTATCTATCTATCTATCTATCTATCTATCTATCTATCTATCTATCTATCTATCTATCTATCTATCTATCTATCTATCTATCTATCTATCTATCTGTCTATCTGTCTATCTATCTATCTATCTATCTGTCTATCTATTTATCTCTATTTATTTATCTATCTATCTCTATTTATCTCCATCTATCTCTATCTATCTCTATCTATTTATCTCTATCTATCTATCTATCTATCTATCTCTATTTATCTATCTATCTCTATCTATCTATCTCTACTCATCTATTTAGCTCCACCTATCTCTATCTATTTATCTTTATCTATCTCTCTTTTTAACTCTCTATTTATCTCTATATATCTATCTCTATATATCTATCTCTCTCTATTTATCTCTATCTCTCTCTATCTATCAATCTCTTTCTATTTATGTATCTATCTTTCCATCTCTATCTATCTCTATCTGCCTCTATCTGTCTCTCTCAGTCTCTATCTGTCTCTATGTCTCTGTCTCTGTGTCTCTCTTTTTGTCTCTGTCTCTGTGTCTCTGTCTGTCTCTCTGTGTCTCTGTGTCTCTCTGTCTCTGTCTCTCTCTGTCTTGGTCTCTCTCTCTCTAGGCGCAATAGTCCAAATACTGAATGTGCTTACATCTAATGTTCAGGGATGGTGACTCCCAGATCAAGCTGATGCGGGAGAAGAGGACATCGTCGGCAACATGAAACAACAGGAAGCTTCCCAAAAGGCCCTTTAAAAGTCAGCTGTAAAAGCACTTACAGCTGACTTTTAAAGGGCCTTTTGGGAAGCTTTCCAACGGTGCCGTGTGTGAGGTCACAGAGGCCGGCAGTAAACACAGAAGATGACCGCAGGAGCATAGGTAGAGAATACATATTTAAAACGTATTCACTACCTATGCTCCTGCGGTCATCTTGTCTTTACTACCGGCCTCACTGGATGGCAAGGCAAGGTCTGCAGGCCGCCAACGAAGGCATGCCGGGCCACTCGCGGCCCGCAGGCCGTACTATGAGTACCACTGCACTAGAGCATAGTTACTTCGGCTATGTGAGAGCTGCTAAAAAACAATCACCTTTTAGGTAACGACTACTACTTAATGCCTGGAAAACCAAAGAATCAACAGGAACCGCAGGTCTTTGAGTGCAGGACTTAAGTGAGAATGGACGTGTATACTCACTCACTTCTCCACCTATACCTTCATCTCAGCGAGTAAAGCACCTTCTCCATAGATCTCTCTCTAGCCTACTTGTGACTCACGTCTTAGTTGTACATGTTGTGTGAATGATGAAATCTTGCACTAATATGCCGTGCTTGGAGGGCCGGACTGGGAATCGAAACCAGCCCTGGCAGCGAGCTAGGCCCGGTTCCAGGAATTTTCTTCTGGATGGGCCAAGGGTTTGTTCGGGTGGGCCAACGTGGGTTCAATTTTTGTCAATTCTGTAAGAAAGCCTACAAGCCCAAGATCTACATCATATCTTCTTCTAAACAGGCATACAGAGCATCTAGAGAGTTACTTGAGAGTAAGAACTGATGCTTATACTCAGCAGTCCAACTCTTATAATCTCCAGCATGCTAGGCTTTAGCACCAGTACCAGGATTCCACGCAGATTGTAATAGCAGTTCAAGGTTAAAGAGGTTCCGTTTACCACGCCAAAGCCCTGACATTTCGCACTAGGAAGAAAGGTCCTGTTGGAAATTCGAGCCCATAATGAGCCGAGCTATTATGTACCTTCTGCCTGCCACCCTCAATCTACCCACTATGTGGTGTTATGGCGAGAGCTTCCAACTTTGGAACTGAACAAGCTAGGTTCGAGTCTCGGTGTTGGCTCAATATCCTGTGATTCTGAGCAAATCTCCAGTGCCAAAGAGAAATGAATATGACCATGTGTAATGTAACTGGTGTTCATGTGAAGAGCTTTAACCCCTTGCATGCCCGCCCCTTTCCCCGCCCAGTGCCGCGCTTTTTATTAGCGGGCGGAGTTCATGACGAGCTGGACTCGTCATGGGCACAGCGCCACCGCAGCCCATGACGAGTCCAGCTCGTCATGGGCACTGAAGGGGTTAATATCTCCAGGTAGAGTTCAAACATTATAAAAACAACAGAAAACCTGGGAAGTAAAAACAAAGCATTAACATAAAAAGGACAGACAAATACATAGCCATTTTGTGGCTGATTTGTACAAAGTGAAAACATAAAACCTGGATAAATTGCAGCATCCCCACTTAAATTGTGTGAGCTTGGGCAAATATTTTATTTCACTAAAACTCGTGTTTCTTCATATTTGCGCATGAAAGCACATTCAAATACATGAATCAGAAAACCAACTATACAAAAGCCTATTGTGTTTAATTTAATAGACTCATGTTGCTCTTAAATAATCTGGGCCACATACAGTGTCCAGGTGACAACTGCCTTGCCTGTTGGTTCACTAATGGCACTGTCACCAGTCTGAGGTCCGGGCAGGATGACTCTAAGCTCATGTTTGTGCAGCGCTATATTGTGACACATTAATGTCAAAGCTTCCATGTGTTAAAGAAATAAACTTTTTTGAATTTTGAAAAGGCTGTATCATGTTTGTTGTATGTTTTACATATCAAACATTTTCAGGGCTCGGGTTGTGCATGAGCTCTAAGAGACAAGACAAGTCAGAGCCTGAGCTCGGCTCTCCCTGTTAATTTGTTTGCTTGCCCACCTCTAACCCCAAAACACATCGCCCAATTTCAATTTTAAAGACAGTGAACACATCATTTTAACGATCTGACGTTGAGAAGGAGGAAGCACTTAACAGGTGCATTCTCCGTGGCCTTTTTTGCTGTGATTGGGTGAGCCAAAGGTCATGTTTGGGTGGGCCTGGTCCACCTGACCCCCTGCTAGAACCAGGCCTGCAAAGAGCTCGGTCGGCCGGGAAGGTGGGAAGGGGCTAGCAGAAAGCTTTGTGCCGCTTTTGTTGCTGGGGCCGATATTTCAGCTTTGCTGCAAAACCAGACCCCATAAGAAAACCGGCCCCGCAGGGGTCTAAAACTGTCTCCCATCCTGGCGGCCCTCCGAGGAAACGCCCTGTGCCGGCTATGGCCAGTCGGGCCCTGTCTGCTTGACCTGTGCTGTGGGAAATTGAAGGCTGCTCCTGGTGCCCGCTGTAAAAGAGAGAAACTTGTTTTGCTACTGCCGTACCTCTTGCATCAGGAAGCAAAGCTTGCACTGCTGCTGCGTGATTTGTAGGCGTCCTGTGGTGGAGAAGCGTGTGATGCTGCTGCACTATCTGTACTGTGCTCTGAAGAAGAGAAGCTTGCACTTTGTCTGCGCAAGCATATCTGTTCTATAAAGGCGTGCTTCCATTATTGCCCCATTTAATGAAAAAAATGATTTACTGAATGCACTTGCATAGCATGCCCGACGAACCTGGGGCCGTTTCACAATGTTTGATGGGAGATGCCTTTTTTGTAAAGGAAGGTGTCTGACCCATTAGTGGCAATATTCGAGCACCGAAACATGTTGACAGAAAGGGACTGTTGCTTGATCCTTCTTTTTTTAAATCTTGTGGCAGGGACACACCAGTGTACATCATTTTTAGCTCACCCACACACTTTAAACAGAGGTGGTCCAACAGTATAAGGAAGGGAGAACATAAATATTGACATGAGGGACTTAACCTCAACAAACTCGCGAGCCTATAACTGAGAGACTGTACAGCCAGTGAAGAGTAATACTCTTGGCTGCTTCCCAGTGCTACAGGCTGCACTCACTGATGAAGCGTACTATTCTAGGTAGGTGAGGGCTCATCATTTTCAAGAGTTTTGTATTTCCTGTATGTTTGTATCTATTTACAGAGAGCGTGCAATCGTCCTTTAACTCCTGTCGCTCCCGCTTTGTTGTATTGGCTTCCTGTGTTGTACCTGCTCTGTATTATCGAGAGAATCATGTGCAGTTTCTCCTCCTACTGCCACCTGTCCTTTATTTATTACTTGTTTTAGGAAAGGTTGCACTGTCGCTTCCCATGTGGTACCTTTGTTGTGCTGTGAAGCTTGGCATGAAACTTTCCACTACACAAATGACAAAACAATTTACATTGCCAATGCTTTTTTTTTAATTCACGATGTGAATAAGAGAGTGAACCTTTCAGGATATGCGTACAGAGTTTACTTTTGGTTTTACATATGACACAAGCAGTTCTTATTTTAAATGGGATTAGAATACTTGCTAAGATTTTAAAACATAGTGACAAGTCATTCCATGTCACGTATAATACTTACAGCAAATTCTGCCATTTCCGCTAACATCACTGTGTATGATGGGTTTTTAAACCGGTAATGACAGAGTTAAACGAAAACTTTTAGTGTAATAAAACATGGAGCGAAAGAAGATGTAACAAAATCTCTGTTGGCATCTGCAGTAAAAGTAAAACATATTTTTAAATGTATGTTGCGTGCATGCTTGTGGGTGAGAATTTGTTTGTGAGACAGAGAGAGTGTGCAGATGAGTGAGCATGTGTGTGCTTGAAGTCAGTGAGAGTCAATGCCAGGTAGTGAATGAGAATGAATGAGGATGACTGTCAGTAAGTAAGCATGAGTGCATCAGAGTGATTGTCTGCGAGTGAGTGAGAGGGAGTGAGTGAGAATGAATGAGTAGGAATGTGCTTCAGACAGTTTTAGAGAGTGTGAATCATCATGATTATAAGTGGGAATGACTGAATGTGAGTGATAGTGAGTGAGTGTATGTGAAAATGAGCGAGTGCAAGTAAGTGTGAGTGAGCGTAATATTATGAATGACTCAGAGTAAGAATGAGTGAGAGTGAATGAGCAAGAATAAGTGACTGCGAGTAAAACTGAGTGCAAGAGAGTCTGTGAGAAGGAATGTGTGCAAGTCAGTGGGAGTAAACAAGTGGCAGTGAATGTGAGTGAGAATGAGTGTTAGTGAGTGAATGTAAATGAGTGCAAGAATGCGGTGTTATGCACCCAAGTCTGCCACTAGCCCTGCTATACTCAAGGTAATGTTTGGCTTATGGCAGATCACCTGGCAAAATACAGCCGCTGGCATACTGGAAGCAATTCTTAGCATGACAGGCACCTGTAAGAAAATACTGATACTGGCACACTGGAGGTAATTCTTGGTGTAGTGGACACCCATGGAATAAAATGCTGGCATTGGCATACTAGAGGTGATTCTTGCTTTATGGGGCACCAATGGAAAAATGCTGGTCGCGTATTGGAAGTAGTTCTTATCATCCGAGAGGACACCTATGGCATATGGGAGGGGGCAAGCATGACAAAATCCTGGCCCTGGCATACGAGGGGTCATTTGTGACATAGGGTCACATATTTGGTATGGACAGCATTACCTGAAAAAATCTAGCAATGGCACATTGTTTGCAATTTTTGACATAAGGAGCACCCTTGGCCTATGAGGGGCACCCATGACAAAATGCTGGCCATGGCACAATGGAGGTCATTTTTGACTAGTAAAGAGCTCTGAGTCAATGAGATATGACGTGCTCCATCCACATTATGGAAGCTTTGTATAATGATTGATATATGCTTGTTCGTCTGCCTTCGACAGTTGGCGGGGTTATTTATTTGTTTTTCTTTGAAAAATTGAATACAAAGATTTTTTAAAGGAGAATAGGATTCCTTGGAGAGTAATACCCTCTAAATAAGGACAATCCGAGCCAGTGATATATATATAAACACCATGTCTGAGTCCACCCGCTTCTCGGAGCGCCATGTTTCTTCAGTGTCAGCACCTCGTTTGATGCCTGTAACTTCTCTCTGAGTGTGTGTTCTCTGAGCACTGTGTGTTTGGATAGCGGCTTTGCCATATTCTCTTGGTTCTTGATAAAGCCCATACTCACTAATCGCTTTCTTTCAAGACACAATATTACCTATATTATTTTAACCCCATTAACACACAAAATCTCTCAATACTTGAGAGAACCATACAGATTCTATTCTTGATAATGTTCAAATTGAGTCAGAAAAATATTCACACACTTGCTAAAGTATTGGGAAGTCTTCTAGCCCAACAAAACACAGTTCACCAGACTCCCTCAAAATAGAATCAATACTCATTTTGCTTTTGACAATGACTTGATTCCAGCTGAGACCCCCGAAACCATAAAACAAAGACTGGTTCATATCCTAATAGACCACAGCGCAAAGGAGCCGACATGCTTGTTGTTGGAGGGAGGACCACCGGGGAGTCGGGGAGACTACTCCGGGGCACCTTCCTACCGCAAAGTTATAGCCGAGCGCCGCTGAGAAGCCCCCTAGGGGAGGTCCTTCTCCTATGTTCGTACTAGGCCCAGTACTACCACCACACAGGACTCCGTATCAGTTGCTTAACTTGGTTCTTTATCAATCGTAGTACGTTCAATATTTACAGTGGGATCGAGGGATCCAGTAAGAGTCTCAATGTCTTTAGAGGGATAAGGTAGCGGGACAGTCTTAGTACCAGCCAGGTACGGGAAGGCGCTGCGCCAGACCTTGTGTGCTGGTCTCGGAGCGACTCGGACGTGGAGAGCCGCGACGGCGTCTGCAGGGCTCGGGTGATAGTTCCGCTTGGGTCGAGCCGCGACGACGTCTGCAGGGCTCGGGTGGTAGTTCCGCTTCGGTCGAGCCGCGACGAGGTCAGCTGGGCTCTGATGGTAAAGTTCAACAAGGTCGGGCCGCGACAACGTCAGCAGGGCCCCAAAGGTTCGTGAAGGTCTTTAAGCACGGTGGAGCCGCGACGTCGTCAGCAGGGCTCAGAGGTGGGTTCAGGATGAGTCTTCTTCCGTAGGGTCAGCCGCGATCCGATCAGCAGGGCTCTTGACTCCAGGATACAACTCCTGTCCTGCTGTCGGGTCGCCCCAGATATAGGACTGGAGCCCTTTGATGTCCGGACCCTTGCGCCCGGAGGGGGCGGAGAGGCCGGGTAGGGAGCGGCCAGACACCCAGCAGGAGAGGCGCCAGGCCCCAGAGAGCTGTGGGGCGATCGCACCTAGGTGTGGAAGGACGGTTGGGGGTCCCATCGATACTGCCCTCCGCCGGGAGTGGGAAGGGTTCACGTGGTATCCCCCTGGCCAGGGGTTGGCGCCTTGATGTCGGGCATCGCTGGGACAGAGGCCGGGTGAAGCGGGGTCACGCATGTGGTCACGTGGCGTGACGTATAATCCAAAATGGAGGAGCCCCGAGGTTTATGGGACCTCGTGCGGCTTGGCGAGGGGGAACAGGACCACGCCACGAGGCCGGCTCCCACACTTGTATTATAAACATAATCAACTAAATACCCTTCCATGACTGCTTTGATTAACTCACCTCTTGAACAAGCCCAGGTTAAGACCAAAATTACTTCCTTGGCGCTGACCTAAAGAGTTAACTCAATGCTACTAAATACGGTGAGCTGCAAGTTACAAGTTTGAGCTACAGCAAGGCTAATTGAATTTTCCACCCCTTCCAGGTAGGTAATTGAGGTACCATTAATTTGGGTTACTGTAATATTCTGTTATTTACACCAGAAACAGGGGTGCAGTATAAAGTGCTACATATGAGCAGCCCCTTAATAGGACCTGTAATTCTGGTCTAAAAAAATGCGTTATCGGCCAGAACAGTGTCTCTAGGGTTGAAAAAAATGCCCAATTACAAGTTGGGCTATTATTTATTTTATTTATTAGTTTTAGATAGCACAAACATGACCCAAGAGGGTATCAGAGCGTGTTACAGTGAATTACGGAGCACACATGAGGAGACAAGTGAGGAAAAACAGAAAAATCGTCATAACATATACAGGCAAACACCTCCGAACTAATGGAGGGGGATCAGTATAACAAAAATACAAAATATCATAAGTAAGCAAAAGAACATGAATAAGTAAGCAAAAGAACATGGGTGTTGAATACAGCAAAATCATCAAGAACAATAAAGGATGTAAAGAAGCCCATTGGGCTCGGAGGTTCCTGACAGGGCCAGGTTGCCAAGACAGTAGGCTTTAGCTAAAGTCTAATTCAGACAAGTATTCATCAGTAAAGCTTTCACTTCCTTTTTGAAGGATACTGTTGAAGGATTAAGTCTGTTTTCCGCAGGCAGGGAGTTTCAGATTCTAGGGGCAATACCCGTGAAGATCCGATTATATGTTTCATTTTTCAATTCTTTTTTGGTTTAAGCAACAGGGTACTGGAGCTCCTGGAGGATCGAACCCCGCCAGAAAGATCTAGCTTTTGTGCGAGGTACAGAGGGTCATTGAAATGAAGGGCTTTATGGGTCATGCAGTCACTTTTCAGTTGTATCCTTGCCTCATAAGGGAGCCAATTTAGAGATTTCAAATATGAAGACATGTGGTTGCTTATTTTGGAAACTGTGATGAGCCTTGCAGCTGCGTTCAAACAAACCCTAAGAGGCACCAGTCTGTACCTAGGTAGACCGCAAAGGGTTACACTGCCATATTCCAACCTTGAGATGACTAATGCTTGCACAGCGGACTTGAAGTCATCGGGGGAAGGAAGGGTTTTATTTTCCTTAGGATGCTCACTTGGAAGTTCGCTCCTTTGGTAGTTGCACTGATGTGATCCTGCATGTTCAAGTTCTCATCCAGTACTATTCCCAGAGATCTTGTAGAGTCTATGATGCGTGGTGTGCATGTGAGAGCATTTAGATTTTTCCAAGATTTTTCTAAAATGGGGCCTTGCTTGGGAGGAATGATTAGGAGAAATTCCTCCTGCGATGGTTAGAGGTTAGCCAATTTTGTGTTTTGTGCAGGGTTATGTTTAGTGCCTTGATATCTTCAGGGGAAGAGTTTTTCATGTACAATTGGGTGTCATTCGCATACATGTGATAGTGGATGTTAGAGGCTTTGAGGATTTCAGTAAAAGGTTCCATGAATAAATTGAAGAGTGTGGGTGAGAGAGAGGACCGCTGTGGTACCCCGAGAGTGAAAGGACTGGAATTGTAGAGAGTTTGATTGACATTAAATCTTTGTGTTCTATTATGGAGAAAGAGGCAACCATTTTAACATTGAGCTGTAGAACCCCATCTTAAGTTCTAGAAGGTCCAGGAGATTTTCATGTTTGACAATCTCAAAAGCTGACAAGAGGTAGAGGAGGATTAGAAGGTAGGATTTGTTCCGATGTAGCACTGTAAGAGTGTCATCAACTATGTGAGTGAGGGCTGTTTTGGTGCTCTGACCCTGACGGAAGCCAAATTGGATTTGATCAAGAAGCTGGTATTCATCAATGTGGTTACATAGTTGAACATATACATATTTCTCAAAGAGCTTCGCCAGAGTTGGGATGTTTATGATTGGCCGGAAGTTGTTATGGTCCTCTGGATCTGAAGTAGGTTTTTTAAGAATGGGCATAACCTGCCCAGACTTTAGGCAGGCTGGGATCCCACCTTGTAGTAGGGAGGCATTTATAATCTTGGTCCAGAGTGGGATTAAGGACCTTTTCAGCTTGTTAAAGAAATTAGAGGGAAGGAGATCATTGAAGTGATTTGAGGGTTTCAGGATTGAAAGAATGTTGAATATGGAGGTATCGTTGAAGGTTATAAATTGACTCCAATATGCACTGTTTTTGGGTGAGGGACATATTGCTAGATGGGGCTTTGGGGGAAGAGGAGAGGAGGGTAGAAATGATTGTTTGCTCAAGGCAATCCTTAGATCAGATTCAATCTTATTTGACTTTTCAAGGAAGAAGGAGGCAAAATCCTCAGTTTGGTTGTGGACTGGAGACCACTGGAGCTAGAATGGGAAGTTTATTGGATTGAAGTTTAATTAATTCAAACAGTTTTTTTGGTCGATTTCTGACTTTGTCCAATTGGCTTCTGAAGAAGATCACTTTCACATTTCTGATGTGTTTATTGTACAGACTCCTTCTCAATCTTAAAAGCTTAGGGTGTTCAATGGATGGGGAGGTTCTCCTTGACCGTTCGGATAGTCTCGGTTTGGTTTGGAGTCCTTGTTGTTATGTTATGTTATAACCATTTATAAAGCGTGCAGCTACTCCAAGGAGTGTCCCAGCACTGGCAGGAGCGGGGGGGGGGGGGCAGACGCAGGCGGGTTACTAATTGTTAAAGAGGTGAGTTTTGAGTTTCTTCTTGAACAGTTCTAGACTGTCTATCAGCCTCAAGTAGGGAGGGAGACTATTCCAGGCAAGGGGACCAAGATGCAAAGGATCTCCCACCCGTACGGAGACGGTTAATTCGGAAAAGCGAAGAGTACCGGTGGGGATATAAGAACTGATTCTCTCTTTGAGATATGTGGCTCCGTTTATGGACTTGTGCATAAGCACCATGGCTTTAAGCGTCACCCTTTGTTTCATCCGGAGCTAATGGAGGGCCTTTCAGTGGGGGTTCATGTAGGATCTAGGGGGGAGAGTAAGCAGAAGTCTTGCTGCAGCATTCTACACCCCTTGAAGTCTATTAAAGAGGTAGTCGGGGAGACCCAGGTAGAGAGCATTCCTGTAGACCAGTCTAGATGTGATTAGGGCCTGCACCACCTTTCTACCCATTGCTTTAGAGAGGAGTGGTAGAAAGTTTTCAGCATGCGAAGCGCGCTGAAGCATGATCCCGTCAAGGCCTGGCTCTGCGGGAGGAAGGAGAGTGAGCTGTCAATTTTAATGCCTAGGTTCTTGAAACAGTTTTTCGAGGGTCCAGGATGCGGCCAATTGCTTGGTCAGCAGTCTACCACAAAGTTGTGAGAGACAGCTCCAAAGGTCACAATCTCCGTTTTATCCGTGTTGCATCTTAGGTGATGCAGCTCCAGCCATTGAAAAACATTGGTAAGACAGTCAGAAATCTCCTTGGACTTTCTTTTTAGTTGTCCAGTTGCCCTAGTAAGTCCGCATTCCTGAATGGCTTTTCACCAGAGAATTTCAGATTTGATGAGCAGTCTAGTTCCTTGAATATCTTGACCCAAAGGATTTCTGAGTTATTTTTTCTCCCAGTGGGTCTGTTAACTACCTGTCAGATTTAGTTTGTGGGGGCCACTGGGACCCATATTCATGGTTGTTGAAGTTGTCTGTCACTGGTTTCCTGGTGACCGTCAACCGATGTCTCTGCAAACTGGGCTAGTGACACATTTTCCATACTTGACTACCAGATAGCGAGAATTTATTACGGTACACATGGAGTAAGCCACCTACAGGGATGCATTACAGTGTCTACAAGGTTTTCTACAAAATGAAAACAAGTGTGATAATTAAAGCTCAGGTGCAGACTCACTGTGTTGCAGGAATTACCAAGCGCATGAGTGCTGGTGGGTGGAGTATGGAGCGAGCTGTCACTCGAACAAGCCACATCTCAATCAATCCAAATATGGCAGCCTTTTCTTTGTTTTTACTTTGGGGTTCACACTGGCAAGTTCGACATGACCTCTCCTCAGTTGGACTTAACTCGCAGGCAGGAAGACTGGGGCACCCTGGGCACTTTATGTGTCTTCTTGATGCTCTCCCAAGTTTTCTGTGCTGGGGATCTTCTCACAGTGGGCTCGGCATCTGGGTTTCCCTCTACCGGGCAGGCAGACTCTTGCGTGGCGAGTCTATCTCCTCTCCCCTCTCAGAAGACAGTCGGTTCCCAGGGTCATTGGCAGATTAACAGCTTCTTCCTGCAAGGCTTGAAGAAACCAGGTGATGTCCCCTTCTCCTTTGTGGAATTGGTTATAGGTGATAACACCACAGCCTTTTGTCTCAAGCAATGAAGCAGCTCGAAGTTGAAAATAGTTGGGGAAGTTTGGGGCCCACTTTTTCTTTTTTTTTCAGATGGGGCATTACGAACCACTCTCCTGGTCAGAAACCAATTGTGTCTGTTTTCTTTTTATGATTTGCAGACATTTCACAGCAGGGCAAACAATGACTTGCTCTCTATGCTGGTGTTTGCCCCGTGGTGATTGCCGCTCTTTTATTTGACCCACTCGTAACCCACCTACCCTTCCCACCATGTCGACAGGTATTCCGACACCTACAACTGCAATGCTGTTTCATTAGGCGCTGCAGCGCAGGCTGCGGAATGCCCATTGGAAAGGATGATGCTCCATATAGTCCACATACCTGCTTTTAGATTTCATTTTTCTTCTGCGGCACAGACAGCTTTTTTGTACAAGGTGATACACAGCTGGGAGTGGGGATGCTGGCTCCAAACAGGAGTACCCAAAAACATGAAAAGTGTGAAGGTTTGCAGCTGCCTGTCATAAGCTTTTCAGAATGAGCCACTCAAAGGAAAACAAAGGACCCAGGCTCTTCCTAGAAACTTTACTTACACTATCCGCTGTCCCTGCTGACTCCCTCCTAACCCACCATTCACCACATGACTGTGCTTGGGAAACACTCATCAGAAATCCCTTGCTGCAAAGGTCACATGGAATATCTAAAGGCAGCCCTGTCTCTATCCCTCCACACTTCTGTTCTAGAGTTACACCCACCTCCCCAGGAATGCATACAATATTTTCCCCTTTCACAAGAAGACTGGGTGCAAACCAAAATGGATCCCACTGGTAACAGTATACATACATACTCACAAACAACATGGAGTCCTGCAGCAATACACCATACATGCACTTGACATTTAGGGATGTCAGCGCAGGGCCTGATTATGACACATGAGGGGAACTCAGTTCAACATTCTGTGATTCTGGGCAAATCACAAAATCTCCTATAAAAATGTGAGCTCGTGTAATCTTACCAGTGCTCAGGTAAAACGCTTCAGTACTTGGTTCAAGATCGCGCTATATAATACTGCAAAGTTGAAAAAAACACTTTATTCGAGCGGCCCTAAAGGCATCATGCTGATATCCCTGAACAGTTAAAAAGGCTAGTACAACTACTGAGCACTAAAAACACAGCACTTTGTCAGCGCCGCTCACTCTACATGGCCACTGATGGTATTCTTGTGCCAAGTAAAACGTATGCTTTTGGTGCCCTTCCATGGCCCATATGCCAGGCTCTGGGCCCCAACGTCATTTTCGAGTCTAGGCCTGGATTTTGTGTATGTGGAGGCCAAAGTAAAGTCAGGATACCAGATTCAGTTGAAGTTTGGTCACTCATGGCAGGGGTACACATCCTTAACCATGCATGGGGATATTCCTGCCCCAACACTTCCATTACTGTCCCATTGGAGGTTACAAGTAACTTGGAATGAGGGTCTTAATGAGGTAATTTATGCCCTCTTCTCAAGCATGAGCCCGGTCATCTTCTCTGGCCCTGGCCACGTAGACCCAAAAATGCCCTCAATATGCCTAGAATTGATTTGCTCAGCAAATAGTGGTTCAGAAACTAGTCAATCAATCAATCAATCAATCAATCAAGAGTCTTGTATAGTGCAACTACTCACCCGTTAGTGTCTCACCATGTTGTGGGGGGACCTCTGCGATTCAGTCAAAGAGCCAGGTATTGAGGTCCTTCCTGGACTGAGGCAGCAAGGGTGATTGCCTGATGTGCAGAGGCAGGGTATTCCAGGTCTTCGCAGTGAGATAGGAGAAAGATCCTTCTCCAGCTGAGGTCTTGCGGTCAGATCCTTGGGACAAGTGCCAGGGCAAGTCGCACGGAGCGGACATGTCTGGTGGGTATACAGAAGAAGAGGCGGTTGTTGAAGTATTTGGGTCTGGTGTTATGAAGTGCTTTGTAGGTGTGTGTGAGGAGTTAAAAGTGATTCTTTGTTGGTCGGGAGCCTGGGGAGGTCTCTCACGTAACCGGTGAAGTGACTGTGGTGGGGAATGTTCAGGATGAGTCTGGTGGAGGCTTATTGTATTGAATTGATACTTATCTATTGCTTTCTTGTTTATTTATTGCTTTCCATACCTCTTATCAGGCCTTAAACGTGAGATAAATTCCTCCCAAGTCCCTCTTGGGTCCACCTACCTGTTGTGCCATGCCTGAAATACCTAACTGGAAATGTTGATGCTCACTGCAATGGCTGCGGCCCAAAGCTTATGAGCTGTACCACATAAGAATTGTAGTTTCACTTGAGTGGCATTGCACTACCATTCCCCTACTGCCTTGACAGTATGGCATTAAAATTGAACAGCACCACACAACCCTTCCAGCAGTACAATCTGCCCCCATGGCAGTCTGACCTACCCCCAGGGCCTCTTTATCCCCCGACCAGCTAACGGCCCACTGCTGCACTACATTACCACCACAACGAGATTGATAAATTAATTACCACACCATACACCACTAAACTACCAACCCCAGGGCCATACCATCACTATTAGCACTACACTCATACTGCACAGCACTACACTAGCAACTCCACTATCGCACTGCCACGTCTACCACTACACCGACACTGCAGTACTGCCTCTTAGCACAGTGCTAACACCCCCCCACCCACATACCAGCTACCACTAACATCCAGAGTACATTATTATTCCCACCAATGCTATACTATGTCCTTCAGTACCACGATACCACAATAACACTGTCTTACCAAACTAACATCCAGTACAGTAATGTATTACACCATCAGATTTTAATGCAGCATTACATTCCCTGTACCACACTAACATCCCAAGCACTGTTCATCCATGAAGGCACTGCACTGCCATCAGGGCCGGACTGGGAACTGAAACCGGCACTGGCAAACTGCCCGGCCGGACCCTGGTGAAGGGGCGGGGGGTTTGTAGCCGAGCTGTTTGCTGGGGCAGGTTTCAAGACGGCTGATATTGCCGGCCCCGGTAACAAAAACGGCAACCCAGGGACCCAAAACCAGCTCCCAGCCTGGCGGCCCACCGGGGAAACACCTGGGGCCCGCTATGGCCAGCACGGCCCTGACTGCCATCAAGCTCCACCACAATACCACCCATCACTGTATTACCACAGGCTTCCATCCTACTGCCAAATCACAGCTCTAAAATAACACCTTGCACCTACCACACTACTCCTCAATATTGCATCACCACACTCACCACCAGATTACCACCTTCAAGCGCTGCATTACAATCTATTCACTGCATTACAGCAACTCCTAACTACTTAACTATCATACCCACAGCATTAACACCTGCAGCTTCCAATTATTCCCCCCACACAGCACACCCACCTACACTGCTTTTCTCTCAGTACTATGAAATCACCTCAGCAATGCACACATATCTTCCATCAGGTCATTACTGCCCTGCAGCTGCACTACCACACCCACCCATGGGCGTAGGAAGTGTGGGGGACGCGGGGATATATCCCCCCCAGATTTTGGAGTGGGGGGGACACGGGGGACAAGGGTGGAGGGGACAAAGGAATTTCCCGTCTCCCTTCTGTTATCGCAGGGCCATTAGCACGCGAAAGCGCTACCTAATGGCCCTGCACTTGACCTGCCTGGAGTCAGAGGCCGCCCGCCCTCTGCCTTTTGTTATGCTGCAGGAAGGCTCAGCCGTTCTGGGAAGGGCAGAGAACGGAGAAAAAATAAACGCTGTCTCTTTTCCTTCATGGCAAGGACCGTGTCCACTACTCCTGATCTGCCTCTGGCGGCTGCCCTCCTCTCTTTATTCCTCCATCTCTTTCTGTCTCTGTCTCGCTCCTGCTTACTTGCTAATTTCAAGAGGCAGCTCAAGGTACTCTCTCTTGCCTCTCCTTTTCTTTATTTGTTCCCCTGTGAAATTGATCCAAAAAAGGCTGAACACTTTGGCTGTAAATGTCCTCATTTTCTGACCGTTTTCTATTGAAAAGAAAAACCTCGGAATGGAGAGAAAAAATAATTAAATACCTAAATAAAGCAATACAGAGTGGACAGCAGACAGGCCAGACTGTTATTTACACCCACACACATTAGCGCCACTTTACAGAGTTTGCCAGTGAAAGCGCTACTTTCTTTTTATCTTCTCTCTTTGAACAACATTGTTTTCCCAGGGTGGGTAAGTGCGCCATTCCTAAAGGGACTGCAATACCTGGTTGATGGGTAGAGTGGAAACGTTTAATATGATCGTTTTCAACTTTTTAATTATTTTAGCTTATAAAATGCAGCTCTGTGTTTGGGGATGTGGTCTTTTTTAAACCAAACTGCATACATTTTGAAAGGATATAAGCAATGGACATTGAAAGGGGTCCCTTCCTGGTCCTGTAGCCATGTCTTGAACTTTTCAGGCAAAATGACTTACTGATTTCTGAATAATGAGTTTAAAACCGTTAAGGTAACCATGTTTTTTTCTGATTACAGTTCACATGCTTTGCTTATTCTTGCATTCCCTATGAGTGTTTGCTTTTTCCAGGGTGTTATTCATTTTTTTTCAGGCAGCATTTTACTGTTGTCTAGTGCATAATTTGAATTTAGTCGCAGCACAATTGAGTTGTGCTGAAGGCAGTGCGAGTTTCTCTCAGTGGGGCAGTATGGTGTTCAGTGTGGGAGAGAATGTGGCACTCTGGCCAGAGCTGCTGAATTTGGAACTGGAGAACCATGTTCAGACCTTCATGACCAGTTCACCATACCACACTCCTGACAGAGCTTATTCCGATGCTACACTTTAGAAGGCCCGATAGACCTTAGAAGCCCAGGTGTCTTAGCACCCGCAGGTGGACCTGTCCACCACAATCCATACTGCAGTTCACTTCCAGTCTTACGGGCAGGCATATGAAGAAGCACATCCTAGATCGACAGTGAATCTGTCACTGAGGTCACAAGACCCTTGACGCCAGTCCACCTCACCCATTGGTACCTCCATTGGCCTTTTTCCAGCACTAGCAGTGCAACTTGCCAGGGGTTGGCAATGTAGGATTTGCATGCACACCAAACTTAGGGGGTGATTATAATGGCAGTGGGACCGCCACGTCACCCCGTCGGTGGCGGTCCCACCGCCATTGGTGACTGCATCACAGCCCGCCATATTACAATGGCGGGTGGTTACCTGGCGGTCGGAAAGACCAACCACCACGCACCCGACGGGCTTCTTGAGCCCGCCGGTGTGGTGGAGGGGCTCGTGGTTCCTACAATGCTGGTGGTGCCTACCATGCACCGCAGCAGGGATTACGATGTCCCTTACCCGCCAGCTTATCAATGGCGGTTCACCTGCCATGGAAATGCTGGCGAAAGGGACATTGGGGGCCCTTAGCAGGCCCCTTTACCCCTGGCCCTCAGACATGAGTCCTGGGGGGCATCTATGATGCCCCACAACATATCAATGCACCATGTGGCAGGCACCGATATATTTAACATGTTCCTTTTTTTTTTACTTTGCGGCGGATGATGCAGCCAGCAGCACCTGCTGAAATGTAAAAGATAGGCACTGCGAACACCGTAGTGGCAGTCGCATTGTAATGCCTATCATGGGGCCTCCACCTTGAAGGCCAGCGGTCCCATTTCCCGATTCGATGGCGGTGGTACTGAAGTCCGCCTGCCATCGTAGTCAGCCCCTAAGTTTGCATTTTATGAATATGATTCAGCGGGAAATAAATTGATGTTTGCAATTTAATTGACTTTGGTTGGCCTCTTATCTATGAGATTTTCCTGTTGAATGTGCCTTTACATTATACATTTTTGGTTGTATGAATTGATTGCATACTACACTCTCCTACAGGTATTAATTTGAGTGTTATTAGGAGTGTCTGGGACCAATTGTTTTCTTAGGAATTGTTTTCTTTACTTACCTTTGCAAAGGGCCCTAAACTTCACAGCAACACAAGTCACATTTCTTTTAGTAATTTGGGATCCGTTTGAGCAACAAAATTGTTTTGGAGGAAATCGTTAGATTATGCAGCAGATGATGTATTATGTGGCAAATATGATACAGCCATAGTTAAGTGGAAAACATTTTTCCACTTAATTTTGCCCCAACATTGTAGTTGATCAATTTGTAAGTTCCCCAAACCCAAAAGTCGAGTTTGGGCACAATTTGCATTTTAAAAGCAGCCCTATAACACAGGGCTACTTTTAAACTGATCTCAGGCTTCAGCAGTGCACACATGCAAGCGCAGAAAGGGCTGCTGGCCTCTAAACTGCCATGCCTTATTATATTCTAGGGACTTAAAAGTAGTTCTAATCCCCCTGCCCTATTATGTACTAGGGCCTTATAGGAGAGGTCATGCCAATCATAGGGGTACCCTAACCCATAGTGCACCCTAGTGTATGTAGGTGTTTTCACTGTATTTTTAAGTGCCTCTTTCAGAATAGCACTGGCTGTTTAGGCAGAGGCCAGGGTCAGTCAGTCAGGTACCACAAGTACCAGTCAGCAAAAAGTTGGGGAGTGCCCAGGGCGGCTTTGCAACACTAGAGAAACACAAACTCAGAATGTAAAACATAACACCATGGTTGGGGGTTCTCTTCAATAATCAGAATTGATTTCTATCCTAATGAACCCATTTTCCAACATTAGGATAGGGAAAGACTGGGGAAAAATCACAACGTTCTAATCTATACAGTGAAGTTTTTATGCAGCTCTTTGATGATGGTTAATAGCTCACTGTTCAATGTTAGGATTTTAACTTATAAACTTCAAATACCAAAAGAATATCTCAGACAAAAGCAGTAACTCACTGACCTATTGAATTAAAACTTTCACTAGACAAGCCTTCGATCTCTCTCAAAAAAAGAACATTAATCACCAAAGTTATCTTCACATTTTTATTGTTGCCTGAAAATTGCTGGAGACCAGGAATGCAGCAGCAGGTACTTTTCAATGCACTTGCAAACACCACGCCCCCACCCTAAGTCAGCGGCCTTTGTTTGCTTTGTGCATTAAGATGCAAGATTCATATATATGTTTTTTTTAAACATTTGGTCTCATTACTATATGAATGTAAATAACAATAAAGCATACATGCAAACTGTGACTACATGCCTGCTTTTCTCAATATTTCACTTCGAAAGTATGCGATTGTATTTGTTTAACGGGCGGTGATTTGTATAGGGTCACTGGAAAGTGCACAAGGTTGTCCCTGTCCCCCCCAGCATTTTAGTGTCTCCTACGCCCCTGCACCCACCACAACTCTAACACACCATAGCGCCGCCAACACGTGGGAAGATACACTTTCCACCAATGCACAATCACTCCCAGCCCTTCTTGCCCATTTTTCTCTACTCCTTTTGCCTACTGCAAACCCACTGCATGAGACTATGCTGCCACTTCCCATTTCACTACAATCTCCCGGAGCTACGATTCCACCGCAAACAGCACCCTCTGACTGCTGCAGTAACACCGCACGGCTGGACCACTTCCACCTCGCTACCGCAATAAAGGTTGTTGCCTGAGATAAGTGCTCATTGCTGAAACGTGTCTGTGGTCTACAGTTCGTGATTGTAATCTGAAAGGCAACATAGCATTTCATCCTTCTGGGTTTAAAAATTGAGCATGTTGTAAATCTCCACTGGCAGGCTGGAGAAAAGCTAGACATAGTCGAGATGTGGCCACGGTTCCTTGCTCCCAGCGGCGTAGCGTGGCGGCCAACGCCCGGGGCAAGGCAAGCATCCTTTCACTTTTCTTTTAATGTTTTGCGCCCCTAAGATTGCCTCCAAGAATGTTGTCCCCGGGGGCCACCACACCTCTCCCCACCCCCATGCCCCCACGCTACGTCACTGCTTGCTCCCAACCAGTTGAATCCTGATAGGTAAACAGATTACTTTAAGGTATCTTAATTCACCTTTTGGTCGCAGAACAGGACTGTCAAGACAATCAACAGCCTCCCACATCCACCATCTGTTGCGTGTCCACCACGCACCCCATTTTCCCATTACCCCAAAACATCTCCAGACCCTAGCCATCGTTCATTGGAGCATGCACTATGCGTCATGATTCTGCACTCCCAGCTCCCCAGCCTATCAGGGCACGCTGCTGCACTAGACCTTGTAGAACAAAGCGCTGCCGGACATGTGGCCTTTGGTGGTGTTGAATGGGAAGGGGCCGTCTGCACTGAGGCAGCTGCTGTCCTTGCTGTGGACAGGCGGCTCCTGTGCCTGGCACGGGAGGCTCTAAGGCTCTGTATGTGGGCACAGGATAAAGCAGGACCCGTGAGTCAGGCGATGATGCTTGGAACAGCTACTTTCAGCAAACAGTGTCTTCCAGAACGGATTACCCAGATTAGGATTAATTATAGCCTCCTTGAAGGCAACACTTTAATAAATGGCCATTTGTGCTGATGGAGGGAAACTAAAATGCTGGGACCGCAGACAAAGACCACTAAAGTGAGAAACTCCATGTAGTAGATTTATGAGAAATCTCTTCAATTTATTTAGTTGTGATGTGTCTCTTTTGTCTTATTCTATTTTTCTATTTAGTCGAGAGTTTGGGAAACATACAACTGTATTGAATGCATGAAATCCGTTGCTTAGAAGCCTTTAAAGAGTGTGATTTCTTAATGCAGGAATTCGGATTTCTCTTTCATTTATGCTCTGCATTTTTCTGATCTGAACTTTCCTGAGATCTTGATTGATTCTGTACTTTAATTATGCTTGTATTCTCCTTCATTCACTAAATAGATTTTGACTAAATATAATATAATTCTGTATGCCTAAAATCTTTAAAATAAAACCTTTAAGGTTGAGACTTTAGTGTCTGTCAATCCTGTACTACCTAATGAATTCTACATTTGAGCTACAGAAAAACAAGTTAGAAAACAAAATGGTTGAGGGAAAATAACAGTAGAGAGAATTGTAGGTTAGGAAAAGCAAACAACAGAGAGCAGTTGGGAGCTGGTCACAAAGCAAAATGAAGGAGGAATTGGTTGTTAACAGTTTTGAGTAAGTAGGTAAGAGTCCTTAGTTTGTCATTTTTGGCATGAATTATTTGTTTATTTATTTGAGAGTTTTATAAAGCGGTAGCAAGACCCGAAGTTATCAGAGCGCTTTACAAGAGTAAATGTTTACATCAAAGATAACAAGTCTATACAGAGCTTCTGAGTCGGAGAACTTTACAACTGTGAATGTTCACAACATACCAAAGTGAGGATTTCAGTAACTAGTAGAGTCAACTCCTGTTAGCGACAACTTTATCTCTCTGTCAAGGACGTCTTGCATTGCTTCCCACAAGAAGTTCTTGGGACCTGCTCATTATTAGTTAGCTATAAGCTTCTATTTTATCATATGCTTACACTTCCATTTCCTTGCATTGAAAGAAATTGACCAACAATGATCGGAAAGTGTGTGGAGTTCAACAATGGCTTACTAATGATCCGTTTTAGAGGTCAATTGACTAAGATGGAGTCTCGCTCCATACCTCCCTCAACAGTCCCAGAGTTCTGCACATGGGAATCATATTTTTTATGTTAAAATACTGCAAGCAAAATTTCATATGAGTGGCAACCTGCTGAATGACTTTGCCCTGGCAAAATGATAACTCTGCCCCTGTGCCCCTTGACTATTCATCACCCTGAAGCCGGACGAGGTGCACATTGTTCCATTTCTTTAGCCTGAAAGTAGATCATTAATAGGTTTGGTGTCTCTCAGACCTGCCATGATTGGCCATAGTGTTCTTTCCAATACTTGATTTCACGTTCTGCAGAGAAGTAAGAGACAGAGTAGGGATTCCAATCAGTAACCACAGCATGGGCATGCCGAAATCTCTGCTTTCAGTCTCTTGGCCAACTGTCCATTCGAGTGATGAGGCGTATCTTCATATGAGAAAATTCTGCAATGTCAGCACAGTTAATGCCAACAGTGGCCTATTGCACGGTAATCATGCTCGGACGGGCAATATACACACTCAGCAAGATCCAAACGAAAGTATATAAAACAGTGTTTTCTATGCCAAAAAGTGTCTCACCAGCCCAGATACGGCTTGATTTTGGGTTAAAATATCAATCAATTCAAAGCAAGTGCACTTTTGCCAAACTCTGTTGGAGACTCTGCATCTCCGAGAGCAGTACCATCAATAATTTATGCTGGCTTGAAATTGAGGTACAACAGCGAAGCAAACAAAAAGGTTCCTGAGGAGATTACCTAGGACAGGTCATCGAGGAGTTAGGTATCCACAAACTTTGGGACGCCAGTATAAGAAAAGCAGCTTTTTATCGAGCAACAAATTCATCAACTCAATCCCTGTCTCTATTAATAGACCAAAATTCCCTTGTTGTACCGGATAGGGATCATAGACACTAAAGACATTATTCCATTGTGGAAAAAACAGCCGCAAAGCCAAAGCTGCCGCTTATGCGGAAGCAACCTTCTGTCTATGCCCGGAACCCCTGGCATAAAGGAAAAAGATGTTGAAACTAATATTCCTAAAGATGCTAATTCATTGCTGCCTGCAAGTAGTAATCACTTGGCTAAGTGGCAGCTCAATCTCCCTATGCTGCAAGGGAGTAACATTTTTAAAGCTCCTCCTAAAAGAGCTGGACCAGTGAGGGTGCAAAGTCTGGTTACCTCTAAGAATGTATATTATACAAGATGCTATCTTGCTGTCCGCTCCAGGAAGTCGCCTTTTGAAATTGGCCAATAACTTCTCATGGGATCATGAAGGGACAAGGACAGGTTACTTTCAACACAGCTCTTTTGCACATGATACTTGCACCTGATAACTTGTTTAAAGGGTATACCTGTTCTTCACCATCCTATTTTAAGAGGCTGATTTTAGAAATCGCTCATACATCCAGGCTTAAGGTGTGTACTTGCTCTTTATAATGCCGTTTCAAGAGGTTGACTCTTTTTGCCTGGATCTTTTGTGGGAATATGATGGCCAAAGGACAGGTTAACTCTTTTGCACATGATATTTGTACTTTATAACCTGGTTAAAGGGTACTCATCTGCACTAACAATTAGCACCTTACTGTTTGAAAACAAGGGGCTCACATTAAGATAAGCTTGCCCCAGTAAAACACAGGGAAAGCGCATAAAGAGCCAATAGGGCATGTGGGCTATTTTAGAAACAAACAAGCACAAACTGCAGAATTCATTAGCCATTGTTTTTATCTGAAAACAGTGCCAACGTGTTTTGTTTCATACTCTAGATGAGTTTGTTTTTAATGGTTTTAAAATCGACTAAGTTATGGGGATTTTTAAACGGACGTCTCCCTGTTTAAGTGAATTTTTATGTAGTAGATGTGGTTCTCCTAAAACTGTAGTGCAATGGTTTTTTAGGTCTCGCCTGACCCAGCGCATGTGCTGCCCTGTCGAGACATTTAGTAGGTGGGTTTAGAAAGTGCTACCCACATTTTTGTGCTGGCAACAAGCTACAGTGCACGATGGCATACACGCGCACAGCTGCTCCCCGCATTACCCCCTCCCTTCTCGCCCAGACATCTGCCTTTCCTGCACCAGCCTTCAGCACCATACCCCTCCCCCCGCTGCTGCGCGCGCATCCCTAGCGTGCGTCATCGCGATCACTTTCGCTTTCAGAGGGATCGTGATCGCGATGACTTTCACTTTTACGCCGCGCGGCCAATGCTTCCTTAATTTTAATCAGTGCCAAGAATTTGCCTACACGGCAGAAGGTCTCCATAAAGACAACCACCTGAGCGATAGAAAACTGTAATTTACGACACAATTTACCGACTCATCAAATCTTCTCAGCCCTTGAAGAGGCATGACCTGTCTTTTAAAACAAATTGTCAAAGCACCATCCCGTAAATTTTTCAGCACTTACAAAACTTTCTAAATTGAAGAATCATCAACAATCCCTTAAACCATACTTACAAGGACCGGCAGTGAATGCAGCTGCATGTCCGCACCCAGCTGCTAATCATTTAACAAATGTAATTTGTCCTTAAATGTAGCACTTCCGGGGCGCATAACACTCTGACCACGATTAAACACATTGACTGAGTTGTCTAGGAGTGTTAATTTGTAAGGTAACCTAGAATTGGAGCGTTTGCCGGCACCACTACCAATCCTAGTGAGCCTTGTAAAACTTCCATTGCTCATTGGCTATGGAATCCGCACGTGTGTTTGTCTACTGCTGAGTCCTTACAGGTGGCGGCCGCAGCTTACGAGGACAAACACATTTCTGCATTAAATCCATTTAGTATGTGCATTATTTGGAGTGTCATTTTCTCACGGCGTAGCTGGCAGTTCTCCTGGTGGCACCTCGCAACAGCTTGTATGCCCAACAAATACCATCTCTGCTTTGGGTACACAGAGTGGGCTCAGTTACAATTAATACAGTAATTATGCCGGAGTTAGTAATTAACATAATTGTAGTCAATTACAACAAATACAGTGCAGAGAGAAATAAATGAGGGGAGAAAATAACAAGCTAATTGATTTATCTTGCATGGTGTCGTCGTCCCCCCCCCCCCTTCAGTACAACTGGCAGCGGGTTCGCCGGGGCCAATCGAGGGATTGTTGACAAACAAGCCACTTGCTGTGAAGATCGCCTGTCTTGCCTTTTATGTGTTTTTTTACTTTACCCTTCCGAGGTCGGCAATGAAATGCAGACTGCATTTTAGGGGTTTTGTTTTGCCCACGTGCTCTGGATGCCCAATGAACAAAAATCAACTTTTTCATGCTTAGAGAGCAGCCTAGGATGTTCGTGGGCCTTCTTTGGACTGGGTGTTAATGGCTGTATTGAGCGTTTTCTTCTAGCTGCCACTGTTTATTCACAGTTAAAATCACCTAAACCCTAATGTTAATCATTTCATGTTGTTTTTTTTTTTCTGTCCAGACAAGCAATAGGTTTGATTCGAAATGAAAGTCGTAGGAGTCCCTTCTTTCAACAAACATTGGTTTTGCCAATAGGTCTAGCTTTTGGGACCTTGGTTCAACAACATCAACTGTTGCATGGGTAAACACTTATAAGGTACAAAGTTTAGCCATGCAACAGCTGATGTTGTTGCACCAAGGACATTGTGCTGTAAAACTAAATACTTAAAAGGTCCCAAAAGCGAGACCTATTGGCTATGCCAATGCTTGTATTAACTATGCAAATAGCCTTGACTTGGAGTTTTTTTTTCTCGCTGACGGCTTGAGTGTTTTTTTTTTACTCTTCTTTCATATAGTCATTGTTTCAGTGGTGATTTGGCTTTGTTTTTGCTGGGCACAGTGCATGTTTGAGAGTCCGGTCGTTCAGTCAAGGTCACGCACTGCAGCACTTTGCGTAGGTGAAACCTGTTCGCTTCTTTGCTGTCAGAGCTTCAATCCAGGCAAGCACTGTCAATGAGGCGGTTTGTTCTGCTAAATCTTTAGACAACATAGTTTACAGGTTCGTTCGCTGCTCTATCCTCCTTGGGCGCATACCTAAGGTCTATTTCAAGTGGTGCGGTTCTTGTGAATTCCGGAAGACCCTAGGCAGGGCCAGCCTTAGCTCTGGTGGTGCCTTGTGCGACAATGTTTGTTAGCACTCCCCAATTACCTGCTTCTCCGTGGATTCCATCACCACCACCATTGAACAGTGCTCCTTACGTCTCCATGGCCACTCTCTCTCACCTGCATTTCTTTTGTTTTATAGCGCCACTCATACCAGTGTAGTCTGTCAGAGCACTTTACATCATACACACATTACACAGAGACAATAACTCATACGTGTGTAAATTGTATTGGAAATGTTACATACGACAGAGGACTACAAGGTGTAGGAGTCACATGTCATACACAATGGTAGACTGGATATTTTAAGAGTGCTTGATCTGAAGAAGCACAAACTCAGTACTTAAAACGTAACATCATGTTTGGGGTTGTCTTTACTAATAAGAATTGATTTCTACCCAAATGAACCCTTTTTACAACAGAATGAAAGACTGGGTAAAACAATCTAACCTTTATCTTGCAGTTTGCCTGTAGCTCATTGATCACAGTTTTGAGCTCACGTTTCTATACTAGGATTTTAACCTATAAACTGCAAGTAACAAAACGATCTCTCTGACAAAAGCAGTAACCCACTGACCTAGGTACATTATGTGCACTTTGTGATCTGCATGGTACATGTGCTTTGCAGCAGGCATGGTAACCATGCCTGGGCTACTTTTGTTGAGTCAACACTGCCACTAGAAAAAACTCCAACCTCCCTCCAGCAGGCCTATTAATTACCGGAGTTATCTTGGCATTTTTATTTTAGCCTAAAAATTGCTGGAGGCAAGGAATGCTGCAGCAGGTGCTTTCAAAATCATAAAACAATCATAAAACACAGCCCCGGCCCTGGCCCCAGGCCCAGGAGTCCCTTAGCTCTTTCCACAGGCGCCTCTCCAGGCGATTTATAGATGACAAAGCACTATTGATGCTCTAAATATCCCCATAGCATGATACGCCTGCAACGTTCACACGCACCCAGTGCCATCTTAACACATGGGCACGCTGGGCAGTCGCCCAGAGGCCCCACGAGCATAGGGGCCAGATTCGTTAACCAGGGGCAGCTCCTCCGCAGTGTGGTTGTGTGGGCAGGGCCCAGTGCACTGCTTTGCCCGGGGGCTTATAATGCTGTTAAGACGGCTCTGCACGTACCGCTGTCTTTGAGGGTTCGTGGCTCGATATTACTATTGTGGTTGGGCACATTCTGTCATGTCCTTTGTAGCTCCCTCATCTATGGCTAAGGCATCTTCAAGATGATTATTACAGGTAAACATTTAGACACTTTCCCTCCGAGGTACCTATAAAGGAGTATGACCACATGGATGTCAGCACACTGTCGGCCAGCTTGAATATCCCCATAGACATTAATGGATTTTCATGCTTAAACATTTGAGGTTAGACATAGTAAGCATTGTTGCTGTTACATACAGCCCAACTTTGGGCCATTTCCGACTGCAAAAATAAAATTTGGCATGTATTAATCCTAAATTGCGATTTGGTAACATGTTACCGATTTGCAATTTGGAATTGCAAATACATGCAGATTAGGTATGTGGAAGGGGCATGTTTAGGGCATCCCTTCCAATTACCAAATCTGAAAGGGATGTATGAATGTTTTGCGACTGAAATGCGGATGCAAAACTTTAGCACTTTATAAGTAACCAACTCAAAGTTGGACATGGTGGTCTGTTGACTATAGCAGGCCACCATCCCTGTGATGGCTAAGGCTCCTAATGGGTCGTACGTTGCGACCTACCACATTCATATTTATGTGGTAGGTCAATTTGTGGCCCAGTAGGAATCGCTAAATAAAGTCAATGACTTTCATACATTAGGAATTACGATTCCACAATTAGGTTTGCTGCTCCTCATATTGATACATCTAACCCTTGGTTTTTATCCAACCCGTCTTTCATCTGCAGGCTATTCGCCTTGAAGCCTTCTGGAAGACAGGCCCTGCTTTCGACGAGTAGCTGCCAAAGAAGGAGTTTGATTTTAAGCGCATCTTTATCCCCATAAACAGAGGTGTGCAGATTAGAAGCTACATTCAGTCTCCCCCAGAGCAATGGAGGAGGTGTCAATTCTATACTTGAGCCTTAATTAATACTCTCAATCCGCACAAGGCTGTCTCCTACCCTTTGAAAGTATTCCAACCTCTGTTGTGGATCTGCCATCCTGCTGGACTTTAGCCAAGGCTTTAGATAGAGAGGAAGGGGCACGACGCTCTCTGTCTTTTGTTTTAACAGTGGTGGTGGCAGCCAGGGGCAAGTATCTAGGTGGTGACTGCACAGAATGAGGCAAAGATGGGCCAACAAGGAGACTCTGTGTACAGGACTCAACAGAATGAGAAGCCAACCCATAGTCGGTGCACAGATCCCTGAATTACACCCCCCTGTGTTTTCTCTGTGCCATGTGCCCTGAGCACTATCTTTTCCTAGAATAATGTTCTCAAAACGTGATATTCTCTGACCAGGTCTGCCGTGATTGCTGAGAGCCATTTGTACTAAGCGTGTCTTTTGTGAGTCCCATGGGCCTGATGATCAACAATTCCTAATAAGAAATTGTAAATTGTATCAAACAATGATTTGCTATGTGCAATTTCTTATTTGAATTCTGTTAACATTTATTTGGTAGAAGTAGGTGCAATTTGCACAACGGCTTCTACCGAATGCATTGGTCTTTTGCAAACCAACTTCTGTATTAATAGGTTGGTTCATACAAATACCAATTCGTAGTTGGTCGCAATTCGACCTATCTCATTAACATGCAGAGCCGGCATTAGTGCTGGTGGTGCCGGGTACAACATTTTTTTTTTGGCATCCCTAAATGACTGCCTTCTGCACAAATTCCCTCACTTCACCCTCCAACAGTACCCTCCATCTCTCCATGGCCTCTCACATATGCATTTAATTTGTTTTATAGTGCTACTCATACCAGTGTAGGGTGTCAGAGCACTTAACATCACACACACATTATAAAAGAGTAAATTATGCATGTGTAAATCAGACTATAGAAAATGTAAAACATTTTCTATGGACTGATTTAAAACATGCCACTGTGGTTGGTGTTGCTTTACTAATAAGAATATATTTCTACCCAAACAAACTCGTTTTAGCAACATTAGAACAATGAAAGATTAGGGAAAAACATAAGGTTCCAACCCAATTCCTGCGGTTTTCGTGTATCTCTTTGATGACAGTTCATAGGTCAATGTGCTACATTAGTATTGTGATTCATGTACTGCAACTAATAAAAGGATCTCTGTGACAAAAGCAGTAACCCACTGAGCTACACACATAAAATACAGGTCTATGATCTGCATGGTACATACTCCTTACAGCAGATACATTTACCATCTGCACTACCTTTATGATGAGTCAGAACTGCTACTAGACAAAACTCATCTCTCTCCAGTAGTAACATTAATTACCAGAGTTATCTTGACATATTAATTGTTGCCTGAAAGCTGTTCTGCACATAAGGAACTCTGCAGCAGGTGCTTGTAAAACCATAAGTTATTTCTGAACACAGCACCCATTTGTGGGTCCAATTTGCAACCTACCTCATGCATATTGAGAGGGTGGGCTCTAGGTTGGTGAGAACGGTGCAGCAGCACCTGGGGCTGATCTTGGGGTCCTGGTAGCTGCAGGGCCTCCAGGAGCTGAGGGAACCATCAGCTTAGAGGCTGTGACGAGGGCAGGAGCATTCGGATTCCGCAGTGAGATCCACAAACCTGGAGGTGGCCCAGGAGCAACAGAGAGGCAATTGGGTTCAAAGAGGGCAGGAGCTGCATGTTGACTAGATTCTGAAAGGGCTGGGGGGCAGGGCCTCTATGAGAGACAAGGTGGCAGGTGCTAAAGGGGACAGGCACTGTTAGATAAATGAGACTGAAACCCAAGAGCTGCAGGGAGGACAGGGGCTAGAATGAGGACAGGAGCTGCAGGGAAATCTGGAGGCTAAAACTGCAGTCAGATATGGAACTGCAGGTAGAACCAGGAGCTTCAAGGATAAACGAGTTATAGCGACAACCAGTAGCTGGAGAGGAATCAGATTCCGCGGGGTTCTTGCTGCAGCAGGGAAGTTTCTTGCTTAAGAGAAGCCCAAGGCTGCAGTGTTGGGATAGGAGTGCAGGGCCAATCAACCTGCTGGAAGATGAAAATGGCACAGGAAGGACTGGTAAGCAAGGGATGGTGAGATGCAAGACCTCATCTGCTGGAGGGATGCTCCAGTGCAGGAGTAACAGTGAGATCTAAATGCTCAGCATAATCTCTGAACTGCAATACAGCCAAGATCTACAGTGACACTTCAGGTAAGAAATGCGCTCAGGAGCGACAGGGAGGACCGGAGCTGCAGCAAGGTTTTTAACAGTGAGCACAGGAGCCCAGAAACCGCGGAAAGGTTTGGAGGTTCAGATTTATCTGAATCTGCTGGAGGCACTAGAGGTTGCTTGAAGATTCAGGAGCAGTAGGGAAGTAATGAGTGGTGAAGAGGCCAGGCTCTACTAGGAGGCTATGACCTGCAGTGGGAGTCAGGAGCAGGTGGGAGGCCGGGACCTGCAATGGGAGCCAGGATAAACTGGGAGGCCATGACCCGCAGTGGGAGTCAGGAGCAGGTGGGAGAACATGACTTGCAGTGGGAGTCAGGAGCAGGTGGAAGAACATGACCTGCAGTGGGAGTCAGGAGCAGGTGAGAGAACATGACCGCAGTGGAAGTCAGGAGCAGGTGGGAGAACATGACCTGCAGTGGGAGTCAGGAGCAGGTGGGAGAACATGACTTGCAGTGGGAGTCAGGAGCAGGTGGAAGAACATGACCTGCAGTGGAACTCAAGAGCAGGTGAGAGGCCATGACCTGCAGTGGGAGCCAGAATAAACTGGGAGGCCATGACCTGCAGTGGGAGTCAGGAGCAGGTGGGAGAACATGACCTGCAGTGGGAGTCAGGTGCAAGTGGGAGGTCATAACCTGCAGTGGGAGCCAGGAGCAGGTGAGAGGCCATGACCTGCAGTGGGAGCAGGTGGGAGGCCGTTTCCTGCAGGGGGAGCCAGGATATACTGGGAGGCCGGGATCTGCATTGGGAGCCAGGATATACTGGGAGGCCGGGACCTACATTCGGAATCAGGAGAGGACAGGAATGTCATGAACAGTGGTAAGTGATATTAAGGGGCAGAAGTTGCAGGGAAGCCATGAGCTAAAAGTCCCTGGAGCTGGAGGGATACCATGAGCTAAAGAGACTCCTAAGGCCATGGAGTGCCATTGGAGCTAGGGGCAATAGCCAAGCTCATTGGCAGGATGAAGACTGAAAGCTGTGGGGTGCCAGGAACAGCAAGGGTAGAACAGTTAAGAAGGTGTCCCATTTGCTGCAGGGAAGCTAAGGGAGACAGAAGCCAACCCAGGTGAGCAGGCATCTAGGAGGTGCAGTGACTGACGCTCATTGAAGTACCAGATATTGCTTTTTCGCCTTTTTGGGCCCTGGGCCTTGTACCCACATCAGACAGGAGCATGCCATGTGCTATGTCTCATGAGTCTGCCAATCTTTATTTGTAGTGTAGCAAAGCAAGAAAGCAGGCCCCTTCTGGGGGGTTTCGCCCCCCCAAGAACATTCTCAAAAGAATGTAATCAAATAGTGCATTTTAAAGCAAAGTTTCACATACATTTTCTAAAAAGCCTTACGCTTTTTAAAGGTGTTCAATGCATTTGCAAATCTTTTCATGGTGTGCCAAGCCAATGAAACCTGACGCTACCCAGGAGCTGACAGCACTTTCTTAAAATTGGCAATGTTTGCCACCATATGTAAAAAACTAGCTCCATTGTGCCAGGGCTAGTATTTTGTCATGGGTGCCCCCATATATCATGGGTACCCCCAATATGCTGGTGCCATAATTTTTCCAACCATGCCAGCCATATACCACAAATGAAACTTGTCACAAATTACTTCAGTGTGTCAGGGCCACCATTCTGCCCCCTCCCATATGTCAGGTTGCCTTCCTTTATGCCAAGAATGACCTCCAGTGTGTCACCAGCATTTTTCCACAAGTGCCCAATATGCCAAGAATTACCGCTAGTATGCCATTACCAGTATTTTTAACATGGTCGTCCATATTGCCAAGAAATACTTCTAGTATAGAAGTAACCAGTATTTTGTCACAGGTGCAGTGGTGTGGAATTCAATAAAATGTCTACTTGTTCATGGGACAATTTGCTTCATAAATTTACTTGTCCTGTAAAAAAAAATCCACTTGTTCCTTTGGTGCCACATAGTGCAGCGACAAAGTATGGCAGCAATCTCATTATATAAGAGCTCTGATAATAGCCTCTCTGATATCTTTTTTTAACGTTTTAAGGCTTTTATATTAACTTACAATATTGTATTATGTATTGTATGTTTAATGGAATGAAACTGCTGCAATAAACATTTCTGACTGACTGAATAGCCTCTACGATTATGCAAGAGCTCATACTATAATAGGGCTTGAAAACTAGCAGTTCCCTTCTTTTGCCATCTATCTGCAGATACACATACTGTGGCTGGCGGTAGCAGTAAGGAATAGTTCCAGAGCTGGAATGCCATTTTCACTCTGTGAAAACCTACTAACTTGCATGTTTAAGGGGTTTTCACCAGCTCGTCTCTAGTTTTTTTTTTTACTGAGAAAGGTTGGAAACATTCCTGATAAGAGCAGAACCAAAACTTCTTCCAGGGTTCGAAAAAAAAGTGGTTGGAGGGAAAATGAACTTCTCAACAGATTTTCACATGAGCAAATCTACACATTTATATTTCCTCTTACTCCCAATTTTTAACACTCGCTCACACGTATTCATTCTCACTCACTTGCAGTCACTCATGTTCATGACTCACTCATACTTACCGACACTCAATCTCACACTTTCTCACTCACTATCTGTCACTGACTAACTCACACATACATTCACACTTGCTCACACATACGCACTCTCACTTAAACACACTCTCAAGCATGCACACAAGATACCTTTAAAATCATTTTTACTTACCTTGGCTGCTACCAAAGGTCCCATTCTAGCTAATTGTGCTTCATTTTTATTAGACTAATAATGAATAATGCAATATTATTCACTAGTAGTCTAACAAAAAAATGGGAGGAAAAAATGGAGTGTGGAGTCTCCCTCCTGCTCTTTGGGTTAGATTGCTAGCAAGGGGATTCTTTATGAAATTAATTAGACATAAAATAACTCATTGTCAAAGAGAGTTAATACCAAGACATACAAGTATGATTGATCAGATACATTTGTGAAGAAAAGGAGAAACAGACATTCACAAATCAATTATATTGTGTGCATTCAGTCCTTTACGCATATCTATCAATCAAGGGATCCAATCATTCACGTGTGAGTAGTAGAACAGTGTTGACATTTTGGTCTCCTAAGTCATGAGTACGTGAGACCATCCTCGGGACCATCAATGTTAAGGGAGTTTGACGTTTTGTATTATTCACAAGATTTTTTATGTCTAAATCATTTCATATATAATCCCCTTGCTAGCAATTTACCCTACAGAGTATTAATACCCTTGCTTCCGAGGGGTTATTGGGTTGCCCATCCTCTCTGCGTTGTTCCCCCATGCTCTTGGCACTGATTTTACCACTTCTGAGGCCCGGGGTCAAACGCAGTGCCAGGCGTTGAAAGGGGCAATTCAGGGGTCACAGCTGAGAGCGGGTGGTCCTTAAACGATATCCATGAACACTCCATACATTACCGAAGGGCCTGGGGATCTGCAGCACATGAAAACAGGTACAGACTACTGACCGCATCCCTGCTGGCTCATTCACAGTATTGTCCACTCCTCGCAGAACCTGCGGGTAAAGTATGTTCCTGTCTTGGGGAGGTTCGGGTATGAGATGCCTTGAAGGGTGTGTTGTTGGGCAACAAGTCAAGCAAACCCTTTAGCTAATGGGACAAATTGAAACAGTTGCAACTTACAAGTGTTACTTATCCCCAGCTACAGCAGCCTGGAAATCCCAAAGCTGCTTTTATTTTCAGACGAAAATGTTCTACTTCATCTGTGCATTGTACTGCCCTTTGCAGCTTGAGCTCAGCAGTCACAAGGACAGTGCCAGAGATCGCATGGTGCAAACCAGGGGACGCAACTATGACCCCTAGTGACCCATAAATGATGTTGATGACTGTCCCTCCCAAACGCCCTATGCGGGCACACATGACAATACATGGAACAATACATAGCCAAGAAAGCAATGTGAGTTATAGGCCAGCTATGATGGAGTATGGTTTTTTTCAGGTAGTCAATTACTCATTTTTTTTCTTTCTGCCTCATGTTCCCCAACTGTGGAGTCTCCCTGTAGTATAGTATAGGGGAAAGTAAAAAGGTTTATTTAATTTGAAAACAAACTGTAAAAATATTTTAATGTTATTATTGTAAATTAATTCTATGTATTTAGTTTAAAAGTAGAAAAATGTATGCTACGGGATAAGACAGTGTACAAGGCCCGGGGCTGCCCCCGAAAATGGTCCAAGATATGGGTACCCTGGAATGAATACCGTGGCAACATATGAACTCCTCCCCGTAATTTTGACTGTGATGATCCCCCCCCCCCCGTGATTTCCAATGCATTATCCTACTGTATCTGTATGTATATTTGATTTCATTGTAATTCCTACTATTGACATTTGTGGATTTGTACCTATATGTTGAGTCTGTTTAATTAAAAGATTTGAAAAAAAAAAAAGTTGAAAAAAAATCTACAGCACTATTAACTTAATTTTGAATTTAATGTTTAACTAATTAATTAATACTTTAATTAATGTATTCAATGAATTTAAAATTAAATGTAATTTTTTTTCTGAAGTTTAAATAAAAAAAATTATTTCCACCTACAAATACTTTCACTATGCACTAATAATTAATAAAATGGGTGAATAGAATTAATTAAATGTAAATTAATTTTATTTGTAAAATGTAATCTTACATTAATTTTTAAGTTCAACAAATGTTAAAATATTTAAGAATTAAATAATGAATATGCATTAATTTTTTTTTTACATTAAATTACATATATATTGTTTACTTTTTTTAATATTTTCATTTAACTTAACATTATTTCCTATGTTTTTTTATGTTAAGTTCCAACCTCCAATATTTTGTGTGGGATGACCATGTGTGGTGCTGGACCTACTTCAACTCTGAAATGGAGTAATTTACTACAGTTTTGGGTCTCTTTCCGACTTTTGTGACTTTAGAAGCGCAGTTGGTGAATAGCAGTCGGCATACTCTTTCGTAGGTAGGTGCACACTGTGAGAAGTTAGCCTGTCCACTAATTATAGTGGGCACCCTGTACCAGTCCAAACAACCACTTATTGATGATAGGTTAAAGACAACCTTTATTGAAAGCTATCCTAGTGGTAGCTATGGAGAGCAGCCTTCAGGCTAAGTCTTGAAGGAATGTAAAGCAGCTTGTTTTACCAGTCTCTAATCTCTTGAATGGCCAAATGAAAGGCAACCATACCAGGTATATATATAAAATATACGTATTTATTTCTAAACACACCCTCCTATTCTCTTTATAAGGTTAGAGGTCAAAACACATAAGTTACACTTCAAATAGTACAGTAAAATAGCACAAATAGACGTCAAGCCCTAGGGGCGAGCCAATCCATATACTAAAATAGTGGTATAAAAACCACAACTTAACTAGACACAAGGCCTAGAGCCTGTAGAATCTCTGGGACCCCAAGGAACCACCCAAGGTAGTGACACAGGGGACCCACGGGGGCCGTGTGCAGTGTGAGAACACAGCCGCGAGCTCCCGTTAGCTTCTATGGGGAAAGTCGCGGTTAGATTTTTAAAGATTAGGGACCCTTAGAAATGAGTCAGGACCAAACCCTTTCGACTTAGGAAGTTCTAGTGTCAACACCCACGGGAGCACCGGAGTTACTCGTGTTACCTCACCCAGGGCAGCCGGGTGCATAGGTGTCAAATGGTGTCGGGTCGCGTCGTCGATTTCAATGGGAGCTGGCAAAGAAGTGCTGCTGCCGGGAAGATGCGAAGTGTCCAAAGAGATCCAAGCCTGGATCGAAGTCGAGAAGAACCTGAAAGCAGAGGGGACAGAGCCTGGGTCACTTGTCAGTGACCAGGAGGACGATAGGCGAATGCCCACCGATGTAGGGTGTTTTCAGGTGAAGAAGGTGAAGCTTGACTCTTCAGCCACGCTGACCAGGAGGTGTCAAGGACAACCAGGAGCTGGATTCGAGCTGTCCCCCAAAGAATGTCAAATGCTGCAGCATCGGTGCCTAGATTGAACACAACAAACCTTGGCAACAGCAACCCACGCAGAAAGGAGAAAGATGCTTCGGTGCAGACCAGCAAGGTCTTAGGGACTCACCACTTGGTGGGGAGTCAGGGCACATCTGGAGCAACCAGGGAAACCCAAGGAAAATCAAAGTTGCCTTCTTAGGGACCCACCAGTCGACAGACCAGGGATAATGAAGGAGCCTCAAGAGGAAACACAAAATGGCAGCCCACGGTTCACTCAGGGTGACTAGACCACCAATCTTCAGTGGATTCTCTGCTTGAGGTGGGGGCTACAAGTAACCCAAAGCACGACTTCAAGAGACGTTGAGAAGTCAATGCATTTGCAAAAGTGCCCAGTGACCAGGAGTTCTGGTTCCACGCTACTCACGAGGGCTGTGGGTCTCAGCTTTGCTGGGGACTCGGGTCAGCCTCTAACATGTCTGGAAATCATCTTCCTGGGCTGCAATTACTCCGGAGTCCGGCGTAAGCTTCGTGGATGCAGACCGGTAAAATGCTTTGTTCGTGCCTGCGAAGCAGGGGAGTCACTCCTTGACCCCAAGGGAGATTTCTTCAGTCCTCTAGTCTTTAGTAGAGCATCGAAGTTCCGAGGTTCCTTACTTATAACTAAGGAAGGGGTTGGACTAGCTCTGGGGACCCACCTATGGGAGGGTTTGGAAAGAGGGGTGGCTATACCCATTTCCTTTGTCCAGTTTTCCGCCAGAGCAGGGGCTGGAAGCCCCTGAACTGGTTTGAGTTGGACTATGCACAGGGACACCAAATGTGCCCCCAGTGCAGGACTTCAAAGCACTCTGAGAGTGCTCACGCTCAGCCCCAATACACATCATCCTGTCTGGGAGGTGGTTACACCTCCCTGTGACAGGAAACCTATTGTCCAGGCCTCCCCTGCCGGAGTTTCGGTCAGCAGCAGGAGGCCAGACCCGTGTCTGTGGCTGCAGCATCTATTTTGTGATGCCAGGGCTCTGTTAAGTTTCTACCGGGTATACCAGTACCGACATGTCTCTCCCTCTAGAAGGGTGGGATCATATTCTCACATCAGGAATTGATGTGGGGGTATGATTCCAAGGTGTTTGACACCAAATACGACATGTTTCCGTGCAGCCAGTCCAAAGTTAGAATTAACCGTTTAAGATATAATGCACTTAAGAGTATATGGTCAGGCTGCACCACTGACAACCCCAGAGAAGAGATTCTGAAGGCTGCAGAGGGGCTCAGCTCATGCCTGGGCACCCTCTCACATATAACCAAGCACCCTGCCTTCAGGATTGATAAGGTCTGCCATTGGGGTGACTGATAGGTTACTATGTGCAGTGATGGGTGAGGTATAGTGAACCTATACCTCGGTAAGGGGTGCATGCACCACCTTACCCAGGCTGCAGTAGCAGACCTGTGGTGTCATTTTGGAGGGCTTTTCAGGGGTGGCACAATACATGCTTCAGCCCCAGGTAGGGCTCTGGGGTACCTATGCCCTGGGTACATAGTATACCATATACTAGGGACTCACAAGGGTACCCCAGAATCCAATCTGGAGTGTACCTAAAGTACATGCAATCAATTTAGAGAGGAAGCAACTAGGCTGGGGCCCTGAATAGCAGGGTCCCAGCCAGGCTAAAGTCGAAAAACAGTGAAACACCAGCAAAAAGTGGGAGTAACCATGTGAAGCAGATCCTACTCTCCTACACACACCCATCTTTAAAGCCCACCCTGCACCTCCCTTAACAGTCCCTTACTCCTTCCTAAATCCCATCTACTTTGCAATTAGTGCTCTGTATTTTAAGCCACTCCCCCTGGCCCCTCCCACATTTACTACTAAGTAGTAAACTTAGATGTGTCAGGATCTTCCCATAGAAAAGATAGGAGGTAGAGGTGGAGATTTACAGTTGTAGGATTGCGAATAGCATTTTGTAGTACTTTAGTAGCAATGTTCCCTCTAATATTTATCTTCTGTGTGCAGTAATGCAATGTTTGTGTGCACCTTTCACTGCTGTGTGCACAGCAGCATGTTGAGGTAAGCAGAGGGAGCAAGGTTTCATTCCTAAGCTAAGTGAATAAATATTGCGAGGAACAGTTGTCTAAGAACTTTTTTTATAGAATGGTCCCAAATTATAACTTTTTAAGCATATTTTCCCATCAATACTGGCTAAAAGAACACACTTTATAGTAGCGTGCCCCCATCACTCCAGGTCATAATGGACACCCACTCCAGTCCTGAACTTTTCACTAACAAATCATTAATTTTTATGTGTAATAATCTAATTAGCCCAGTGGAAGCGAAACAAGATTATAACAGCCTATCACACAGAAGACCAGGACTGGAAACAGTGTCCGGAATGATCTGGAGGGAGGTGATCACCCTTTACTTTAATAGTTGCTCTGAATGGGAGCTCATGGTCTCATATAAAGCTCTGTATACAAAAAAGAAGAACTGAGAGTCCAAAGAAAGTTTAGTAATTGTAACGTAACCACTCTAAAAAAATATTGATCAAGGTGTTTGCTAGTGTCAACTAAGTGCACAATGTGTCCATGAGTGTATGTGTGCGTGAGCAAAGTTCCCATCACCCACAGCAAGTGGCTTGCTTCATCATTTGGGAACCTGGGAACTTGACCAAGGAACCATCTTCTACCAGATTAATGTAGATATTGGTTCGGTGGATGTCCCAAATGTGTCAACTGATATCTTTCCGAGTCGAGGGGGCCACAGTCGTGATAGTAGTGGGTGATGTATGCAGTGCAAATGATAGAAAGATGGTGATTTAAAATTGGTTGTCAAGGTACAAATATGTGTTTATTCTGGTGCTACCTTGATACCAAATTAAAACTAAACAGTGCTATACAGTTCAAACAAATAACTGTGTTCTTAAAGACTGGTCTACATGTTTCAGCTCTTGGATATACTCTATCCCAGCTTTCGTCAGGACCAGAAAGCTACTGCATATTAACGGTGTAGTGAATACAAAAACTCAAAAACATACAACCTGGACCATGATCTTGGTACAGGTAGATACCTGTAAAAGCAACAACAGTGATCAATACAAACAAACAGAGTGGTGACATGTTATAGTAAAACCGCAAACACATTGGAAATGTCGATTTTAGTTCAAAGTTACCAAATCGTGTACTAGATAATTCTACGTCCATCACCGCAAGTGAAACGTTAGAATTATAACTCACCCGAATAAAACTGGGTATGTGCCTCACCCCACCCGGCAACTGCTCAGGTATAGGAGGCACCGCTCTAAGGAAAAAGTACAAGCGTAAAACATTTCATAACAAATGCTCCTGAAACGTTTAAACATTTGTACAATACGCGCAACCATTAAAAACAAACAAGGCAGAAGATTCACGGTCGACTGAGCATCGAAAAAAGATTGTCAACAATCGTGTCTCTGTTATGAACAAACGGAGTGCCTGTGCAGTTGGCTAAAGCAATATTATATCTCTCCCCAAAGTCTACTGCTACACTGCGTGGGTGAAAACCAGTGACTGATGTAAATGATGCCAGAGAGTGAGTCATCCCAATCCGGCGTTTCGTTAGTGAAAAGTAGCCGATTCGGTATTCCACGAAAGAACCTCAACACAAAACCAGTAACCCAAGTCTCCTGACACCGTTACCATTTTGACTGATGCAATTTACTAGCGTTAAGGATACAAAACCCAATTCAGTTAGTTTCTGCCTGTACACCTTACCTCTCCGTCGGTACCTCTCGCGGTGTGTGAGCGAGAAGGGGAGGTGTACTACAGCGATAGTGAATCCTATTTGAGGATTCGCCGCGCGTCACTGCACCATGCGCGGTCTGCGGCTCCAAACTGTCCCTGATTGATGACGAGCGCGGCGTTTAGGCATAAACGCATTGCGCATCGGGAATTGTAGTTTATTAGTAAATTACCCTTCAAAACAATGATAGCTTGGTGCCCTCTTGCCCAAGGACAGTTGTGCTTGCTAGTCTATATACAAAGACTATGTTATTAGCGTGTATCGCATCGAGGTGATATGTGGTAAGTTTGTCATATTCCGCAAATAAATCTCGTAGTCAGATTTGCAAATGATGGCACTCTTAGTGTGTGTAACTCAGGATCTCATGTCGGATACTGAAGCAAAATCCTACAAACGGCCCGTCATCTCAGAGCGAGGTCCATGGTATTTGGTCATTCAGACCTACACAGTCACTATGCATTTTGAACACCCATTTTTGTTCCTTCATGAAGAGGAACTTGTGGATATCTGTGACATGAGGTGGAATAAAGGGTTGTTCTAAAATTACCCAGCGCAGATCTTCTGGTCTGTGGTTGAGGGACAGGAAATGGCTAGTTAATCTGGTAGCTTGTTTTTTACACCTGATGGTGCTTTTATGTTCACTGATACGGACCTTGATCTTACGTGTGGTCATCCCTATGTATCTAAGTGAACAGGGGCACGTGATTTGGTAAATTACCCGTTCAGAATTACAATTAGTGTGACGCCGTAGGATCCAGGGTTTATCTAACCCTAAATTAACAGATTTAGTTGGCTGTGTCTGTGGGCAAGCTGTGCACGAGCCACATGGGTAGTGGCCTTGTACTGGTGGTAAGTCCCACAGTGTAGGTGTTTTCCCTCTGTCTTTGGCCCTCGGTCTTGTATGTACAAGGTTGTCGCGCAGATTTGTTCCTCTCTTGAAAGAGAACAGAGGTAGTGGGATCTCTGCATTCCCCACATTGAGGATACGCCAGTGTTTCCGCACCGACTTCTGGACACTATTTGATAGTGTACTAAAGGTGGTGACAAAGGTCATTCTTGTAAGTGGTGCCTTGACTACCGGGGGCTCTAAGAGAGCATGGTGCAGTGACGCGCGGCGAATCCTCAAATAGGATTCACTATCGCTGTAGTACACCTCCCCTTCTCGCTCACACACCGCGAGAGGTACCGACGGAGAGGTAAGGTGTACAGGCAGAAACTAACTGAATTGGGTTTTGTATCCTTAACGCTAGTAAATTGCATCAGTCAAAATGGTAACGGTGTCAGGAGACTTGGGTTACTGGTTTTGTGTTGAGGTTCTTTCGTGGAATACCGAATCGGCTACTTTTCACTAACGAAACGCCGGATTGGGATGACTCACTCTCTGGCATCATTTACATCAGTCACTGGTTTTCACCCACGCAGTGTAGCAGTAGACTTTGGGGAGAGATATAATATTGCTTTAGCCAACTGCACAGGCACTCCGTTTGTTCATAACAGAGACACGATTGTTGACAATCTTTTTTCGATGCTCAGTCGACCGTGAATCTTCTGCCTTGTTTGTTTTTAATGGTTGCGCGTATTGTACAAATGTTTAAACGTTTCAGGAGCATTTGTTATGAAATGTTTTACGCTTGTACTTTTTCCTTAGAGTGGTGCCTCCTATACCTGAGCAGTTGCCGGGTGGGGTGAGGCACATACCCAGTTTTATTCGGGTGAGTTATAATTCTAACGTTTCACTTGCGGTGATGGACGTAGAATTATCTAGTACACGATTTGGTAACTTTGAACTAAAATCGACATTTCCAATGTGTTTGCGGTTTTACTATAACATGTCACCACTCTGTTTGTTTGTATTGATCACTGTTGTTGCTTTTACAGGTATCTACCTGTACCAAGATCATGGTCCAGGTTGTATGTTTTTGAGTTTTTGTATTCACTACACCGTTAATATGCAGTAGCTTTCTGGTCCTGACGAAAGCTGGGATAGAGTATATCCAAGAGCTGAAACATGTAGACCAGTCTTTAAGAACACAGTTATTTGTTTGAACTGTATAGCACTGTTTAGTTTTAATTTGGTATCAAGGTAGCACCAGAATAAACACATATTTGTACCTTGACAACCAATTTTAAATCACCATCTTTCTATCATTTGCACTGCATACATCACCCACTACTATCACGACTGTGGCCCCCTCGACTCGGAAAGATATCAGTTGACACATTTGGGACATCCACCGAACCAATATCTACATTAATCTGGTAGAAGATGGTTCCTTGGTCAAGTTCCCAGGTTCCCAAATGATGAAGCAAGCCACTTGCTGTGGGTGATGGGAACTTTGCTCACGCACACATACACTCATGGACACATTGTGCACTTAGTTGACACTAGCAAACACCTTGATCAATATTTTTTTAGAGTGGTTACGTTACAATTACTAAACTTTCTTTGGACTCTCAGTTCTTCTTTTTTGTATACATGTGTTGAATTGGGGATTGTGAACTGTTTGAGTCATTAAACTACATCCCTTGGACCCCCACTCTTTTAGAGATAATTTACCATAACTCATATAAAGCTCTTCATGATTTGCTCAGAAAACTTACTCATCTGAGTGAGAAAAGATTGTACTTGTAACACATTTGTCAGAAACACCATAGAACATATTTGTAGACCACTTTAAGAAATGGCACAGGTGTACATAGTCTGCACTTATCTGCCATTAAAAGCATCAGCCATAATGCTTTCTGTATCCTCTACATCATAGGTACCACAAAACAACTCGTGCCCCAGCAGTTGCAGTCAATAGATCACCTCTCTGTCACCTACTGTGCCGCACGTCCTTCCTCATTTTCTTTCCCTTTCTCTCTGAATTTCTTAACATACCTCCCCACGCTTGCTCTCTGGCTTCAGTATTCACTCTACCATACTTCCTTTCCACTTAAATCATTATTGCTTGCATTCTGTCACCCACTTTTTCAATTAAAGTCTTGCTTCCTCTTTTTCACACTCTCAATCTTTCTCTTAATAACTCTCTCTCTCTCTCTCTCTGTTGTTTACTACTTCTACTGTTTTGATGCTGACTTGGGAAGAGATGTGGTGCATCGGCCAGGGTGACTGATTCCGGAATCTGGGGATCACAGCTCGATCCCCAGCGCTGGTGGCAGAGTAGCCCAGCACCATGTGACTCTGGGCAATAGCTTGCTTAATCTTCCCGAGGGCCCCCAGCGCCGAGTGACCCTTACGGGTGATTGTTCGCGCTTTACAAATGTGGATTATTACTTCTGGCATACTCACTGTGTAAGTCCTGCTAATGCTCTCACTTTTCACTTTTTCACATTCTAGTTGTTCCTGTCATGCTCGTCACTGCAAAAGACAGTTTTGTTGGAAAATGAATGAGGAGAAATACAATTTTTGACAATCATTTCTTTGCAGAAGCCAAAGGTAGTGCTGCTCAATACGCCAGCATATTATATTTTATTTATAAGCTGAACTGCCATACAAATCACCATGGTGCATGGAGAAGTGAATAGATCCTGCATTGCACGGGTGTTGTCGATTCACCAGAATACCAGGGGTAGCGGACGTTTGTCGCACTTCAGCAGAATCATGGAAGTGGGACTGTCACTACCGGTTCCCAACCTCCTCCCGCCACCCTTGACTTCTTTTCTCCAATGGCTCTGCCATCAATTTTGAAATACATGTGCCTGGGGGTAGCTGGACAAACCTCTGGCGGAGTTGGGTAGGCTGTGCTGAGTAGTGTACCACAAGTGAGGCACTAAGTTAGCCAATGGAGGCCAGCCCCGGTACCTGGGCAACAACAGAAGAGTTCAATAAGGGTGAAAGCTCAGCCCATATCTGTGATTGGCAGCAGTAAGCCCGCCCACAGTGTGACGGCCTCTGGCTAGAGCTTAGCTTTAGAGGAATGAACCCGCGCCATGAAGCAGAGAAAAACACCTCTCAGGTTATTTGCTCAGCTAATTGCTTGTCAACCTCCAATCTGAGCTGTGATGCAGAGTTTGTAGCAAAATACCTCATTCTAGCCACAGATGTATTACACTAGGCAGACTTGCTGTAGGATTCCATACTAACTACTCAATACATGCACATCAAACTTGATCTGCCGCCCCCACTTAAGTTCTGCTAGTCTGATTAAACTCACTTTCTGTCTCACATATACTAAATGAAAACCGAAAGAAAATGCCTGAAATAGGATGCTTCAAAAACGTAATGCTGCAGTAAAACTAAACGTGAGCTGGTATGAATATTTGGCCTGGGCGTGAAATTCCTCCCTGCTTGTGCAGTTTGCAGAGTTTTTCCCACTCCCTGCTCTGCGTAGCACGTGGAGTTCTGACAAACTCCACTCCGCGTAGTGGAGCAGAGATTTTCCGCGCTCGCCGTCGTTAAGTTGGTGAGCACGTGCAAGGAAAATCTTACTTCAGACCACCACCTGCGAGATTTCTCACCGCAAGCGTTCACGGATAGCCGCTTCCCCTCGCGTTGAGAAACCTTCCGTTCGCGTTAGGGAAGCTGCCGCTCAAGTAGAGCATCTACTCGAGTGGCAGAAAGAAGCTGCGCCGTCTTGCGCTGTGCATGGTACTGTTTTCACTGATTTACCAGGGAGAGGCAAACACGCGGCGCTAAAAGTAAGTGAGAACAGCATGACCTAACACACTCCGCTGCTTGCGGAACTCTGCATATTACGAGTTTTTTGGCCACTGGAACTTCACAAACTCTGCCTAAGCCTAATGAATATACAATGCAAAAATTATATTGTGACTATTCTAAAACGCCTAAACCGGTCCTAGGATGCTTGTTTCCAGTCCAGGGAGGACCTGGCTTGGCAGTTCGGGCTGGACTGTTCCCATGGGGCACAGGGTCAAGACTGATTTGCATATGGCTGGGTTCAAACTGGAATGGCATGGTGAGCAAGAAAACGATGGATTTAGGCCCAGATCTCTGTACTGGGGTGAATGTATGGCATTGTTCTGCATTCTGTCCATCAACTATTGTTTTTTCATTTGTCACCCCGAGTGGGACGGGTATGCCCAGACGTGGGTCCCATGTTCTCCATGCCACTGGAATCAAGCTATCCTGGCTGAAGAGGGATGAAACCCCGAAACCGGTCCTAGAATGCTTGTTTCCAGTCCAGGGAGGACCTGGCTTGGCAGTTTGGGCTGGACTGTTCCCATGAGGCACAGGGTCAAGACTAATTTGCATCTGGCTGGGTTCAAACTGGAATGGCATGGTGAGCAAAAAAACTATGGATTTAGGCCCAGATCTCTGTACTGGGGTGAATGTATGACATTGTTCTGCATTCTATCCATCAACTGTTGTTTTTGCATTTGTCACCCCGTGTGGGACGGGTATGCCCAGATGTGGGTGCTGTGCTCTCCATGCCACTGGAATCAAGCTATCCTGGCTGAAGAGGTGTGAAACCCCGAAACTGGTCCTAGGATGCTTGTTTCCAGTCCAGGGAGGACCTGGATTGGCAGTTCGGGCTGGACTGTTCCCATGAGGCACAGGGTCAAGACTGATTTGCATATGGCTGGGTTCAAACTGGAATGGCATGGTGAGCAAAAAAAAGATGGATTTAGGCCCAGATCTCTGTACTGGGGTGAATGTATGACATTGTTCTGCATTCTGTCCATCAACTGTTGTTTTTGTATTTGTCACCCCGAGTGGGACGGGTATGCCCAGACATGGGTACCGTGCTCTTCATGCCCCTGGAATAAAGCTATCCTGGCTGAAGAGGGGTGAAACCCCGAAACCGGTCCTAGGATGCTTGTTTCCAGTCCAGGGAGGACCTGGCTTGGCAGATCGGGCTGGACTGTTCCCATGAGGCACAGGGTCAAGACTGATTTGCATATGGCTGGATTCAAACTGGAATGGCACGGTGAGCAAAAAAACGATGGATATAGGCCCAGATCTCTGTACTGGGGTGAATGTATGACATTGTTCTGCATTCTGTCCATCAACTGTTGTTTTTGTATTCTAAAATGTGTGCCAGCTCGGCAGGTTGCATATCAGAATAGCAAAGGTGTCTTGAATTTAGATATAACTTCTGCTGTGCAGTTCAATCTGGGCAATATTGAAAGCCCCCAGGCCTACTTGGGGCTGTCTGGGCCCTGGGGAATGTGTTGCTCAACTACAATTCAGCTGATCAGGTCCTATAGTAACAGTTGCAAGTGTTACAATCGAAGGGAACGCTTCCTCGGAGCCTCTGGAGCATTTTGCGCTGTCAAATGCTGTTGCTCCTCTGTTCCTGGTGCTGCCTTTGCCCCCTTGTAAGACAGGGGTCGCAAAGGCCATGACAGGGGTCGCAATTGCGACCCCAAATGCCGTCCATGAGCACAGCCTGCTGCATATCTGTGCTAAAAGCAGGTGCATATTCAGAAGTCCCTAATATGCGTCCCAAAACAAACACGTTTTTCACAGCATTGTGGTCTGGTGTCAAAAGTTCTTCCTAGGTGCTGAAATAAGCGGACAGGAACTACAGAATGGAATGGCTGGTCGGTCAGAATGGGAAGAGATCACTTCCGCAGAGTAATACTAGAGATGCACAATAGCATCTTAAACATCACTGAATATGTGAAAAGTGGCAAAAGAAACACAACGTTTGCTTTATTTATTTTCTGTGCGCTGATCGGTGTTGCTGCTGCTTTCCCAGTTTCTTGTTGCTTTGTACTGCTTTCCCAGGAGCTCTTAAATATCTCTCCTCCTGATAAACGTTTTATGCCACAGGAAAAGGCTTTGTAATGTGCACCCTTTACAATCTTCTATGGGGGAGAAATCACTGTCTGCGCATGCGCACAGGTGCCCACCGTGGAGGGAACAAACTTTAGTAGTACTATTGTAATACTAGGAAACTTACTAAAAAATGCACTTTGTAAATAGGCCCAAAGCAACTACAGAGTCCTGCTGAGGACAAGTGAATCAGCAGACAGCTGCGATGGAATAGAACTCCAAGTGCAAAACACAGCTGGGGAGCGAATCAACATAAAAAGATGTTTAAAACAAATCAAATGGAGAGAGAATATTTGGAACTAAGAAACATTTATTGTCTCTACCCATAGGAAGGCAAAAATGAGTGCAACAGTGCAGTAAACCATGTTCAAGCCCACCTTGGGGTGCCAACTATTTGGCTGATTCCCAGGAGAGAACTCCCTTAAATTCGGACACGATGGTAATCATAGTTGGTCCTTTCAGATAAGCAGAGGGTTCCTGGGGTATGAGGTGGATCTGAAGTCGGTTGTACAGTCTGTGGCCCCCGGCAGTGGCTGAGTGCATGGGAGGCTGTGAAGGTTAAGACTAGCAGTCTGGTCTCCAGCTCTGCAGTGAAGGTGCCAGTGGCCAAAGGGGTTGGAGTGAGATGGCAGGCCATGCAAACATCAATAAAAGAGTTTCCAGAAGTCAAGAAATGAGGTAGAAGCAAAGGGAACCAGTGGCATAGCTAGACCTTGTGCCACCCGGGATGGACCGCCCTCCCTGCACCCACCCCTGAAGCTAACACCTCCAGTGAGAATCTAAATCTGAACAGGGGCACCAACAGCGTATTTTTAGAACAAAGGATGTGCCGCAGCCGTAAACTCCATCACTGGGCACTGGGTGCCACAGAGTTGAAGTGTTGGGGTCTGTGGAACAGCTTGAAGAGTCTTTGAGACAGAATGTGAGTGTTTGTGGGAATTCACTGCATTCCCCGCGGGTGAGGGATGCAGCTGTACGATCCCCAAGAGCACTGCACGGCGGAAGAAAAGAAGAACTTACAAGTTGCGGCATCACGCCTCGAGTGAGGATGGCACGCAATGCGGTGGGAATCGGTGGCCTCCAGATACCAGAACTGTGGGGAAAAGTAGCTGGTGTGTGGAGAAAAGCACCACCCCTAGCGGCCCTTTCTTCTGGTTGTAACCCTCTGGTGATCTGGGTTTCTGCACATGGTGGGGCCTAACTAGCGATTGCAGACCCAGCAGCCGCTGCTACCCCTGGGGCTTTGTTCCAGCTGCACAAGCAGAAGAGAGCAGCATCCCCTCAAACCTTCATCCCCATGGGATGACTGTCAGCCACAAAAGCCAGGGAAATATCAGATTTATTATATAATTGAGTCTGATTACTACACAGAGCTCCCTCCTCCTTTCAAGATTAATGTAAATAAATCAGCAGATTTCTGTATGCCATTAGTTTCAAAGGGCAAGAAGTAGAGAAAATAGAGATGTCGTCCCGCACTGGCCCACTTTCTGCGTCCACCTCTCAGGTGATCTGGGCTCCTGCGCATGGTGGGGCCTGGACTTGCTTTGAAGTCCCAGTAGCAGCAGCTGGCCTTAGCTCTTTGTACCTGGTACACCAGTCAGAGGAAGGAGAGGACCCAGGTCACTAGCTTCCTCGTATACCCTGGGATGACTGTGACCAGCAACAGCCCGTCCCAGGAAAAAGCTAATTTTACGGTCCACTTGGGTCTGAGCACCACTCACTGCTCCCTCCTTCAATCTAGAACAGTAGAGCGAGGTTAGTAGATCACCAGAGTCCAATATGGAATGATCATTCTCTGTTTAGGAACGATTCCGCGAGGTCACTAGTTCGGAGGTCAATTCAGAGCAAGCAGCCAACCCTTTTTTCTTGGCAGTGACAGCCCCAGGTGAGGCCTGGCAGTTCATGGATCCTTTCCTAGAGCCATATACCATCCTGTGTGCTTCCACACAGGTGGTCGTACTGTGGTCCTGGCGGATCAGGCATTGAACAGAATTGGAGTGCGTGTATTAGTCTCCAAGACAGTTTTAGGGCTTCTAAAGGTCGCCCTTTCCCTGAAAGGAGGTAATCTATAATCCATTGTGGTGAAAGCAAAACCGACCTCATTGGCTTGCTTCCACCCATGGGACAGGCTAGCCAGACAGATCCTGTCTATGGATGTCCAGGGGTCCCCAAGCCAGGGGCTGCTGTCTCACCTGAGGAGCAGTAGGTTAGATGAAAGAAAATACGATACCCAAAAGGGTAGGAGATAAGTAGAACAAACAGAAAGAGACAGATATTGGCTTCGAAGAGATAGCATAAGGCATCATATGCCCACACCTCCCTCCAACCCACCTCCTGGAGAACGCGTAATGGAGTAATCCACCGAAATAAGTGAGAGTCACTTGAAAGGCAATTTAGGAATAGGTGAAAGTTCATAAAAGTACATGATTGCAAAGAAGTGACTGAGAGGGACACCAGGGCAGGATTCCAATGATGGAAGTGAATGAGACTCCAAAGGGAGGGAGGTATGCGTCCTATGATGGACACATGAGCAGTGCTCCATTTATGTGGAAGAAAAGTTACCCGTTAGACGTTTGAGACCAGTGATTAGGGGATGGATGATTCCCGACGGAAGCGAGTGTGTCCAGGATATATACCACTTCATTGAAATGTGTGGGGCGAGCGGTGTGGCATGCGTGAGACAACACTGATGTGCGTGAGGCCAGTGGATGATGTCAGTGAAATCAAATTGAAGTGTGTGAGTCCAGGGATGGAGTACTGACTGAAACTCCATTGAAGTGTTTCGGGCAATGGGTGCGAATGAGTGAGACTCCATTGAAGTATGTGAGGTCAAGGATGCTAATCAGTGAGACCCTTTTTGATGCATATAGAGTCAGTGGAGTGGAACTGAGTGAGACTCCATTGAAGTGTTTCAGGCAATGGGCGAGAATGAGTGAGACTCCATTTAAGTATGTGAGGTCATAGATACTAATGAGTGAGACCCTCTTTGAAGTGTGTGGGGTCAGTGAAGTGAAATTGACTGAGACTCAATTCAAGTGCTTCAGGCAATGGGTGAGAATGAGTGAAACTTTATTTAAGTATGTGAGGCCAGAGATGGTAATGAGTTAGACGCCCATAAAAGTGTGTGAGGCTAGGATTTGGACTGTGTGAGACCAATGAAGTGTGTGACGCAGGAATGAGGCTGAGAGAGACCCGTGGAAGACTCCATAAGGCCTTTAGAGAGGAATTAGTGAGACTACACTGAAGTATATGAGACCACTGGGTGGAAGCCGTGAGTATGAGTAAGAGAGAGACACCCTTAAATTATAAGTGAAGTGTATGAGGCACTTTTTGTCTGAGCACAAGGCAGGGATGGGGTAAGTAAAACTCAATTGAAGTGTACAGTGCTTTTGATGTATGCAATAACCTAATACTTTTAATAGGACAAGTGTCGCCAAACCCAATTTATTTTGTTTGTTGATAAAATAGCAAAAATGCCCTCCCAACTCCCTTTTGGACAGACTCAGACCAGAGAAATGAGAAACCCTGAAGATCCTTTATTAGACATGCATAGAGGAGGTTGGTGGTAACAGGCCCTCTACCTCGCCAACAACATAGGATGAAATATCAACGATTCCACCACCGACTGCGGAGCGCAGAGAAGGATGGACGTGGTTTGTGGTAATCCATGGGCCTAGCTGCTCTCCCCCAGGGTGTGCTTGTCGAACAAGTACTCGCCTATGCCGTTTTGGGGTACGCCCAGGCGACGGAGGTTTGTGAGATGGTCCCTGCGTTGCTTTATAGTCTTCACCTGCTCCTCCAGGTACTCCTCCAGGAAGTCACCCAGCTGCGGAAAAAGAGGGCAAAAATCCATCAGAAACGGTGAACCCGGCAAACCTCACCTTTCCGCTTGGGACCTGAACTGCCCTGCTCTGATGATCACTGTTGTTTCGACTCGGGATCTGAAGTGGGAATGGCTTTGATACTGGAGCATCCAAAAGCCTTCAAGGTATGAGTCAACCAGTCACATCAGAACCTAGCTGGTCCTATTACTGACCCCTCCCATCCTACAGGCCTTTCCGCTACTCATGCATATTGAAACTACCCCCAGTTCTTCTACCACCTGACCTGCTGCTCCCTCTGGCTCTAGTTTTATCAGCTTGAAGACATTTCTGATCTATGGCCTGTTTGCTGAGCACTGTTGTAAAGAAGCAGATCCTATCATGTTTGGGATAAAGTAAATAAACTTTAGTGTCCATAGAGTAATCTTCAGGATCCATAAAATTATCTTTACTATAATAAAAAGATCTTTTGATTCTACTCTATGGTCTTCAAGATCCACGGTGCAATTTGCATCATCTACAGATTTTTTTTAGATCCACACGTTTTTCTTTAGAATTCATAGAATGATCTTTAGCGTCTACAAAATGTTTGTCAGGATTTATAATTCACAATCATTATGATCTAAACATTGAGCCGTGGGATCTCTGTCATTAGCATTATGTACTTGTTTTAAGATGTATGACATAATCTTTGTTCGGCAAAATATTTATGCTATACAGGTCAATTTGTTAAGATCGACTACCCCACATTTTGTATCCTTACAATAATTTTTAGAAACTATGGCACACTTTTTGGGATCTACAGCTCATAACTATTTGGAATGTGTGATGCACAGCAGTGGTCTGTGGAGGGAGCTCCGTGGGGTGGAAAGGCGGGGCGGGGGGTACTAAACACCGGAATATGGACAATTAAATAAATAAAATGAATTTCATAGCGCGCCCTGCATCACAAAATGCGGTGCAGCGCGCACTACGAAATTCGTTTTATTGATTTAATTGTTTACTTACCTCCAATTATCCATGTTCCGGTGTTTAGTACCCCCCACCCTGCCCCTCCCCCGCCCCGCCTTTCCGCCCCACGGAACTCCCTCCACGGACCGCTGCTGGTGATGCAATATTTAGGTCCCATGGTAGCATCAACAAAAGGCGGGTGGAATAGCTGTAAACGTCTCAACCACTGGCAATCCATTTCGCCACATTGCAGGCCATTATTTTTTTGGCACTTTGGACCGCTTCAGACTGGAATATGGTCTAAATAATTGCCAGTGTCTGAGAATAATTCAAGCATTCCACCCATCATGTTTTTCTTTTGGTAAATAAGATGTTGTGAGTGTGATGGGTATACCCTGATGCATACTCCGTGCAAATTGCGTAATTGTCTTTTTCCTTTCTTTTGGGGACCGGCCCTGGCAGTTGAGGCTGGACTATTACTATTGGAGTAGGAACAAGTCCAATTTGCTTACAGTTGGTCGGAGTCTGGGGCGGCATTGTGAGCAATAAAATGATTAAATGGAATGTATCCCGAAGCAGTTACCAGTAGGTGAGATTAACTCATGGAGTCTGTAACACTTTTTATTGTTCTAATTGAGACAATCTTTAGGAACTCCGGCACAATTTTAGGGATATATGACATGATCGTTAGAATCTAAGAAACACTCTTTAGGAATTACAGCTGCCCCTTTAGGACCCAAAACACAATGTTTACTACCTACACTACAATATTTAGGATTCATGGTGCAATGTTGGGATCTATGTCATGAACCTTAGGAATGACATTTGAGAATGATGGCGTGACTTTTATGGTCGCAGTAATGATGGGTAGGATCTATTGAGTCGTTTTAAGATTTGTAGAACAATATTTAAGATTCGTGGGACCGTGTTTGTGATCCAGTGCATAATATTTTCGGTCTGTGATGCAATCTTTATGATTTATAGCATTATCCTTATGATCCGTTACATTATATTCATGATCTATGTCATGATCTTTTTGTTCTAATGAACATACTTGGGGTCCACAACACAATACTTGGGGTCTATGGCACAATATTGAAGATCTGTGGGACAGACTTTGAGATCTATGGCACGATCTTTAGGATTTTCTGACCAATATTAAATCTCTTTGGAATCATCCTTAGGACCAATGGGATGAGTCGGTCCATAGCACAATCTTTATGGTCTGTGGCACAAACATTAGGCTCTGAGGTACAATCTTTAGGATTTAGGTGTAATCTTTAGCATTTGTAACCATGTAGTATACCGAGCCAATGTCCACCATTGCGTCCTCTTTTAAGTGTTAATGCATTCTGGGAGTTGATATACTCTGTCCTAATAATAAGCAAACCTGGTTTCATATGCAGAAATACATTTTTACCACAGGTGTCTTATGGGCAGGGTGGAGCCTTTATTTGGGGGATGTTGCTCGGCTGAGGGTCAACCATCTGGGGGAGGTACTCACTGACAGTGGTCCTTGGGGATTGATACTCAGCAGGATGCCCTCCATGGATAGCTGCTAATGCTAGAGAAGCGGGCTTGCGTGAAATGTTTCACGATGGATGCCATTGTAAAGGATGCAATCAGAACATTTTAAGCTTTATGAAGTCTTTTAAAATATCCCAATTTCATTACACCTTCATGCCAGGCGTAATAACAAACTACAGCCTAACCTCCCTGTAGCAATTTCCTGCACGAGGCTTTGTGTGAGCGGGACACCCTTAAGCAGGGAGTCGCTGTTGATCATATTTGGTACTGGAGCCCGCAAGTACTGATCCAGGACCCCATCAAGGTAGGAATACTGTGCAAAAGAGGGAGAGGGATGGAGGACTCCTTACCATCATGACAGCATCACTGGGAAGGGAAGGATGGACTGTGATGCAGTAATGCCAGCCCCCCTTCAGCTGTTCTGAACTGTCACTCACAAAGCAGGAATAGTTCCCCACTGCAACCAGTAACGGCCGCGACTAAACGTGCGTGGGGGGCGGGGGAATAAAACATAAAATAAACTGAGTTCCTGGCACCGCCCGGTGCTGTCGCCTGTGCTCTGTCCCCTCTGTGCCGCAACAGGAAGCTCCCAGCTTCCAGAATCCCCTGTCCAATCACTACACTGACTTAAGCAGCACTGTGATTGGTCTGAGCGCCGTGGATGGGCGCTCAGCCAGGGGCCTGGAGGCTTTGCATGTTCCCCACCAGGCTGTGTAATGCAGGCTGGTGGGGAAGATGCAAAGTTCACATGATGGTTTGACCGGCGCTCTTGGGCCGGTCTAACCGTCATGCGAACTTTAGAGTGTGTTTTACACTCTTCCCCCTGCCCTGGCCAGCCCACCTCCCTGCCCTGTCCCACACCCGAGCAGGAAGGAAAACGAAAACGATAAAAACGTTTGTTATTATCGTTTTAGTTTTCCCTTTTACACTGTTTGCAGAGCATTGAGGCGACGCTCCTCCGACATAGCAGAGGAGCCGCCCCTGGAGCCTGCCACGACTGATGCTTGAGTTATGCAGCTTACACTGTATGCATAATGCAAATTGTAAATATTTGAAATTGCATAACCACGTTTTGCACTTTTGCAGGGCGCTGTTTAGGATTCAAACCTCCGCGGGTGATACTCAACGAGAGGTTACTCTTCCGGACTGTTAGTCACCTGGGGGTCGGTCCTCTCCATGGCCAGCTTGTGCAGGTCCAGCAAGGCCTGGTTCATGTTCTTCTCCATCTGCAGCGAGATCTGCATGACATCCAAGGTGTTACCCCATGCGTCCTGTGCTGGCTTCTGCAAGAGAGGTGTCAAAGCATTTGAAGAATAAATCCACTCTCCAGGGCTGACTTGGGGGTACGTATGAGGAGCTGAAGGGCTACAATAGGTGGAACACACTAATGAGGCCCTTTTAGGACTCCGAGGGTTTACGCTGCTGGACACCAAAGGCACAGCCAGAACTATGTTGGCGGACGCTCACGCTGCTGGTCCAGGGTACACCGAGAGGACTGCTAGAAGGAAGCTCACACTGCTGGAGTGCAATGAAACAGACAGGTCCGTGCTTGGGGACACCTTGGCTGATGGATCCCTACAACACCGATGGTAGCCGGCTGGTTGGAAGCTGACACTGCTGGACCCATTAGCGCCCACAAGGTTGCCAGAAGGAAGCTCACAATGATATCAAAGCCAGAAGAGTGCAGGAGGCACTCACACACCTGGCGTCCTGCAGCACTGGTGCCCATTCTCGACACAAAGCTTGAACTGCACCTCACCCACTCTACCACCACCAGCCCTCACAACTCCAGCATCCCTCTAACTTCATCTGCCTCCTCTCTCTTCAACAACCACACCCCCCACCGTACTCCTCCCACTTTACGCCTCTCACTCCAACCCCCTCACTTCAATAGCCCTCACTCACCTCATCAGCATCTCAACTCGCACTACTAGGTGTCTGGAATACAACATCTTTAAATTCTAGCATCTACCTCAACTTAACTCTTCACTGCATCTCTAACTAACCAGCTCCTGTTTGGTTTCCTGTTCCGTTTCACCATACTACCCTGCTCTGAAGAGCAACACCTCACCTGCTCAGCCCTCACCTCATGAAGGTCTTTCACCGAACAAGGCAACGTAACATCACTATCCTCTCAACTCAAGAGTCTCTTTCACTTCTTCAGTTCCTTCACACCATCATCACCTCATGTCACAAGCAAGCTTAGGTCAGTGATCTCATATGTCACTCACTGCCGCCTGCACCACTGTTTAGCGCATCATCCATCTCACCTCGGTGTCCTGCAGTAAAATGCATACCCTCCTTGACATCCTGCAGCACAACGCACGTACCCACCTTGCCTTCCTACACCTGCATGAGCGTTCACCTTGACATCGCGCAGTACCATGCACGCACCCACCTTGAGCATCTTGCACCAGCACATGAGGTCACCTTGACATCCTGCATTAAGTGTCAAGCACACCTATCATGACATCCTACAGTACCATGCGAGCTCACCTTGGCATCACACAGTACCATGCGCGCACTCACCTTGACATCACGCAGTACCACGCGCGCACTCACCTTGACATCACACAGTACCACGCGCGCACTCACCTTGACATCCTACAGTACTACCACGCGCACTCACCTTGACATCACGCAGTACCATGCGCGCACTCACCTTGACATCCTACAGTACCACGTGCACTCACCTTGACATCACACAGTACCATCACGCAGTACCATGCGCGCACTCACCTTGACATCACGCAGTACCACGCGCGCACTCACCTTGACATCCTACAGTACTACCACGCGCACTCACCTTGACATCACGCAGTACCATGCGCGCACTCACCTTGACATCCTACAGTACCACACGCACTCACCTTGACATCACACAGTACCATCACGCAGTACCATGCGCGCACTCACCTTGACATCACGCAGTACCACGCGCGCACTCACCTTGACATCCTACAGTACTACCACACGCACTCACCTTGACATCACGCAGTACCATGCGCGCGCTCACCTTGACATCCTAGAGTACCACGCACACTCACCTTGACATCACACAGTACCATGCGCGCACTCACCTTGACATCACGCTGAATCATGCGCGCGCTCACCTTGAATTCCTACAGTACCACGTGCGCTCACCTTGACATCACGCAGAAACATGTGGACACTCACCTTGACATCCTGCAGCACCACGCGCCCACCGCGCTTGTTCTGGTACTTCATGAACTTCTCGGCGTGCTCGCGCTCCTCGTGGCTCTGCTCCTTGAAGTACTTGGCCACGTGGCTCAGGGCCACGTCGTCCCGGTCGAAGTAGTAGGACTAAAGAGGGAGACAGAGAGAGATGAGTGATTATTCTGGGGAGTATAGCTGCACTAGCAGCCCCCTTCAACACTGGATTCTAAAGTCCATTCACGGTGCCGCAGGAACTGTAGTTGAAGTACTCTCCGTGGACAGTGTGGATGGGTGAATTTGTGTTGTTATTGTGGAGAGAAGGGTCTGTGGTCTTACCATTGACACTAAGCTGGAGAATATTGTTTTACGGTGGACTGGAAGGTTTAGACCCTGTAAATTATTACCACTATTATTAGAAAAAGCGTATGATGTTTTCATTACAGACGGTTCGGGGTTCATCCTGGGCAGGTAGATGTAGATCTCACAGGTGTAGGATGCGTGCTCAACATAAACAAGAAGTCGAAGGTTTTTACTCACTAGGGACAGGATGGTGCAGTCCATGTGCTCACCATGAACAGGCAGGTGTAGAGTGTCTATTCTCTCTGGAGTTAATACCACACAAAGATACAGATCATTTGAATGCCGGCTACTATTAATACCTTACTATCCAGGACTTTAAAAACGCACTGCAGGGGACAACTAGACCGGTGCTGCTCATGGTATGAGCTTTATACAAGTTCAGTGACCCAAGGGTCAGTCTCTGTGATGTGCTGTACACTGTAGTCTAGAAAACAATTGGTCCTGGACCTTTCTTTTTACAAAACAAACACTTTCTGGGAAAGGTAATTGTTTCGAAGTGACTTAATGCCTGCATACAGTCAACACATGGTTTAGTAAAGCCAAACAAATCATTTGTCTTTGATGTGCAACAAACCTAGAAACATACTTGATATCTCCTGATTTAAAAAACCCCAACATATCTATTATTCACAAACTCATTTCAACAGATGGTAGACACTCAAGGACTTCGGTTGGGTTACCCATTTCTCTATAGTGTACACTGTAGTCTACTGCGGTCCACACAGGGGTGGTCGTAATGAGGGAGTGGGGCCTGGCTGCCTCCACAGCAGTGGGGACCTCGGATGTGAGACCATGGGCGCTGCATTCTGTTTGCAGTCAGACCCAAGAGCCCTGCCTACTCCAGGATATGCCTGGCCTTCCAGACGGGCTGTGGTTGTGGTGAAGCAGAGTCTCCACACTTGTATGATTAAGAGTGCTCTAGAGGGTGGTGGTCAAGGAGCTTCTCAGGCCCTAGGTAACCCCCATGCACCCCCACACACACAAAAAGAACAGCCCATTCACAGGAGTTCGAACGGGAACTCTAGCTCAGCCTAAGGCCTGTGTCTAGAGTCCCAAGGCGGTGTGACCGGGGTCACTGGTTCTATGCGGCACTAGACGGCACCACCGCCGTCCATTAGCTCCTTGGGTCACTTGAGCCAGAGCCCCACACAGAGTTCAGTTTTATCATCTGCGTGATGCGGGTTCTCTTCCTGCAGTGCTGAATGGTAAGTGTCATGTATTAACAACCACAGGAGACACTCGTAGTCACAGTTGAGACCTGGGTAATACTGGGTAAATTGTTTTCACTTAATTTATGCTTTATGGTTAGGTAATTTCTTAAATGAATCCCCTCATTGATTCCTGACAAGACATTGTTGAATGTTGGTAATGGTGTCAGGCATACAATCATGGGCAGTCGTGGTTGGCATGACTCACAGGTGGGGGGGGTCACGCAGGGGGAGTGGAGGGGGGCTAATTTTAAATATAATAAAATAGTAAACTTACCTTCACTGGCCCAGTCCGGTACCGCTTCGTCCCGTGTCATCTCTGTTCCTCACGGGAAGCAGGCAGCCTCCCTCCCTTCCCCTAAGCCAATCACAATGCTGCAATAGCATCTTTGTGATGGGGTGGGACGCCGACCACACAGGCGTCAATGGGGGAGGCCATTTTCTCCATGTAGGCTGCATGCAGCCTACATGGAGAAAAGGGAGAGTGCGAATGACTGGTTTGGTAGGCCCTGGGACCGACCAAACAGTCAGCACCCTCAGAGTGGGCAAGCCACTCCTCCTCTGCCCCAGAGCAGGACCGCCCACCCGCCCGCCCCCAACCAAACCATTCTGCTTTCTCGGAGTGGGAGAAGCAGAAACATAAAATGGTATTTAAAATACCATTTTATGTTTCTACTTCTCCCACTGCGAGAAAGCAGTGGGGCGACGCTCCTCCACCCACATGGAGGAGCCACCACTGTGCATGGGCACAGTTGTAACTGCAGCATGCGGTCTTGAAGGCTTTGTGTGGGGGACACACAGGACCTGCCTCATCTCCAGTCTCGTTCGTGCCCTACTGTTTGTTTTCGGCAGCCCGACGGATCACACTCTGGCCAAGAGGAAGCCAAGGGAATCCTCTAGGCCTGGTGTGGGCAACCATGGCACACTAGGTCAGTTGGAAGGCCTAGACCCGTGAATGGCAGTGCCAGTCCTTCTCTTATACTCCTTTCTCCGTCGTGGTTTCAATAGTCCTTATGTGGCCTCCCAGGACCTATCGTAGGTGGTTCCTTAAGTGTTTGCACCCTTTATCCACAGCAGACACAGTCTTGTCTCCAGGGGATGGCTGGCAGCAGGCAGTGACCTGGAAGACCCCACTGGGAGAAGCCACAACATGAGCACAAAGACACTCCCTCAGTATCAACTGGAAGGTGTAAGCGGTGCACTCACTATGGACTGGAAGGGGTAAGCGGTGCACTCACTATGGACTGGAAGGGGTAAGCGGTGCACCCACTATGGACTGGAAGGTGTGAGTGGTGCACTCACTATGGAATGGAAGGGGTAAGCGGTGCACCCACTATGGACTGGAAGGGGTAAGCGGTGCACCCACTATGGACTGGAAGATGTGAGTGGTGCACTCACTATGGACTGGAAGGGGTAAGCGGTGCACTCACTATGGACTGGAAGGGGTAAGCGGTGCACCCACTATGGACTGGAAGGTGTGAGTGGTGCACTCACTATGGAATGGAAGGGGTAAGCGGTGCACCCACTATGGACTGGAAGGGGTAAGCGGTGCACCCACTATGGACTGGAAGATGTGAGTGGTGCACCCACTATGGACTGGAAGATGTGAGTGGTGCACTCACTATGGACTGGAAGGGGTAAGCGGTGCACTCACTATGGACTGGAAGGGGTAAGCGGTGCACCCACTATGGACTGGAAGGTGTGAGTGGTGCACTCACTATGGAATGGAAGGGGTAAGAAGTGTTCTCACTATGGAATGGAAGGTGTAAGCAGTTTTCTCACTATGGAAGGAAAGGTGTAAGCAATGTGCTCGCTGTGTACCTTAAGGGGAAAGCAGTATGTTAACTATGCCAGGTAGGTGTAAGTAGTGTACTCTGTACAGGAAGATACACGCAGTGTACTCACTATGTATAGGACAGTGTAAGTAGTGTGCTTGGTATGTACAGGAGGCTCTACGTTGTGTGCTCACTGTGAACAGGAAGGTGTAAGCAGTGTGCTCGAAATTGTAAACAGTGCCCTTAGTAGGAACATGAAGGTGTGCGCAGTGTACTCACTCTATGCAGGAAGATGTAAACAGTGAGCTCACTATCCATAGGAAAGTGTAAAGAGTGTGTTTACTATGCACAGGAAAGTGTAAGGAGTGTGTTTACTATGCACAGGAAAGTGTAAAGAGTGTGCTTACTATGCACAGGAAAGTGTAAGGAGTGTGTTTACTATGTACATGAAAGTGTAAGGAGTGTGCTTACTATGCACAGGAAAGTGTAAGGAGTGTGTTCACAATGCACATGAAGATGTAAGGAGTGTGCCCAGTGTGTATGTGCAGGATAGATCAAGCAGTGTGCTCACTGTGAGCAGGAAGGTGTGAGCAGTAGGCCCTCTCCGTACAGGGCGTTGTAATGACAGTGCCCACTATACACAGGAAGTAGATATGGAGTGTAGTCACTGTGTGCAGGGAGCTGTGAGCAGTGTCTTCACTGTGGACAGAAGGTTGTACACAGAGTATTGGCTATGGACAGGGAGATGTGGGTGTGTAGACATCATGGACACAGCTAGGAACAGAAGACACTGGGCCTAGAATTATCAATGAAGAGGGAGGCACAGAAAGGTGCGCACTGTGTGCTCACCATGACATGTGCAAGCGGCGCACCGACCCGGTGCAGAAAGAAGTAGGCTGTGTACTCACCAGAATGCATAGGTTATGTATTCTCCATGTGAATGGTTTACTCATCACAGACAGGTGCAGATTTTACATTCACCATAGAAGAGAAAGTGTGAAAACTACAATCGTGACCAGCGAAACCCGGGGCGTGCACTCACCATGGACAGGTAGGTGTAGGACATGTGCAGCTCCATGTTCACTATGCGGTTGATGGCGACCTCGCAGTCGTGGCTGTAGTTGTGGCGCACCTGAGACTCCATCTCGACAGCAGTAATCACGGTGACGTACAAGGGGCTTTAGGAAGAGATAAAAGTGAGAAAGAGGCGAGGTAGAGAGGCGCGCGAGATGATCCCGTCCAATCACTGTTGAAGCACGAATCCGACCCGGCACCGGTGTGAGGCGGCATGGCGCAGAGGGGCTACTTATACCGGCGCAACGAGTGGCGCAGGTGCGCCCTGCACCAATGGGGTGCTTGGAAACGGGGCACCATGGTGAGCCCCCGGGGGAGGTGAGGTGTCTCTGCACGTGCCAGCTCTCGGGTTCCCATCCCCATCAGGGGCCATGGAAACGGACAATGCTCATTTATTTATGAGGGAGACGTGATACGGCCGGCCGCGCCCAGGGCGTGGCTGGTACCTAATGTGCCAACTATGACGCATGCCAGGGCTTAGAGGCGCAAAATGAGAGGGCTGGTGTGATAGCTCGGTGTCATGATGCGGCTGTTGTGGGGTTTAGGCTGGAATCTACAGGCTCCGGTTCGAAAGCGAGCAGCACAGACTCAGCCTCTCATCATTCTGCGGTCGATAACATGCGCGTCACTTGCAATGACGGGTGTTTTGTTGAAGGATATTCAGCGATGTGGGTTAGGTAACAGGAGTGTATTGATGGCGATACAAACGCTGTGCAAACAATGACCATAATACAACTCGGTAGGGTCAAAAGTCAAATGTTGGCTCTTTCAGGTGACCAGGGCTTCCACATCTCAAGGCAGAATGGATGGCAGTGTGCGGCACTTACTACGTGAGGGCAATTAATGCAGCAGGATTGCCTGGACTATGCTGCAAGGAAATGCATATAGTATAATAGATAACGTATCCAACATGTTTAGTAGCATTAGTTAGCCAGATTGACATGTATTAAGAAACATTCCAAGGAAAGTGTGCAAGTGCGACACAAAATAAAGGTTTCTTAAGAAAGGTTAGCATACAGCCAGAATATCCTACTGAAATTGTAATTCGCCAAAAATAACAATTTTGTCATTTACGGAAACAATGAGGGGCATATTTACAGTAAAGTGGCGAAACGTGTAGTTAAGCCAAGATGGCTAACGGCATGCTTTGTCACTTTGGTACCGCAGGCCTGCACCATATTTACAAGAATATGGTGCAGCCCTGTGTTTCCCCCTGCGCTGTCGCTAACTTTAGCTGCCTAGTGCCAACGCAGTTACCCTTGCACCATGGTGCAAGGGGGCCTGTGTTGAGGGGAATCTTTAAATGCTGTTTTGTAACTTTTATGTGTGATGCTTAATGCAGCACACATCAAAGTTATAACACAGCATTTTTTTAATGATTGTTTATGTGCAGGAAGAGTGACCTTCCTGACCTTCCTGCACATAAACAATCATTGGCATTTTGCTGTTTCTATGTGTGCCGCAAACACATGGAAACAGCAAAAACGAGGAGAAATAAAGCAATTCTCCTCGTTTCGCCTGTTTAAGACCAGGTTTTCCCTGGTCTTAACTCTGGACCTGTGTCCCATGTACGCCTCCCTTGTAAATAGGAGGCAGCATCAAAATCAATGGTTGTTGCCATGAAACGCCCACTACATCACCTATTGTCCACCCCTTTCACGCTAAGTGTAGCGTGAGAGGGGGCCTTATTTACAAGGCAGTGTTAAACGTGGCTTAATGTTGCCTTGTAAATAAGGAAAAGCTCCTATCACCACCACAACATCACTAAAAGTGAGGTTGTGTTGGCGATAAGGGCTTGTAAATATGCCCCTGAATGTCCTTTTACCAAGAACGTGAGATGTTTTGCCCCGCTGTAGTGGGCAGAAACGCTTGCCCAGCCCATCAGTTGGGCATGTATGCACTATCTCGACAAAACAGCCGTCTCTTTAAATGCTCGCATACGGGGATCGAAGCTGAAAGGTCGTTGGTCAACTTTTATTAGGTTTTTGGTAAAAGCTGGGGATAGTGCAGCCAGTTCAAATGAACCGGATATGACGACACAACACCACTCATGACAAATATTCAGCTACAATACTTCTAAATCTCTACGAAATGGCTAGAATAGTCCAACCCTGTCATGTAGAACCCGCTGCTGGGAAAAAGTGTTAAGCGCTGAAAAGGGCGAATTTACATGGTTTACAGTAAAGTGTTTCCGCTGCATACTTCGCGATTTGTTTTTAATCTGTCTTCCGTCATTCAGCATGGGAGCTTTAGGAGTGCCTTGAATCCATTTTCAATCTGTAGGCTGTGTGCAAAGGAAACGTCTCTCCCACCCCTCTTTATTTGCAAGGCTCATCATGACTCAGCATACACAAGCTATCCATTCCTCACCATGAATCAGCAACTCTTACCCTGATGAGCTACGACAACATCGGTATCAGGTGACCCCTGCTTCCGCTTTCCACCAGATCAGCCGATCCTCCCTGTTACACAATGCTGGGGTGGTGACAAGGAGACCTTGGGGATGACACAAGCTCTCCAGAACATTGCGTGTTTGGTCCTTCCAGCTGTTGCGTCAGCGCGTGCTCATCGGCATTTCAGTCGCCTCGCTGAGGGTGGATGTTAGAGGAGGGCGAGCCACAAGTCAAAGGTCTGGTGTGGCTTTTAGAGCCTGTGCACGAGCCGAGCCCTCAAAATGTTTGTTAATAAATTATACAACAAACATCACGTAAAATATGATAAAGTCTCCTCAAATTCAAAAAAGTGTTTTTCTGTTCCGCATATAGAAGCTTTGTCGTTAAATCACCACACTATAGCACTGCACTGATAAGTACTTATTAAAAGCGAGAGTTTTTAAACATGTGCCATTATTGTACTAAGAGGCAAAACAGTTGTCACGTAAACCCTGTACGTGGCCTAGATTAGTATAAATCAACACTATACTAAATTGAATCAAACACAATAGGTTTTTGTACAACTGGTATCCTGAACTCACATATTTAAAACTATTTTAATATGCGATAATGAAGACAAGCATTTACAATGCAATGGTCTCGGCATTGTTAAAGTTAGAGCTATTGGCATTGCTCATGACATTATTTTTGTTTATGTTTTTGTTTTTAAAACATTTACAGAAACGGCATTGCTATTTACAATGTCAATAGCTTAATCACTCTCAAATGCGAGATCGAGCTGCAGTCACCTGGGGGGTGGGGATTGTTAGAGTAGACTGCAGCTAAACTAACTAGTAAACTAAAAGCGCAAAAAAAAGAAGAGGCACCAACGAGTGTATTGATAAAATAAGAGTAGAAACTACAGAAAGAACCGAATTGCACCAATTGTGTGCGAAAGGATGAGTGGAATTTTATAAGAAACCATGGATAAAGTAAAAATGACATCAACGAAGAGAGCAAGGCATTTACAAAAATATAGGACAGGTTAAACTGCTACTTAGTGAAGGGCGGGGGGGGGGAGGGAGGAAAATGTGAAATAGAACAGGAGGAAACTTGAAATAAACCCCTTAAAAAAAACAATTAAAATAAAAGTAATAAGCATGACGATAACCACATGGTAATGAAAAAGTGTGGTAGCGACAGACAATGGGTATGAAAAGGAAGTGTTCAATATGGAAACAAACTCGCAAAAGTATGATTAAAAGGCACAAAAAAGCGTTCTGTGCATGGAACGAGTCAATAAGCAAGTGGCAAGGGATCTGGGTGGAGAAGAGTAGAATGACAAAGATGGCCGTTAAATGCGGGGGCGGGCACAGAGCAACAAGATACTAAGAGGGATGCAGCTAACCGGGGGAAAAAAACAAGAGGAGCAGAAATGGCGAAGAAAAGAAGCTGCATGGGAAATGGCCACGGTGAATCCAACCTTTGTAAATAAGCGAAGCAAGGAAGAAAACGGGCAAGACCACACGTTATGTAAGTGAGTAGAAAGAAAATTGCCTGCCTGTGAGGTGGGATTTGTGTTTGTGAGAAGATGGATGCTTGCACTGCTGCTGAGGCAGACGTGGAGCGCCCGTGTGTATTGTGGTGTGTTTTTTTGAGACGCACGCTTGCACTGCTGGTGCACCTGTGGTATTCGTACTTCATAGAAGCTCGAGGTAGGCTTTTATGATTGTTTCAGACTAGGAAGGAGGCATAGGATCTGGTTTCAGGACAGTAAGTGTAAGGCGCACCTCGTCTGTCACACTGTACAACACCACTCGGGAAGCCTGTCTCCTCCACACTGCCAAGAGGCCTGCGAATGGATGTGCGTCCGCGTGAACTGGCCTCCTGCAGGCAGACAGTAAGGGCGCCAATGACTCCTATATGGATACTTTTGTCATGTAACGTCGTGCACCAAGAAGACATTCTGTTTCAGAGCGTAGTGCACTCTGGGCGGAAAGATAGCCCAGTAGCGAGAGTGCCTGCTGCAGAGAGCTGTGCGGACCCTTATAGTGTCAAGGTAAAATAACCAGCACGGCAGACCCACCACTTCAAATTCCAGAAGAACAGTTTTGCAACCAGGATTAGTCCCTCCCATAGTCATGAGAATAGAGCCATTTTAGTTTATGGGACAGTGGGACCAAATGATTACAAATTACAGAAAGCCTCCATCATCCCCAGGTGTTGACTCAGCAATGTGCGAGGTAGAGCAATGTCCACCAGACCCCTGGGTATTTAAACTTCTTGTAGCAGTGGAAGCCGGAAGAAACGCGTGTTTTACAGATAAATAAAAAAAAAGTGCCACACATTTCCCGAGAAATTACAAGATTTGTTTTTTAGATTCACGGCACATGAGAACAGTGTTTCCCTTTCTTTGTTGAAAGGTGAGAGGGTGCAGGAACTTCAGTATATAAATAGAGTATTACAGCGTCTTACTTCCGTAACCGACAGCTCACCTGTAGCCCGGGAGGGGAAATAACGTCAAAAGACCTTTGTTGAGAGGTGCCGTAATTAAGGATGCAGTTTAAAACAAGTCATAACAGCAGCTGCAGTGGCAATGGGGACGGAGGCTCGGTCCTGCGGGGCTCCCACCTTCTCACACCGAAGCACTGGCGGAAAGACGGGCGTGCACAGAGGCACGTGCGCACGTACACGGAGACTAACAAAGTCAAGCTTGTACAGTCAGATACACTCAGAGACAGACACCAGCACAACAACACGGCGCCGAACGGATAGATCGTCAGGGGCAGACGACAGTAAAAAAATGGCGGATCGAAGCTTCGGAACTTTTTCGGATTCGGGGGCGTGTTCCTGCTGTTCTAAAAGGGCGTGGCTAAAAAGTGGAAAGAACAGCAAGGAACACGCCCCCGAATCTGAAAAAGACGGAGCCTATTTGGAGGGACGGCTCTCTCCTCCAATGGCTGGCCTCCGTTTAGGAAGCCAGCCAATGGAGGAGAAGCAAAAAGAGAGGCGGGCTAAATAGCCACTCTAGAAAACATTAAATCTACCGACTTCCGGTTCTGCCTTCGGCAGACCGGTAGTCCTCGACCTAAAAAAGGAGCTTTGGTGAATTAAATATTTGCCTCAGATCACACAATTTAAGCGGGGAAGCCATGATTTTTCCAGGTTTTCTGGTTTCAATTAGAATACATTGGCCACTACATGGGTATCTATTTTTTTCTCCTTTTTTATGTTAACACATTGTTTTTACCTCTTAGTGCATTTTTCTGCAGATTTTATATAAAGGGCCGATTGTCAGTTTTTAGAGACACTCTGCCAAATACGGTGTTATTTGTGACCTAGTTTGAATATTTGATTGTGGACTTACAAGAGCGCTTTTAAAAAAAAAAAATGTAAATAATTTTTTATTGGCATTTTGATAACCACATGACATCTGTATCCATGCGTGTCATTTACAACAATGACCGTTTACGTGCAACTTTGGTTCTCACATGTTCTAATTCAATATAACATAACCAACAACTTTCTGAAGTTACCTTCCCTCCCCGCCTCCACCCCAACTTCCCCCCTTATGTCAGTTTCAGTTCAGAGTACATGATCTCATACACATTTCAGTGCTATATCCATGTGTGAAAGCCCACTTGTGTCCTAGGCAACCTACCATCTTTACTCTCTACTATCGGAGGCCTCCTCGTTTGGGGCCGTCTGAGATGTAGGTGTTTGGTCTCCCTGTATAGCTATCAACATAGAGGTCCATGCCATGAGGTGTTCCTCAACCTTAGCATCCTTCCGGAGTAGTTTCATTCTACCTGACTCTGCCGTGCCGTCGCCCACTCGCACACATCCTGTATCCATTCTGTATACTTCGGGGGCCGGGGATGCATCCATGCTATAACAACCTGTCTCCTGGCTACAACCAGCCCAACATTAACAAATTGCCTGGTGAGTTTCCTGTTCTTTGGCGCGGGCAATACCCCCAGAAGTGTCTGTTTAATATCCCTGGTAATACACCACACCGTAAACTCCCACAAACATGCAAACACTCTCTCCCAAAAGGGAAGCAGCGACTAGCATGACCATATCATATGAAGGAAATCTGCCCCATGATGCTTACATCTGGGACATTGATCCGTGAGGGATGGGTAGATTATGTTGAATGTGCGCGGGTTGAGGTATACTTGATGTACTAAGTTATATTGAAGGAGCTTGAATTGTGCGTTGGTGCTGTTCCTCTGTTCCCCTGCATGGACCTTTCTACGGTCACCCTCTGTGAGGGGTTAGTCTAATAGCGTCCAATGCTGGATTCTAAGAGTCTCCCCTGGCAGATCATCTCTAAGTGCTCTGTAGAGATGGTAAACCAGTCTCCTCCTCCCGCCATGTATAGCATGGCTTTCAGAGTGTTGGTAGTGGAGGGCTCCTCTGGGAACCCCGGCCAAAGTTTCCACACAACACTAGAAATTACTGCAGGAATTGGCCTGGTCCGAGGTTGAAGGTTTCCTGTGCTTCTCCCCTGGTCAAGAACCTTCCGCCTACATAGAGGTCCCCAAGCGTCTGGCAGCCGCCATCTCGCCAACGGTGAACTGACATGGAGTCTGCGATACTGGCGAATGGGCGTAGTTCCCAGAGGGGCATATCAGGAGCGAATGGGGCATGCTACACTACCCGCCTCACCACATTGTCCCACACCACTGCTACGTGTCGTACAACATATGGACATTCATTGGGGACTCCGCCCCCCAACATTAACAACTCTGTCAGCGTGTGGTCAACGTAAGTTCCCGCCAACATACGCTTCTCCCAGTTTCCCTCACTGTCCAACAAGTGAACTGCACGCTGCAGCTGAGAGGCCATATAATAAAACTCTAAGCGTGGCATCACCAGCCCTCCCTTTTCCCATGTCCTCCACTATGTTGCCAGCCGCACCCTTCTGTGCTTTTCCCCCCACAAAAGGTCTATCAGCAGACTTTCCAGTGTGTGAAAGTACGACCGCGGGATTATGTAAAATGAATGCTGCAGCTCGTATAAACAGAGGGCCGACCAATCTTTTTAACAATCGCGATGAGCCCCATGAGAGACAGCGGTAACTCCGTCCAAAATCGAATCGACCCTCGCAATCCTTCCACCACCCGGCCAACGTTAAGTTTAAGTTTGGCAGCTTCTGTGTTTGTCAAACGAATGCCTAGGTAGCGTGTTCCCTCTTCTGCCCATGGCAATTCAATCTGTGTTCGCTCCGCATCTGGTAGCAAGGCCAATCTGCTGACAGGGACTACCCTGGACTTCCAGCGGCTAACACGAAGTCCCGAGACCTCCTCAAAGTTACGTAGCTCCGTCATAAGCACAGGGAGGGAGCTCTCTGGGCTCGTCAGATAAACCAACACACCATCAGCATATAGTGAGACCATATGGTTAGTCTCCCCCAATCTAACTCACCAAGGGCCCAGAGCAGTTCTCAACCGGGCCGCCATCGGTTCCATGGCCATTGCGAATAGTAGGGGAGAGAGCGGGCAACCCTGACGAGTGCTCCGCTCAAGTGCAAATCGTCTCAACACCACCCTACCCACCCGTACTCTGGCAGAGGGATCTGTGTACAATAACCGCACCCATTTTAAATATTGCTCACCCAACCCAAATCGTCCGAGTACCTGCCACATATAGAGCCATTCTACTGAATCGAACGCTTGTTCGATATAACAGCGCAGTCAGTTTCCAACATCGCCTGGCATGCCACACGTGTGCCAGCCAACGTAGATTATGAGACTTGCTCCTCTTTGGTATGAAACCAGCCTGATCCGAATGGATAAGCTGTCGTATCTTGGGAAGGAGACGTTCCACCAGTATCCACTAAGCAGTTTCACATCAATATTGAGCAAGGAGATTGGCCTGTAAGAACTGGGCAAGTTGGGATCCTTGTACTTTTTTAGAATCATGGCCACTGGTGCTTCCCTCATAGAGGGTGGTAGAAATCCCTTTTCCAATGCCTCATTATAGACTTCCAGAAACCTATCCGCCAACAGGGGGGCGAATTGCCTATAAAACTCGGCCAGAAGTCTGTCAGATCCCAGTCTCTTAGCCGGCCTTAGCCGATTGATATCCCAGGTTAATTCCTCTTTGGTGAGCGGTGCTCAGAAGACCTCCGTTTCTTCGGGTTCCAGCCGAGGAAGCTCACTTAAGTTTAAGTATGTAAGAATTGCCTCTAGGCCTGAGCCAGGCCGCTCTGCATATACCGCTCTTAAATGGCTCGGGAGCGCATGTGCAATTGCTCGCTGTGTGTACACTAGCGCCCCGTTATCGGCCCTTATCTGCATAATTGGTATCATCGATGCTTCTTGCTTTACAAGTCGAGCCAGCAGCGCTCCTATTCAATCTCCCTCTCTGTGCAATCATTGCCTATAGGCTGTGTGGACATGTTTTTCCAACTGACAAAGGTCGGTCAGAACGGCCTCTTTGGCCACGCACCACTCCCTCAATTTCTGGGGGGCCAAGGCTACCTCGGAGTCTAGCCTACTTAGGGTGGCCTCGTGAGTAGCCACATCTCGCTCCAACTGACGCTGTACCCCGTATGATGTCTTGATACAGATTCCCCACATGACCACCTTCATAGCCTCCCATTCTGTCGCCCAACAGGAGGTCGACTCCCAGTTCTCCTGAAAGTACCTGCCCAGTTCCTCAGATACTGTGGCTATGAATGGAGGGTCTGTCAGGGCTTCAGTATTTAACCGCCACAGTGGTATCTCTGGTCTCATCACCCTCCCCCCTAACTCCATCAAGACTGGGGAGTGATCTTATATCTGGGCAGGTACATAATCCCTCCCACATTCCATCCAAGATCTGTAGAAAGAAACCAATGATCCAGTCTACTGGAACTTCCTGAGGCAGGCGTTTAGTATGAGAACTGCCTAAGAGCGGGATGATGCTCTCGTCATACATCTGGAAGGCGCAGCCCTTCTAGCAAATCTTTTAGTGCACTGGTCATTTTAGGCTTAGTGTGTGCTCTTGGAGGTTCACGGTCCAGAGTACTATCAATGACACAATTTATATCCCCTGCCAGCAACAATGGTGCCCACGGGTATGGTGTAGCCGCCTCTAGGAGATCAGTGAAAAAGGAGGCACTTTCATCATTAGGGGCGTACACATTGATAATGCACATTTCAGTGCCGTCTAGACTCCAGTGTAGGATCACATATCTCCCCTTCGTGTCAACCACATGGTGCAGATGTTGAAAGGGTCCCCCTGGTGCCACATATATCAGAGCTCCCCTTGCAAACCTAGAATATGAGGTGGCATACATTTGTCCTCTCCATCATTTCCGTAGAAATGTTGTAGTGTCACCCCAAATATGGGTTTCCTGAAGGCAGGCTATAGTTACTTTATACCGCTTCAAGTTTGCCTATATACGCCTACGTTTTTCAAAGGCTGCAATGCCACGGACAAGGTCACCACGAGGTGTATATTTCTCTCGGCCATGTACTCAGTGTCACAAATTCTGTCAAATGACACCTATGAAGGAAGGGCTCCTTAGAACATCCCTGAACATTACCAACTCCCCCCCACCCCTTGGGCAATATCACATTCCCCCCCACAACAACAGGTGAAGGCATGTAGACGTCGCCCCATGTCCCCAAAGAGAACCCCTAAGTTGAGCTCCTTATAAAAAGGAGAACCACACTACCAGAAGTAGCACCCCCCACCCACCCTTCCCAACAATAGTGGCTGGCTAGCTGGTGAGGTGCGAGGGCTGGCCTCCAGCTTCCCACCCAGGTACCCGCTTCTGGAGGGCAAGCCCCATTCAGCATTGTTTAGTTAGTGTAAGAAACTACCGTGGATATGTGTCCGCTATGTTCCCCCCGCCACCACCCAGTTGGTTCAGTCTCATATTCGCAGTCACCACTGCTTCAGGCAAAGAGTCTCTCTGTTCTCCGCTTCTTGTCACAGCTAGCTGTCCATATCCTCGCTAGGATTACTATTCGGAGGACAGTCCAGTGATGTAACCCCAGCGTTCGGCACAACGTCTGGGCAGACCCTGATGCTTCCAGGGCTCCGGTATCTGTTGCTGTCCTGCGAGGGAGTTCGCTGGCGTCGGGCTCTGGGTTGCCCGCCCGATCTCTTTTTTCGGGGTGTCACTGTGGAGGGCACCAAGCAAGTATCCTTGGAACCCCTAGAATCCAGCCAGTCACTCGCCTTTGCCGCCGAGAAGAAAAACAACGCCTTTCCTTTGCTCTCGACCAGGGCACAACTCCTATAAAAAGAAGTGGGGGGACTGACCAAGTAAGACAATATGCAAATGACCTCATGACGTCACGACATAGCGCTATAAAAGAAATAAAATAGTGCTATTTAAATTATTTGTGTAAATACTGGAACAGACTAACCCGTCTTACAGTGTCTGCATTTATATACAGGGACAGAACAAAGGCAACAGCATGCTTCTCTTAAGTACCTGTGAAGAGAGGGCAAGCTGTGTGCCTTTGTTTCACTCTGTGGCATTTACATTTAAATGTAAGGTTCCAGGCGGCCCCAGTCAGCATATACAAACAAAAGGAGGCCGGATGGCCCCTTAACTTCAGCCCAGCTGGAGGTAAAAAAAGGCTCGCTCGCTGGCTGCTCGTTGCTGCTGGGAATGGAAAGCAGGTGACGTGCAGGTGCTGCTGAACGTGTCCCGGTGTCTGAAAATTACACCGGGATAAGTTCAGCATATTTCTGTGGGGTTCAACTTCTTGGCAGGGGGTCGGCGATCACCATGTGAAAAGAGTGGGGGGACGCCGTGTACCTGCGTGTACCCCCGACTCGAGCCCTGCTCTCGACCCAAACACTTCGCCAAGAAAAGGAGACTGTACTTGAGGTTTAGATCCCACAGCCGCTGTTTTACTGCCAGAAAGGATTGGCGTTGCTCCTGCACTTGCTGTGTGTAATATGGTGCCCCTCATATGTCAGTGGGCCTCAAGTGTGGGTGAGCTGCAGGATGAAGTCAGGGCAGCGGAAACTGAGTAAGAGCGCTATGAGCGCCCTGTGCGGCGCCCCCGGCTTCGGAGGCGGGACCAGTGCTCAATGCGTCCGTTACATTGTAAAAAACTTGCAGAGCTTCTTGGGGGCCAACACAGCGACTAGCCAGTCCTCCACGAAGAGGTCCACAGCCAGTCCTTCTGCTTTTTCAGGGAAGCCAACAAAGCGAAGGTTATTCCTACGTAATCTTCCCTCCGCGTCTTCTGCACAGTCATCAAGGCACACTACTCGTTTTTGGAGTCAATGATTGTCTCTCGTAGGGTGTGCAGCTCAGTTTGCAAAGAATCCACTGTTTGTTCTATAGTAGTCACCCTTCCTTAGGTCACATTGAAGCAAGTTGACATCAGTGTCGACTGCATCAATTTTGTGGATCATGTCGTCCCTAGTGGCATGAATAACAGTCAGCACATCCGCTATGGAAGGGGCTTGATCATCAGTTTGCAGCATCCCATCTTCGCGCGCGGCCATGGTCACCACATGCGCCCCCTGGTCCTGCGGGAGCACATAATCTGAGATTTTATTTGCCAGTGCTGCCTTGCTGGTTTTCTCTTTCACCATTTTTATACCGTGGCCCCCTTGTTCTTCCTCTATTACTTCCGTCGTGCCGCCGATGTCCACGCAATGCAACCACTTTTCCGCTCCCTCCTGGACCACCCCACCAGGCTTCAAGTTCGCGAGGGTAGCTAATGGTTTCGTCTATTCCTTCAGTGCTCCCTGTTTTCCCATGTGGGGTCTGGACCATCAGGCGGGGTTAGGTCTATAGTTTGGTCCAGGATGCTTATGTCACCTCAATAGTGCTTGCACCGCCATGCAGCCCCCCACTGGGAGCTCCAAATACTACTGGCAGTGTCCCCCTCACTGAGGCAGATGCACTCCCAGCCCCGCCCAGAGCATGCAGTCCTACTTTTTTGTGGTCGTCCTTCTACAGAAGCCCTCCACCTGTGGCAAATCTCTCCACCCCGAAGGGTCTGCTGCCGATGGTCATCTGCGGGGGCAACGATCTGCCCTGGCACTCCCAATACAGGAGCAAAGCGCCAGCCGCATAGCTCCTTAACCGCGCTCCGCCTACCTTGGGACCAAGCATGAGGAAAGGGTTCTGCTCAAGCGGGGTCACCCGCGGTTGGTCTCTAAAGGATTATACTGGTCTCCCGCAGTTCGTGTGATTGCATGCCGTGCAGTATATTATGGGAACCGTGCCCGGCCCCAGTGCGCCGCTCTGTCGCTTTCTGGCCCCCTCATCTATGTATCACGGGGGTCAAGGCACCCCAGTCCTCCCATCAGCCGGAAAGCGACCTTTCCTGCATGTGGCTGGTCCCTCTCGTCCACCAGTCCGTCTCTCTGTGCTGGTGTGATCGCACTCCACACCCCACCCCCTTCTTGCAAACGGCGGGCCTCACCTCGCAGCTGTGGGATGATGTTCCAGCCGAGTCGGCCGCGTTTTCACAATGTCGTGTAGCAGCCATCACAGGGAGCTGGGATTCAATCTCTCTCTACTACGTTCAGAAATATCCAAATACCACAACCACATCTTCCATGAAAAAGCATCCCATTTCAGATCCCTCCTTGACTCAGCCAAAAACAGACCCAAAAAACTCTTTGACCTCATCAAAAACCCAAACTGTTCTCCCCTAACTACTAAGCCTGAGGACTCCACAAAGAAAGCAGCCGACTTCGCCATTTTCTTTGATGAAAAGGTCAAAGCACTGGTGGATCAAGTCGCCCACCCCACCCCCTTTGAGGAGCGGAAATCCTTAGTCACCTGGCAATATTTTGACGTCATCTCGGAGGATGACCTCCTCAAATGCATCCTTGAAACCAAACCATCCAACCACTCCTCTGACCCCATCCCTAGCATCATCGCCATCGATTTCTACACCCATACTCTCTCTTACTGGACCGGGCTAGTTAATCTCTTCCTCAGTCAAGGCTCCCTCCCTGTTGCCCTTAAATCAGGACAGGTTCCCCCTCTTCTAAAAAAACCATCCGCTGATGCAACCGACCTCAACAACTTCCGCCCTATTACCAACCTCTCTTTTCTTTCGAAAATCACTGAAAAATGTGTTGCGAAACAACTTTCCATACATATTATGGACAATAATCTCCTCGATGTTTTCAAATCTGGCTTCATCCAAAATTGCAGCACTAAAACAGCCTGCTGCAAGTGATTGATGATGCGTTGCATATTCTCGACTCCGGGGAATCCTGTCTTCTGATTCTTCTTGACCTCTCTGCAGCCTTTGACACTGTTAATCACAGCACCCTCCTCAACACTCTACACCAGAGTATGGGATTGGATGGCACAGTGCTTAAATGGTTTGCCTCTTTCCTCTCAGACAGATCCCAAATGATTAAGATAGCGATCAGTCTTTCATCTCCATTGGCTGTAGGTCAAGGTGTCCCTCAAGGCTCTATCCTGGCACCCACTCTGTTTAATCTCTACCTGGAACCATTAGGGAACCTCCTAAGCAAATCTGGGATCCATTACCATCTTTATGCGGATGACACTCAAATCTACCTCAAGGTGACTTCCGCACACGATCTCTCTTTACCCGACTCTACTCTCAACTCCATCCACAACTGGATGTTAGCTCACCAACTCATTCTAAATCCCGCCAAAACTGAATTCCTCCTCCTTTCGACCTCTCTCTCACCTCCTCCTGTTCAATCGTGGATGGATCAGCTGAATGTGCTCATCAACAAACCCATCATTGTCGACAGCGCTAAATCTCTAGGTGTCATTCTTGACAAAAGACTCAACTTAATCTCCCACATCAACTCTATTGCCAAGAACGCACGGTAACAGTTGCGCCTTCTATGGGGTATCCGTCGGTTCTTCCCGGAGAATGACTTAAAAACCTTGGTACAATCGCTGGTTCTCTCAAGACTGGATTTTTGCAATTCTCTTCTGACGGGCCTACCAAAATCCCACCTCTCCCCTCTCAAATCCATCCTGCATTCAGCAGCTCGCTTCATTTCAGGGTCTAAACGAAGCGACCACATCACTCCTATCCTGTCCTCTCTTCGATGGCTTCCGATTGAGGCAAGATCTATTTACAAAACTGCCTGCATCACACACAAAGCCTTGCACATGTCCTCCCCTCGTTACCTGGCAAATAAATTGAAATTGTCCGGAGGCTCTCGACCCTCTCGTAATGCGGAAAAGCTTCTGCTTGAGCCCCCCGTCTTCAAAAGGGAAAGTTCGATGGCGCAATCCTTCTCAGGCAATGCGGTGAGAATATGGAACTCACTTCCCCCATTGCTCCGTGCCACCTCCTCTACCCGGATCTTCAAAGCTGAACTCAAAACTCTTCTCTTCCAAAGACACTTTCAGAACTAATACTTTCATACTCCGGCCCCTCTTGGAAATTCGCTCTTCATTGTAAATTTTTTTTTTTCCTGTGCATCCCTCACCCCTGCGTGCTGTGTTGGATTTTGTGTTTGCGTACCCTTTATTCTCAGGCCCCTCTTGGAAGTTCGCTCTTCGTTGTAAATTTGTATTTTTTCCTGTACGTTCCTCTCCCCTGTGTGCTGTGTTGGATTTTGTGTTTGTGTACCCTTCATTTTTAGTCTGTGTAATGTTATATTCTGTACCACTTTTCTCTTGTAACGTAACTAGCTCTATTGTATAGCGCTCTGACACCTTTGGGTAATGTCCGCGCTTTATAAAAATGCACTAAATAAATAAAACAAAATTAAAAAATCATGCACCTCTCTCTCAGGCGATCAGCCTTCTTTCATCGGCACCGCCGCTCACCGGAGTCAGCCGCTAACCGCCCCACGGGTCTCTCACGAAATCGCCGATGCTAGCGTCAGTCCAATTGATATCCGCCTTCGGTGGCCTCGTTGCTGCTGCTTCAAGTCGCAGCTCTGCAGGTGGCCGATATCATGCCCCGGGTGCAGGAAGATGCACCTCGCTGGCACGCCTCCTTTCACAAGTCCCAGTGCAACGACGGTAGGCCGCCCCTCACCTCACGGGCCCCCCTCAGTATCGGTAAAAATGGCCGCCCGTCCGGGTTAGCCGCTCCCGTTCGCTCCACTCCAACGGTTATCAAGGTGGTGGCGGCGGGGCACCGGATATCGCCAGAGGAGGTAAGGGACTCTCAGATCCCTGTCGTGTCATACATCGCCGTTCTGTACACTTCAGGATGATTTCGGATGATCCGCTGGCGGGAGCTCTAGGAAGGCACGTCTACACCGCCATCTTGCTTGGCCACCTCCAGTCTTCCAAGAGCGCTTGCTACATAAAAATGGCTGTATGAGTTACATGGCCCTATTTACTGAATATGGCTTGGTCATGTACTTGCTCATTCTCTGACTCAACAGCTAGAATTGACCTTGCGAACTACACAGCTTTACCAACAGACGTCTGTGGACATTTTGACTGTTCTTTGTGGCATTGTGGATTCGGATTGATGATTCCCACCCAAATACTCTATGGTGCCCTGAAGAAGTCTACTGCAGGTGAAATGCGTAGGCTGCATCTTTCTACTTATTTATAAAAAAGGATGAATAAAATAATATACATACAAGCAGAGGATTGATTTGTTTAGCTTATATTTGGCTTATATTATAACTCTCTGTTTAGACACCTGATCTGTTACCTCTTGACATGTGCAAAAAATGTATATAAAGGGTGTTGTAAACCACCCGCTTCCCAGCTTCAGCGGAGGGTTGACTATGAGACCACTGAAATATTATTTATGGATGCTTCTGACTTTGATCTTTGACTCCCAGATCTCTCTGAGGTGTTTAGAAAGAAAATGGCATCCACAGAGCTGTGGGTGAGGACTGATAGTTGCTACAGAAGTTGAGCACAGTGAAGAGACAATGAAAAATTATAAATTATAAAACTGACAAAGAATAAAGTAAGAAGAAAATGGATAGAATGCACAAAAGGGATATGGAAGGAAAGACTGTGTTGAAAGCAAGGAAGGAAGGGTGGCAAGAAAGAAAGAAGGAAAGAAGGAGATGGAAGTAGAGATGGAAGGATGGAATAAACAATGAAAGTAAAGTGGGAGGGAATAGAATGAAAATAAAAATACACCAATAGTAGTAAAGATGTAACTATACATTATAGCATAGAGGAAAAGTTGGAAGGAAGGATGGAGCAAAGGAAGAATGACAGATAAGATGCCAATAAGGAAGAAATAATTAATAGAAAAAAGAAAGACAGAAGGATGTATTCACGAACAGAAGGATTGAAAGGGATAAGAGAAGATAGAAGGATAGGAGGTAAGTGAGAAGGATGTAAGGAAAGGTGGCAGAATGGAAGGATAGATCAATGGACGACTGAATTTAAAGATACAGGGACGAGAATCATATAAATGACTTTCAAATATAAGCCATCATCTGACATTTCTTTTAAAGCTTCCTTAGGGTGATCACATAGTTTGTTCACTTATTGCCATTCAGGACATGGTTCAAAGTGGAGGGTGTTGCATTTTTCTGGCTACTCCCTTGACTCAACCCCAAGGTATAGGAGTGCTTTACATGAGCACCAGTTACATTATACAAGGGCATATTCAGTTTTTTACAGGCATGGGAAGTTTAAGCGATGTGTCCAAAATCACAGGATGTCCCCGATACTCGATCCTGGGACTCCAATTCGTTACTTTAGCAGCCAGTCGCGGCCAGCAAGACTCGCGAGTGGGGGTGCAGAGAGGGTCGCGAGGGGAGGTTGTAAGGGGAGGTGAGGTCATGAGGGGAGAGGAGGTCACAAGGGGAGGGGAGTTTAATTTAATAAAATAAAAATATATATAATTAAACTTACCTTTCCGCCAGCCGGGTCCCGCGTCTTCTCTGCTCCTGCTCTCCTGCCTCTGGCAGGAACAGGAAACAGAAGCAGGCAGCCAGGCTCCCTCCCCTTAGCCAATTACAATGCTGCAAGCAGTGTTGTGATTGGTTGGGATGCCGCCCATCCAGGGGCTTATGGGGAGGCCTCTTTCTCCATTTCGGCTGCATTGCAGCCTGCATGGAGAAGGGCAGAGTGCACATGACTGGTTTGGGTGCAGGGGGCCGACCAAACAGTCTTTATGCACTCGGGAGTGGGCAGGCACACCACTCCTCCCCTGCCCTGCTCTCAGAGCCACCCGCCCGCCCGCAGCAAAACATCAAATGGTAATAACTGTAAGTTACTATTAGTTTATGTTTCTGCTTCTCGCAGTGCGAGAAAGCAGTGGGGCGACGCTCCTCCGCCCTAGTAGAGGAGACGCCCCTGTTAGCAGCAATATCAATAATGCCACATCCTAAGGAGAGAAAGAGCGGCAGGAAGAAGCCACATCAAAGCTTGGCTCGTCATGAGCTCGAGTATCCAACAAGGACATCGAGCTGAGCCAGAGCCAGGCTTCAGGCTCGAGCCTGGCCCAAGCGTTCCGTGGCTCGTCCAAGTCTAAAGAATATACGAGCATGCAGTGTCTGATGCTGGGCTGGGTTGAGCTGGGCTGGGACACCACGGGTGGACTCGGAGCCAGCAGGCTGATTCCGGGGCTGGTGGGCTGAGGAGCAGGCGCCCCACACATTTATCTGTACCGGCACATACTTGATCCGCTGCTGAGAAATAATACTCTTGGCACCGGCTACCATACCAGACCCTCAAATACTCTTCAAAATCATCTGCAAAACCTATTTGTTTTAGGCCAATACATTTGAAAGATGATGCTTTTCAGTAAATAGTTTCACTCCATGTTTTAACATTGCTTTGCTGGAAACCCCCGGGTTCTCCAAGCCTCCTGGAGAGGTTTGTAATTGTAAATGTATATTTATACAGCGCTTACTATCCCTGATGAGGCGTTGAAACACTTTGCTGAGAGTAGCATGCTATCCAAGAACCAAGATTTGAGTTAAAGTTAATTTGCTGGTGCATTAGTAACATGTGCTTGTTTTTTTCCGTGCCGGTTAGTTGTGGTAAGTATATTTTTAAGTTTATGATTGTGAGTTCTCATGTTTTCATAGTGTTGTGAGCAGGGATAGAACGATGGCAGTGGATTAGAAAAGGGAAGCTGTAAGTTGTTACTGGGAGTAGTGGACATGTGCAATTTAGTTAAGTGAACTGGCTAAAGGGATGGGGAAGTTTGAAAAGGATTTTTGGGACTTCATAGCAGGTGCGGCCGGCACAGGTAAGAGTGGTGAGGCGGGGTGGGGAGGGGGAGGCGATTTGGGATGTCGACAGACGACGGGATAGGTAAAATGAATTAAATAAATAAAACCACTTAGCTTGCACTCACCGCTTCGCTGACTCAGCGATACGGCGAACTCAAGGTAAGTTGCTTTATTTAAAAAAACAAAAAAAAACAATTCTACCTATCCCGCCATCTGTCGACTTCTCGCCACCCCACCCCACCGCTCTCGCCTGTGACGGCGGTGCCTGCTTCTTAGTGTCAGAAAGGGGTTGAGATGAGTCCGAGAGAGAAGGGATGGGACAAAGTCTGAAGGGAATGGATTTCTAAAAACAAATACATGAAATGAACGTATACATGTATAGAGTCATATTCACACATATAAATATGAAATGCATGTATTCATATAAATACACACATATGCTAACATAAAGATGAGGCAAAGAAATATTTATTTATTTTAATTTGCCTGAAAAGTGGATCGAGAATTTATTTATTTTAATTTGCCTGAAAAGTGGATCGAGACTAGAGAAAACACCCAGAACCGCTTTGCAGGTGAACTAGAAAGAGGGGTTGGTTCCTTGCCCAAATATGGGAAGAACACTTGCCAGGCTGCCTGCACTACCCCCTACCACAATACAGTCCAGGAGGGCACGACTACACTGCTATTCCAGCCACATTTTTATTCTGATAGGGCTCCAAGTAGGCGGCCAGAGGAGCCTAATAGCAGAGGCCTCTTCTGATTGGTTGATGGCAGCCAATCAGATGTGCTTAAATGGCAGATTGTTGAGTTGTTACACCTTCTGAGAAAACATTAATACCCCTGTCCCTGTCTCCTCATCCCGTCAAACTGCCCCTGAATGTGTAGCCAGGCAAGCAATCATGCAGCAGTTCTTGGATGCCCTTTAAAGAGCCTTGTAAATGGCAGAGGATCCAGGAAATGTGAGTTTCCTGTTTACCATAGACCTATCAGGACTGCAGGATAAGTGTCTGTCACTGCTGGATGACTCAATGATAAATTCAAGAGAATATATGATTGTCACTCTTTCCACTACTACTTAAAAGCACTAAAGTGTTGTTAAATGTTGTTGTTGGAGGGCCGGGGCCTCTTTTACCTCCCTTTTACCAACGGGCGGAGGTGTCATTCCCAGTCTCTGGCTGCCCCAACCCATTAATGTGGGCAGATTGAGCGGGGGCAGGGGGCCTGAGCAGAAGTGCCCTCACTTGTATTCATGTTTGATTCCCCATTGTGAACTATTCCGTGCACAGAGTCCTGGTAACATTTGCATCTTTTTTTAAATCTTAGTGAAGTTAAGAAAACACGCCTCTTTTAGACAAGCCCACCCCCTCATTTCATACTACTTAAACACCTAAGCAGTGTTTTGCGAAAAGGCGCAATGCACACATTTGGGCCACTTTATTTTAGGGTGCCCGGGCCTATTTTTGGACCCAATCCAGTCCTGGCTATTCCATTTTCCCAGGCTTCTAGGACTCCCAGTCCGGCCTCATCAGCAGGGCCGCGCTCCTCTGTGCCCGGGTGTTTGACTTGAGAGACCCCTGTACCCGGCTCTCCCATCAGCAGCTCTTGCCTTCCTTTCTCAGTACTGGATGGTTGGGCTCTGGGGGTGATGGGCCTCTAGGGTGTTCCGGTGAGTCTTCGTGTGTGTTTGTATCTCTGTGTAATGAATGAGCTAAACATACATATGTGGTGGCATGCAGCCCTGCATTTAAATGCTCAAAAAAATATATTTAGTTTCGACAGCCTAGTTTACAGTCTCACCACAATGCACACTTCCATCTACACTGATAAACTCTTAAAAAGCCAGCCTTACGAGCAGGACCACTGACATCACGTGACTCCACCATGTTTCCATGTACTTCATTGTATTCACATCTGCTGCATACATTGATGGCTTCAACAAAAAACGTGCCGGAGATTAAATTGAAAACATGTACCAGCCCCCTGTCCACAGGAAGGGGAGGGAGCCCCGAGCAATCTGTAAAAGTGAACTGGTCGCTTTTCAGCAGTTTATTGGGGTTTCCTTTTACAAGCATTTTTGCAAAGACAATATTAATATCCCCAATCGATAGACTGTAGCAAACACCTCTGCCGGTAGCGACTCAAGCAGTGTGGAAACAGTAATAGATTACTTTCCATGAAAGTGTATTGTTTGAATATTAATGCAAATTCATGTTTACCTAACATACAGTGCTCTCAAATCAGCAGTTATTTCGAGTAACCAGTCAAATCACAGACCTCGTGTATCTCTTTTTGAGGTCTTATGTTATGTCTTTTAAAACTTCTTCCACTGAGAGAAATACATAATTAATATGTAATGCTCAACACTGTTCTTCATGGCTGTTTCTTAAGGTCCTGTAGGTGGAGCAGAGAGGAAACCCAAAACTGAAAGTAAGTTTTCGAATACAACCAAGATAAGCCATAAAGTAGGTTCACCTCGTGTTTCACGAAGTGCGCTCATTTTTTAGTTCATTGGAGATACATATATTTTTACACAAACTATTTAACTCTTGAAGTATGGAAGGCTGTTTTACAATACAGTTCACGTGCTTCCATGCAAGACAGCATCGTGTGTTTGCCCTTCCCTTGCCATTAGATCAGTCGCGGCTCCTACCTTGAAGCAGTAGTGGAGCGGGGAAGGGATCGGTTTAAAAAAAAAGAACACATACTTCCAAGCCGGCCGGCTGGCCGCCCACCACTGCCTCTCCTGTGTCCTCTTCCGGGCTTCTTGGGAGAAACAGGAAGCAGGAACCACCAGGGCTCACACGCTGCCCGCAGCCAATCACAATGCTGCAACGCAGCGTTGTGATTGGTCTGAGCGCTGTGACGGCTCAGCCATGGGGCTGGAGGGGTGGGCATGTTCTCCACGCAGGCTGTAATGCAGCCTGCATGGAGGACAGGGAAAGTGCGCATGACTGTTTTGGGTGGCTCGAGAGGAACGGCCAAACAGTCATTGCGCACTTAGGAGGGTTCTGCCACTCCTTCCATGCTCTGCAGCTCCGCCCCCTCACATAAGCTGCTGCTGCAGGAGGACAAAATAAAATGATAGTAGTATTACGTTATTATCATTTTATTTTTTCCTTTCTTTAGCTGCTTCATGGCAGTGGGGCGACACTCCTCCGCCTTAGCGCAGGAGCCACCACTGCATCAGGTTTAGTCCTCCATTCCTGCAACCTTCCAGTGGCCCTGCTTAAGAGTGGCGCAGGCCAGTGGGCGTGTCTGTGTATGCCACCTCGGCCACTTCTTTCTACACTCATTGTCAAGATGCAGCTTGAAAGACCTAGAGGTGGACATCTCTGTACGGCACGTGTTAAAAATGTTGATGACCAATTCTAGGTCTTTAAAGCTGCATCTTGACTACGAATGCCAGGATGGGGCGGGCTGCCACATACAAACTAGATTATTCGTAGGCGTCTTAAAGTGACACGTTCTAAGGCCACGTCATTGCCACAGAATGGACCTGGCCAATAGACCAGCGTAGTTGGAAACAGGGTCCACAGTATCGACACACATGACGTCTGCATTCAGGAATCTTTCTAATTGACATTCACGTGATCGAAAACCCCCAATGAAGAGTCCATTTTCATGGACGGAGGGTTAGGGGCAATGGTTGCTGATTCATCAACATTTCCTCAAATGGGAATGTGGACAAACCACGTCATCTCCTTGTGCCTGAAATTGTAAACATATGTAATGTAAATATGTGTAATGCCAAAATGTAAGAAACATCTCGTCAGTATTGTTTCTACTACTGCCCCTGAGACCAGGACCTCCCACATCATCACATCCTGGTTTCTTTAACCAGATCTCAGCTGCAGCCTGCATTGCACAGCGTTCTCTGCATAGCACCTCCTGTTATAACAATCTTCTTGGTAGCGCAGTCTTATGTTCCATGGTGCTACGTTCTATAGCACAGACCTAGGAAATGGATACATAATGTACTAGAATGTTGTCAGTGGTGTTCTCCTGGCAAATTCTGCTTTGCAGGCTTGTAGCCCAGATGGCATGTGTGCCATGACAGATGTGACAGGGCAATAGGGGTCTAATTCAGAATTTAAAATCCCAGTAGGGTAAAACCTTTATGAGGGAAAAAGGGAGTGTGGAAGAGTAATTTAAAAACCTTGTGGCATAAGTATAACGGAGGAAAACAATACATTAGAATAGGGAAAGAGATAATTAGACAAAGGCCATAACCCTCATTACGAGTGCTCTGACACTTCCAACAGGGTGGTCCCGATAGTTTCTGGTCTTGTTAGGATAATAAGATTAGTGCCAATATCGGCAACACTCACCATCCCCCATACAGCAATCTCTTAGCGAAATAACCAGACAAGACACCTTCTTTGTGGAGAAAATTGCTGCAGGTTTATTAGCATTACAGCAATGCCAAGATTGGTGGGTTAGCTTGCGGGCGATCCTAAGGCAGGCAGCCCCTTGCCGCCTTCCACCTCATGAGCCAAATTACACCGTGGCCAATCCAATCGTTATTAGTCAGATTTGGGGGAGGGGCGACCCATCCCACCGGTGGACCGCCAGTCCACTCCCTTGCTCACGCCCCAGAACGGGGGTGGAGCCTTCCAGGCAACCCCCCTGTTGCTCAGGTCCACAACCGCCCGTAGGACTAACAGGGCTCCGTCGCTCCTCCAGGGTCCAACGCGAGGACCTCCCTGGGGATATTTGGCTTTAGCACCCTTCTTGTGCTCATGCAGAGGGTACCCTTCTGTACCTTACAGCCTCTGGATCACCCTATAACTCCGTCTGCAACACAAAAGAATACATTAGACAACAACTCCCCCCGCCCACACCCTGTCTTAACGCCGGGTATGTGGTAGGGAGGGAAACGGTGTCAGGGGTAGTGGGCAAAGAGGGCGCCCAGTGGGCAGGGAAAGGTATATATACCTCATCCCCCGCCCCCTCTACCCGGAAGTGACACTGCATACTGGACCCCTGAGGGTCCCAAACACTAGGAGGCTGCCTCCTGTGCCTTCTTGTGGCACTAAGGGCGGCCGCCCTCTTAGCGGGTCTCCTGCGTGGACCCCGGGCAGCCGGCATAGTGCCAATATCGGCAACACTCACCATCTCCCATACAGCAATCTGTTAGCAAAATAACCAGACAAGACACCTTCTTTGTGGAGAAAATTGCTGCAGGTTTATTAGAATTACAACAATGCCAAGATTGGTGGGCTAGCTTACGGGCGATCCTAAGGCAGGCAGCCCCTTGCCGCCTGCCACCTGATGAGCCAAATTACACCGTGGCCAATCCAATCGGTGTTACTCAGATTTGGGTGAGGGGCGACCCCTCCCACCGGTGGACCGCCAGTCCACTCCCTTGCTCACGCCCCTGAGGGGGGTGGAGCCTTCCAGGCAACCCCCGGTTGCTCAGGTCCATAACCGCCCGTAGGAATAACGGGGCGCCGTCGCTCCTCCAGGGTCCAATGCGAGGACCTCCCTGGGGATATTTGGCTTTAGCACCCTTCTTGTGCTCGTGCAGAGGGTACCCTTCTGTACCTTACAGCCTCTGGATCGCCCTGTAACTCCGCCACAGCTCTGGGTGTGGCCACCATCACCCCAGAGCCCCCCACCAAGATAGGCTTCCTTACTTACACCCTGCTGTCTCTAAGGCCTCCCCCAGATCAAGTAAGAACAGGTCCATACCCACTCTGGACAGGTGTACTCAGTAGCGGTCCGTGGAGGGAGTTCGGTGGGGCAGTGAGGCGGGGCGGGGAGGGGCAAAGTGGGGAAATGTAAACACCGGAATATGGATGAACGGAGGTAAGTACACATTTAAATAAATAAAACAAATTCCTTTGCGCGTGCTGTATCGCAAAATGAGATGCAGCGCGCACAACGAAATTCGTTTTATTTATTTAAATGTGTACTTACCTCCGTTCATCCATTTTCCGGTGTTTACATTTCCCCACTCTGCCCCTCCCCTGCCCCGCCTCACTGCCCCACCGAACTCCCTCCAAGGATCGCTACTGGGTGTACCCCATCTTCATCAAAACACCCTGTGGTCTTAGTGTGCAGTAACCCATGACGGATGAAGGCAAACCCCCTTCCTCAGTAAATTTCCTCATGGCGCTGTTACTTTCCTGTGAGAGACCTCCATGGCTTCCCTGGATTGTGCGCCCTGCCACACCCCGGGGCGTTATCTCAGACCACCATATCTCACAGGTCCCCAGCTGGTTGCTCAACTTACACATGGTGACTGTAATGCTTGAAACAGTGCCTTTCTCCTCAGAGATGCCAGATTATTCGCTCCCAGGTGTATGGCCAGCAAATTCAGAGGAGGAATCCCACCCCCCAAGACTCTGCTGTAGCTTCTTCAGCAAGCTGGTCCAGCGCATGCCTGGGTATCCTAGCCAAATAATGTCTATTTTGTACAGTGAATTACGCATGGTGCGGTAAACTCTTTTGCGTGAGGCTTCCTGGCCTCCCTTCACTGGGCTCCTTGCTTCACTAAGCAAGGGGTTATTCTTGACCCCTATAACTCACATGTCCCTCCATGCCACCCATGAAGACGCACAAAAGGCCATATACCCAACCATTGATCCTGGCAAAATAAAGAAATGCTGGGTTGCTTAACACCCTTAATTGAGCACTGCACACCTTTCTGTACACTCCAGTTTGCACCTAAGCCTATTTTCCTACATCCTGTTTGCTCGAGCCCCTCTCCAGGTCCAGCAAACATGTCCATGCCCCCTCTGGACAAGGGTAGGCATCTTTACCTACATCCAGCTGATGCCCAGGCCTCTCCCCGGTCCAGCAAACACTTTTAGCAGGTGTAACCCCATCTTCTTCAAAACACCCTGTGAACTGGCATGGAAAACTCACATGCCCCCAATTGAGCCTAACTTACACATGGAGGACTTCATCTCCTGCACAGATCCCTCTTCCCCAAGAGAGTCAAGTGGCTCGAGGCTAGTGAAGCCCTGTAGTAAATCATCCAAATAACTTGCCTGCCCTATCTTTTCGATGCAGGAGAGGAAAAGTAGGAGCACTAATACACTATCATCCAGAGATCTCCCACAAGTGTACCCACACACTGAGGATCTTGCCCCCCTTCAAGGGCAACCGCTCCTACCCATCTGGCGCACCGGGGTAACTTCGGTATACTCACAATTCGCCTGTACATAAAACGCTTAACCTGTCTTCCGGCCACTCCCCTGGGTGGCTTACGGTTGGATGTACCTCTTAAAACCATGGGATTCCTATCGTCCCATCTGAAACTGTGATCCGCGGACAAGCCAGCCCTGACCGCTGTGGTTGCTGTCCCTATCCTAACTGAGTGATTGCACCAGCGCTTGCCTGGACACGCATTGCCTGACATATTTAAGCATGCCTACATTACCTGTACAACCTGAAAATCGGAAAGGGTCATGCCAAGTATTCTTGAGACATTGTAGCCCCTATGTGCTTTTACCGCTTGTTACCAGGGTGCCGGGGGAGTAAGTAAATGCTGTGGATTTGAGGATGGAGAACATAAGCCAATTTACTCGCCCCATCTAACTATGACTGCAAATGTGTTCTGGTAGTAGTGTTCTTGGTGCTTCAAACCCATATTTTCAACACTTGCAGCACCGACACCTATCTTTGGCGTGACAATTTAACCCCTTCAGTGCCCATGACGAGCTGGACTCGTCATGGGCTGCGGTGGCGCTGTGCCCATGACGAGTCCAGCTCGTCATGAACTCCGCCCGCTAATACAAAGCGCGGCACTGGGCGGGGAAAGGGGCGGGCATGCAAGGGGTTAAGCAACCCACCTGGCTGGCATGGTGGATCTAACAAATGAAGCCCATAAGCCAGCGGTCGCTAGAGGTATACAAGTGTGTCCCACAGGGCCAGTGCTCTTGGCTAGTGGAGCCCTGGAGTAAATTGTACGCATTAGTGCCCACTTATTTGATTGCCTGCAAGTCCATCACCGCCTGAAAGCGATCTAAAGATGCGGAGTCTCCTTGCTACTGTCCCCACCCTGGCGTGAGTAGTCCCTTGCCCAACCTCTGGTAATGAAAACCAGGAAGCAGACCAGTGGGTGGCGAGAACGGAAGGACAGTCTGCACCGAATCCAAACCCAGTCTGACTGCGGACTTTGATGGATGTTGTGTAGCCGTGCCGGTGCACCCACCCTGGTGTGGATTACCCAGCCCCCGGGTTGAACTATCGCTGGGATGCAGGAGAGAAAATATAGGATCTTTAATATACTTACTCAGTCTGAGTCCTCCAACAAGTGTACCCCATACCTTGAGGACCCTGCCCCTCTCAAAGAGCAACCACTCCTACCCACCTGGCTGGTCCAGCTAAGGGGCAGGCAGTTACCTACCCATAAGGGAAGTGTCCTGTGGTACCCACTGCTTATGCTGAGCGCCATCCCCATTACTGGCCACTTCATAACTTGGCCATTGCGTGCTAGCCCCACACCTTCTGTCTGTGAATATAAGTGCTGGGATTCCAAACTGCTGTCTCCTCCTAGCGCAGTCATTCTCCTAAAAATGTTCTGCCAGAGTGAAACCAAGGCGCAGTCAAGTGGATGGAGGGGGCACAGTAAGACAGCTAGACTAATGGGCATGCCAACGTTTCTAAATCCCTAGAAGCCTTTTAGTGCTCTACTACCCTGTTTCTCCCAGAATAATAACTGTGCATGGTACACCCCGTAAAATGTTATCACACTCAAAGAGTGAAAGAATGAGCTAGCTACTCATGCGCTGCACATCACAGGTGGGGTTAGCAGCAGGCACATACCCTAGTGAGCTATCTCGTTTGGAAAGGATCTTTGACCTGGAGATACATCTCGAACTCTATGCCAACTGCAAGAACACACTAAGAAATGTACTAGTATTCAAATGTGAGACCTATAGCTGTATATACCTGCTACATAACATGGCCATAATGCGTGCTACCCCCTCCCTTCTGCCTGTGAATATAACTGCTGTGATTCGAGGCTGATATCCCTCCCTCGTGCACGTCCTGCATTTCAAAACTTCTGCCAATGAGAGACCATACCACGGACCAGTATCTATGGTTGTCCGGGCAGGGAATGTTGTTTAACTAAAGCATCCTGTAACATGGCGAATACATGAATGGAGTCAACATGGATTAAGGGATGGTAAGTGCCCCCATTGCAGTCACTGCACCTCGTGTGGGGAGACCCTTACACAGCCCATCCTGCTTACTTGCTGTAGTCCTATCCCAGGTAACCCTACCTGCTGACCAACAGTGACCCTTGGTGCTGAACCAACCATAGCTCTGGTTCCCTTTGTATTGCCCGGGATTCCTAGCCCTCCACAGGAAGTGTGAGAAATGGGCGCGCATGTATACTGAAGGTACTGGAGGATGTATGTAATTTGCAGTTCTTGTGCTATGCCGTGCCCTTACATAAACATGCATTAGATTTGTGCGCTGATTGCAGCAAGGAGCTATGCCCATGTAACTGCCCTTTGCCCCCCGGTAGAAATCTGGAAAGTGTGTATCACTATGCTTTATATTGGCAGGGGTGAAAATGATTGAGTCCCTCCCCCTGCAGTATACAAAACCAATTGACTATTCCAAGCCCCAACGGCTAAAAGCAAGGCATGGGCAGCGCACACTAGTAATTTCAATATGGTCCGCCCTGCCCAAAGACTGGTGCACTTAGGAGCATGGGGCCTAGCAATGGGTTTCTTTTAGAACAGAAAACTGGCCACGCAACGAACCATGGTTAGACCCTTAGATGTTGCTGCGGTGGGGAGTTGTGGTACATATATAGATGTATATATAGATAGATGCCTGGCTCTGGCTCATCTCGAGGTTCCCTTGGATCCTCAAGCCAAGAATAAGCCAAGCATTCATGAGACATCTGTATGGCTCCGACGCTTTAACCTCGTCGGACAAGACTTCAAAACAACACATTAAATTTGATGTAAAACGAGAGTGAGAAAGAGATACCATCTAATGACCAATCCCAGCTTCCCCGCTTGACCAAATTGTGTGTCTCTAGGATATTGTTTTATTTCACCATGCCACCCTTTTCTTCTTTGAGATGTGAAACACCTTGAAATGCCTTTCTTCAAGATGTGCGCTATACAAAAACTTCTCTTGTGTTTGATTTACTACACTATAATATTGTTTCGTATGTGATAACTACTTAGGTCTCATAGGGGATGCGCATAATGACTGACTTTATTAATTCATATATGAAAATTGTTACTTGTAATAAGCGTCACTCAATGCAGTGATATAATCTGCTGGATTAAGGCCATTCCTTCTGTATGTTAAAGATATACAGTTTTGAATTTTGAGGATAGTTTGCTATTTCTACATGTTTTTTGCACAAGGTGTTTAAACATGAATGTGCTCTTAAAGATAAGTGGTGCTGGACACCTGTAATTTGTTTTCCTTTTTAATCCATTAACGAGTACATTTATGTTTACCAGTTCATTGACATCTCTCTCATTGTCCATGATCAGACTGGTAAGCAGCATCTCAGAGCTGCTATTGGCCAGAGTGCCACATGTAGAGGTCCACACCATGAGAATCTCGGGGCTAGGGGCACAGTCCAAAACAAGGACACCAGATTCTGTCTGGCACTCCCTTTAGGGGAGCATATCTGTACTCCATGAAGGGGCCATTTCAAAAACAGATGTTTTCAGGATTGGTAGACAACAGACCCTGGTCCTAGGACCTCAAGTAGCCTCCAGTTGCCAACCGCAGAATTTGAAATGTGTTTACCATTTTGATCCTTCAGTATACATATACCGGGGATGTGTGTAACGGTGCCTATAGGCATAGAGAGAACACTTGGAAATTACTATTCATATTTTGGTTTGCACTCCAAATATTATTTCGTGGTGGGGAAGGGGCCAAGTCTGATCTCGAAAGCCTTAACACCTTTGGGCAGTAACTGAAGGCCTGCTCTCCTTTCCTAAGGGACGTGTACAGTGCTAAGTCATGAAATGCCCCCTTTCTTAACCCCTGCTCCCCACATTTTCCATTTCTCCTCCCTTCGGTGTGCAGCTTCTGTTGCCACAGAGAATCTCTGTGCTGACTGCAGGTCATTGAAGCTTCTCATCACTAACAGGGCCACAGAACATGCTCCAGAGCGCCCCCTGGAGACGAGCTGTGAACCACTGAGGGGTGGCATATGGGGCAGAGGGAAGGAAGGTGTGCACAGGGACAGCCTTGAAAAACACCATTATGAGTCTTTATTATAGAAGTGTCATACGGTAAAGCCTACCGATATTTATAGTAAGAGGAATGCCTGCTATTTACTGGAACATGTGTAGCATGGTATGGTAAGTCTCGAAATCTACGTTACTCCCCAAAACAAAATAATTGGTTGGTATCCGACATTTTCTGACTCTGAGGAGTCGGATTATATTAGGTGCAATAAATTTCACACCAATTACAGGCTGCTTGTAATGACAACTTTAGTACCCAGACATAAAATAAAAACAACTCGGTTAAACATTTGCTTCTGAAATGCGGAGATATTTTGGAGAGGTATTGAAAAATTCCCATGTTGAATTTGCCATGTGTTTTAGACGGACATTGACCGGCGAAAGTTCTAGGTTCGTGGGAAAGGATGTAGCTTATTGTTACATACTTTCTAACCAAGAGAGATTTATTTAAATCCCAGCTTCCCCACCTTTGCAAATTGTGTGATCTCGATTTCTCAATTTGTCAAAATGTTTGATGAGCGAGAGGCGATTTAGTTTGCATTATGATGTCAACAAAATATATTCATTTAAACTGACCCATTGCGAAGCTCTCATCTCTCTACATGTGAGGGCTGAGTCTCCCTCAGTTATCCCCCTTGCCTCTTCGGTCATCATCATTTTTTTAATGTTTTTTTTTTATACCTGTATTGCGTTTTTCATACTTTTTCCAGAATCAATGTGAACTACATTTATATATGTATTAGGGGACATTTCACTTCACATTACATGATAAGAACTTACATTTTCACCGCATACATGCGGCATATGGAATCTGATTTTGGTTCTATATATCAGGAGAAACAGCTATACCAAATGTCCACTGTGCGCTAGGTCGCATAGCAATGGCCGAATGATTGCATCTCTGTGTCTTTCTGCTGGTCATGGTGTTCATCTCGCCTGTTTCCGTATTATCCTTTATCCTTGTGCCCTATGAGGCGTACTTGTGAATGTCTACTTCTGAACATGCCATTGGGACCAAAGGAGAAATCAAAACAAGATATAATTTCTAAAAACTAACTAACTAAAAGTGCCATCATCAACTCACCACGCCTGGGTCAATGTGTGTACAGCATACTTGTTTCGTTCCCAACGCCTCCCAAGTAGATTTGCTATTCCGGCCGTGCCATAAGGGACACATCTTGACAGATAGTTTTGCGTCTGCTGTAGCACCCCTCTCATTTTAAAAAAAAATTTTTGCATCTTTTATATAGCGCAAACTCGACCCGAAGGTATTGGAGCGCTTTACATGAGCACCGTATTTACATTACACAATCAGGCACGGGGGATTAAGTGATTTGCCCAGAATCACAGGATGTGGACACGACCTCGAGGCTCGAACCCTGGTTTCCAGCACCAAAGTCTGCAGACTAGCTGTTGGGCTGCCGAGGCTCATGCACCCGCCTGGTAAACATTGCTCGACTACTACCCCTTCGCAACACAGAATTAGACTCCTGGCCTCTTTGTAAAAGAGTCGGAGACCAATCTCGCTCAGCCGCCGAAGCTCCCGCCCACTGAGATCACTCACCAGACTTCTCACCTATGCGGTGATCAACACTGCGGTGATAGGCCCGGTTGGCCTGTCGAGACCCAGCAGGGGCCAAACCCCAGGCCCATTTGACTCCTGCGTGCCTAGTACTGATTAGGGCTGCCACCTGAAATGCAGGGTTGGTACAGGAACTCCATAGCGCCAGCCCTGCATGGAACGGTACAGGCCGGGCCTTGGCCCCCACCGCTCTTGGAACCACTAGCCCCGGGAGGGGGGGGGGGGGGGGGCTGCGCGTTCCTCCGGGAGACAGACCCAGTCTAGTCATGGGCACCTCTACCGCGTGGGCAGGGGCCTCCCGGCAACGCTGCTGGCTAGGGGCCCTGCCTCGCCTCCTTCCACACCGGAGGGGGCAAGCCTCTAACTCCACCACCTGTGACGCCGAGAGCTGCCCAGACCCCCCCTTCCGTGGGCCACCGCCGGGCCGTTCAGCCCAAGGTGCTACCCGGGACTTGGGAGACCGGGCAGGGGGAGGGGGGGCATGCACTCACTGCGCTGGAGATGCAGCAGCTCAGGGGACACGACCGAAACGGCGTCAGGGGTAGTGGGCAAAGAGGGCGCCCAGTTGGCAGGGAAAGGCATATATACCTCACCCCCCGCCCCCTCTACCCGGAAGTTATGCTGGATACTGGACCCCTAAGTGTCCCAAACACTAGGAGGCCACCTCCTGTGCCTTCTTGTGGCACTAAGTGCTGCCGCCCTCTTAGCGGGTCTCCTGCGTGGACCCCGGGCAGCCGGCATTGCAGCAATACCGCAGATCTTTGTTGTTTCATCCAGAAATGTAATCGGCTGTAAGAAGTCTAAGTTTCCGAGAGGAAAGACATGTAAAAATCAGCAAGATAAGTCATCGTCTTATTCCACCAAAACTCATAATTCCCTTACTTTCTCAGTCTGGAGCGGCTGTGAGTGCCACTCTTGTAGATTCCAGTAGACTGCAGGCCAGGAGTTATGCCTTCGGAGAAGGGTAGCTCCTAGAGAGGAGAGCTGCTTTGAACGTTTTTACTAGGGCGAATTTCGATCCCAGCCCTGGTTATGACCCCCTCCCCCAAAATTAGGTAATTCCTGGAGGCCACTGGTAATGTGGGTTACGGTATAAATATGGCAGAGGAGACATAGGACGTTATGATTGACCCTTGCCAGGCTCTTCGTGGCAATCTATGGGAAAGAGTGCGCCTGGGAGGCAAAGGGGTTAAAACTCCTTGGTGTATGAGGGCGAAGAAGACAGCCTAGATCATTCTTCTTGCCCATTCGTCTTTAACTCCTGGAAAGCCTCGGGATGTAGGAAGTTTGCCATCGACACTAATGCAGGCAAAGAAAGTAGGCCCCATGCTGCAGCCCCTGGTTTTAGTAGGTAAAAAAAGGATAGCATAGGGCCCTTCCCAGCCTTGGGTCCTGGTCAGAGGCGCAACTAGAGCCAAATTTCGGGGGGGGCTGAGCAAAAATTTCGGGGGGGGCTGAGCAAAAATTTCGGGGGGGCTGAACTTTAAGCAATAGGCAGAGTGGAGCTGCAGGGGCTCTTAGAGGGGGTGAAACAACAGCAAGGCCTCATTAACATGCAAATGGTCTTTTAAAGACCTGTGAAGTGCTCGGGTGCGGCTGCTTTTTTGCCCGGGAAGGTGTCTCAGCCCGGGCTGCCACACACGACGGGGGGGGGCTGAAGCCCTGTGAGTCCAATGGGTGTTGCGCGCCTGGTCCTGGTGCCTCTTTACCTGCTGCACTATTAATGGCTACACCCCTGCACTCGGTCTCTCCGGCGCCACCTTTTGTACCACCAATGACGGCAGATACACTGGTTTCACGGGCCTGACAAAGGACTTTCCAAAACGGGCCTCTAGGTGGCAGCAACGTTCAAGGTTTGAGTCTAATTAACGCACCCTGAAGTTGCAGCGATTTCTGCCTTCTCATGACTTGGGAAATCCATAAAGGTTAGGAAGGAGAGAAAAGAAACCCAGAGCGAAGACTACTACAATAATGATTTGCACCGCTTATAGTACACACAGAGCCAGCTTTACAAACCTTGGGGCATTTCATCAAGACAATTATCGCCGCTTGAGCGGCCGTTTTCGGCCGGAAAGCAGCGATAATTGTAACGCGGTATCAACAAGGACACGCTAACAGGCTTTAGCGTGTGTTTCCTTGTATTATCACCCATTTCACTTACGCCTTTAATCTCATCACTAATGAGATGCAAGGTAGGCGTTCCCGACTGAAATGCAGTGAAAATAATCGTAAACACAGCTTCTCCCTATCAACAAGGAAATCGTTTACCCGCCTAGCGACATGAAAAGTAGCGCTAACCGGGTATATCGCCGGTTTCTACGCCTGCTAATTTTCTGACTTACCTATATGTATAATGGGAGGTGGATTGTGAAGCTAGGTCCACATCTCCCTATCAACAATGTTTTCCCTATCGCTGTTTTTTATCGCTGGAAATCCAACGATATTGCTGCTCTTCGCTGCTATTGCCGGGATTTCTATTGCCTCGGCGATGCGTGTTGTTAATAGTGCGCTAACCGGGCGATAGAATCCGGCGATAGACGGCGATAGAAATGTTCACGATACACGCGGCCAGCGATAATTATCGCTGCCGCTTGATGATATGCCCCCTTTTTCTCTAGGTTTGCACTACAAAAGTGACCCAATCCTGGGCAAAATGGGACTTATTTACAAGCCCCTTGCACTGCCAGTGCGTCACTTTTAATATGGGAAAATGTAACTTTTTGGCAGTGCAAGGGGCTTGTAAATAAACCCAAATGTTTTTTGTTGGATTTACTAGTTTTCAGCTGGAAAGTTGCTTAAACATAATGGCTTTGCGTTACTCTGCCTCAGAGGGGCATTTTATAGGTGGTACATGGGTGTTCCCTTGCAACCACCCATGGTTTTTTTATGCAAAACCTCTCTACTAACAATAGTAGGCAGGGTTTTGCACCATAAAGCACTGTCAATTCAAAGTAGGCATTAGAAAGGAGAAATGCTTTCATTTCTCCTTTCTTTTCAGACTTTGCATGTGTACTGCTCTGTACAGCACACATCCAAAGTGGGAAACGTTTTAAAGTTAGTCAGCATAGTATTTTGTGCTGGAACGGTGCCCTTCCAGTACAAAACCTATACTAGACTCACACAGACACACTTGCACTATATTACAAAGGTGTGGGCGTAGCACACAGCTGCCCAATTGTGTGCTGGCATTAGGGAGAGAGGAGAGAGTAATATCTCTGTAGGTATAGCATTCTCCAGCTATCTTCTTGTCAACTTTGGGTGCGGTGCTGCTATGTTTGGCATCCTTGAAAATCCGGCCTGTAGGGCCAGATGTACAAAGTATTTGCAACGTGTTTGTGTTACTTTAATAATGGAGACACAAAGCAAAATCCTTTTCAGGATTTACAAACCAATGCAAATTGATATTTGCGTTGGTTTGTGATAAAAAGTAATACAAACCGGCGAGAAGCGCTGCTATGAGTTACTCTGCATTACTCTGCATCAAGGGGCATTCAGTTGGTGATATTGGGTGTTTCCATCATGTAACTTCCCGTGGTTTTTGACTCAAAGTCCAATCTACTAACAATAGTACACAGGGATTTGCGCCCAAAATTAACGCCACTTGAAAAGAAGCGTTAAAAAGAAGGAATACTTTTATTTAGATTTTAGATTTAGATTTCTCCTAACTTTTCCCACTTTGCATGTGTGTTGCACTGTGTAGTGTTTACCAGTGATGCAACTGGGGAACACCAAGGCGAAGGGGGTGCCTCTGCAAAGGCCCGCATATGTGTCACAATGGATACGTTTTGAAGTCAAATGGAAACAATTATAAATAACAGGGCGCTTGGCTGGGCAGACGGTATTTCTCCAGAGCGCTCTTTGTACTGAACACATGACTGAAGTCCATGCCCTGAGCGCTCACTGTACTGGACACATGGCTGGTATCCGTGCCCTCCATAATGCCAGCGCTCATTAGTGGTTGCTGTCTGGGCCCTACTGGCCGCCCTGTGGTTGCCTGTTATTCATGATCACCACACCCTGTACAGCTCACATTCAACGTGGGAAACGTTTTAAAGTTATTTAAGCACTGTATTCTGTGCTGGAACAGTGCCTTTCCAGTGCAAAACCTATGCTAGACTCACACAGATACCCTTGCACTATGGTGCAAAGGAGTGTGCTTGATTGTGCACCAGCACTAGGGAGAGAGGAGGACAGTGCCATATCTCTGTAGAAAGGGCGCTTTCCTGCTCTCTTTCCATATTACGCAGCGCAGCGACTCTGGGTGCTCCTCTGCGTTGTGTGACAGGTTCGTAATCAGAGCCCTGATTAGGAGGGAAGAAATCAGATTTTGCTTAATTTATGAAAGCCGTGCTTTAATTGGCATCAAGTAAATCTGCTCCACGTCACGTCCTTCGGCAAACTCGGGTTTCTCGGCTCGTGATGTGGAAGCAGCTAACTGTGAAAATGACTTTGTTGCTGCCTCATCGTAAATCTGTGAACCACTTGTGTTGCTCACCTGTGACCTGTGGACCTGGGGCAGAGGTGCAGGGCCGTTGGGTGTCCGGAGTCTCTCCTGCTCGATCCCGCCGAAGCTGCTGTGGTTCCAGCTAGCAGCGCGCGGCGAGCGGAGTGCGAGGACTACAATCCCCAGAATTCCTGGCTGTGGAGCCCGCCCCCAATTGACCAGACTTCCGCGCCCGGAAGCGCTAAAAGCGAACAAGCTCCCTCGGTGGAGCGGGAGCCTCATCGTAAATCTGTGAACCACTTGTGTTGCTCACCTGTGACCTGTGGACCTGGGGCAGAGGTGCAGGGCCGTTGGGTGTTCGGAGTCTCTCCTGCTCGATCCCGCCGAAGCTGCTGTGGTTCCAGCTAGCAGCGCGCGGCGAGCGGATTGCGAGGACTACAATCCCCAGAATTCCTGGCTGTGGAGCCCGCCCCCAAATGACCAGACTTCCGCGCCCGGAGGCGCTAAAAGCGTACAACCTCCCTCCGCGTCGCGGAACGCGCCGGGCAAAGCCCGGGTAAAGGGCGGGCCGTCTACGGCCGTCCAAGGCCGACAGAGGCTGGGCTGGGCCACCCCCCTTTTAACGCTGGTTGCTGAGGCCTCTAAAAGACTGATCTGTGAGAGCTGCATTTGAATTACTTTTGTGTACATGTGGTCGGACTTACCTCAAGTATTCCGCTCAGTTCTTTATTTGCCAAACATTAACAGCTGCTTATATTTCACGTATTGTATTGGAGGTGATAGTGCACTACTTGTTCTGTCACACTATGCCTATTCGCCTTAGTAAAACTAGGAAATCCTTGGTGGGGGGTTCTGTTAGGGGGACATTAGACCACTTCATCACCAGGGCTGCTACCGTCTTAGAGCAAGAGATAGCCATTACAGAGCGCCGCTTGTCTTTGGACCCTATTTACCATAAGCGCTCGGCCCTAGGTCATATTCAGCATGCACTTTCACCTCCGACCCCTAATACTGGCACTGATTTTGTACATGACGCTGGCTCCTCTCCGCAGCTACATGACTTAACAGACATACCGGCTACATTAAAGGTTATCAATACACATATTTCAAACACACAATCTTCAATGGATATTTCTTCTGAGGACTTGAATCCAATTAAAATTGTTAAAAATAATAAGAGAAAGGTTGTCAGAAACAAATCCACCGCTCCTAAGTCTTTAGTTAAGAAAATGTCACACAAGAAAAAAGGGAGGAAAGATGTCCACCCTGAGCCTTCCAAAGTTATTTCTCAAACCCCGTTGATTTCAATACCTGTAAAGTCCTCACAAGATTGTACACAGTTACCTATGTCGCTTCCCTCTAACTTACTGGGCGACATAGAGCACCTAGTAAAATCATTACTCCTACCTTTGGTGGAGAAGGTCAAAAACATTGCAGCACAGCTATCGTCCCTGGAAGCATCAATTGCTTTAATTATTGCACCAAATAGGGAATTGAACACCTGTTCGTTAAAAAACTTCATCCCTACCCCCAATGCTGGGCCCCCCTCACTTAATCAAAAAGTTAGCCAGGCATTTCCACCGGCCGGAAAGGCGAATATACATGCTCCCACGTTCACATTAGAGGAAAGAACTAACGGCGAAAGAGATTGTAGAGGCGACCAAATACACAATTCTGTTGAGCCCCATCGCAAGAATGTCAACATGCAGCCACCCCCGAATAACAGGAAGGGAACAACTCACCATATCGACCTGCCCCCAGAAGCAGCTCCTTATGTAGTGATACTCACAGGTGTCCCGGAGCTGGTCCCGGGTAAAATAGAGAGACACCAAGAACTCAAAAAAAAGGTAGTACATTGGTTGAGTCAAAATAGGCCACTTCCCCCTGATATTAATGGCGAAATACTCCACGTGAGAAGACTGACATGGGTGGGACCCAGACCAAAGGATATCCAGGGAGATGTCATCATCGTAAATTTTAGAGATCGCAGGGCATTGCATCACATAGTGGACTGGTATATCTTGAGTAGGGGCACAGGCATCTCGACGCATGATCTAAGTTATTTTTATCCCCGTTCTCTTTTGTTAAACCCTCCAAAACCACATTTATTATCCACGATTAACACAGAGGCCCACCACTTTACTTTTCCTATTTCAAACCGATATGCCACTCTCTCCTGTGGGAGGGTATGCTCAGACGTGAGTCCCTTGCTCATTGCACCATCAGGATTCAGGCAAGCCGGGCCGACGAAGGCTGTGATGCCAGAAACCGGTCCCCGGAAGCTTGTTTCCTTCCCAGTATAAGAATTGGCTTGGTAGTTTGGTTTGCTCTGTTCCCATCATGCACTGGGACAGGTACAGACTAATTTGCATGTAGCCAGGTTCTGAGCTGGGATGGTGCAGTGAGCTAAAAAACGGTGTTGGATTAAAACCATGATCTCTTGACTTGGTAAGAGTATTCTGCATCATTCAGAAACTCTCTTCATCACCACCCCCTTTCTCCCAAATCGATTTTATCCACACTCAGTGTGGGAGGGTATGCTCAGACGTGAGTCCCTTGCTCATTGCACCATCAGGATTCAGGCAAGCCGGGCCGACGAAGGCTGTGATGCCAGAAACCGGTCCCCGGAAGCTTGTTTCCTTCCCAGTATAAGAATTGGCTTGGTAGTTTGGTTTGCTCTGTTCCCATCATGCACTGGGACAGGTACAGACTAATTTGCATGTAGCCAGGTTCTGAGCTGGGATGGTGCAGTGAGCTAAAAAACGGTGTTGGATTAAAACCATGATCTCTTGACTTGGTAAGAGTATTCTGCATCATTCAGAAACTCTCTTCATCACCACCCCCTTTTTCCCAAATCGATTTTATCCACACTCAGTGTGGGAGGGTATGCTCAGACGTGAGTCCCTTGCTCATTGCACCATCAGGATTCAGGCAAGCCGGGCCGACGAAGGCTGTGATGCCAGAAACCGGTCCCCGGAAGCTTGTTTCCTTCCCAGTATAAGAATTGGCTTGGTAGTTTGGTTTGCTCTGTTCCCATCATGCACTGGGACAGGTACAGACTAATTTGCATGTAGCCAGGTTCTGAGCTGGGATGGTGCAGTGAGCTAAAAAACGGTGTTGGATTAAAACCATGATCTCTTGACTTGGTAAGAGTATTCTGCATCATTCAGAAACTCTCTTCATCACCACCCCCTTTTTCCTAAATCGATTTTATCCACACTCAGTGTGGGAGGGTATGCTCAGACGTGAGTCCCTTGCTCATTGCACCATCAGGATTCAGGCAAGCCGGGCCGACGAAGGCTGTGATGCCAGAAACCGGTCCCCGGAAGCTTGTTTCCTTCCCAGTATAAGAATTGGCTTGGTAGTTTGGTTTGCTCTGTTCCCATCATGCACTGGGACAGGTACAGACTAATTTGCATGTAGCCAGGTTCTGAGCTGGGATGGTGCAGTGAGCTAAAAAACGGTGTTGGATTAAAACCATGATCTCTTGACTTGGTAAGAGTATTCTGCATCATTCAGAAACTCTCTTCATCACCACCCCCTTTTTCCCAAATCGATTTTATCCACACTCAGTGTGGGAGGGTATGCTCAGACGTGAGTCCCTTGCTCATTGCACCATCAGGATTCAGGCAAGCCGGGCCTACGAAGGCTGTGATGCCAGAAACCGGTCCCCGGAAGCTTGTTTCCTTCCCAGTATAAGAATTGGCTTGGTAGTTTGGTTTGCTCTGTTCCCATCATGCACTGGGACAGGTACAGACTAATTTGCATGTAGCCAGGTTCTGAGCTGGGATGGTGCAGTGAGCTAAAAAACGGTGTTGGATTAAAACCATGATCTCTTGACTTGGTAAGAGTATTCTGCATCATTCAGAAACTCTCTTCATCACCACCCCCTTTTTCCCAAATGGGTGGGACCCAGACCAAAGGATATCCAGGGAGATGTCATCATCGTAAATTTTAGAGATCGCAGGGCATTGCATCACATAGTGGACTGGTATATCTTGAGTAGGGGCACAGGCATCTCGACGCATGATCTAAGTTATTTTTATCCCCGTTCTCTTTTGTTAAACCCTCCAAAACCACATTTATTATCCACGATTAACACAGAGGCCCACCACTTTACTTTTCCTATTTCAAACCGATATGCCACTCTCTCCGGCCTAGATGATTTAGACTGACTCTCAAACCCTGAGAGTGTGGATGGCAATTTTTTCATTACGAGCCCCCTGCAAAACATTCCAGATTCTGATCATTCTAACCAGAAGCTTAACTCTATGAGCTTCGGTAAGACCGGGATGAAGTCAAATTATGCCACTGATTGTTACCCCTTAAATCCTGAATCTGATAGTTTAATCAGCAGTTTAACACCTAACTCTTCTTTTGACCCACCATCCAATGAGTGATATTTCACTTTTACTAATTCCCTCTTTATCTCAGGAAATTACTGAGACTCCGAAGGATACCACGAATGGTAACATCTGTAATAAAAAATTCCCACCGGGGGACAGCCTATTGTCTTGGAACGTGGCAGGTCTACTTGACAAATTGACCAACCCTTTATGGGTTCAAATTGTATCTCGCCATACTATCATTTGCTTGCAGGAAACCTGGACCATCAATGAACTTCATCTCTTAGGGTATAAGACTTTACACACCCCAGCTTCTCCTAGTTCATATGGCAGAAATAAGGGTGGGCTCTCGACATACATATCTGTGGAATGTGGATTATTACAAACAAATTTTACTGGGACTGAAAATTACCAGATCATTTCCTTAACAAGTGGACATTTTAAAAACATTGTTTTGGTTAATTTTTATAATAACATCCCAAGTTCCCGTTATGAATCGGTTCTCAATGGTTTAAAGACCGACTTAATAAAAATTGAGAACCACCTTAAAACTGATATGTTGCTTATCTGGGTGGGGGACTTTAATTGTCCACTGTGCACACAGAGTAACAAAGGCACCTGTGGTTTGGATACTATCACCAGTGATCCCTCTACCCATTTTTCGCACACCAAACTAGGAGACCTTTTAAACGGTCTAACATCTCATTTCAACTTATCATATGCGAATGAGTTGTGTTCCCCACCAAAGTGCTTCAAACCAACTTATAATGGGAGAGGTTGTCACTCTACAATCGATTACACTTTATTATCCTCCAGGTACTCAGAGATCATGTTTTATTTGGGAGACTCTTGATACTGCCATTAGTGATCACTACCCTATTGTGGTGACCTTAAAATTAACCTTACTTGTTAACTCTGACGTAAGGAAGAACCCGTCCTATACCACGCCACATAAGTTGGGAACTACTACTGGGCTTTATTTAAAATGGGATAAAGTAGTCCCCCCTGTTTTCCTTAACTCATTGGTCAAAAATACCTACGAGCACATACAGATATGCCTGTCAACAACAGAAAGTCCCCAGGCAATCAGCCATTCTTTTTCCACAATTACGATGGAGATTAAAAGATTACTTACACGAGCCCCAAGGAAAACTTCATCATGCAGCCAAGGCTGGTTTAATAGGACCTGCTCTAAAGCTCTGAAACATTTAAAAACTGTCCTAAAATCTAATCCAAGAAACCAGTCAGAATTACGGCAAGCCAGACAAAATTACCGTCCAGTTCGACTGGCTAGAAAAAATCAGCTGAAATCAGAGGCCTGGCTAGCTTTACAGGAAGCTTCCAGTAATAGGGATAATACTGCCTTTTGGAAGGCAGTAAATGCACCTTTCTTGCAGTGCACCCAGCCAACAAAAATTGATTTAGCTATAACCGCTGAAGCCTGGGTTAGGCACTTTGGCACTTTATATAATATACCAGACCCTAAAGAACATGTGGGCGCCTTGGAAAGTTACCCTAACCCTCAGACAGAGTAAAACATTTCCAGTCCTTTTCCTCTGGACGTCTTCTTCGACTATGGTGAGGTACTTGTGGCACTGAAAGAAAGCCCTTCTGGGAAGGCTCCTGGCCCGAACTGTGTACCAATTGATGTTTTTAAATCACAGCCGGATTTGTGGCCCCCCCTGCTCACCAATGTTCTAAATTCTTTGAATGCCACAGGCTTTATTGCCACATGGCCTGAGGCGGTTGTAGTGCCGATTTTTAAAAAAGGCGATAGGAACAACCCTTCTAACTATCGCCCAATCTTACTGCTCGACTCTTTAATGAAAGTTGCAGGGCGAATCATTTTAAATAGAATTCACGACTGGATAGGTGAGCAAGACATAATTTCCAATTTACAATATGGCTTTAGACAGGGTAGAGGCACCATTGAGCAAGGTTTGAATTTGACCCTTATAATTGCCAAATACACTCAGGCAAAAAAGGGAAACCTTTTTGTGACTTTCGTAGATCTTAGCTCCGCATTTGACTGCGTCGATCATGAGCTCCTCTGGGAATCTCTTGTCGAGATTGGACTAGAGCCCCCTATTCTCGCATTTATCAAAGAGCTCTATAGGGAAGCATCAGCCCGTGTTAGATATGGCAGACGGGGAGAATGTTCTGATAGGTTTTATATTAGGAGAGGTGTAAGACAGGGATGCATATTAGCCCTTTTACTTTTTACCCTCTATATAAATTCTGTCGGTCACCATCTTAACAGAACTTACTATGACTACCCTACTATAAACGGGAAACCCATACCCATACTCCTTTACGCGGACGACGCAGCAATAATGTCACAGACTCGCATGGGGCTTCAAAGGGCAGTAGGTGAATTTACCGATTTCATGTCACAGAGAGGTTTAAAAGTTAATGCCTCCAAAACCTTTACCATGTCTTGTGGCCTAGGAATTGGAAAGAAACAATGCTCCATCTTTTTAAATGGGACTAAGCTGGAAAGCACCGATAGGTTCCCATACTTGGGCATTACTTTCGATAAGAGGGGCACCTGGCGGGCTGCCGCTCAAGCTAGGGGTGCTGCGTTTTCTAAAGCTATAGGCGCACTGATCAATTTCTCAAAAAAGCTGGGTGGACGTCCGATCAACCCTTTATTACAGATTTACAGGGCTAAGTGTGTTTCGACCGGCACTTACGGATCTGGGATCTGGGGAATTGAGCACGCTGATCATATCCAACGTTCTGAGAACTTATTTCTGCGCTATCTCCTGGCTGTCCCACGTGGTACATCAACATATGTGATGCATAATGAACTTGGCCTCATGCATATTATGGACATTATAAACTCTTCCCCCATTATTCTATGGCACAAAGTCTGGACCAATCAAGAGACATATTTCAACAGGGAAATGATCACAGATTGCCGCAGCCTGAATGAGGTTGATAATATTAAGTGGCTGAAATATGTAAAGAACCTGTCATCCGACTTAGGGCATCCAGAATTTTTTTCTGACCCCTCAACTCTGAATAAAATACAGAGAATCACATTAAAACGATTCGTTTTAAGTCGCCTGACTAATCGACGTTGGTCTCTTGAAAAATCTAAGAGCACGGTAGATGATCACCAACACTCTACTACAACTAAAGGGATTCAGCAATATTTACTTTTAATACCATCCCCTTTCATTCGCATGCTCGTGACTCGTTTCCGTGCTGATACCTTTTTCAGACTACTAACATTTCCCAATCAAAATTGTTGGTCCAGAAATTTGGAGAAATGCCCCTGTGATGGCCTGTCACTACAATCTAATATTCACTGCATCTTGTTCTGCAGGTTTTATCAACTGCTGAGGGTTACCTTTTTGAAACCACTGCTTAAATCATGGGGACTACGTTCCTGTAGAGCGGCCTATTATAAACTGAAAACACTGGATAATCCCTTAGCCATTGCTGTGGTTTCCTCTTACTTAAAAGTGATTGTGAGAATAAGGGCATCAATGCAGCCCTAGATGATACAAGATCTTACGCTTGCTGTGTATCTCTTACTCAAATGATTTTATGATGGCTGCCATATTACTGTAATTATGCGTAGTGTACTCTTTTTAACGTTTTTATGACTTTTTGTGATATTTTATTATTGAACTTTATTGACTTTTTTAAATATGAATATTTGTACTTTTTATGATATTGCTTTTACATATCGAATAAAGTTTATAATTGAAAAATTGAATTGACTTTGTTTCTGTTTATGTCCCAGTGCAAAATTCCTTAGCTACTTGGGCCAAACGTGTTTCTCCAATCAGGACATGAACAATGCCTGACCCACTTCGATGTAAATATGTGTAATTCTTATCTTTATACCATTAACTGTTCATATGGTTTTCCCCTACTCAAATTCGTACATAAAATATAACTGTTGCATCGCCTGCTTATGATTGGTGTAATTTACTAAAATTAGTCTGTTAACCCTCCTACGTGTATTAAACACCACACACTCACTACCGTCACTCATGCCACCTGCTGCGTTTCTGATGGAAATATTACTGGTGCGGAATAAATTAAATAAATAGTCATACACTTTTTTTTTAATCCTGTGTTCCTCAAGCAGAAGGAGGTATGCCAGCTGGGCTTGTTTCCATTGTTTGCACTGCTGGCAACAGTCAGTGATGTGTCCCAGTATCTGACTGCCATAAACCACCTATCGTATGATAATACATTGTTTATTCAGCAGACGCTGAGCCTGCAGAATGAGACACGTAATCTAAGCTATAGCTCCTCACTGTACTTGTAAAGTTAATACGCAAACTTGGCACTTTGGAACGGAAAGCTGGACCTTGGCAAAAGAATCACAGGGTTAGCAAAAAAGTCACAATCAAACAAAGGAAAACAACTGGCACAGTCAGCAGAGACAGTAGAACGTGTGCAAAACACAGCATTCTTGAAGCCAGTTTGTTTTCAGAGTTGTCCTGAAGTAGCCTTACATGGCACATGACTGTAGCTCGCTTTTCGAATCACAAAGGAGACATGACCCTGAAATAAACATTCTGCACTCTGTGGCTCTGTGCATAGAGTTCACAATATAACCTTATCACTTGCACCACACGTGCTTCGAGTCAGAAAACCTTTATCTTAGCACGTCAGGACCCCCACCGCCCTCCACCAGAGTTTCATTTGGCTTTGCCTCGCCCTGGCATCCTTACCCACCATCTTTACAGCTGGGCAGGCCACACTGCAACATTTAGTTTCGGAATCTTTTTATTTACACGTTTTGTGTAAGGCCCTTCGCTGGGAGGCTGCAGCAGTGTGCTATGGCTATGGACGAGGTGGGAACGAAGGGGATTCTAGAGGTAATTTTATAGGGAGAAGCAAAAACTCTTAGTTGAAGAGCCAGATCTGTAGCTACAGTCCAGGGGCCTACAGGAAGAGTGGAGCTGGTGAGTTTTAAGGACTCTAGTGAATGTTAATGTGGGGTGATCCAGGCGGACAGGAGGCAGGGATGAGTTTTAGAGTGCGTAGACTCAGATGCAGGGACCTCTCTCTGCAGCTCTTGTACCCAAGGCCCAGTAGGTGCTTGGAGGCTGACCCTATGCATCTGTTAATCCTGTACAACTGGAACACCTGAGCAAGTCAGGTGCTGGGAGAGGAAGAGCTTGGTGGGGCAGGCCCATGGTTCTGAAGCCTGTTCGCTGTGTACCTGGTGCCAGTGCAGGGCCTTCCTTCCTGCAGTGATATGTGCTGAGCTTCACAGCCAAGGATAAGCCAAGCAGCAAAACTATGAGCCTCTTGGAGGGTTCCTAAGGGTTCCCAAAGGAAACGCCTGAATCTACATGAAGCAGTCTAGCAGTAGTACTGTGGGCCAGGTTCATGTTGCAGGCCTTTGTTGACAGGGCCAAACATTAAGGTACTTGCATTTGACAGTGGCGTAGTCTGAGGAGAAGGAGGTCAGGTTCACCTGGTGCTGATATCCTGGAGCAGTGAAGTCGGATCCTGGGGTTCAGTGTAAACATAACAGTGGCTCAAGTAGAAACATTGAGCGTTGAGGTCCTGGTCTCTGGTTCTAAGGAGCTGTCCGAGATGTCGGTTTCAGTGATGTGGCGAGGATGGGATCCTCACCGATAGTTACAGATGAGTCCGCTTATTTGTGAGCGGAGCGACAACACAGACCTGAAGACCCTAGTGAAGCACAGAAACATAGACATGGGTCTGAACTCCGAAGTTGACCAGGTCTTTATGAGCTACACAAAGTTTTGTCGTGGTCGGTACAATGATAGTATGTTTGCAACTTCGGGACCACCCCATCACAAGTACGTGGAAATGACAATACTAGTGACAGGCAGACCCTCCCTGGCCATATTAGTGTTACACTTAGGATTAGGAAGTAGATGGCGTTTATCATCCTGGCCACTTCCAATCCAGATGCAGAGGTGAACTTGTGGAAGGTTGTAGCCATGGTCATCCCTGTTAAGTAAATGTGTGGACACCCACAGTGGGTTACTTGGATAACACCTTGTGCGAAGGTCCCGACTCTGCACTGCTTCATTGGAGCTTACTGACTTTGGAATGGAAGAAAACATTTTGTTGTTGCCCAGTTGCTGAGTGAGTAGGGAGCTGTAAGGGCATCTGCTCCTATAAATTCTCTTGAAGGTATGAAGAGATGTTTGAAGTGGCTGCCAGTGCCCGTCATTTAAGGCTTGCTGTGCATTCTCCTTGCTCTCAGAAGAGTGTTTGTAGTCCCCACGTATAATGTCGTTGTCTAGTAATAGATAGGTGAGGTCCTCAAGAGAGACATCAGTAAACAAAGCTCCCCGGGGCCTGTATGTGCTCTCACTCTGCTGATGACTAGGTCATGCCCCTTCAGCCCCTGTGGTGCCCCATTCAGCTTAAGGCCTATGAGTATCTGTGACAAACACGAGCCCCTCATCACATTCTACTGTTTTGGCCCATCACTTCATGTTACCTTACTGTAGGAAGCTGGCTCTTACATACTATACCAAAGTGAGGAATAGTGTCCACAGAGTCCAGTGGAACCCCAAAGGAAGGCAGAGGTAAAGTTAGATAGTACCTCACTCTCGATTTGTGGTAGTGTGGTCGAGCAGTAAGGCCTTATCAGAGAACAGTGTTAAGCATTTGTTGTACACACTCAGTCAGCAAATGATTTCACACATTCAAAGACTGAACTTCAGACCAATTGTTTTTGTATAAAAATATTCTTTTCATAATTTTATTTCCTAGAACCAAGCAAGCCTGGCACAGGTAAGTGATAAAAACTTTGCAGTAAATATACAGTTGTAATACAGTTTGGATTGTACTTACATAGGCACTGTGTTGACTTACAGTATGGTTGCAAAGAAATGCAGTACTTTGTAAATACAGTACATAGGCTTGAATGGGCTTTTCAGTAAAATGATAAGTTAAGAAAAGTTTTCCCTTTGGATGAATCAAGCATTAATCATTTCTCATTCATACGTAACCCACTGTGGACCACATACTTTACACGGACAATTGATAATTGAAGCACTTATAGATCAACCACGCTTACATAAAAATGTCAATATTTTGTAATCAATATTACAAATACATCCATATACGATACTCATGTGAGTTCAATCACATTTAAAATCATCAAAATTCATGTATAATCAAAGAGCATTGACTAAATTAAAACATATACTACAGAAAAAATAATTTTTCAACATATAAAAGAAATATAAAGAAAGATATAAAAACGAGGAAAAATACAAAAGAAGAGACAATACACTATGTCATTTACAGCGTTAATTTGGACATTTGTATAGGCAGCATCAAGCATGGGTCTAAATTCCCTGTCTCAAACTGTTTGCTGACTTCACCAAATTTAATCGCATATGTAGGCGTTGACGCGTTTCGATGGTGTAATATCAATTAAGACCACCTTCTTCAGGACAATGTTTTTTGTCTTCCTCAATATTAAAAAGACCACATCACAAACTGGCCTTATGGATTCATTCTTTGTATAGGTACCAGAAAATCGGTGTCAATTTCACAGTAGGTCACTTCCTGTACAGCCTGTGCGTATTGTTCAAAACTTAAACCGCACTGCAGTTTAATTATTTTAGATCACGGATTCCAGTCCTTTAACGATAATACGTATCAGGGGTGGATCTTTTCAGTTGGCTCACTTACTCGTGGTTATTTATCCGACGAGGCAAGCTCTTCCAAACTATTAGCCGCGTCTACCGTCCGCGTCTTGGTTCAAAGGCTTTTCAGTAAAATACCAGGGGGCATATTTACTAGGATGGCGATAAATAAACGCAAAGCGCGCTTAGCGCTTGTTTATTTATCGCCGTCTATCGCTGGAATTTATCGCCCTGGTAACGCGTTATTAACAACGCGTTACTCCAGGGCGATAATATTCCAGGGAAATGGGCCAACATCGCTGGAAAACCAGCGATGTTGCACCCAAAACGGAGATATCCTTGGTGATGCGACCCTGTGGTCATATCACCATAATCCACCTCCCATGTTAGCTATGCCTTAGTCAGGAATTTAACAGAGGTTAAATTCCTGCGTTAAGGCATAGTTAACAGTATTTAAAATATCGCTACCCCCCGTTGTTGATATCACGAAGCTGGGGTAGCGATATTTTCCCATTGTGTTTTGTCAGGCACGCCCTTTGCATCTCATTTGAGATGCAGAGCGAGGCGTGAACAAAACGGGAGCAGAATCAAGGAAACACGCGCTAGCGTGTCCTTGCAAGTAATGCAATATAATTATCGTCGCTTTTCGCCCAAAAGCGGACACTAAAGCGGTGATAATTATATGTTATGTTATGTTATGTTACTGCCATTTGTATAGCGCAACAGCTGCCCCAGCAAAGGGGCGTCCCGGTGCTGTCAGCAGAGTGACTAACACGGAAGAAGACAGGAGCTACACACAGGGAAATAGGTATGTTTTTATGGCCTTCCTAAACATCAGATAGTTAGTATGGCTACGTATGTGAGAGGGCAGTGAGTTCCAGAGGAGGGCTGCCCTATTACGGAAGGAACGACCACCTGCCCGTACTTTCTGGAACCTAGGGACCCTCACCAAGTGTTGTCCAAGTGACCGTAACTGGTGTGTGGGAACATAGGGGGTGACCAGGTTGGCCAGAATACCCGGAGTGCTGCACTTCAGGGCCTTAAAAGTGATACATAGGGCCTTAAATTCAAATCTCCTGGCCACCGGCAACAAGTGAAGCTTGTGGATTGTGGGTGACACCGGGCAGGACCTGCACAGGCCAATCAGTAATCTGGCTGCAGCATTCTGAACCCGTTGAAGCTGTGCAATCTCGGCCTTATTAGCCCCTAGAGACAGGGAGCAGGCATAGTCCAGTCTGGACATTATACCTGCCTGTATAATAATCTGGCGAGTCGGGGGGTCAAAAAACCCCTATAGGGGTCTAAGCCCCCGCAGGAGCCCAAAACACGTCCCTGCTACCTTTTTAGTTTGAACTTGATAGTTGAGTGATGAATCTAACCATACCCCCAGGGTTTTGACAGCTTGCTTAGGGAGTGGGGGACTCCCCAGGTTTTCTGGCCACCAGAGCTCACTCCACAACCCATGGTCCTTTCCCACCAACAACACCTCAGATTTACTGGCATTCAGCTGGAGGCAGTTAGCTGTCAACCATTCCGCGACCACCGCCAGGTCTCCCCGAAAGTTCAGAGCGTCCCTCTTGGTGTCGCTCGAGAGTGCTACAACCAGCTGAGTGTCGTCGGCGTAGGAGACCATGGTCAGTCCCCTATTGCTAGCTACCGCTGCCAGCGGTTGGACATAGAGATTGAATAACAGGGGACTGAGGGAGGAGCCCTGTGGGACCCCTTGTTTGATGGGGTGGATGCCTGAGGCAAAAGGGGAGACAGAAACCCTAAAAGACCTCTTGCTAAGGAATGAGGTGAACCACTTCAGGGCCGAGCCGATGATCCCCACCTCCTCCAGACGTTGTAACAGAATGGCATGAGACACTGTGTCAAACGCTGCGCTGAGATCCAGCAGGATCAGCGCCGACGTTTGCCCAGCGTCTAAAGCAGACCAGAGATGTTCTGTCACAGCCAAGAGAGCAGACTCTGTGCTGTGACCAGGTCGAAAACCATTCTGGGAGGGGTCCAGCGTACCATTCTCTGTCAGAAAAATCGAGAGGATAGAATTAACATGCGCTTCCATAATCGTAGCAGCCCACGGGAGTAAAGAGATGGGGCGATAATTTTCGGGCTTGGCCGGGTCCAACACAGGTTTTTTACGTCTCGGGACCATCCGGTCGGCAGACCGGAAGTCCGGAGATTTAATGTCATTGAGAAGAGGGGCTTGCACCCGCCCCTCTTCTATCCTGTTCTCCATTGGCTGGCCTCTTAAATGCTGGCCAGCCACTGGAGAAGAGGTCCAGTCACTCCGTTGAAGCCCCGTCTTTTTCGGATCGGGGGCGTGTTTTTTGCGAGAAGTCTCAGGGAGGAGACAACAGCAAAACACGCCCCCCAATCCGAAAAGGACGCTGCGTTTCTCCGAGGCAGTTCTTCTCAGCCTCGGAGAAAGGCGGTGGTGTCTTCCGGTGCCCTCTGCTTCTTTATGTTACTTGGGAGTTCCGCCCGTCCGGAGTAGGAAAAGTAGCGCATCCAAGCCAGGGAAACCGAGGAAGTCACATCCAGGTACCGGTCGCGTAACGTGCCGCCCGAACATTTTGTCACTAGAATCTCCCCGACAACTTCATCACAATGCAACGCAGCAACTCTGGAACCCCTTAAAGAGAACCACAAATCTCTCTAAAAGAGACCCGCTATCCAACCCTCCATTTACCTAACTAGATCCACTTACACAACAGTTCAACAATTAAGCGCCAAAACAGAGACAATGTCAGACTTACTGGCGTACTCAGCCAGAATTACCGCCATGGGTTCCAGGGCCTCGCAGCTCTATGACGGGACTTACCTCCTAACTCCCGCCGGTGACTCTTAAAAATCCTATCATCGAATCTGCAATTGATTTCGACTATAGTGTACTTCAAAAATTGACGGGAGGGAAGGCCAATCAAACAGTACAAATAACGTGATAAGCGGCTAAAATTAGGAGGGCGCTGTCACTTCACTCTATAATTGGTTAGAAAAAGAAAATAGCCCACCCCGGAAACGCTGCCCAGCTGCTCCGGAAGTGATCAACTCGGAAGTGGCTGCTCTAGCCGCACGCGGAATCTTCAATTCCAGGCTGTCTTGTCGGTCGCCCCTGATGGGTGGGGTGGTGGTCGGCAGATTTATCGGGCTGGGAGGGAACCGCGGTGTAGCCGATGTTTATTGCCGTCTCGCTTTACCGGAGATTTCGAATGGGCGGGGCAGATAGCAGGCTCGGGCTAGCGTGACATTTTTGGTTTCGCTTTCTCCTAGCCTCTTGGTGATTTTATTGCCGTGTGGGATAGATGTTGGGCGTGCAGGCGCTCTCGTAGCCGCCTTGGACTAATACGTACCAGAAGAAGATTCCGTTACGTTTCCAGAATGAGTCTGCTATTTGGTTTGCACACTGGCCCAGGCATTCTTGGCCGACTGTTGAGCTGATGGGCTGCTTGTCGCCATGGTAGACAAACTAGAACATTAGAGCATTTTGCAGAGTTCGTTGTTTTTCCCAGCTCGGAAATGAGAAATCACCTCACGTCGGTATGTTGGTCGAACATCATTATTAAAACAAAAAATAAAAAACTAAGTGTCAAAGTGAGTAAGATATACAACACAGTAAAATACACTACAAAGAAACAAGTTTAAAGAACAGAGGAAGGGCACCTTCTACACAGGTACTAAGCCGAGAATGGGCCGTGACCACATCCACGTTATATTCTTATCCTCTCTCCAAGGAGTTCTTTTCACCGCCAGCTCACGACGCAGAAGTGGTATAATTAATTGAGGATGTCACATCATTATTATCCCTTCAGTTCAGTTTGCTCTGCGAGAATTTTGAACAAAAGTGTTTTCCCTTCTTGCTTCCTGTGTTATAAAGAGGCGGCGCGTGAAAGCAGTCGACATGTTAGCCGACAGAATGCGGCGACGTCTCTGTCACGAGCCTCCTCACAAAAGATTCGTTAGCGGGAAACCTCTGACCTGCTGAATCACAATAACGGGCCAGTCAAGGAGGGACCATGCCCAATGGAGAGCGGCAAAGCCATATGCTATATGGATATTATATTGCGACGTTATTATTTTTAAGCATACATTTCATTGTTTTTATGTTGTGCCCATACTCCCTTTAAGGAGCTCCAGAATGCTTTTACCCTTAAAGATCATAAAAGGTTAGAAAACAACCACAGGTTTAAATTCCGTTATCAGATTAAGAAAACAAGCATTTACAATGCAATGGTCTCGGCATTGGTAAAGTTAGAGCTATTGGCATTGCTCATGACATTATTTTTGTTTATGTTTTTGTTTTTAAAACATTTAAAGAAACGGCATTGTCATGAGCAATGCCAATAGCTCTAACTTTAACAATGCCGAGACCGTTGCATTGTAAATGCTTGTTTAATAGAGGTAGCACTTTAGCATGTTTCCATGCTTTGGGCACAGTAGCGGTGGAAAGTGACATATTAATTACCTGTTTCAGGGAGGGCAAAATTGTAGGCAGCACCCTTCTGAATTGTTCCGGTTTAAGGGGATCAGCCGGTGAGCCAGACTTAATTTTCCTACAGAGAGCTTGCAGTTGGTCTGTGGAAATGGGTGCAAGAGACTCCAAGGTATTGGCAGATTGATCGCGCCCAACCACTGGCAAGTTGATAGCTGTAGCAGGAAAGGGCCTATAGATGTTATCTACCTTCTTAATAAAAAAGGAGGCGAGGTCCTCACATTGCTCATTGGACTGTATTTTCTACCCTACATTGGACTGCTGTAATTTAAAGCTGGAGAGTATCGTGAATACGCTCTTTGCTGGGTTATCGCTATTACGGATTAGGTCGGCATAGAACGTTGCACGCACCGATTGACAGGCCTTATGATAGCTTTTAACTGCCACCCGATAGCTGTCCTTCGCCTTGATGTTAAAATCTCTTCTCCAAATATCTACAGCCCTTGATGATATGCCCACAGGTAAGTTACTTTTTGGATTGCTATTCTTACACAGAGTAGTATACCTAGATACTACTCTGGGACTTTTCCTGTAAACAGGTAAGTAAAATCGTTTTTGTCAAACAGTACAATTTTAAAGAATTTCTTTAGGTTTTCAAACTCCACACTTAGAAACTTTTCCAAATAAAACAGTCAATGTTATCCTATGGAGGAAACTAGTGTTATCTGTTTTAAGGTAAGTATTTGGTAGTGGGAGTTGAGGTTCTGGGGGTAGACTCAGGGGTCCCCCAGGGTCAAGGATGCACTCTTGTTACACCCTCAGTGGCACTAGGATGGCCGGGTGCAGAGTGCTGAGGCCCAATGTTATCCAACAGGGGATAGGGGGCATCCGGTTGGTGGCTGCTGACTAGCAGGCCACTTGGTTGTGGGAGCAAAGCTCCTGGACTTTAGCTCAGGGCAAATTGGGAAATAAAGTAGCAGCAAAGGTGTACCCTCAGCAGCACTAGGGCGGCCGGGTGCAGGGTGCTGTTTCGACGGAGGGCGCCCTGTTGTTTGCAATGGGGAACCTCCGGTTTGCAAAGACACTGCAGTCTTAGGGACGAAGGTCTTCTTGGTAAGACCACCACTTCGAGAGGTAATTTGGGAAGTTGGGGCTTGGTTAGACATCGTCGGTTTGGCCACCAAATTCCGTGGGGCGTCAGGTGCAGGGGTGCCTTTTGGGGTAGGATCGTCTTACCAGCTCCTGTTCGCGGTTGGGGGCACCTTCTGGATTTAGGCTGCAGGCGTCAGCTGGAGGCTTGACGCAGGTCAGGAGTCATCGGATCTCGGGTCAGGATCGCCAGGGGGACCTCCTCGTGGTGTTTGCCCACTCGAGCTTGGGTCATGGATGGCGGGTGCAGAGTGGTGCGGATTCGCGGTTTCCGGCCGGGGCCAGAGGGTACAGATGAACAAATGCGGTGTTCACGGGAGACAAAGTCTTTGGGGTTGAAGGCAGGCAGGTCCTCCAGGGTTTTCGAGGTTGCTGGCTGCAGGACACACTGGGATTTTGCAGGAGCAGGTTCGAGGTGGAGACAGGCCGGTAGGGCTGGGACCAAGTCAGTGGGCGTCTTCCTCTTGTTAGCTTCGGTACAGCTGTTCGGTCCTTCTTCTTCTTCTTTTATTGTTGCAGGTTCTTGTCTGAGGAAGAAAGGTTTAGGGGTGCCCCTAAATACTAGATTTAGGGGCGTTACAGGTAGGTAAAAAGGTTGGGACCAATGGATCCCTTCCCTGGGGTGGATACACGTGCTATTATGCCACCCTCCTGTGGGAGGGGGGCATATGCCTGTCCCTGGTTGGCTGGGTCCCCCCTTCTGCAAGATGGCGGGGACTGAGAGTTGTGCTTCACCTCGTCTCCCCCACCTGAGGGGAGGAGTTGGCAGAGGTGGGCACACTTCTCTTCCTCACTTGTTTTTCTCGCCGGTTCTTCTGCCCAAGTGGCAGTCAGAACCAGTGGATACCAGTTGCTGAGAGCAGCAAGTGGCCTGGGGAAGCTCACAAAGGTGGCATGCCTTTGAAGCTTCCCCTTCGTGAACCCTGCCCATCCTGGGGGAGGAGACTTGGCACCTCGTCCCAGGATGTGCATTGTTTTAGGCCCCAGAGAGCGGCAGGCTCTCGACCAAGGGGTCCAGAAACATGTCTGGTGGTGGCAGCTGAAAGCAGCCACTCAGCCTGGACACTAGTGGTCGGTTTGATTTCAGGGGGCATCTCTAAGATGCCCTCTGAGTGCACTTTTCATTAAATCCCTCTCTGGCATCAGTGTGGATTTAATGTGCTGAGAAGTTTGATACCAAACTTCTCAGTTTTCAGTGTAGCCATTATGGTGCTGTGGAGTTCGTAATGACAAACTCCCAGCACCACATACTCTTAATGGCAGCACTGAACTTACAATGTCTAAGAATGGACTTAGACACTGTAGGGGTACAGAGCTCCTGCACCTGTACCCTCACCACTGGTATAATGCACCCAGCTAGTGGGGTGACTGATCTATGCCAGGGCAGTGGGTTGTAGGCATGGCACACCATGTCGACTCTTCACTTTGTTCTGCACCAAGACACGCAGCCTGCATAGGCAGTGTGTGTGTGTCAAGGTACAGGGTCTCTAAGGGTGGCACAATAAGTGCTGCAGCCCTAGAGGTCTTCCCTGGTCATAGTGCCCTGGCTACCTATGGTATCATTTACCAGGGACTGTCCTGTGGCCAGAGATGCCAATTGGGTTTAGGCTTCTATGCAGTTTTAGGGAAAGAACATAGGCCCTGGGTACCTGATTAGCAGGAGCCCAGGACACACTCAGTCAAAGCACATCAGCAATTCAGCAAAATGTGGGGGCATACCATGCAAGAAAGAGGGCACTCTCTCACACTCACTGGCTGCATAGGTCCTTCTTTGTTGACCTGCAGGTGAGCTGAGCACTGATGAGGGTATCTGGGTCTCACGCAGTGAGGGAAGGGTCTGTCTCACTGGGGATGTGAAGGGAAGTGTAGATGGAGGCCCTGAACTGGGATAACATTTATCCGTGAGGCTAGCAGAGACCGAGCAGGTAGAGTTATGCTGTCTGCCACTGAGGCAGTGCTTAATTTGAGCCTGTGGTTTCCGCTTTTTTTTTAGTTTTATAATCCTTCTCAGACGTTACATACAGGATGAGAAGGAAGGAGGCAGTTAAAAAGAAACTCTTGAGCTGTTCACGTGAGGATGAGTGCTGCTGCTGTAAAGTGCTGTGTGCCCTGGTGCATGTTGGGAGCTGGTGAGAGAGACACTTGGCAGAGCATGGAAAATCTCTTCTCATGCAGGGCCTTTCACTATGTACTTGGAACCTATCCTCTCCTGTATATTCTTCAAAATTTCACACACACAAAAAAAAGAAATTCACCATACAGCAAAACAGGCAGCTGCATGAATATATTGCAGGCCACCAACATAACTGTGTGGTAGCCCAAAATATTTGTATTTAAGGACGCTCACCGCAAGTAACAATGTAATGCACTACTTGTAGGTAAATTATGAGATATCAAAATAAGGATCTGGAATGTTTCTCAGCTCTCTGGAGTCCAAGGTGAGCTGGGGAAAAGACCGGAGAAGCGTGTACATCCTGTGACATCACAGCAGTGGAAAACAACTTATTTGGCAGTGCTTTGACAAAAGAGCAGTAAATGACCAGATTTTGCATCAATATTCAATATGCGGATTTTGTATCCAGTATTAATTCTATTAGCTTCAAATGGAAGCCATAAATAAGCCTTTTGTGGGAAATGGGACTCTTTTGAGGACTTGGACCCTCTTCTTGGTCATTTTGAGGTCAGTGATACATTAACTAGGCCCTCAAGGTAATGAGGGCTTCTTATTAAGCCTCACCACATTGAAGGAAAGAGTTGTGGTGACGTTCTGTCACTATATTTCATTTTGCATAACATATTTACTAATGCGCACATCATATCCTCATATATAAAGTGTGATTCTCAGGTTTGGTTAGCCATAATGAATGTAGGCCTCAGCTCAGTTTGAATGATTCACGCTAACATAAAAATTAACTTTTGGCTACTGTGTTCTTTCTCTTGTTTCAGGAGCCAAAGTGCAGGAGTTCAAGTTAACTAGATATTTACAAAGTGTTTTGGTTTCTGGGAGAATTGTTTATCTGTATGTGTTTCCTGAGAGTGAATAATGAATCTCTGCGCATGCGCTGAGGACAGGCTGACTGCTACGAGATATCTCCTGAAGGCCTGTGCTGCTGAAACGTTCCATTGGGCAATATTTGGAAATAGGACTGAAAATGTGTTATCGTGAAATGTTGGATTCTGATTGGTTCTTTATATGTGTACCACTGGGAGTTGTCCTTCACTGTAAAGAATTGTATGATTGAATTGTGCATTGCTGAGCTAGTTAGATTCAAATTCCCCTTTCCACTCTCTTGAACTTGAATGCCTTTCTTTGCTCCTGCTCAAAGAGTTAGACTCCTCATGGATTCTGCCTTTAGAGGCCTTACTTTCTGACACTCCCTGTTTGACTTCTCTCGTGAAATTCGATTTCCTCTTAGCTTACCATATTAGAGAACTCCCTTTTGGGGAAGCTGAATTTGCTCGATTTGCTTATGACAAACTTTAAATAGCTTCCCTTTGTAGTTGGTAGTTAGAATCTCATTGGCTTATACTGACGGACACAACTATATGGCAATCCTGAGTTATAACTAATTTGAAAGATTAAGGTTTCTAACTTTACTAATCTGTTAATGAGTTGCAAACTCCTAGTCTCTTTTATCCTTGTGGGGTCTAATGTGCTTCCCTGTTATTGATGCATTGCGGAATTGTTGATGCTAAACCTCAGCCCGGGACTAAAGGTCCATCTGCACGAGTGTAACTTGTACTTGTGATTGCACCAACGATATGCACGGTGCAAATCCCATCCGCTGCAACTGCTGCGGGGAGACACCTCTTGGACCAAGAGCAATCGGATGTTATGCTTATACTTCGTGCTCTTTGCAGTAGATCGATTTCGAGCCCTGGGAAGTGACATCACAAATAAACTGGCCATAGGTTTCAGGATCATCTACTCAGTAGCCTGGCGCACATAGAAGTATAGGTATTGGTGTTTTATTTGTTACTCTATGTAGGAAAAGGATCAGCTAGGACACTCTTTGTGTAAAGTGTTTGAGTTATTCTGCTGCTTCCTTGTACCCCCTACTGGTGACTTCACTGGCAGTAGGAGATCAATGGGCAGAGGGGACTGAGGGTTCCTGCTGCTCCTGCTATAGTTGCTGACAGAAGTTAGGACGGGACTGAACGTGAAAACCACCCATTCTGGTTAACCACGAAGCATGGATCTAGCAGACATCTAGGGGGAGTCGGGCCTTGGACACCTGACAGCTGACTTTTTAACAATTAAAGACGAGTATCTGACTGAGTCCTTCCTGGATGATATCCAACCCACTTTGGCAAGAAAATTATATATTCAGTTCAGAATGGGAACATTGCTTTCCGTGCTTTCACCAACAAATGGCTGAAAGTAACTCCCCTTGGGTGCCCCGCCTGCAATTGTGTGGATGAGTCAGAGCTTCATGTTATTTTCTTCTGTCCTGGCTATAAAAGCCAGTGCTGGCTTGTCCCACTTTGCAGGAACTTGGGGTTCATGCACTGTGTGGTGGCATTTAGAGTTGTGAAGTATGACACCCACCCACCCATTCTTTTTGCCGTATCTTGATTCTTAAACTCAATGTGGTGTAGTCGTAGGGTGCTGGTAAACTCGCCACCACATTCATAAAATGCCCATAGTGCATGCACTCGCTTTTTTAAAAATCTTTTAACCCATTTTTAACCCTTTCCATGTTTTAATCACCAAGATTAGTGATGAATTGAAATTTTATTTTGGTAAAACTGTATGTTTTTTTGTTTATGGCTCTAGAGGCCTTACACAGGGCCGTTGACACGGTAGCTGGTTGAGGATGAGATGAAGGCTTGAACTCCCCGAACGTCCCACCCTGTGATCACTGTGATGTATTCTAATGCTGCTAAATTTGCCATTTGTGTTGTGATTTATGTGTAATTTATTGGTTTATGTTATGTGTTTTTATCTCTGTCAACTGTTTTTAAGTATATACTTTTTAAAGTCTATACCGACCAAAATAAAGTTTGTTGGATTGGATTGGCAAACAATTACAAAGTGAAACCAGTAGACTCATTGAAATTGATACCAAGCACAGTTTGCCCATGGCGCACACTAACTATAGATTTTAATGACATTTCCCCAAGAGACACAGTATTTAACACTACATCAATTACAGTGAGTGCTCTGAGCAAACACCTCCCATTACCTTTGTACAATCTTACATCAGCGAAGCAACTAGCAGTCCTATTCATACAGCATGTGGTCTCTCATTCATGGTTTCTTTCATGAGTAAATCAGATAACGGGTCACAGTTAGGGTGCACGAAATGGTATTTTGCGAACGTTTGTGACATTTCATGGAAATGTCACGACATTACACTTTTAGAGGAGAATATGGTTAGCTGGGTATCTAAGTTAATTTATTTTATACAAGCTCATACCTTGGGTAAAAACATCTTATGAGATACCACCAGCAGACAAGTTTGAGAAGAAAATTTGTCTTGGCAAGACATTTTCTTCCCAGACCAGTCTCAAATTATGCAAAATTGAGTGACGTTTTCCAAATTTTGCACAACATGCAATTCGAGAATTTTAGCAGCATAATTAAAATATCGCACAAGCATCAACTTTCTGATCAGCCTTTTGTATTCACTTGGAGATAAAGCTGTCCCTTTCCATCATCTATCCCCCTCAGACTGGTAGCTACAGAGAAGGAACAAAGCAGGAACTTGGGAAGTGTCTACAATCTTAGATATCCCAACTTAAGACAATGGGTAGACCTCTTTTGGTTAGCTGAATAATGCTCAGAACTCCTCTATTGGATTTCCTTCCATTTTAGCACCTCAGGTTTCATATTTGGCTTTACTAATAACAAAGCCAGAGGCAGCTAGTTACCCCTCTTTGGAGGAGCACAGACATCTTATATTTGGAGGAACACATATATCTTGTGACACTATGGTTCAGCTTCTATGAAACTTGCAAATCACCAAATAGGTGTATATGTAGTAGACTGAAGCTAAAAGAAGGCCCCCTCCTCCTGTTTTCTAAGAAGGTTAACAAGTTTGATTATCCACTAGACACCTATATATGGCAGGCACAGAAATGTTTCCATCCGGAGTAGTAAATTAATTTCCTATTCACTATCTTTTCCAATTTCTGAGTTAAAAACTTCGCCTCTCCACCTACACACCCATCCGATATGCCACGTTTCTTTGCAGTTTCTATGGGAAAGATAAATGCTCTTGTCAGATATGCAATAAAGAGTCATAAGTATAGTTATGACATGCATTTTAAGACATTCCTGTTCATGTTCTAGGTCTGAAAATCCAGACATCCAATCTTCACACCAACACACTCTGAACAGCACATACGAATGCGGGCTTCATTGAGAAAGGGTTCATCGTGGACACTGAAAAAATTTGGCCTGGATTCGCCCCTCCTAGAACTATGTTGGACAAAATTGTTTTAATTGAAACAAATTCCTTTTTTCCTTTTTAATCTTGTATAAAATAATAAATGGTTTTAATACATTACAATCATTACCTTATGAACAATAAGTGTTTGTGCCAATACATTGTAGCCACCAGTTGAGCGGTGACCTTTATGAATGGTGAGTGTGTGTATGGAGTCGGGGTTTGGCATATGAAAGAAGGTGCGAATGAAACAATATACTAAAATAATCCCAGAGGACGAAATGTTTTACCTTTTGTCTTAACTCTAGTCCTTTGGGTGTCCAAGGGTTCCTCTCTTTTTTTGAAAGGGACACTCATACACTGCAGCATGATTAGAGACATATTTATGGCATGCTCACAAGTTGATATGGCACTTTGAGTGCCCTTGCATGGTCCTTTGAGGTCTCAAGGAACAGAACTCTCTGGGATCTTGCCACCTCTCCGCCATTTTGGGCAGATGGATTCAGGGAACTGATTGGTTGACATTAAGACTCGCTACAAGGAAGGAAGCACACATGTAAAGACAACTCTTGGATCAAGAGCACATGGGCATAAGTGTCTTTAGTGCAGCTCATACAGTGACACAAGAACTGGAGTATGAGTAACCAATTACGGCTGCTTTGACTACTCAACCAGAGGGAGGAGGGATGCTTACCATTACTAAAAAAGAGAACCTGTTAACCATGCTACACCACTGCAAGAACTACTGATTAGTAGGGGAGGGGATAACTGCTATAATTCTCTCTAGAGTGATTACTCGTAATTATAGCAAAATTACTTGCAATTATGCATAATTTTATGAGAATCAAAATCCAGCATTTAGAACTATTTTCTTAGTGTAAAATGCACCCTCACATCCAGAATGGGCTCAGGCTTGCATTGTGAGTGAAAATAGCACTCACAAAGCCACTAACTCTCTCTTAGATCATTGTTCCAGTGTCCCTACAGTTGGATTTGTCCCCCAAATTACTCTTAATTACTCATGCTGGTAAAATTGTGTCATTTTGCATGACAAGAGTAATGTGCAATTACCCCCATCGCTAATGAGATGTTACTATCTTTCCATAGAGAAAAAAGAACAGAGGAATGCTCATATATATTGCCCCTCCCCTGCTGCTGGAGTCTACATAGACAATGCCTACCCAGCATTCCGTCTGTTCTTTTTTCTCTCTGGCCGACAGTGTTGAGAAGGGCGAAGAGAAGGGTAGGGTCCTGCTGGGGTTGAGCTACCGGATACAGCAGTTTACAAAGCTGGTCAGCTTTTTAGCTGGGCGGGAAAGTGGGCCATGGTGGATATGCATCTCCTTGTCTGCTGGGATTATGGGGAGGTGGGGGCAGCAGGGAAAGGATGGTGCAATGTGGAAGGTAAATGAAGATAAGTAGTGAGGCACACAGGTAGACGAGAAGTCAATCACGACGTTGTCAAGTTGTAGTGTAGATTTGGGTGCAAGTGAGGTATATCCCTCTGACCGGAAGGGATTGAGTCAAAACTGAAGTATAGCACCAAGATAGAGTGCCTGGCACCCCTCAGATGCACTCCGTATGGTTCCGCGGAGGGCCTTAGGATTGTTTAAATGAATTTCACAATTCTTATAGGGTTGGTATCCAAAAACGCTTTGTTTATTTATGAAGTATTCATTCGATGTATCAATAAAGTAAATTTCATCCTTATCGGGTAGGGAACTTCAAAGAGTCTGTTGTTGAAAGTCACATAATAATCCCAATGCATTTCGAGTCTAACGACTCTTCATCAGGGGATAATGATCCTAAAAATGAACAAATGAGTTGTAATCATTATCAAGACACAAGACCAAGCGTTGCAAATAATGTGTTAGTGAGACTTCATGTTGTGAAACAAAGTGTGACCAGATTTAATGTGCAGCCACGGAATAGAAAAGAACGTTTGGGGAAATATGGTGAAATTATGATGTTAGTGAATAAGAAATGAAGAAAAGAGCGTGCGATTCGTATCACAGGAGAGAAAGCAAACCAGTGCATCGGTGATTAAGAGCAGTGCTCACGTGGAATCTTGAGTGTGCATACGAGCATGTGAGACTTAATACACAAAGTGAATCAGAAAGGATCGTATCGCGGTGAGCAAATACTGCCGGTGGTTTATACTCCAGGTGAAATCATGGGCATGAATATCGCGTAAAAAACTTCGAAAGACAAGTCAAGATAGTACAAAAAGCCAATAAAGGGGAGGGTGAAAACAAACCAGTGATACGGTAAATAGGAACCGTGCATGCTACAGATAACATCAATATATCGGGAGTATCAAAAAAACTCGTGTCACGTTCAAATGGTAATCCCGATATTATGTACTCGGCGTGAAACCGTGAGCGTGACTATTTAGTGGAGCTTAAAAAAACGAGTCGAATCAGGGATAACTAATGTCAAGAAAAAGAGATCTAAGAAATACTAAACAAACTAAACGACAGTGGGAGTACCTTAATCAAACTGTGTAACCGTCGCGGTGTAAATATCTCTAGGCAACGTAGTATCTAAAGGTAAAGAGATTAAAACGAGTAAAGGACATGCTGGCGGAAACATTACAAAGTTCAAAGAGGTTGAGAAAAAATGGGAATGCGAGTGTACCGCTTACCTGAGGTTGAACGATCTCTCATTAAACCGCGGTGTAGGGAAGTGGCAAGATGCTGAACTAGCGGGTATTTGAATACGTCATGGGAGGTTCAACACAAAAATAGGACTAACGAAAAAACGTCATGAGACGCGCCATACTGGAGGGGTCCTACTGAAGGAATGTACAAAATGCCAAAAAGAACGGGGTGGAATGGATGTATTAATGCAGAATTTTAAGGATCTGGATATCTGTGAAAAAGTAGAGAAATATAAACTGTAAAATTCTGATAGAGGAAAATGGCGAGAAGCGCGATTATATGGGAGTATAAAAACCGAGAGAATAAGCGTGTGGACTGAGACGGAAGGTGAGGCGAACAAGCATAACTGCAGGGGTTCCTCCTTTGCCATGTTCAAAACGTATAAAGCCTGATGAGAGTAAGTGTAAAGGGGTGTGAACATCGGGTCTGAAATAAACCAAAGGGGGTACCATGGTTGAAAATGAGAAACACACCACGTGAGTGTAAACGAGAAAGTGAAGAAAAGATATATCAAAGATAATGTCATAAACAGTACAGTACAGTAAAGAGATACATAGGTTACAGAAATCAACTGTATTCCAAACGGTCATTGAGCCCATTAGGGTGACAGGAATCAAGTCTTTTTATCCAGATAAGTTCTTTTTGTAGAAGTCTTTTGGTGTTATCAGTGCCCTGTATTATGTTCCCGAGTTCTAATACCAGAAATCTCAGTTGGCTAATGTTGTGCCTCTCTTTGTTAAAGTGCGCTGCAACAAGTGATTTCTCAAATTTGGTTCTGATGTTGCTCTTATGTTCAGTTAACCTCACTTTGACCTTACGCTCAGTCTTTCCCACGTATGGTAATCCACAAAGACATTTGAGTAAGTAGATCAGGTTTTTGGAATCACATGTAGCAGTAGTGTATAGTCGAATCGGTGTTCCTTTAGTAGGATGTAGAATGCGTGTGCCTTTGATGATGTTATTACAGGGACCGCAGTTCAGGCAAGGGATTGTTCCTCTGTAGGTGGTGATAGTGGGTTTGGAGGGCTGAGATAGGAGTTCTTTCAAGTTTGTTTTTTGTGCATTGGTATGCAAATAGTGGTTGAGAATTAAAGATCCCGTTGAAGTCACTTTCATTGCGAATCATAGGTCAGTATTTCAACATCACTCTTTTGATTTGTTGGCTTTTTGTGGAGTATTTGGATACGAATACAGGTCTATTGGTTATGTCCGATTTTTGCAATTTGTTAAGTAGTTGTGATCGTTCAAAAGATTGTGCTCTCTCGATGGCATTAGAAATGACGGTGGTAGGATATTTTCTTTCTTTGAATTTGGAGATTCATTTTTCTTTGTTTTTTTCGAAAATGTCTGTGTTGGATGAGATTCATTTAATCCTTAGAATTGAGAATAAGGTAAATGTCTTTTCAATGAAGTCTGATGGCAACTGTCAAAATGAAGGGTGTTGTTTCTGTCGGTATCTTTCTTGTAAAGGTCAATCACGACGTTGTCAAGTTGTAGTGTAGATTTGGGTGCAAGTGAGGTATATCCCTCTGACCGGAAGGTATTGAGTCAAAACTGAAGTATAGCACCAGGATAGAGTGCCTGGCGTCCCTCAGATGCACTCCGTATGGTTCTGCGGAGGGCCTTAGGATTGTTTAAATGCATTTCACAATTCTTATAGGGTTGGTATCCAAAAACGCTTTGTTTATTTATGAAGTATTCATTCGATGTATCAATAAAGTAAATTTCATCCTTATCGGGTAGGGAATTTAAAAGAGTCTGTTGTTGAAAGTCACATAATAATCCCAATGCATTTCGAGACTAACGACTCTTCATCAGGGGATAATGATCCTAGAAATGAACGAATGAGTTGTAATCATTATCAAGACACAAGACCAAGCATTGCACATAATGTATTAGTGAGACTTCATGTTGTGAAACAAAGTGTGACCAGATTTAATGTGCAGCCACGCAATAGAAAAGAACGTGTGGGGAAATATGGTGAAATCATGATGTTAGTGAATAAGATATGAAGAAAAGAGCGTGCGATTCATATCACAGGAGAGAAAGCAAACCAGTGCATCGGTGATTAAGAGCCGTGCTGGCGTGGAATCTTGAGTGTCCATACGAGCATGTGAGACTAAATACACAAAGTGAATCAGAAAGGATCGTATCGCGGTGAGCAAATACAGCCGGTGGTTTATACTCCAGGTTAAATCATGGGCATGAATATTGCGTAAAAAACTTCGAAAGACAAGTCAAGATAGTACGAAAAGCCAATAAAGGGGAGGGTGAAAAGAAACCAGTGATACGGTAAATAGGAACCGTGCATGCTACAGATAACATCAATATATCGGGAGTATCAAAAAAACTTGTGTCCCGTTCAAATGGTAATCCTGATAAATCCAGCATTTAGAACTATTTTCTTAGTGTAAAATGCACCCTCGCGTCCAGAATGGGCTCAGGCTTGCATTGTGAGTGAAAATAGCACTCAGTGCTACAGGATACAAAAAGCAGTAGTTAGCAGCCACTAACTCTCTCTTAGATCATTGTTCCAGTGTCCCTACAGTTGGATTTGTGCCCCAAATTACTCTTAATTACTCATGCTGGCAAAATTGTGTCATTTTGCATGACAAGAGTAATGTGCAATTTCCCCATCGCTAATGAGATGTTGCTATCTTTCCATAGAGAAAAAAGAACAGAGGAATGCTCATATATATTGCCCCTCCCCTGCTGCTGGAGTCTACATAGACAATACCTACCCAGCATTCCGTCTGTTCTTTTTTCTGTCTGGCCGACAGTGTTGAGAAGGGCGAAGAGAAGGGTAGGGTCCTGCTGGGGTTGAGCTACCGGATACAGCAGTTTACAAAGCTGGTCAGCTTTTTAGCTGGGCGGGAAAGTTGGCCATGGTGGATATGCATCTCCTTGTCTACAGGGATTGTGGGGAGGTGGGGGCAGCAGGGAAAGGATGGTGCAATGTGGAAGGTGCCTTTGCTCCTCCTTGGTCCTGGATTCCAGTAAACATGCACGACCAAGAAGTTCAATGTGCATGCGTCAGCCGGTCCCATTTCTCCCGGCTGCCTGGAGTCGATCGGGGAGTTTTAAGATACCAGCAAATCTGGTAAATCTGCATAGCAGAGATTGTGTACTTGGATTTCACACTACTATCGGTAATAAGGAGATCTTGCCTTGGGTTTGCAGTACCATTTGGCGTTGTTGCCGGAATAATTGGTAAACATTTGAGGAAGAGGGGTCATAGGGAGATTTCTTCCTCTTCGGAGTCTTCATCTTCCCCACCTCCAAAAAGGCGCAGGGACTATAATCAGGCTGGAATTAAGTACCTAATTAAGGAAGCTCTGGTGGAGCTTGCTCCTGGCAAAGGGAAGGGTTGTGATGAACTATCTGCCTTATCCTCTGCATCTACTGAATCAGAGGCAGACGCTCCTGGCACAGAGGAAATCAGAATGCAATGTGTTTTGAAGGAGTTATTGACTGACTTAATTTTCCATGTTAAGAGTAATATGGGATTACTGGAAGAGGAAATACCCGAGACTTCTTCAAGTTCCCTGCTCAGGCCATTTCTGAGTAATGCTCCTATGGACTTTCCTGTGCATCCCTACATTAGGAAGGTCCTTCAGAGGGAATAGAAAAGCCCAGACAAAATTATTATGCCATACTTTCTGGCTATCCCCTTCAAGATATTCAGCAAAATCTTCTAGATTCCATTTCAATTGATTAGTTTGTTGCTAGTCTGATTGGGAGAATGCTGCTCTAAAGAAAGTGTATTCTGGTTCTCATTTGGCACTTAGGGAAGGCATATATGGAACTTATTTTTCCCAGTCATTGATTTCTGACCTGAAGGCTCTTTTCAGGTCTTCGGATGATTCCTTGGATTGTTCTAGTTTCTTGGAACACATTGAACGACAGGTGCAATATATGTCGGACATTTCCTTTGATGTAGTAAGAGCTACATCCCTTTCTGTGGGCTCATGTATTGCTGCTAAGAGGAATTTGGTACTGAAAGACTGGCGCACGGACTCGGCGCAAAAAGCATCAGTTCTACGTTTGCCTTTTCAAAGTAACCAATTGTTTGAGGAGAAACTCTACACGTTGTTCAAAGAAAAGAAGCATTCGTCTTCATTAAAGCAGTCTTCTTCAGATAAGCAGTCTTTCAAAACCAAGTCTCCTTTTCGACAACCCTCTCACAGGCAATCACAGCGCTCGCAGGGGGAGTTCCAATTCCAGACAAAGTCTCCCTCAAGACCTTGGTCCTCACTATATGACGGCTGGTCAGGAGTTTGCGGTCAGAAGCAAGATCCAGCACTTTTTCCAGGTATGGGAAGACTCTACTTCTGAAGCATGGGCGCTGGATATAATTTGAGAGGGGTACAAGATAGAGTTTGACTCTCCCAAGTGACTCTGGGATTTTTCTGGTTTTAGAAGTCAACAGGGAGCTTTCGAATGGTGTTGGATCTCAAAGCCCTCAACACGTTTGTGAGCCTTCTGCTCTTCAAGATGGAGACACTTCAGAGGATAACTCCATTAGTAATAAAAGGGCATTTTATGTGCATGCTGGATCTGCAGGATGCCTATTATCATTTCCTGACCCATCCGTACTACCAGCATTTCCTCACGTTTTGCATCAGGAACATGCATTTTCAGTTCCGGATGTTACCCTTTGGACTGCAGTTAGCAACCCAAGTGTTCACAAGAGTGGTGGCTCCCTTGGTGGCCTCTTTTCGTCTGCAGGGGATTCAAATGTATCCCTATTTAGATGACTGGCTTATGCACGCTCCCACAAAGAGACAATTATTAAAAAACCTGGCCTTGGTGTGCTCTCGGATTCAGGATCATGAATTTATTTTCAATCTGGTTAGGTGCCAATTGGACCTTATGGAAGATCTGGTTTTTATAGGGCCCAAGTTCCGCAGGGATTTAAACAAAGTATTCCTGCTGGAGGTCAGAGCGGCAGTCTTGAGGTCCGTGTCTCGGCGAGCGATGAGTTGTCACTCCCTGGCCGTGCGTCAGTGATTGAAGCTCCTGGGGGACACAGCAGCTGCATTCTTCACAGTACCCTGGACTCGCTTTCATCTTCACTCTCTGGTATCATCTGCATTCCTTTTGAGATCCGATGTCGGGGGACTTCGATATTCTGGTTCCAGTGAGAGATGTGGTAGTCAGGGACTTAAGGTGGTGGACTCTGCTAGTGTCAATGTCCAGGGGGGTTGTTCTTTAGCAGAATCCTCTGAAGTCCTCACGATGGATGCCAGTTCATCTGGTTGGGGAGCCACTCTGGGGGACTGTTCAGTGTAAAGAAAATGGACTCTGCAAGAAAGCAGACCTTCCTACAATTGGAGGGAACTCATGGTAGTGTACAGGGCTTTAATGAGGTTGCAGAACCTTCTTGTTGGTTGCAACCTGGTGGTCAGATTGGGCAGTTTGGTGGCAGTGGTGTATCTGAACAATCAGGGGAGCACACGGTCCAATTCCTTAAATGCCATAGCTACCAGCCTTTATCAGCGTGGGAAGACATTCTTACAATATCTGGTAGCGGTTCATATCAGAGGGGTGGACAAGGGGTGGCGGATTCCCTCAGGCGGGTCCTCCCCTCTTCCCAGGAACTGTCATTGACCAGAGGCATCCTTCGTCAGCTGTGTAAGAGGTTTGGTGTACCTTTCCTAGACCTCTTTGCTTCTCTCCACAATGCGCACGTTTCTAGGTTTTGTTCCCAGTAACAACAAGAGGGGACATGGGGAGTGACTGCTCTGCCCCTGCCTTGGCAGATCAACTGTATTAAGCCTTCCCACCTGTTGCTCTTATTCCCCGGCTGCTGACCAGACTGTTGAGGGAACACAGGGTGATGATAGTGGTGGTGCCATTCAGGCACATATGCTCATAGGTTTCCATGCGCAGATCACTAGCAGTCCGGCGTCTTTGTCTGATCCTATGTTCTCCTTCTCCTGTCAGGGAATCTCACTTTCTGTCTTTGCAGAAGCTTCATCTCTCATCTGGAATTTGAAAGAAGGGGCTTGCAGGGCAGAGGTCTGTCCTGACATTTGGCGGGAAACCACTCAGCAGTCCCAAAAACCTTCTACCTTGAAATCTTATGAGCGACGTTGGGGCATTTTTCAAAAATGGTGTTTGCCTCTACAGATTTCTCCTCTTGAATGTCATTGAATGATGTTCTGCAGTTTTGGTGGGAAGATTTAGAAAAGAGTTTGTCAGTTTCTAACTTGATGGCCCAGTGGGCAGCTATTCACGCATTTGGGTTTTCGGCTGAGGATTTGGTGGTGAGATTGTTGCACAGTTTTTCTCTGGCCAGACCTTTGGTGAAACCTTAATTTCTGTTATGGGATGTCCCTCTGATATTAAAGGTATTGGTCTCCTATACTTTTGAGCCTTTGGAAACAGTTGATGTTTAGTTCTTAACCTTTACGGAGATGTTTCTGGTGGCCATAACTTCTGCTAGGCAAATTGGAGAGTTAGGGGTGATTATGGCAAGGGAGCCTTTTTTGCTGATTGGGTGGTTTTTCATCTGGATTCTTCATTTGTTCCCAAAGTGGTTTCCCAGTTTCATTATTCACAGGAGATTATTCTTCCAGCCGTAAATGCAGAAGGGTGTTCTGATTCAGATGTTCAGTGGTGTCTCTTGGATGTTAAGAGGGAGCTTTTGGTTTACCTGGACAGGACAAAATCCTTTCGCAAGACAGGTTCTTTGTTTGTGTCTTTTGGGGCCTCCACAAAAGGGGATAATGCTTCCTGTTTGTCTACAGGGCCGTACTGAGAACTCAAAGCAGCCTTGGCAATTTTGTCAGACAACCCCCCCGTGGGGATGACGTGCAAGTGTAAAGACCTGCTGCTTTTGTTACTGGGGGCCGATACTACAGCACCGCTGCAAAACCAGCTCCCACTGCTGCAAAACCGGCTCCCGGTGCCCCATGCCTGTTTGTCCATCAGTAGGCAATTGATTTCTTTGTCTGGGACTACTTCCCCGGTTGGGATTCAGGGTAGATCCACCAGAGGGGTTGCTGTTTTTGGTAGGAATTGAAGGGATTTTCCATTTCAGATATTTATCGGGCAGCTGCATGAGTGACTCTATTGCAAAGTGTATCGCTTGCAGAATGTTTGCATATGCAAATCAGTCTGACCCTGTGCCTGACTGTTCCCATGAGGCACAGGGTCAGACTGATTTGCATATGGCCATGTCTGAACTGGGGTGGCAGAGTGGGCTAAAGAACGGTGATGGATTAAACCCAGATCTGTTGACTGGGTGTGAGTGTTTGATTGGTTCTGATGCTCCGTCCATCACCACCCCCTTTTGTACCGCTTTGTTCGCCGTAAGTTGGCAGGGTATGCTCAGACGTGAGTCCCTTGCTCACTTTGCCACTGGATTCAAGCAAGCCTGGCTGAAGACGGCTGAAATGCCAGAAACTGGTCCTAGGAAGCTTGTTTCCGGTCCAGAGAAGACATGGCTTGGCAGTTCGGGCTGGAATGTTCCCATGAGGCACAGGGTCAGACTGATTTGCATATGGCCATGTCTGAACTGGGGTGGCAGAGTGGGCTAAAGAACGGTGATGGATTAAACCCAGATCTGTTGACTGGGTGTGAGTGTTTGATTGGTTCTGAAGCTCCGTCCATCACCACCCCCTTTTGTACCGCTTTGTTCGCCATAAGTTGGCAGGGTATGCTCAGACGTGAGTCCCTTGCTCACTTTGCCACTGGATTCAAGCAAGCCTGGCTGAAGACGGCTGAAATGCCAGAAACCGGTCCTAGGAAGCTTGTTTCCGGTCCAGGGAAGACATGGCTTGGCAGTTCGGGCTGGACTGTTCCCATGAGGCACAGGGTCAGACTGATTTGCATATGGCCATGTCTGAACTGGGGTGGCAGAGTGGGCTAAAGAACGGTGATGGATTAAACCCAGATCTGTTGACTGGGTGTGAGTGTCTGATTGGTTCTGATGCTCCGTCCATCACCACCCCCTTTTGTACCGCTTTGTTCGCCATAAGTTGGCAGGGTATGCTCAGACGTGAGTCCCTTGCTCACTTTGCCACTGGATTCAAGCAAGCGTGGCTGAAGACGGCTGAAATGCCAGAAACCGGTCCTAGGAAGCTTGTTTCCGGTCCAGGGAAGACATGGCTTGGCAGTTCGGGCTGGACTGTTCCCATGAGGCACAGGGTCAGACTGATTTGCATATGGCCATGTCTGAACTGGGGTGGCAGAGTGGGATAAAGAACGGTGATGGATTAAACCCAGATCTGTTGACTGGGTGTGAGTGTTTGATTGGTTTTGATGCTCCGTCCATCACCACCCGCTTTTGTACCGCTGTATTTTGAAACTGGCTCTACTCTTTTTGTTAATAAAGCGAGGTGCGGGGACTATTGTCAGGCATTCTGATGAACTTTGGGGCCAGAGTTCGAGCCTCGAGGTCGCGTCCACATCCTGTGATTGTGGGCAAATCACTTAATCTCCCTGTGCCTGAATATGTAATGTAAAGACGGTGCTCATGTAAAGCGCTCCAATACCTTTGGGTCGAGTTCGCGCTATATAAAAGATGCAAAAAAAAACAGTGGGACAGTAACAGAAAGTAAGTTGGGGCAGAGGGGTAGACGGACAAATGGGGAGGCACAGTGACCTATAAACTGTCATCAAAGATCTGCTTACACACTGCATGGTGCAAATCAGTAACTTATGTTTTTCCCTGTCTTTCATTATCCTGATGCTGCTAAAGGGGTTTATTTGGGTGGAAATAAATTTTTATTGTTAAAGACAATGCTAACCACTGTGCTATGTTCCAAATCCTGAATTTGTGCTTTTCCAGACAAGCACTCTTTAAAAATGCCTACCAGTTTGAATGACATGCGACTCCTACACCTTGTAGTCCCCCTTGTATGTAACATCTTCTCTACACTGATTTACACACATGATTCATTGTCTCTATGTGTGTGTGATTTAAAGTGCTCTGACATCCTACAATGGTATAAGAGATGCTATAAAACAAATTAAATACACGTGACAGAGGACTGAGAGGCACTGTTGAAGGGTGAGATTGTTGTATGCTGGTGCATTGTAAGATCATCATTTACTATTCCTTAAAAGCTAATACAATTCAATATATAATGATAAATGTGTTGTAGAATGCACTATTGATTCCTAATTTTCTTGGGGGGAGAGGCCACTCACTGCACTTAGTGTGCACTGTATGGGGACCGGTCTGAAACCGCTTGCCTGGGCTGCTTTAGGTTTCCATTCTGGCCCTGGGAGGAGCCTTGTACTGTGAAATAAAACTAACTATTTAAAAGTTTATCACCGAGATGCAGCACCAACCTTCCCATTACATGTTCCCGTTTTTTGCAAACTCTTCCAATATAAAATACTAAAATCATTAGTAATTAGAGTATTTGTTTTTGTGTGTTTATTTTTTTCGAATTACTCTTTTAATGTTTGAAATTTAAATCATACACATTTCTGGGGGTCCCCGGCTTCCAGTGGTGAGTCAGTGGGGGTCCTCAGGAGTCAAACGTTTGGGAACCACTGATCTAGACCAAGCACCTGCAGTTTAGTACAGACCCCTCAAACTCCTCTCAAATAAAAGATCTTGGAAGTCCACAATATTTCTTGAAGTGATGCCACCACCACCCAGTAGAACCATCAGATCAAAGGTTCCAATGTGTGGAAGGCCGACACAACCTTTCACCTCTATAAGATTGGGGGAAAAATTACTATAGTGAATGCTAATAATGAAACACATGGGCACATGCCTGTTTGTCCTAGACTGGAATCCCAGGTAATTATTTGGTCATTTTTCCTATTGGGGTCTCTAGACCGGTCCCATTCATAGTTTGTGATTCTTCAAGCGTTTGCTGACTATCTTGTCTTCAATTGCATGTTTCCAGTCTGTAAGGTATTTGGATATGAGTGGTCAGGTGCGAGTACCCACAAAGACAAGGTAATTCTGTTTACGTACCTCGTTGGGTTGGGGGTTGCTGGGTAAATAGATTCACAATCTGCACCCCTTTTCTTTTGCAGGTTTGTGAGACCGTACTACGAATACAATTGCACAGGCAGACGGGAGTACAGGCAGAACAAACAGGTAATTGTTTGCTAGAGTTAAAGTAGTGCATCTTCTGTTGCAGGTTTCGCTGCCAGAACCCCACATATTTAAACGGGCTTACGTGAGTACAAGCAGAAGAGGTAATTGTTTGGTAGAGTTAAACTGTGGTGCATCTGGAACATTGTAGTATAATATACTTACCCATGTTTTCTTCTGTTGCAGGTTTGCAGCCAGTACCCCATACATTTAAACAGGCGTACGCGCGTTCAAGCAGAAGAGGTAATTGTTTGGTAGAGTTAAACTGTGGTGCATCTTGAACGTTGTAGTATAATATACTTACCCATGTTTTCTTCTGTTGCAGGTTTCGCAGCCAGAACCCCATACATTTAAACAGGCGTACGCGAGTTCATGCAGAAGAGGTAATTGTTTGGTAGAGTTAAACTGTGGTGCATCTTGAACATTGTAGTATAACGGATTGCATTCATGAGCTAGGCGTCAACGTAAGCCATGTTCCCTTATCTTGCAGGCTTTGTGGCACAGCAGGTTCAAACCGGCGGGCACGGAAATGTTCAAGCCCAAAGCTGTCACTTTGGGAGAGTGCAGTGCTTCACCGAAAAAGGAAGAAATGTTGCCTTGTATTCAAGGAAGAGTGGATGAAAGAAATTGTGGAGGCTGAGACGCAGAAATCACGAAGCAAGGTTCGCGTGCAACTCGGGGAACTTTTTCAATACAGTCCAGACGTGAGCTTGATTTGCAAAGCATGTGCCGAAGCCAAGATTGTTGGGGACTTTTCCACAGGGAAGAAATGGAGTGATGGCTGGAAACTGGATTAAATGAACCGCCATCTACTTAGCAAAGTACACAAGTCTGCCATGGTGATATTGAGAAACAGAAGTGCAGCTGCCAGGTTTGGTTATGGAGTGCGGTCAATGCTGACAGAAACTGCCACTGACAAAGCAAATAGAATGGAAGTAGTTGAACGCCAAAGATCTATGCCTGAAGAGATAAAGAGTCTCATCAACAACGTGTTGCTGGCAGTCAAGTTGAATACTTCAATGTTATCTGTACAAGACATCCATGACCACCTAGCTTTGTATGTCAAGATACCAGACAGCTGGAGGAGCAAGAACTATGCCTTTGAGTTCCTTGAGGCCATCAATAGCGTGATACACTGTGAAGCTATGGCAGAACTTCGGCATGCTTTGTATCACACATTGATAATTGATGAGAGCACTGATATTTCTGTTTCAAAAATGCTCATCCTGTACTTCGAGTTCCGACCTGTGCACAAAACACAGTTTGGGGGCATAGTGAAGCTGACTAGTTGTAATGCTGAGGCTATCACTACTGCTGTGAAAGAATTCTACACTGCCAATGAACTGGACCTTATGAAAATGGTCATGTTCACATCTGATGGTGCGTCCGTGATGCTGGGTAAGAATAATGGTGTTGCTACTCACGTTAAACAATCCATACCTCATCTAGTTGAGCAGCATTGTGTCGCCCATCGAGAAGATTTGGGAGTTGAGGATGCCTGGAAAAGGGTTCCAATGGTTAAAGAGATGGAGACATTATTGAGGACTGTCTACACTGTGTTCTCCAGATCTCCTGCAAGGAAGTCCAAGCTGGATGAAATTGCAACGGTCACTGAATGTGAAGTGGTCTCTTTTCGACCACTGAATGAAGTCCGGTGGCTTTCAAGGCATTTTGCTGTTGGTGCACTAATTCGTAATTACGAGGCTGTTCTTACGTACTTTGAGCATGAGAAAGTTGAGGAGAATGATCCAGTTGCTAAATATTGTTATAAAAAGCTATCAAACTCCAGCTACCATATTTCACTTGCAGTACTTAATGACATTCTGGGTGAATTTGCATCTTTGTGCAAACTATTCCCAAAAAGTTCTCTGACTACTGTTGAAGCTGTACAGTATGCAAGAGCAAAGATTGGCCAAGTTAAGCAACAGTATTTGGGGGACACTGTCTTTTGGAGCAGCAATGTAAGATATCTGATGGTGTTGTACAAGGAAAGGCAAGAGTTTGACAGTTGGCCTATTTTGTCTTTTGTTTCCCTTCTTTGTGAGCACATGCAAAAAAGGTTCCCTGAAGATGAGCTGAAAGAATGGGCAAGTTTTGAAATCCAGGCAATGGCAGCACAATCACATTTTGATTTTGGGATTGAGAATATACAAAGACTTGTAGAAAAGTATAAAAATGTCTTGGTCCTGGGTGATTGCGAAACACCAGAAGATGTTGTTCGACAATACAGAGACTATAAATATGTGGTGGCAGAACATGTAAAGGGTGGGTTATTTACCACCTTTCAAGACATGGTGAATTTCACTGTACGCAATGCTGCTCAGTATAGTGTGGTGTCTCAGCTTGTTGATGTCTGCTCAACGTTTCAAGCATCTAGTGCAGATTGTGAACGAGGATTCAGCCTCATGGATACTATCAAGAGTAAATTGAGGAATAGACTAGAGCAGAAGCATTTGGATATGCTGATGAGGACAAAGGCCTACCTCCTGAACGGGAAAGTTGACCTAGATCGAGTTTATCACCACTGGAAAAATGCCAAAGATCACCGTGAGAAGCAACCCTGTCACCCCTCTAGTGATGCCACTTGACATGTCTCCCTTATTGTTTATATGTGATATTGTATAGGCTCTCAACATTTCCCCACCCAATTAACAGTGCTCAAGTTAAGAATATTTATTAAAATCTTATGATGGTACCACCGTTTAAGTCTTGTGCTTTTCTAAACTTGAAGTGTACTTGCCTGTGTAACCAATTCATGTCATGGCGTGTTTATCCAATTTGGAAACTGCCCTTAAGACACTTATTGTGGCACTGTATGTGTGAAAATGCACCATCTTTTCACTTTTTAAAGTAAACGTTCTGAGTGACATTTGGCGCTGCACACACGCGCGGTCTGGTTCCTGGCACACATAGCCCTGGTTGCAGCGCACAGAGACCCTCCACTGCCGCACACAGAGGAAAGAAATTAGAGGTAACATTGGTCAAGACTGATTTGCATATGACCAGGTCTAAACTGGGGTGGCATGGTGAGCAAAAGAATGATGGATTTAACCCAGATCTCTTGACTGGGGTGAATGTTTTGATTTGTTCTGCATCCCGTTCATCAGTTTTGTGTCTTTTGATTACGGGTAGTCATAACAACAAAAGAGTGTGCCTTGAAACAAAGTATGTAGAGCACGACAGGAGAATCCATATTTGATTCTTAATAAAGCCCTCACTCACCAACCTGGTTGGTGACATTCTTCATCATTGGGCACCACCAGGAGAGGCCGAGTGCCACCCTGGTGTGCTACAACGCCAGAATTACTGCGGAGCTGGTTATTCGTGTGTGGTGAATAGTGAAGAAGTGAATGTATCACGATTGTATCCAGAAAAATGTTTTATTAAAGGCCAATCGGACACAGTAAAAACAAAGTGTGGGACGACAAGCTGAGTAGATTATTCAGCAGAGTCCGCTTAAGAGGTGGTCAACATGTTTCTGCCTATGTGTTGTAATTTTAACGGGCATTCTTCAGGACCATAAGGTGTAAACCCCGGCGGTATGGGCGCGCAAAGGCCCACCCTAACATGAGGTTATAAGTGTAAAAAAGGTACAAAGTGTAAAAACCTTTTACACTTGTCATCTGGTATCCCTCGTGCGTGGGAGGAACTGAGTTTATTTTAAGATGCAGCCACTAGCTACATCATGGGTCTCGGGAGGGGGGTGATAGCAACAATGGCACACCGCCTGCAGTGCATAACACCCGCTTGGTGTCTGCAAACCCCCGGGTCCGGTACAAGAGGGCAGTTCCCATGAGGCACAGGGTCAAGAATAATTTACATATGGCTGGGTTCAAACTGGAATGGCATGGTGAGCAGAAAACGATGGATTCAGGCCCAGATCTCTGTATTGGGGTGAGCGCATGACATTGTTCTGCATTCTATCCATCAACTGTTGTTTTTGCATTTGTCACCCCGAATGGCACAGGTATGCCCAGACGTGGGTTCCGTGCTCTCCATGCCACTGGAATCAAGCAATCCTGGCTGCAGAGGGGTGAAACCGGTAATAGGATGCTTGTTTCTAGTCCAGGGAGGACCTGGCTTGGTAGTTCGGGCTGAACTGTTCCCATGAGGCACAGGGTCAAGACTGATTTGCATATGGCTGGGTTCAAACTGGAATGGCATGGTGGGCACAAAAACAATGGATTTAGGCCCAGATCTCTGTACTGGGGTGAGTGTATGACATTGTTCTGCATTCTGTCCATCAACTGTTGTTTTTGGGGCTGTAGCACTGGCTGCTGCAGTGAGAACTAACTGCAAACACAAACTCACAGCTACTTCCTGCAACCGCTGACGTCACAGATTCTGCAGCCACCCAATGGAATGAAAGCCCCTTGTTTCCCCAAGAGGAAACGAGAACGTTTAGTTCCTGCTTTCAGTTTTCCACCAAGTGGTGATTTTTTCCTATCACATGGGTCTAAAATCAGAGAGCAGCAACCAGCGGTTGTGTGCTCAGTACACAGCATTGTGCACACAGCCCCAGATCTTAGGATCTGTTTGCTTTCAGCGCTGTGTGAAATATCACGCTCTACACAGGCATAATAACTCCTAAGAGATCTTACCTGAGCCTTTAACTGACAGAATACTCTATGCAGCACTCTCGGTCCAGTCAGAAACAGGGCAACTCTCGCCAGTCCAGTGCTTAATATGTAAAAAGAAAAATGAGTGATGTGCAGGAGCCTCAAGTGCGTCTAGGGATCACTCCATGGGCATTGTGTAATGCCAAGGCTGTCTTGCCTTGATGCTACCTCAGGCCTCTTTCTTCCTCCGCTCTACACTTCCTGTGCTGTTTAACTCACTCTTTCAGCTTTTTTTCACCCCTGCTTTCTCCCTTTGTTGCTCTTTTTGTCTCTTTCTCTTCCTCCTTCTTTCTCTTTCCCCTCTCTTGCTCTTAGTAAAAGTCTGATGATAACAAATACGTTTCAGTAACCAAGGATGAGTGGCGGTGCCCAGTAGCGGCAACCCTGGTACAAATTGAACACTAGTGTTGCCCCGGTATTGCATACCCATTTACCTGCTGCAGTGAAAGCTTCCTATTGACACCCTTGGGTAACTGTGTGCCACAGAATCTTACTGAACAGTCAGCTAATCAGTAGGCCTGGGCAAAATTTGAATTACACTGGAGTAATCCGAATCATTTCAGAAATGTCTCATTACTCACCAGTAATCTTCATTACTCCTGGTCCTGTTGTGCTCGTCCCATTCATCACTAATGAGATTTGACCATCTTGCCATACAGAAGACGAACAGAGGAATCAGACATTACCCCCAGGGCCCTTTGTCCTCGTCCCCTCATCACCACACACGAATAACCAGCTCCGCAGTAATTCTGGCGTTGTAGCACACCAGGGTGGCACTCGGCCTCTCCTGGTGGGGCCCAATGATGAAGCATGTCGCCAACCAGGTTGGTGAGTGAGGGCTTTATTAAGAACCAAATATGGATTCTCCTGTCGTGCTCTACATACTTTGTTTCAAGGCACACTCTTTTGTTGTTATGACTCGATTTACCCTGGGGGACTAAGAGTGTTTCCTGACCTATTTCCCTCCCTCTCCTGTTGTTTACAACATGTCTTTTGATTACTGCAGCCCCAGCAAGAGAAGCACACAGGGGTCAGATGCTTGGAAGTGATGGAGGCTTTCAGGGAGATGGACGCGGTGCAGTGGCACACACAGAAGTATTGCTGTTGGTGTGTGCTTTATTTCTCCCTACAGCTGAAGGCTCAGCCTTGCCTCTGTATCTCCTCACCATGTACCACCTGGTTGTTTATCAGCTACTGGTTCATTTACCTATAACAATTACCTGTACTAGAGTAAGGCACTTTCTTTATCTCGAGCAGGGTGGGTGGGCGCGGTAGCATGACCCTGCTTGGGCCAAGGGTAGCTTGGAGATCAATACAGGTGAGGAGAGCCTGGCTCAAGTTTAATAGTACTGATAAAAGTCTCATCATACTAATGTAATTATGCCTATTTATTGACCTCCAAAAGATGAAAGGTTAAGTCGGGCCTGCTGGATTTTTGCCTTATAGGAAACATCCTGGCCTCGGCAGCTAGCAGAAGAACCGACTGCTGTAGGCACCTAGAATGGAGATTCTCGCTTCTAAAGTTCTATGTATGTGGAAAGAGTCAGGTTACAGGGAACAATGAACTTACTCCCTCCTCTCCCCCATCTGCCCCCCATGCCCACCGAGCACTCAGATGGAAAAGCCCATCTCCTGTAGAATCAGGAGTGAAAAACAAGCCTTATCTCCGAGGTCGGCAGAGTCTCTCAAAGGTGACCTGGGGAACTGAGGCAACAATGCCCCGTCATGAAAATTCATCCAGGGCTTTAAGTGTGCCGGGTCTCACCTGGTCTGAGCACCTGCAGTTTTTTAAAGGGGGCCTCGAAACGGGTCCCTATGGGGCTCTGTTTTTGCCCTGGCACAGGAGGGCCATTGTTTTCCGGACTTCAGTGACAGCAGGCACATCATGTGCGCGTGCTCCCACTGCTCACTAGTGGAGAAGTTACGGCATGACGTCATGCCAGGTGAGCGTTGTAGTGGAAGGGAAATCCTATAAAGAGAGCCATTTTCTCTCTGGAGCTCCCTTCTTTTTTTGAAACCCTGGAGCATCAACATTGTCGTGGTGTCACCAGGACTGTAAGTGGAAGCTTTTTCAATATTATAAACAAGCCATAATGGCTGCTTATTTATTATATGCAACTAACCATTAACAAGGGCTTTTGACTTTTTGTAGGTATGATGTTACTTGTTGTATCATATATCTGGATGCAATGACAGAAACAACAAAATACAAGTCGGGCCCACTCTATACTAAGCACAGATTTTTTGCTTATGTGTTAACCACGCCCTTAATTACATTGGACACGCCCCTTTGAGAAACCCCCCCCCCCCCAGTTTTTTCATTCCACTTAAAGCCCTGAGTACACCCCTGTGTTGCCACGATGCACCCTCGTGACAGAGGCCTTGTCACATGGTGTTGTTAATATTCCATCACGCGCTTCTCGTGTGTGGTGCAGTTGCTCAACTAACTTCCCAAAAGACTTCTGCAAATGATTAGCAAAAACAGAAATGGGAGCAGGTGCCTCGGAATCAGGCCTGCGCATGCAATGGTAAAAAAACAAAGACAGTGCGTCACAGGACGTGTCACAGACATGGCACCAAGAGAACAACCAAAGCTGTCTTAGGGTAAATCAGAGCGGTCTCTCACCCTCTCCTGTGCTAGAGAGCTCGATCTCATTCACTGCTGTTCTAGAGAGCCTGATCTCATCCTCTCTTGCACTCAGAAGCGTCTTCCCATCTCCTGGACTCTAAAGAAATGTCTATTTTTCACCATTATTATTTGAGAATCGCATGATTACTTATTGTAATCTTCGGGCCCGATTCACAGAACTAACTTAAGACAAAATTCTAAACTTCATACCATTTTGGTATTCACAGAAGGCACTTACTCATTTTGGTATTCACAGAAGGCACTTACTCATTTCGGTATTCACAGAAATTAGGAGTCCTAACTTTACAACTCCTAAATGCCTTCTGTGCATACCGAAAGTCTTAAAATCAGGATTTTTCCCAGTTTAGTAGTAGTATCGTTAGGACTCCTAACTTTAGGACTCCTAAATGCCTTCTGTGAATATCGAAAGTCTTAAAATAAGGATTTTTCTCAATTTAGTAGTAGTAAAGTTAGGACTTCTAACTTTAGGACTCCTAAATGCCTTCCGTGAATGCCGAAAGCCTTAAAATTAGGATTTTTCTCAGTTTAGTAGTAGTAAAGTTAGGAGTCCTAACTTTAAGACTCCTAAACTGAGAAAAATCCTAATTTTAAGACTTTCGGTATTCACAGAAGGCATTTAGGAGTCCTAAAGTTAGGACTCCTAACTTCTGTGAATACCGAAGTGAGTAAGTGTCTTCTGTGAATACCAAAATGAGTAAGTGCCTTCTGTGAATACGAAAATGGTAGTAAGTTTAGGATTTTGTCTTAAGTTAGTTCTGTGAATCGGGCCCTTCATTTCTCCGAGTCCATGTGTTCCTTATCACAGTCCGCATCATGTAGAGGAGACCTTGCCGTGGAGGCAAGCAACGCTAATGAAATTGTGAACGGAAGACCCAGTGGCTGCCTTACATATGTCCAGCCCACCGCGCTTACCTGCACCGGCCACTACTGCATAACTCATCCAAGCATGTTCCACTCACCTCTGCTCTGAAACCGCTGGACACTTAGTGGACACAACTCTACCTGTGACCAGACGACCCATCCTGGTTGCCTCATAAGCCTTTGAAATGGCCAGCTTGACTCTCAAGTGGTAGATATCTTTTTCATTTGCCCACTCATCCAAAAGTTATGTTGGCAAAAGATGTAAATGCTCCCTGGGTACAACACTAATCTCTGACACACACCTAGAAAATGGACAACCAGACGCTCAGGTTTGGATGATCCCTGGAAATAAGACATTGATATGTCTAGCTTTCTCAAATATATGGTCCATAGTGCAATGGCTATAACAGGTGAAATTAAATAAATAATATTGAACATTGCCAAATTCATTGTTCTTACGTCATTGAACAATTATTTTAAAATGCACTTTAGGGGCTCTTCATACTTCACGAAAAGAAATGATTACTGCAATAAAGTTTATTTAGACCACTGCGGTGCTTTTAAGCACAAAACAAAAAGAAGAAACAATGATAGATTAATACATCATCCATCTTTACATTTTGGCGACACGTTTAAAAAACATAGCAATACAAAGAGCTACTCGTGGAGGGTTCGATCAAATAAAAAAGACAATGCTATTATAAAATAACGCGTACCATGACTATGGACCGTTTAGTAAAAATGCCAGTGCTGTCTATGCGGTCACAGTGTAAAACTTGCTGAAAGTTGTCTCACAGAGAAAACCACTTGCAAACGAAACGAGAGCTGGATTAACAAGCATTTGCGATGCAATAGGTCTCGCATTTGCAAATTTTTAAGCTATTGTCATGTAAATGACTATGCCTTCTATTTATGTTTTCAAAACCAATACATAGATCAAAGGTTTGTCATTTACAATGCTAGTAGTTCAAAGTCTTACAAATGTGAGACCTATTGCATTGCAAATGCTTGTTTTTGTTAGGCATTGGGAGATTAAGTGATTTGTCCAGAATCACAGGAAGTACAGCATTATTGCAGAGATTCGAACCCAGTTCCCCAGATTCGAGCCGATAGGCCAACTCCTCTCCTCTTAAGTAATGCATCACTTCCTGCTACATTTAATTCCCCTTTTAAATTCTTCTGACCACATTTTGTCATTTTAGAATCGAGGAGCGAAGTCTCTGCCCCGGAAACTAAGAGCACCTCCCTCCAACCCTGAAGCATTCCCAGCCTGCTTTGATAACAGCAGTCAGACTCTATGCATGCCTGTTTCAAGATTGTTGTCCGTTCTGTGTTCCTAAACCTCATTCCGTAGCCGTACACATGTTGTTTTCCACAGCATGTTCTCGCTGGAAGTATTTCCGCTCACATTTTACAAACTTTTGTTCCAATTTAACCGTCCCTGCTTTATTTTGTTTTCAAGGCGCAGTATAGAACAGGACGCATATCGCCCGTAAAGAGTCTATCAGCAGCGAATTTATGAAATGACGGTCAGCCGTTCTCCTACAGTACCACTAGGCGGCGCTGTTGTTAAACAGACACGGCAGTGTTTCTTCCCCAGAAAGTGTTATCAAGACACCTCTAATCTTCGTATAATTCGGCGCAAGTAGAGGTGGGCGGGCCAGCTAAATAACAGAGATAGTCGAGCCGAGAACAGAGTATGGTTTAGCCACAAAAGCTCAAACTCGAGCCGAGCCAACAGGATCCTTGGCGTGTTAATCGCGAAACAAAAAACATGTAAAACAAGCTGTCGCCATGAAGGCGCGGGGTAGGAGATGTGCGTACGTGTGCACATCTCCTGTCCTTTGCACGCGTGCACGTCTCCTGTCCTCTGCATGCATGCACGTCCTGTCCCCCTTCCGACGAAAAACCGACAACAATAGATCTCGCCAAGTCGAACAGCGCATGTGCTGCGTTGCTAGGCGAGACCTAAAAAGGACTTGGGACCCAGGCCCTGGTTTACAGTTTGGTGGATGGGTCACTCCGTCACAAACGTGACGTCCACCTTATTGCAAATGGCATAGGATTTAATGCACTTGTCTCAAGGTAGGCGGGATACCAATCACATATGTGATATAATCCATCTGCCAGACTCTAAATCAGGCCGTTTGTTTTGATATAAAAAGGTTACTTTTCTCAGAGACGTTTTATCTTAGATAATAAATGTTTATGAACAGCCAATCATAGAAGAATGGAAAGGCTTCAGAAGATGTAGGTAAGGAGGATATTAGTGGGAGCATTTTGGAAAAACATTTTTCTTGAGAAAGCATAATAAGGTACTGAATGAATGCAATGTATATTTTTATTCTTTAGTCTTAAGGTACACCAGAAGATCTGAAAACCTGAGAGGAAACTTAACAGGCTAGAAAAGACAACAGCCTCTTTTCTGGCCTCATTCTCTTTCTCCCATCTCCCCAGTGCAATATGGAACCAAGTTCAAATGAATCGGTGAGGAAAAGGCCCTGCAACCCTTCTGCTGCTCCTGTGCACTCAAGGCCCCAGGGTAGGCTTAATAGGACTTAATTTTAGATGAGGTAAATTTGTTTTCTTTTCAAAACAAACAATGTCCTCCTATTGTAGCATCTTCATAGCACCTCATACTACTAAAAAGGCCCTGAAGCCCTTCCAGGAGGTTGAGTTAAAGGCTCCATCATTTGCTGTGCACGGCTGGTAGAGGGCAGCTTTCTAGAGTAGCCTACGTGGGGTTGCAAGTAAGAGCATCGTCTACAGAAATATCATCTGACAGAAATACTTTGTCCTAAACATTGTTTACATTCACCCCACTGGGTGTAGATTTTCTGTTATTATTTTCAATGTGTGATATATTTGGAATCACTATTTAGGACACAATATTTAAGTTAGATGATTGTATGATAAACACATTTTGGTACCATACCATATGTTGGAAGAGTATGAGCGTTGTAAAAGAAGTTGTATGGGCAATTCCAAACCTGTTGCAACAAACATGGGTCCGCGGTTAAGCAAAGCGCGAAGAAGAGAGATGTAAGAGGGACAGTCATGTTTGTACACAATATCCATCTACAGGTGCTTGGACCAGGAGAAATGCCTTTGCTGATAGGGTGTGGGTTTGTAGTCTGACCTAAATAGGAAGTAGTAGATGTTCAATAACGTTCAAAGAACTGATCCAACCGTGACTTTAGTCTCCTACATGTACCCATGACTCAAGTATGTAAGAGATTTTAAGGGTCCTGTACTCTCCTCCAGAACAATTCATTACTATCATAGAAGTCCCTGTGACCGCATTAAGGGCCTCATGTAGGTAGCCAAATACCGGTCGGTAACGGCCGATTTTCGGTAATTATACCGTTACCGACCGGTATTTTGGCTTTTGAGATGTAGGGGGCTCATTTCTGTATTCGGTAATTTACCGAATCGGTAAAATTACCGAATTGGTAATTTTACCGATTCGGTAAATTCCGATTACAGAAATGAGATGTAGGGGGAGTGTGTGGGTGTTGTTTGGAGTCGGTATTTACCACCAACTAATAGTTGGTGGTAAATAAAGTATGGATGTGTATAAGTATGTCATAGCGCTTAGAAGTGTGCAATGTGGCAGACATACATGCCCTTAGGGCATGTATGTGTGCCACATGTGCACACATGGCCGAATCAGGGGTGCAACAGGGTGTCAATGTGACACCCTGCCACCCTTGCATGTGCTCCCCCATTACCGAATCGGTATTTACCGATTCGGTAATGAGGCATACCTTCCCATCAATGGGAAGGTATGCCTCATTACCGAATCGGTAAATACCGATTCGGTAATTACCGACTCACTCCGATTCGGTAACAGTTACCGAATTTTTACCTACATACACTTTACCGATTCTTAAATACCGAATCGGTATGATTCGGTATTTTAGAATCGGTAAAGTGTATGCCACCTACATGAGGCCCTAAATATTCAAATCAACAGGGTGTAGCACTTTGAAAAAAACCTTCTACCCACCAACGTTTCACCTGCGACAACCATTTCAGCCAGAGGAGAATAAGAAGTTTCCCCTTGGATCCTGCCTCCCCATTTCAAGAGCCCCTCTAGTAGGTCATACAGGGACACACGGGTTGTGCCAAAGCCATCGACTTCCCTTCTGCCCCAGACATCAGCTGCAGAGGATCAGGACAGGCAGTGAAAACTGCAATTAACTCAATGACAGTACATAATAAAATTTCACACTTAAAGCCAAGAGGGAGATAGAGAACTTTTAACGCCATGAAGGAGCAAGAACGATTTTGAAACTAAGAGGCAGCTAGACACGATTCAAAGCCAGAGAGAGCTGGAAATACTGTGCAGCCAGGAGGGAGCTGGAAATGGCGTGAGACCAAGAAGAAGATGGGAAGGTTTTTAATGCCTTCGGTCGAGGGGGGCAAGATTATTGCTGGTACCTAGAATTCGTACAGCTGATTGGGGAGGCCGTAGCTTCTATTACGGCACATCAAAACTGTGGAACACCCTGCCTTATGAACTTAGGAATATCAGTTCCCTGATTGGCTTTAGAAAGCAATTAAAAACCTGGGTTTTCCAGTACTAGGTGCTAGCTCGCGGCTTGTATTTCCTAGCGCCAAGACACCTTTGGGTATTTGTGCGCTTTTATAAATCTTATTAACATAACTTATTAACATAAATCTGTGCTTCATACACAACGTATGCATCCAGGAAGCAAAAGTACAGTCTAGAGAAGTAGCGTGGATGAGGGATGCCCATACCACTCCCTGGATCCTGGGTACCAAGAGTAGTCGATAAGTCTACGGCAAGATGAAAGCAAATCCCTTGAACCTTATTAGGAGCAGACCTATTGGGAAAGCAGGCAGCCCTTCCAATGGTAAAGTGGTTTTACACTCAAGAGGACTCCGCAGAGCATGCTGCAAGCGAACATGTCTGGAAGGGAAGGCTGGTTCAACAGCATTCCTGATACCGCTCAAAAGACCAGAAATCTGCATTTAAATCCTGAGACAGTAGGGTGTAGGACATGTCAAAGAGACTATCCCTCCCTAGGACAAGGGGACATATTGACGAGGCACAAGAAGTCCTGACACACCTGCCAGTCAGCAAAACCCCTGAGGAACCTCCTGATCTGCGTCCTACCAAGAAACCGGGCCAGTAGAACCAGCACAGTCACCTCAAAGGCTGCATAAAGTATGTATTTTTATGGATCATGACACACCTGTTGTCATTCAGCCCTTGCACAGCTCTGACGCTGACGTGTAAGGAATATGAGGCTTTATTTATTTCCTAAGCACTCATGAACTGAATGACATGATGTCAAGAAACATATGTAAAACTTGGGCGAAAGATGGAGAAAAGTTTTTGCTCCTGACTGAAATATACATACTCCCAGCTTTACAATGACTGCCTCAATCCAGATTTTTTAATATGAAGATATGTATATATGGGTATTTGTAGAGTGCAAACCTAGCTACAATGCGCTGGAGGGCTGAATAAGGGTGAGAGCTGTGAATTATTGTAAGATATTGTTTTTTTATTGAGGGGGGGAGACCATTCTCAAGCAACAACCACTATCTTTGTCAGGGTGACCTTCTGCTTAACCCTCTGGTAGCTTGGCACAAAAGCAGTCAGCCTTAACCTAGAGGCAAAGTGTACAGTATTTTTGCAGCACACAAACAGCAATAAAGTGAAAACATAACACAAGAAAAATCCCAAACCAATTCAGAAAAATCGAGAACATTTTAATAAATATCAAGAAATCAAAAAAAATCCAATCAGTAGAACCTGAGGTATGTCATTTTAAAGTTTTAGGTAGGTAGAGCGCCTAAAAGCACAAAGCACCACTTCCAGTCATCTGGTCATGCTGGACTGGAAGAAATCACAGGTTCAGGCTGACCACGATGGAACACAGGCCAGATACAGGGATCAGGTTAGTGCCGCCGCAAAAGTTACCTTCTCAAAGTCTGGCGCGAAGAGTCCAGTTCACAGTGGAGGAAGCTGCGAGGAGCACAGAGAGCATCACGGGTGGTGATCACTGTGGCGCAAAGACCTGGTTGGATGGTTAATGCTGGAGCTACGCATTGGTGGTCACAGTGGGTTTTCGTTGCTGTAGCGCAAAGTGCAGTTCTCGCCTTGCCGATCGTTGCTGGCGGTCGCTGTAGTACAGAGTTTGGTTCACTGGAGCTTTGCGTTGTCGGTCATCACAAGCGGGATTTCTCCATTTTTTAAGAGAAGTGGACTCTGATGCCAGCCAAATGTCCAGGCCCGGGGGAGGCACCACTTAGGGATCAGAGACTCACTCTAGTAGAGGCCAGCAGGTTTATGGCAGGTCCAGTTGCAGGTCCAGGCAGCTCTAGTTGCAGCAGGTTAGCTAGGCAGTTGCAGGGAGGCCTCCCGAGATTGTTGTGTCCCTGTAGAAAACAGGTGGTCAGCCAACTGACCCTTGGAGTCACTCAGGTCTTCCCGGGAACAAGGAGTTGGTCTAATTCTCCTTCAGCAAGGTAAATCTCCAGCAGCAGGACAGTCTTATGGGGTCCAGGCAGGCCTCTAGCAGCAGGTCGGTTGGGTTCTCTGATAGCAGCAGGATAGTCCTCTGGGGTTCCAGGCAAGCCTGTAGCCGGTAGGCATTCCTGAGGGGATCAAGCCAGTCCTTCTGGAGCCTTCCTTAGGTCCAGAAGTGTACTGAAGAGTTGGTTTGAGGGTGGTGATCACTGTGGCGCAAAGACCTGGTTGGATGGTTAATGCTGGAGCTACGCATTGGTGGTCACAGTGGGTTTTCGTTGCTGTAGCGCAAAGTGCAGTTCTCGCCTTGCCGATCGTTGCTGGCGGTCGCTGTAGTACAGAGTTTGGTTCACTGGAGCTTTGCGTTGTCGGTCATCACAAGCGGGATTTCTCCATTTTTTAAGAGAAGTGGACTCTGATGCCAGCCAAATGTCCAGGCCCGGGGGAGGCACCACTTAGGGATCAGAGACTCACTCTAGTAGAGGCCAGCAGGTTTAAGGCAGGTCCAGTTGCAGGTCCAGGCAGCTCTAGTTGCAGCAGGTTAGCTAGGCAGTTGCAGGGAGGCCTCCCGAGATTGTTGTGTCCCTGTAGAAAACAGGTGGTCAGCCAACTGACCCTTGGAGTCACTCAGGTCTTCCCGGGAACAAGGAGTTGGTCTAATTCTCCTTCAACAAGGTAAATCTCCAGCAGCAGGACAGTCTTATGGGGTCCAGGCAGGCCTCTAGCAGCAGGTCGGTTGGGTTCTCTGATAGCAGCAGGATAGTCCTCTGGGGTTCCAGGCAAGCCTGTAGCCGGTAGGCATTCCTGAGGGGATCAAGCCAGTCCTTCTGGAGCCTTCCTTAGGTCCAGAAGTGTACTGAAGAGTTGGTTTGAGGGTCCAATATTTATACCTGGTACCAGACTTTGAAGTGAGGGCAATGTCTAGGTTATGCCCACATCTGACTCTGGAAAGTTCCTTCCTTCCCGTGCCAAGGCTCCAAGAAGTCTAGGGTGACAAAACACTGGTGTTAGTTTTTTTTGTTTTTGCTGGAAGCACCCTCTATTGCAGTGCAAATGGTGCCCATCAGCTCATGACGCCTCATCCTGCCCATACTTAAGCCCTAAGTCCACTGTCTGGGAGGAATATACAAAGCCTAGCAGTAGAGTCATGTGACCTAGGACACTGGCAGTAGGCACTCAATGATTAGAACGAGAAAGTGTCAACTTTCTAAAAATGGCATTTTCAGAATTTTGCCTGAAAATCCAACTTTACCATTAAAAAGGATTTTAAATTACAAATCATTTGAGACCAAACATGACATTAATACCCCTTTCCCAATCAAAAGTTAGCACATATTAAATGTAAAAATTTAACCAAATATTATCTAAAGGGAGAGATAGGACTTGCAGGGGTGAAAAGCAAATTTAGGTGGTTTTCACTACCACTATCACTAAGCTTAAAAACACATGTCCTACTTTTTAAATACAAAGCACCTTGCCATATGGGCTGTTTAGGCCCTACCTTAGGGGTGACTTATAGTTATTCAAAAGGAATGTTTGGGCCTGGCAAAAGGTTTATTTTGCAAGGTCAAATTTGGCAGTTCTAAAGCTGCACCACTGGCTGTGGTGGCAGACCTGGTACATGTTTAAAAAGGCTACTTTAGTGGGAGGCACAATGAGTGCTACAGGCCCACTAGCAGCATTTAATTTACAGGTCCTGGATGCATGTAGTACCAATTTACAAAGGACGAACAAGCAAATGAAATGTGCCAAGCCAATCAGGTAGAGACCAATTCTACCATGTCTTAGGGAGAGAGCACAAGCACTTGAGCACTGGTTAGGTAAAGTGCACAGGGTCTTAATGTCAACAAAAACAAAATTCAGAAAACAGGATGGGTGAAGGAAAACAATTTGGGGGTGGCCCTACAGAGAGGGATAAGTCCAACAGTTATGATTCATGATCACTTACAATGACAGGTTATTTCTTTGTGATGCTTACCATTATTTATTAATGTGGTGTTCCCTGAAGAGGTGGGTCTTTAGATCCTTCCTGAAATGTATAAGGCGTATGGCAGTTCTGATGCTGATGGGGATGTTTTTCCAGGTCCTGCAAGCATAAAAGCCTTCTGTTTGTTTTTGTAGTTTTTTGTTTTTAGTTTGTCAGTGATGTCCTTGCTTCTGGTTTTACGCTGCCATTTGAAGCAGATATTTTGTGTGCTAAATATTCAAATGTGCTGTTTCCAGTACCCTTAGTTGAAGATGACATGATGCAGGCTTGCAATGGGACCAGTGCAGTATATTCAGAGTTGGGGTTATGTTGTTGAATATCTTCAGTCTTTGATGAGATGTTGAGGTTATTTGGTCAACTGTCTTCGGGCCTTTGATGAGACGTTGTGGTTATGTGGTCATAACTCTTGGGGCCTTTGATTAAATACTGGGGTTACGTGTACTTCAGGGTACAGTATGACAATATTTTTGATAAATAATTATTTCCTGCCTGTGGAGTCAGAGGGTTTTGCTCTGAGGATATTCAGTAGAGGCGCATCACCACCTACTTTAGACAACCCAAAACATATGTGTACATAGTTCAAGTATGTGCAGACAATAGGGTTCCCCTATTGTGCTGTGGCCGATATCCACCAGTTGTTACGGCTCTGACAAGGAATCTTACACCAACAAACCAATCTGAAGAACCACAGAGCAGAAGTGCTTCATCTTTGTTTCTTCATCTCTACCTAGACCACTAATATCATATCCTGCTGGATCCTAGGAGGCCAGGCCTTTGTTTCTCATTGCATGGGCAAAATCCATTCTGCCTGCACTCTGGAACTCACCAAAGCTGAAGATGTCCCTATTCAAATGTAAGGCTGCCTCTACAGCTTCCCCCATATAGGAATCTATTGTTTGGTCTTGTGTTTACTCCATCACACTTAGATCACAGTCCCATAAAGTATGCCACTCCCTCAAGGTAATAAGTGCTTCCTAAGCAAAACGTTCAGCAAATACTTTTGGGCAAATGTTCAGTCTGGTGGTCTTTGCCAGACTCACGGTGGTGCATCGGTGGTGGTCCTGCGGCTGCCCTATTCCAATGCGGCCATTGAGGATATCGACCTCTGCGCTGGCTGCACCAGGGAACAACTGTTCCCTGGCGGTGGCGCAGAGGACAGGGGTATCTAATATGCAAGGGGGGACCGCTGCGGTACACCGAGCATATTTCATGTTTCCCCACCACCAGACTTATCAAGGCGGTGAGCCCGCCATGAAAAGGCTGGCAGTGTGGAAACAAAGAGGGCGCTACAAGGCCCCCAAACCCTCGCCACCATGGGGATGCACTCAGGGGGCATAACATGTGCCCCCCTGTCTGTATGCACCCCAAGTTCCAGCATGGCATGGACTTCACAGTGCTATGCTATGCCGGAACTGCTTTTGTGTTGCCATTGCATTGCCCATTTTCAGGGCACCACCATGGAAACGGCAAAAGAAAAGCCCGCCAGACACGAGCTGTACTCGTAATCTGGTGGGCAGACCACAAATAGCTGTCGCAGCACCGCCAAAGTCGTAATCAGGCCCATAATCTCTTGATGCAGTGACAGTGCTGCACTGTCCTGTGACATAGCTGAATTGGCGAGAAGTCCTGCATTATGCTGCAAGTATCGTACAACCAAGGCACTGCAACTGGCTTTATTCGTGCATGGTCTGAATGGGCTAATACAGCCAGAATTCCTTCGTCAGGTAGAAATTATGGCAGACAGACATTTTTTTATTTATACACAGCTGGATGTTCCATGCACATTGAATTACCTACCTCCTCTGTCTTCCTCATCACAGTACTAATAAGTGAGGACCTTGTGTGCCATCCACATAATAATCCCATACAAGCAAAACTGAATTAAATTTTGCTTTGTAAATTGAATATTCCCCACCTAAGATGGCCCCCAACAGGGAATGCATGATTAGAGCTTGTATTGAACATTCCCACGCTTATAACGTGCCCGACCAGTTGCATTGTGGAGATACTTGCTCTTTGGGTGCTCAAGCAAGTGAAGATGAACGGCTTGCAGCATCTATCCCAAACCAGCAACATAATTGGCTGCATTTCATAGGTGTGGTTCAGAACTGGAAAGGTAGTTTTGATGGCATGCAGATAGTAGAAACTTACTTGGACTCCACTTGTCATTTGGGGCCGCAGTGACAGATGAGTGTCCACTTTCCTTCACACCAGAAAGACTATTCTAGAGGACTTTCATTCTCTGAATTTGAGTCTGACACCTCGATGTATAGGCCTCTCCTGGTGGCAATATTGTGTAGGATGGCACACGTTGCTACCATTATACAAGCAATTTGGATGCATATTGAAACGCACCCCCGCTCTTGTGCAGGCACCAGAAGTGAGCTTTCAGTAGGTCAATCGGTGGGTCAAATGTCCGCTCAAGCACACTTCCGGTGCAATGATATGCACTGTTATATTGGTGCTCATTTTGGGAGGTGGGAGAAAGGTATGGTGTGAGAATCCATGGACATAGGGCATGGGCACTGTCACCTGAAAAACAGACATAGTTGTGAGCTACATGACTGATTGAATAGGTGACAACAAACACATAACTGTTTGTAAATTGCTATTCTGTACCTAATAGATATCCATCTTCAAACTCCCCTCTTCCCAGCCGTCTGTGTATTCCGCTGTGTCTAAACACGAGAGGGGTGAAGGGTGCATCCTAGATATTGCATCACAATATCAGGTATGATATTGTGGGCATTGCATAACGCCTGGATGTTGAGGGAATGTGTATTTTTCATGTTCCTGAATATATATTCCCGATGGGATGGGGACATATGGACATATGTGCTCCATCTATACACTCTTTGACATGGGAAAAATGTGTAATCATGTAAAATTGTAATTTGGTACTATGCATTTCCTGGGAATTCCTGGGTAAGTATATGCGTTGGTGAATGTTTTAAAGCATGGCATCTAGCAATGCACAGAAGAAACATGAAATCGCACCTTGTGACACCCCCTCCTGCTACAGCAATTACACCCTGGGAACTGCCAGAGGCCAAGAGGTGTAACAAGCACAAGACCTGGACATGAGTAGGGACAGAATTTTGGTGCAGAGTCCTGCTTTCAAGATGTGAGTGTAAGAGGGAAATGATCTCCAATATGACATTGCTTCTTAGCCTGTATTTGTCACATATTTCTTCCTCAGTTTGTTGAAAATGGTCAGCCTGACTCTGTAAATCCCCTTTTGTCTCCGCCTCCTCCCACGTTGAGTAGCCAGCTTTCACATCCTCCTTGCAATCAGGTACAGAGCAGCATTTGTGGTAAGCCCTGATGCATTCTGGGCAAGTTTATATACTTTGCAAAATGTTCCTCCTGTTCTGAGTTAGTGGTAAAAAGCATGTGCAAACAGGCCTTTTTGCGAGTATTAACTATTTGTGACTGTGCAGTTTGCAAATCACAAATAGGTATTTCCTATTAACAATACGTATTTGCATTCACTAAATTTACCGATTAGCTAAACAGTTGCTTCACAATTTGGGATTTGGTAATGGCTTTTGTAAACCACATACATCCATTTTTGAATTTGAAAACCCCTTTGCGACCAGTTTGCAAGTCGCTAAAGATTCGTGCATGTGGCCCTATGTGTCAAAAGGTAATGCTTTTCCTGAACAAACTGCTAAAAAGGCTCCCCTGCCTCCAGAGAATGAAATTAGTCTATAAGTGTCCCAGGTTGTTGTACTCCTCATGCCCACCCTAGAGGATCTTGCTGAACTACAAGGACATGCCCCCACACAGCAACAAAATGATATGGCTCAAATATTAATGTAAATGGGAGTATGGTGGTCCACGCAAGGGAGGATGACCCCCCCCCCCCCCCCCGAGTATTGGTCCCAAATATAGCCTGATTATGCCATGGTGTCGCCCTTGTATGTAGAGATTACATGATCAGTTTTGTCACTGGCTTACTTCCTACTTCTCTTACATTGCCGAACAGTATTATCATACCTAAGCCACTTACCTAGACTTCACTGGTATCAATCAAAAAAAGACTTTATATCCAAGAAATAGGTTCTTACAGAAATATTGCACATTACCCAATTCATTAGTAACAGTCACAATTGCAATAAATGTAATAGTGCGCAGCACACATTTAGATCAATTTAACCAACACATGACTTTGGCTAATAACAATGTAAACACGTAAAATATCCAACACTAAAACACAATGAAATGTCAACATCCCCAAATCCCACATTTTTTTGGATCACATTAAAAAGACAAAAGGTGCCAAATTATTCATTGGCGGGCAGCTCGTTTTGATCCTCAGGAACAACATTATAAAGTGCAGCATACATAGCATACAGGTCAAATTTCCCATCTCCCACGTAACCTTCCCCGATTATCCTCTTAATGTGAACAGGACTCAGTAAGGCCTTCAACACAGCCAACCTTTGTTCGTGAAACGCTAAGAGGAAAAACGCCTATCCTGAGATATTTCAATTTTCCGCAGGTATTGACCGGTGGCGATGGTTACGTCCTAGACTTCAATGCTGGTAAAGGTGTCACGACCACCCCTGCTTCTTATCCACCTCCATGGGACCCCTTTTGGCATTCCCCTTCGGGACGTAAGTGAAAAAGAAAATCATGTACTATCCTCTGTAGTGAGAGAACTATGTAAAGCTTTGGGGATGAAACACAACAGTGCAAGGTCCATCCACTCGCCCTCTGGTTGCCTCTTGGGCAGACTCAGGTGGCCCTCCATCCAGGATGTCTGTCGGGATACTACTTGGGCAGCTCCAACTACCTTTGTCTCCTTCTATAGAGAGAATTTGGGGCATCGAAGCCTCCTGGAGTTTGTGACCTAGGTGGTCACAGCTGTTTTTCCTGACTAAGCTTACTGTGTAATGCGGAGCCCTTACAATATCTGTGTTTCATTACTTTTGAGTCCACGTGCTTTGTAGCGGGTTGGACTCACATGCTTCCTGCTCTGGTGCATCCTCACTTTGGAGCAGGGAAGGATTGGGGAGGTCATGTTCTGATTTATTAATTATGATCTTAATTACGCTTCTTACATAGTACTGGAGCCCATCTCTCCTCCGTATGGTCTTCAACATTGATCTCCATTGCTTGCTAGTCGCTGGCTAGAGGGCTGGTGTCCCTCCGCTGTTGGTCCCTCCAGGTTTGAGGGCCAAGAGGGGAAGCATAGAAGCTAGGGCACTTGGGGCCTGGTTGAAGGTGCCTCCCTCTCGATGAAGTGGGTACAAGAACAAGGGATCAGAGCAATGCCCGCTCTCACGCATCTTTTGGTCTGACGCCCTTCCTTTGGTGGAGTTATTCATTGTCTCACATCATGGACGGCTCTCTGTCCTGTGGCCAGCTTCAGTAGCTCCATTGACTTTAATGTACTCTCAATCTGCCTTTTGTCTGGCCACACTGGTCCCATAAACTTTAACAGTTTCTGAAAATGTGGTGTCTCGGATGAGATATTCTGTTTTGAGCCACTTGCGCGCGATCTCGCGTCTGTAGTCTATTTGCCCTTGAGATCTCTGGAGCCCAAATGTCACAGACAGCTGCTAAAGGAAGGGCTTGTTTCCTAAAACAGATCTTACCTTATAACTGCAGGTGTGTGGATTACACTTTTCCACACCTGTCTACATATCTTGTTGTTTTCTGCCTGACCAAGGGCAAGCGCAGAGGGTGACTGCGTATATTTGTGCCCTATTCATGCCCCTCCCTCCCGTAGTCCTCTCTTTGACTGATCCAATAGATTCCAACAAGGTTCTTGGCACTGCCTTATGTTAGAACCTGGGTCAGTCTCTAGGCTGAAAATTAGGCGCTTGAACCTCATTGCCCCCTTTAAATTTACAGGTGGTGTGGTTAAGTGTGGAGGCATGCGGCGGGTGAGACCAGAGATGCAAATGTGCAGGATGTCACTGTTTACGTCTATAGCCGCCATTGGAATAAAAGAGCTGCTCATTTCCTTAAATGGAAGGGCGCTGCGCAACCTTCCTTGTGCTCTCACCATCATGTTCTCTGAGCTCCATTGACTTAATGTTCTATCCCTGGTTGAAAACCCGGATGTGTACATTTTAAAGGAACTGATTTGCTGATGAACATGTAATTTGCAGTTGCAACCTACATACTAATAGGTCAGATTTTAAATTTCCAATTCGCAGCGGTCTCAAAGAGTTTCCTGATGAATGGTAATACGGCAGGTCACTATTTGCCACTGTCCCTTTGATGAGCTAGACAAACAGGGATGGTGGCCCGCAAGGGACAGTAGACCACATTCTTGCATTGACATGCCCAAACAAGAAACAATTATTTTTAAAAAGCAGCTCATGCCCCTTTAAGGAACAGACGCTGCTTCAAAAAGACGTTTAAGGATTAGGATAACATGGCGGGAAGATTCAGGGGTTCCCTGGACCTATGTGTGTTCCCCCCAGTGCTGCCTAATCTAGTTCCCAAAGGTCAAGGGGGCGGCTTCCCCTTAGCAAACCAGTTACAACTTACTGTGAGGTGTCAATAACTTTTTGGTGGTTTGTGATTGCCAATTTGAAACCACTGATACATAACATTGTGACTCAGTTAGGAGGGAATGACTTTCATGCGTTCATGCCTCCCCCCTAATTGTGAGTCAGAATTGGTCGCGAGGTCAGTACACTGCATGTTGTTTTTGTTTTTTTTGCTTTTACAAACCCTGTGATTTTACGAATCACAGCTTCTGCAGTTGAAAACGTGTTCAGTTCATGATACACATGTTTTCAAAGTGTCATGTTCTGCAGGAGCTTAAAGACATGTTATCTGGAAACCATGTGTTCTGAGCATCCATCAGTCAGACTGAATGGATGTTGAAGCAAGCTAATGAGTTCGAGAACAAGAAGATAGAATTAGAAGTTAGCACCCACATCAAAATGAATTTTCCCAGTAAACGTTTGTGTGAAAATGAGAAGTTACTGGCCGAATTGGAAACAGAGTTAGTGAGTTCCCCGGTAATTCCTCATTTCTTAGTAGACCATCAGGGTCCTACTCGGACGGGTCTGGATTACCCTGCCCCCAGAGTTAATGGGACCCACTTATCGGTCACTAAAGGGGAGGGGCAAATACCAGCTCTTTTCCCGGGCTATACATAATGAGGGCCTAGGGGGCCTTTGTCCAAAGACATGAAAGATGCTTTATCATGTCAATTGGTCAGAAGCTCTTTAATTGTGTGTTGTATGTATTACTCACCCCATCAAAATTTAGTGTCAACTCATAATGAGGGGTCAGGTTAATAGGGGACCACGTGCTAAAGCGAGGTATTTTCACACCAGACCGATAACTGGGCAGCCGTAATGTACCTTCAACTGGATGGAGTTTCACAGGCCGCTTTTGACACCATTGTAGTTGTGATTGCATTTATATAGTGCTTCAAACCTCCAACAAGGCGCTGAAGTGAATTAACAGGCTAGCAGCACGCTGGACTGTTGGGGACTGCCTGTCTGGAGAAGGCTTGAATTGCTGGGCAGTCTATGTGGGGAGCATTTTGGTGTTGTGAGTGAGAAACCAGAGTGGTGCTTGTATCCTCTCTTAGGGCGCTGCACTTAGATGTGTAATGGCAGATTGAAGAGTGAGAGACAGAGTGCATGCACTTTATAATAATTGTCGTAACTCATGGCATGCACTGGTTACAGGCAGTCATGGCTGCTGCTTAAAGTCATCCTCCAGGAGCAACAGGAAAGTGAAGTAGAAACATTCACAGTGCACACCCAGCCATAATAAATGACCTCAGAAAACATCTAAAAATGATGAGGAAGAGCCTAAATGCCTTGCCAGGCGTATTGAGGAAATGTAGCCATAGTAAATGTTCTTTCGTGGCTACCTAGGATGAAGAAGAACTATCACACAGAAGTGCAGCTATTACAGACATCTAGGTGAAAAACCTTATAGGGATGTCCAGTAGCGAGATGTGAGAGACCTGTGGGCAAGTACCGGACTAGGACAGCCTGGATAGATGCCCCATAAAGTTATCTATCCAAAGGTGGTAGAATTACCTCTTATTCTTTCAAATAACAATAAGCGAGGAAAAAGAATTGGCAGGGTTACAGTTTGGTCCTGAAGAAAGTCCAAGGATACATTTAGTACTCAGCAGATGACCGAAACATGTCGACCAGATAATAACTAAAGGAGGCATCTTAGTATATATAGGCACATGATCCTGACTAGATGCCACTTCTGCTTTTGTTTTTAATCTTTTATAGGATGGTAAGTCTCTCTTAAATGTAGTGTAACATTTCACCCTAGTACAATTTTAACAGCATAACCCACGTGAAAAAAACGAACAAGAATTAAAAAACAACGAAGCAATGAGCCCACCTTGCACTAATAGGGTGTGGGTGAAGGAGGCCCCTAGGATGAAGCATGTCGTCAAGCTTGAGCAATGGGTAACATACTTTTATAAAGAACATGTAAATGTGAATCTTAGAAAAGGAAGATAACAAAGGCATTGTGGCAACAGAGTACTTTTGTGGAGCACTCAGTCTTTTGGTGTATTTGACTGGATAAATGCAGCCATCATATATGATCTAGGAGCCTGTTTATAAATGATTGAAGTGTAACCTATAGGCATGCACAAAGGAAATGCAGCAGGTCCCGGTTACAGGCAGCTATATCCCTAGGTCATGACCAGTTGTTCAAGCCTGTAAAGAATGAATCTCGACAGAACAACACATGCATCAGGCCATAGATTCAGATGGCAAAGACTTAGTGACCAGCTCATGCAAATAATGTGCATCCCTTTGTCAGAGAGAATTGCAATGCTAGGCAGGTCTCAAACTTTACTTGCTAGGGTGCCTAGAACAACACAGGAGCAACCCATGTGAGTGCACTGGATACAGGCAGCCAAGATAAATGCTCTATGGGGACAACACAGGAGTCACAGAGCCCATGGCCAGTGGTGGATATATGCAGTCAGGGTAGGAGCTCGTTGTCTCGACCTCCAAATAATGAAAGGCCGGGTTGGCTAGAATTCAAACCTCTGACTTGTAAAACGATAGTCCATGCCCTCAGGTGTAAGAAACACCACTCTGGGGTGTGGCACCCGGATCAGCATGGCCTTTGTAAGGTGACACAGGGCACCTAACGCAGCCCTGTGACAAGAGCAGATTAACGTGTCCCAGAAACTCACACGTCCTTGTTGCAATGTGGCATCAATATTCGGCCACTCATCCTTCACGTGGTGTGGCTGTGCGGCACCGCAAACCTCCAAAATAAAGGACACCAAAGTTTCACAGAATTTAAAGATTTGGGACCAGATGCCTCAAATCATCCCTTTTCTGCGATGGTCACCACACAAAGAACATAGTATATGACATAACTTTAGGGTCATGATTATGGCACCAAAGGTGATCCCATAGCTTTCTTACTGTAATTCTGAGCCTTTTTTCAACCAAATGCTTTCTTCCAACCATACCTCCTCTAGAGATACTTCTTTCATCATCTCTAATGCTGAACTTCCTCTTGACTGTTCCAGCTCTAGAGAGCCTTCCTTTATTATTCACAGATCCTGAGGTCAAGATCAGTCGTGCAAGCCTATAAACAATGAATCCTTCTTTCATCATCACCAAGGCTGAACTTCCTCTTGACTGTTCCTGCTCTAGAGAGCCTTCCTTTATCATTCACAGATCCCTAGGTCATGATCAGTCGTGCAAGCCTGTAAACAATGAATCCTTCTTTCATCATCATCAAGGCTGAACTTCCTCTTGACTGTTCCTGCTCTTGAGAGCCTTCCATTATCATTCACAGATCCCTAGGTCATGATCAGTCGTGCAAGCCTGTAAACAATGAATCCTTCTTTCATCATCACCAAGGCTGAACTTCCTCTTGTCTGTTCCTGCTCTAGAGAGCCTTCCATTATCATTCACTGATCCCTAGGTCATGATCAGTCGTGCAAGCCTGTAAACAATGAATCCTTCTTTCATCATCACCAAGGCTGAACTTCCTCTTGACTGTTCCTGCTCTTGAGAGCCTTCCATTATCATTCACAGATCCCTAGGTCATGATCAGTCGTGCAAGCCTGTAAACAATGAATCCTTCTTTCATCATCACCAAGGCTGAACTTCCTCTTGACTGTTCCTGCTCTAGAGAGCCTTCCATTATCATTCACTGATCCCTAGGTCATGATCAGTCGTGCAAGCCTGTAAACAATGAATCCTTCTTTCATCATCACCAAGGCTGAACTTCCTCTTGACTGTTCCTGCTCTTGAGAGCCTTCCATTATCATTCACAGATCCCTAGGTCATGATCAGTCGTGCAAGCCTGTAAACAATGAATCCTTCTTTCATCACCGAGGCTGAACTTCCTCTTATCTGTTCCTGCTCTAGAGAGCCTTCCATTATCATTCACAGATCCCTAGGTCATGATCAGTCGTGCAAGCCTGTAAACAATGAATCCTGCTTTCATCATCACCAAGGCTGAACTTCCTCTTGACTGTTCCTGCTCTAGAGAGCCTTCCTTTATCATTCACAGATCCCTAGGTCATGATCAGTCGTGCAAGCCTGTAAACAATGAATCTTTCTTACATCATCACCAAGGCTGAACTTCCTCTTGACTGTTCCTGCTCTAGAGAGCCTTCCTTTATTATTTGCAGATCCCTAGGTCATGATCAGTCGTGCAAGCCTGTAAACAATGAATCCTTCTTTCATCATCACTAAGGCTGAACTTCCTCTTGACTGTTCCTGCTCTAGAGAGCCTTCCTTTATCATTCACAGATCCCTAGGTCATGATCAGTCGTGCAAGCCTGTAAACAATGAATCCTTCTTTCATCATCACCAAGGCTGAACTTCCTCTTGACTGTTCCTGCTCTTGAGAGCCTTCCATTATCATTCACAGATCCCTAGGTCATGATCAGTCGTGCAAGCCTGTAAACAATGAATCCTTCTTTCATCACCGAGGCTGAACTTCCTCTTATCTGTTCCTGCTCTAGAGAGCCTTCCATTATCATTCACAGATCCCTAGGTCATGATCAGTCGTGCAAGCCTGTAAACAATGAATCCTGCTTTCATCATCACCAAGGCTGAACTTCCTCTTGACTGTTCCTGCTCTAGAGAGCCTTCCTTTATCATTCACAGATCCCTAGGTCATGATCAGTCGTGCAAGCCTGTAAACAATGAATCTTTCTTACATCATCACCAAGGCTGAACTTCCTCTTGACTGTTCCTGCTCTAGAGAGCCTTCCTTTATTATTTGCAGATCCCTAGGTCATGATCAGTCGTGCAAGCCTGTAAACAATGAATCCTTCTTTCATCATCACTAAGGCTGAACTTCCTCTTGACTGTTCCTGCTCTAGAGAGCCTTCCTTTATCATTCACAGATCCCTAGGTCATGATCAGTCGTGCAAGCCTGTAAACAATGAATCCTTCTTTCATCACCGAGGCTGAACTTCCTATTGTCTGTTCCTGCTCTAGAGAGCCTTCCTTTATTATTCACAGATCTAGAGAGTTTTGTTTCAACCTGTTCTGCTCTGGATAACCTTCTTTCGTCATCACTATACTTGGGATTTCTGAAGTTTTCCTGCTCTAGACAGCCTTGTTTCTTTAGCTGCGGTTCTAGGGAGCTTTCTCTTAATCTCTCCCGTTCTAGAGCCTTTCCCCCATTATCCTAAACTCTAGGGTGCTTCCTCTCAGCCTCTCCTTGCCTACAGAGCCTTCTCTCATTGTCCTCTGTTCAAAAGAGTCGCCATGGGGGAGTCCCTTACTCCCTCAAGGTGAGCGGTACTCCTCCAGCCACATTTACAGATGCCTGCCAGCCCGGCAGACATCTCTTTTATTTACAGGAACCGCCTTAATGGTGGCTGCTGTAAATGCATGAACATGTGCCTTGCTACTCTGTCAACATGACAGCGCCCCACGGCACACTTTCAATTTCTTTTTTTATTTTCAAAAACAAAACCCATAGCAGGATTTTATTTTTGAAAATATAAAGCCAATGATCACCCACACCATGGGAGTGTTCTCCCATGACATGGGGGTATTTGCAAAGTTTTTACTTTTATTTACCAAAACGTTTTAGGTGGCAGTTTGGAAAAGAAAAAACATGCTATGTGTCTGCCCACTCTAAATAGGATGTGTGGGTTCATGGCTAAGCCTCTAATGTCCCCTACACTGTCAGGTCATTGAATGGTATTTAGGCAACACAGACAGAGTAGTGTTTGCTGTCTACATATTAAGGGTCTTATTTATGGGTCATTGCGACACTTTTGCGCCGCCGTTGCATCACTTTTTGTGACGCACCAGTGGTGTAAAAAATGCACCATGTTGCGCCCGATTTGAAAAGTGACACATCTAGGCAGATCCGTTACTTTGTAAAGCCATGCGCTATATTTTATCTGCATCAGGTATAATGTATGCAGGGTGTGCGTTCCCCCGCAAAAAGCTTCGTAAAAGTGGCGCTGTGAAATCTATATGATATCACTGCGTCACTTCTAGGACATCACTGCGTCAAACTCTTACGCCTGCCTCACAGCAGGCGTAACACTGACGCAGGCACATTGAACATGGGACTTCCCATGTGTAATGACCCATTGCTGGAGTTGCGTCACTTTTGCAACACACTCCAGCAATGCGTCATTACTGCGCCTACAGATACGTCAGAAATACTGACATATCTGTTACTCCTTGCAACATGGCACACCGTACATTAAATACGGCGCATTCATCGTGTCGCGAGGAGGGCGCAGTGAAAACTGTTGCATCGCTGTTTTCACGCATCGATGCAACAGTTTTCATAAATGAGGCCCTCAATGTTCACCCGTCTGTAAATAAGGCGAGCGTAAGTTCAGGTTAGCGAAATGGTACTCCATCGCCTTTCGGACAAAGCACGCTTACTGCCAGCATCTAATTAAGCCCATTTGTTCCTCCATATTGCATTTGGTGAGAAAAATGACTTCACTATTTCCTCTTCTAGTTTTAACCCCTCACCAGCAGCAAGAGACATCAAAAGTTCTCCAAGTGGATCATCAATGGCTGGGGCCAACATATGGCAGCTATAACACGCACCATGACACAGATGAAAGACCCATTGGGTCAATGTAAAATAAAGATATTGAAACCAGAACTTAGTGTATTACAAGGCAACTGGAGAAGGTCAAATGACATGTCCAACAAAATCTTCCTACTGCACCATAGAAGAGAATACAAATCAGCAATCAAAATTGAAAAAAGAGTGCTTTATTCTGCATAAAATAAAGATTGCCCTTTTAAAGAACTACAAAGGATTCTCCTAGAGTTTTGCAACCATTGAAATACTACACTTGCAGGCTTTCTGTGACACATTCACCAATATGATGGTCAAAAAAGAAAGAAACTGGAAGCCTACATCAGAAATAAACCAACCAACACTCAATGGACATACATCTACAAGGACAAAACAAATGTTGTGAACAACCAACAGTCCCTAACTTGGTTCAGTTCAGCTGTCAGTGGCCTGATCAAGGCAAGTAAGCCTTCTAGAGTCTCAACAGATCCCACTCCAGTAAGAGCCTTCAAAAGCATCTTCTTAAACACATGTGTTGAATTTATGGCAAAGAACATATTGATGGATAAAGGATCTTTCCCCACCATACTCATACCGCTCAACAAAAAAGAGCCTTGACTTATCCAACCAAGCCACCTACAGATGGATCTCCAACAGCTCATCAATAGTAAAACTGATTGAAAAGGCCGTCTTATCTCAGATCTCCAACTTTGGAGGAGAACCACCTATTGTTGGACAAAGTATCTGATATGCGGCCTAGACAGAGTGACAGCAGTACTAGTTGGAGCCTGTCGGCAGCCTGTGACAAAGTGCAGCACCAGACCCTACTGGACTGGAAGAGTTTGACAAATGAGGAAATATACAAACTGGGATCTCTTCTGCAATCATAAAGATAAATAGACAGCTTCATGTATCAATAACACCATTCACCTCACACCCACATTCCACCCTGTGGTGTCCAACAAGGATCAATCATTTCTCCACCCTTGTTCAACCACTGCATTCACCCAATTCCTAGACTGATCAGCCAGACAACTTAACATGTCATAATTATGCAGATGACATGCAGATTTTCAAGAACCTGGAAAATCCTTAGCATGTAGATACATCCAGACACCGCTCGTACAACAAAAAGATCCTTGGTGGAACAACATTCTCAAATCATGCTGCAAAGTGTTGACACTCCTTGCTAGAAAAGATCCAGAGTACATAAAACCAGGTTCACAACAGAAGTAAAGACTTGCCTCGAAATAGGGATACAGATCCAGTGCAGCTTTTTGGCTGCACAAAATCAAAGATTTTCAAATTTATTACAAAACTCTAATCAAGAGCTCTGCAAGACAGAGACAGAAATGAGGCCAGTATCAGGAAAAGGCTCAAACTACCATATTTGTGCACAGGCTTGACCAGCTGAAATCAGTGCAGCCATTGTATTAGGCCATGCTTGTATGGGTGGTCCTAATAATTATCCCAATAGGGCTGTCTGTAACCAGAGCAGCCTGGAGTATATCTCATACCGCAGACTGCAGAACCATATACACTATGACAATAATACAACTAACTGGCATCTTGAATTACTTTAATATAGGCAGGGCCAATGGAATTATGCAATTTTGCTGCTGCATAATTATATATTTGCTACATCTGCCACATAATCCATCTTCTGCTGTATAATCTGCAGACTTTAACAAAACAAATAGGTTCTAGCTCAAACACATGAAATGTTACTAAAAACTCAGCAACACGTTTTGCAGTGCAGTGGTAGGCCCTTTACAAATGGCCGCCTTTCTTTTGCTTATTGCAGTATTTGGGTATCAAGTAGAGGTAGGTGAGCCAACAAATTAACAGGGAGAGCTGAGCCAAGAGTCTGACTCGGTCGGATCTTAGAGCCTGCGCACAAGCCGATCCAAGCCCTGAAAATATTTGCTATGTAATTCATATCACAAACATGACGTAAAATATGATGAAGTGTTTTCTAAATTTAAAATGGTGTCTTTTTTTAACATGTGGATGCTTGGACACGAATAGGGCACATTACGGCACTGTAGTGAGAAGTACTTATTAAAAGAGATATTTTTGTACAACTGGAAGTCTGAACTCACATATTTGAGAGTACTTTCAAAGAAAACAAGCATTGGCATAGCCAATAGGTCTCGCCTTTGGGACCTTATAAGTGTTTAGCCATGCAATAGTTGCATAACTAAATACTTATAAGGTCCCAAAAGCGAGACCTATTGGCTATGCCAAGCGGCCGTGGCCGTGAAAGTGATCGCCATCGCGATCAAACATCAAAGCGGCCGTGCAAGTAATCGCGGCAAAGCGCGGCGCGCGCGCCCGCGCACATATACTGTAGCTCTAGGCTGGCCTGGTAGCACTTTTTGGAGCCCTCTCAATAAGTCTCGACAGCCCAGCGCATGCGCTGGGTCAGGCGAGACCTAAAAAGGGTTTTGGTGAAAGAAAGCATTTACCTAAGAGAAACCAACTTGAGTGGGGAAGTTGCAATTTGTCTAGGTTTTGTGGTTTCATTTTGTACAAATCAGTCAATAAATGGGTATCTATTTGTTCTTCCTTATGCTAAGGCTTTGTTTTGACCTCTCAGTGCATAGTTCTGCAGTTTTTAAACTATAGTGCAAACTCAACCCAAATGTTATTGGGAGGCTATACATGAGGACCAGTTTAATTACACAAGGTCACAAGCATTGTTTATATGTAATGGGAGAATACGTGATTTGCCCAGCATCACAGGATATTGAGCTGAGGCCATGGTTCCCCAGGTCTACAGTCGGCAGCTTTGACCATAACGCCACATCCTGGGTAGCGGGAGGCAGGCAGAAGCCACATGAAAGCCCGGTTCGTTATGGGCTTGATGTTTCACCAGGACCTCGCACTGAGCCAGAGCCAGGCTTCAGGCTCCAGCCTGGTTTGAGCTTTCAGTGGCTGGCCTACCTCTAGTATCAAACCTTTACTACTGAGATTAAACCTTTGCCCAGATAGTGTTACCATGTGTAAATATGTCAAAATAATGAGGTACTACTATCACAAAATGTGCCACATTAAGCCGCATAATTTCCTTTTTCTTCTTGCATAATTTACTCAGCCTTGCCGCATAATTTGGTTTTTCTCTGATGCCTAATTCCAGTGACCCTGAATATCCTTACGAGAACCTCTCTAGTTTATAGAAGGAACACTGTAAAGCACTTTGAATTCTAGTAATACAGCAACAGCTTTTATCTAGGGTGGTCTTAAATGCAGACCATTCAGCAGATCTCTCTCCCCTTTCTGTCCAGTCAACTCCAAGAGTATACAGGTGGCTTCTACCTACAGCAACAAGCCCTGTTTATGGCTGGACTGGAGTTGTCCGAGCTGTGCAAATTCCTTGTGTGTGAACTTCACCTCACTCTGAAAATACTAGAAACCTTTTTTAAATTTTGGCCGGTCAGATCTGCAGAAATTTAACAGGGAAAAACAGTAAGACATTAACCATGACACACAGATTTTAGTGTGGTAAATACCATAATTCGCATGTTATTGCCCAAAAACTCAAAATAGGTGCAATCAACTGCACCTGATTAATTTCGAAACCTAGGCAATCTGATTTTATCAGGTGCGATACATAGCATCTTTGCGCTTGGGCACTTGTAATCAAGGCATAGTGGACTGATGGTTAGGCGTCCCATACATAACAAAAAACGATAGAAATGCAGACATCATGGGTTCTGGCATACTCTGCCCCTAGAGATGTCATTAAGTGGAATATTATGTAGAGGCTGATAGCTGGGCAGCTCTGATGTATACTCAATTGGTCACAGTTTCATAGCACTGTTTACATTTTCATTCTCAGTTTTGCATTCCACAAGGTTTCTTTCTTTCTTGTCTTCTATTTATTTCATTTACCCGGCACTATGCTTACTTCTTCCCATAAACCTTAACTTGTGGTACTTTTGCTGGGATGTTCTGTTTTGATCCTCATGCGTCTGATCTCACACCTGTCATCTATTTGCCCTTGAGATACCTGGAAGACACGCCTCCATGCAGCTGCCCAGATATAGTTTGTTTCCAAACATACATCTTCTCTTGATAACTACAGGTGTGCAGATTACAATTTCCCACGCCTGTCTGCACATGCTGTAATGTTTTGCCAGCCCAAGGACAAGGGATGAAGGTCACTTATACATGGCCCATGTTAATGTATGCTTTCTGGTAGGGCTCTCTCTGACAGCAAGAAAGGATTCTAGGAAATATCCTGGCACTGCCACCAGTCAGAACCTGAGCCCAGGCTTACGGCTGAGAGTTAGGTGCCTTAATCCCTGTGCCCTTAAGTTTGCAGGTAGAATAGGTGGTGATGGGTAGATGCTGGTGTGAAGGTGGAAGGACGTGTGCCTGAGATGAGTGTATCTGGTTCACAGGAATCTGCATGTGTGTAAAGTTGGGGTGGGCAAAGAATTTCGCTACGCCGGCAGAGTTCACAGAGTTTTGCCAACTCTGCGCCCTGTGCGTAGCGCAGGGATACGCAAAACTCTGCAAAGTGATGCAGAGACGGGTTTTTACTCTCTCGCTGCTCGCCAAGGTTAAATTGGTAAGCACGATAGAGAACAATTACATGCTAGACCACTTCCCCATGAGATTTCTCAATGCGTGCGATCGCAGCAGGTTAAAACGGCTCACATTGAGAAATCTGAGGCTTGCGTTGAGGAAGCTGCCAATCGAGTAGAATATCTACTCGAGTAGCAGAAAGAAACAGCGTCCTCTTGGTGTACTTTGCAGTGATTTTACAGTGCGGGACAAACTCCTGGTGCCAAAAATCAGTGCGAGCCGCGCGAATTACCACACTCTGCCGCTCGCGAAGTCTGTGGAGGGCGAGGAGTTTTTTGCAGCACTTCGTGGAGTTCCATTGAACTGAACTACGCCCAGGCCTAGTGTATTAGCAGTGGCATCTCTGTAAACAATTTTAGGGGTGCAAATAAGTGGGCCCACCTATAACATATAATTGCCATTCATAAAGAGTGTGCATGGAACATGCATATCTGCATTGGCTACCTATTAATTATCCTATGTGAGTGTGGTTCTAATAAAGCGTGTCAGAGGGAGGACACTTAATACCAGTGCAAGTCCTGCACCACTTGTTGGTGAGTGCTCTCTGAGGCAGGTGATGGATCTGTAACTGCGGAAAGATGAGCACTATACTTCCTTCTCGTATGACCCCTGTCGGCCGGTCCAATATCTCCTCTAGAGCCTCCAGACATGGAGGAAATGGGAGGCACAGGGAGAAGCCTCTCCTGAAATGCAGATATCATGGGTTCTGGCATACTCTGCCCCAAGAGATGACATTAAGTGGAATATTATGTAATCACCACTTGTAAGGGAGGATGTTTACTTCATATATGATTTACTAAGTGCAGTAGAACTGCTTCCCCAGTGCCACTTAGATTTATCTAATTCTTCACAATCTTTAAAATACACAAGGATATATTTTATTTATATATATGGATGTGAATCCGGTACTTTGATGTTTGCCCTGGCATCACGTTAACATAGAGCGAGCACAGAGGGCTAGGACTGTCCCTGACAACGTGAGGTCCAGGACCTGTCTTGTGACGTGGAGAGTACAAGTTTGTCCTCATAAGTGACAGTGGAATACTGTCCTTGTGCAAGGCGTAGCACATAAAGCAGTGCTGGCGGCATACTGTGGTTTGTGATTTATTGTGGACCAGCATTTTAAATCTGTGTCAGGGAGACTGACTTACTGGCTCCTCTGCTATAAAGTTCAGTTGTTATGCGAAATCCAGAACCTTGGGCTGACATCCAGTGTTGTATGTCAAGTGCTCGTGTGCGCACAGTGAGCCTGTGATTCATGTGTTGCAGTGGGAGTGTGTATGTGTGTGTGATTACTGAAGCCAGTGGGATCCTTTTTTGGGTGCCCCTGATTTAGAATAACACAAGAAGAGGGACGAGGACAGTTTCCCCAGACAATGGAAGTGCATTGCCTGGTTCCTGTGGCCATAAGGTGGAGATCCAGACCCTTCAATGAGGAGGATGAAGGCAGGTCACCTTTAGAAATTCAGTGAAGAGTTTGTTAGCAAGGGACTGCTGTTCAGTTCTTCCTGGACACTGTAATTCAACAGATGGTAGGGGTGAAGGGTCGGACAGCAGTTTCTGTTTTTCAATATAAATAAGTGTCTAGGCCGGGCCTGCCCTTTTGTCTGTCCCTGATCACTGCTTCAGGAAGGCTGATGACAGCAGGTGCAAAGAGCTCACACTTCATTGTGCCCAAGTTCTGGGTATTTCTCCTTGGAGCCAGCCCCATTGGCAACTAATGCATGAGGTCACCTCTTTGCACAAAAGATGAGTTTGGAGGGTAGTCTGTAAATGACATTTGAAAGAGAACTAAACTACATTTTTATACACATCATCTATCTAGAAAATGTATATAAAGATGGGATGCAAATTGCCACCCACTTTGTTCCAGTTCCAAGTTGGTATTATCTCAGGAAGGATTGCTCCACAGAATACCTAAGGAATTCCTTTGTAACCAGGTCTGGTGCCTGCTTGACAGCTAGTCTTCCAAAGGTAAGGGTACCTCACCTGAAGTCTGCACTTTCTGCCAGAGGAGCTGAGGGTCTATCTAGTGCCCAGAAGTCTGTCTTCCTGCTGAGAAAAGGAAGGTGTGTGCCTGGCCGTGCAGGAGAAGAGACTGTCCAGAAGAACTCAGCATATTCCTGGCAGGAAAAAGATTGACAGTATGTGAACCTTAATGGAGAGGGAGACCAGGAATGATTCTCAACGAGAGTGGGTGTCCAGTGTCTCTGCATAGATCTTGCTGAGAACTACTCATAAGGCTTCAGCATATGGAGTGTGGTCAATGGTAGCTACTACGGGCCGTAAGCTGGTGCTGTTGATGCCAGAAAGAAGAAGGGGTTACTGCTGAGTGGAGCCCGGTTGGCCTGCGTGGCTGCAATGACACTTTGCCACAAAAGGAATCCAATCAGCCTGGGAGGCTGCAACTGCTGGAGAAGCCTTGAGCTGATCCACAGACCAGCCATGCTGTGAGGGTCCAACAATGCTGAACGCTGGCTTGAGAGGCCGCGCATGCTGGGAGATGCTGTGCCGTGAACCCCAGACCAACCGCACGGCAATCATCCATTAAAGGAGGTGCCAAGGAGAGGGTGTCATGAAGATGAAAGGTGCAGACCTTTCCTGTCCCATAACCCAACCCACCTCAGCTTCAACCATGACTGGAGGCAACAACTGAGTCACGGCCAAGGATGTCAAGCATGAGGACTTGAGATTTTCTGCCCAACTTAAAGGTGGGGCAACACCCATTGACTGAGCTGTGCATCTTAACTCTGTGGGGGTGAACAGTGATGGGGGACTGTAACTGCTAGAGTCACTTGGGAGGGGAGACACTACTTGAGTGGTGGTGTGTATTTGACTGAGAAAGCCACCGGGGTACACCCCTATATTGGCTAAACCAATTGTGTTGGATAAAATTTAGTTTTGTTGGGTATTTCATTTTAGTTTTGTCTGATTAAAGTACTTGCTTGGACAAAAATAAAGCACTGTGCTGGATATTAAATTATTATGTCTATTGGTTGGCTGCGGTGTTCTGAGGTCACACACTCAGACTCACACTACCTCCCTGAGAGGCCTTTGGCTTTTCGCTCTAAGTGCGGGGAGGGTCGTACTTGGCCCAGTTTGTAGAGTCACAGTAGGAATGTCCTCAGGACACCAGTGGAGAGGACCCCAACCGCCACCACAGATGGGCTAGTAGCCCCTGCCAGCCTCGTGCCCCTCATGAGCGGGGTCTGACAGCCTTTATCTGCATTTTCAACTAACATACAAAGTTTGACAACATATCACACAATGTAACATTATGCTTCACTTAATGTTAAGCTATTGTGTTGTACTTTCAGGTAATTGTATCACACGTTTCCAAGGACACTACAGTCAAGCTAGCCATAATGGCTTGTCAGAAAATGCAGTGAGTCAAGCACTTGCTATTGTGATCTGTGTGCAACCTCCAGATCACAGGGCCAACATACTGACTTAAGAATAATGTGCACTTTTCAAACTCATTCGTTAAAAGTCAAAGTTCATAGACATGTCCTGAGCCAAAGACTAAAGATGTCTCTCTAAGATCTTCAACAATCAGAAACTGTTTTGCTGTGTTACGGGAATGTCAGAGCGATGCAGGTGGCATCCGTTGCTAAAACGAATAACCTGGAAAGGTCCACCCTAAAAATAAGTGTGTTTGTAACTCTATCAAAACCACAAGGGTTTGAATCCAGATGCAGGTGGCACGGATTGAAAGCTGTCACCTCGGGACTCATGGGCAATATGAGTTTAAACACCTGCCTATGGAAACGAAAGTGGCACTCTTTGTGTCACTCTACTTTGCAGCACGTGAACCAAAGACTGAATGGGCATTACAGCTATTCTCAACTGCATTCTTATATACTGCAGCAGAGAGAGGCATGCACTCCTGCCCATGCTGAAGCTCGTCTGTATCTGAATGGAGAAGGATGTCCCCTGAGACTGGGTGAGATGGTGCCCTGTAACAGAATGTGTGAGATCAATCAATCAAGCGTTTGTTAAGCGCGACTACTCACTCGTAAGGGTCCCAAGGCGCTGGGGGGGGAGAAGGGGAGTGTTAGCAGGCTCCAGTCCATGGGGGGGGGGGTCTGTCAAAGAGCCAGGTTTTGAAGATTCTTGCAAAGATGGGGAGTGATGTTGCCTGTCTGAGAAGAGTGAGGGATGGGGCTTGGATAGTAATACACCATTACACAGATCGGTGCAGATAAGGCAGAGAGGCACAAGGGGAAGAAGTGATCTTCCCAGGAGCACATAACAGAGTAGCTAGAGCTGAGTGAAGATGCCGGGATTGAAGCTTGAACCCATGATTTCGTCAACCGCAACTACTGAGCCATCAGATCCCATTTCCCCATAGACAACGGGGACCAGAACCACAGTCACAGGCCCAGGACCTTGTGACCACCACCCTGATCTGACCAGGCAACAGTGGTCAGTATTCTTATTTCTTATAATCATGAAACACGGACTGCAAATGCAAAAGAAGTGCGCAAACGTAATCACCATAATAACCCCTGGAAATTGGTGCACTCTAATCCTGCACTCTGCAAACTTTCTGGCAACCCCACTTCTCCCATCCACTGAAGGGCTCTTCACTACTTTCAGCAATCTAAATGACAAGGGGTTTATTTACAAGCCCCTTGTGCAGCCACTACGTCAGTTTTTCCCACATTAAAAGCGACACACCAGCGTTGCAAGGGGCATGAAGATCCTTGCGCCTCCGGGGAAGCCCTGGTACAAGCCCCTTACGCTGCCCTTGCGCACCGGCACTGGCGAGTCACTTTTTATATGGGAAAAAATGACATACCAGCAGCCCAAGGGCCTTGCAAATAACACCCCTTGTGCCTCCGGTGCATCACTTTTTCCCCATATAAAAAATGACACACTGGTGTCACCTCAACTAGAGGGGCGTCAGTGTGCCTAATGTGGCACTAAGGTGGCCACCCTTTTGAGGTGGCCCACTGAGTGAACCGCAGGCAGCCTCAGAACCACACCACATTACCATCCTCCTCCGTCTTCCTCATCACAGTCACCAAGGAGCGCTCGTGTTCCAGGCACAGCATTCACCCATAAATTTAAAGGTCCTCACCCAATATGGCCGCCTGGCAGGAGGTACCTGCCACCTGACCTATAAGGGTGGGACCAACATAGTAAACAACCAGTTTTTTTCTCTGTGTTCCGGCTGGAACACCCATCTACTGAACGAGGCGGTTTGTTATCCACCGGCTCGGTATGTATATTTTGTTTTAACTTTGTGCCGGGGTCTGCTCTAGTGTCCCCCTTTATTTGTGCAACCACCGCTCCCCTGGGGCGGCGGTGTTGCATGACGCCGCTACCGCGCTGAGCGAAGGGAGCGGCTGCCTGTCCACTTGTGCCCCGTTTGTTTAAATGCACCGCCGCCCCCGCGCTGAGCGTCTGGGGTGTGGCAGTGCAGGGTTGTGGCGTTTTTGCCGCTCCTGCGCTTGAGCGTTCAGGAGCTGTTGGTGCAGGAGGTTCAGTTTCACTCAGTCCTCATGGGCTTTCCTGCTGCCTCCGTCCGGCTCCTGCTGCGGTTGTGCTGCCATACGCCTGCTCTTGTCGTCCTGACGGGGCAGTTCCTGGGGCATTTTCAGTCATTTCCTCAATTAGGGGGAGGGGCCGGTTGCTTGGCAAGGGTTTTCTCGCCCCTTTTAAAGGCTTTCCCCTCCTTCTCTCTGGTGTATTATGTCAGTATGGAGGGTAAACGCTCAGGGAAACGCCGGTCTTCTGGTTCAGATTTGGATCCTGTGTCCCAGCAGCCTGTAGGCATGGACCTTGATGTACTCCAGTCCATGATTAATAGGGCTGTGGATTCTGCCTTTGCGGCTCGGGATGGCCCGGTGCCTCTGGTTCCTAGGGGTCCTTCTCTGCCTGACCCTGACTCTGATGGCTCGGATGAAGAGCTGCGTGGGCACTTTGTTAAGGGCGCTGAATTGAGGGAGGTTCTCACCCACTTGAAGGACAATTTGGCCCTTCCGACTGTTGCTCCACTGGCTGAAGATGAGGATTATTTCTCCCAGTACCGTTGTAGGGAGCCTGGCGCCCTTCCTGTTCACAAGGCTGTCAGGGGTCTTCCGTCTCGTGAGTGGGCTGATGTTGAAAAAACTGGTTTCCCACAGTTCCTTGCCAAGAAAAATCCACTCCAGGACTTTCTGACTGAGTTTCCTCCTAACGTTAAGGTGGATTCTCTCTTGGTGGGTCTGGCGTCCAGTGGTTCGATTATATCTGAGGACGCCTCTCCTAATGATCCGGTGGACGGTGCTGTTAAGCGGGGCTACTCCGCTGCTAACTTTTCGATCCAGGCTGGGGCTTATGCCTCATATTTGGTCCAGTCTCTTCTTCATGATTTTCAGGTCCTGTCTGAGGCCCTCCAGCAGGGGGAGGCTGTTAATCCGCATCTGTCCCTTATGGAGCAGCAGGTTTGTTTGTTATCTGACATCACTTTTGACTCTCTGTCTGCTGCTGCTGCCATTTATGGCTCCATTATATCTGCTCGCCATAACATCTGGATGTGTTCCTGGAAAGTGGACGCTTCTCAAAAAATCCCTTCTGTCCCGCTTGCCCTTTGATGGTGCTAAATTGTTTTGGTCTCTGCTTGAGGATCTTCTTAAGAAGTCTGTGGAAGGTCGTTAGCTTCTGACACCTCTTTGGCCTCCTCTGAGGGGTGGGGGTTTTGGCTACAGGCGTGCTTTCGGAAATTCCCCCGTCTGCTGTGAGGGGTTCCTCCCAGCCCTTTCGTGGGAGGGGTCGTGGCCATGGCACCCCCTTCTCTGCCAAGTCCCGGCAACAGCCTGCTGGTGCTGCCCTCCCCGATGCCTTTGCTAAGTCCTGACTATCTCACGGTGGGCGGCCGGATTGGACTGTTTTCTTTCGCTTGGCCTCACAACCTCACCGATCCATGGGTTATTCGCCAGGTAGTAGATGGTTATTCTATCATCTTCTCTTCTCCTCCACCATATTTTATTGTTCCCACTCCCACTCCCGGAGATGGGGCAGGGTTGCTACTCCCTGATGTTCCTGGGCCTTCAGGGGACTTTCGCCCTATCTTGGACCTCAAGGCCGTGAATCTTTATGTGCCTTAGCAGAAGTTCAAAATGGTGAGTTTGCAGCCGATCCTGCCCCTTGTTTCCTCTGGGGCCTTCCTGTCGTCCTTGGACATTTTGGATGTTTATTACCATATTCCTGTGCATCCCCTCTTCCAGAGATATTTGCGGTTCTTTGCCCTGGGTCAACACTTCCAATTTTGTGTTCTCCTCTTTGGGTTGGCTTCTGCCCCTCGGGTATTTACTAAGGTCTTGACTCCCCTGGTGGGCCTTTTGCATGCTTGAGGGGTGTTATTGTTTTCTTACCTTGATGACTGGTTAATATCTTCCTTGTCTTTTCTTAAGGCCCTGGACGATTTGGCGCTGGTGCGGCTTTGCCTGGAATATCATGTGTTCTTTGTGAATATCAGCAAGTCCCACCTCATCCCTCCTCAGGAACTTCAGTTCTCTTCAACACCAGGTTGGGGTTGGTGTTTCTGCCTCCGGATCGCCAGCTCCGTCTCCGGTCTCATCTGGAATCCCTCTTGTCGACCTCTTCTGCCTCCACACGGACCTGGTTGCGGGTTCAGGGGGACATGTCTGCCTCTCTCTTCCTGGTCCCTTGGGCTCGCAGACACTACCATCTGGTGTATCACCTTCTGTCCCACTGGGATCCGGTGTCCCTGGACTACGAGGCCTCTGTTTCTGTGACTCCAGCCATTTCTTTCCTGCTGCAATGGTGGTTGGTGCCGAAAAACCTGGCAAAAGGGGTACCCATGGACCCTCCTCTTCCCTTTACCCTGACTACCGATGCCAGTCCTTGGGGTTGGGGGGCCATCCTCGGAGTTCTTTCTGCTCAGGGTGCTTGGTCCCCTGCGGAGAGCTGGATGTCCTCGAATTGGAAAGAACTGGCTGCTGTGTTCAAGGCTCTCGTGCACTTTGCTCCTCACCTGCAGGACATGTGGGTTCAGGTCCGGACAGACAATCAGGTGGCTCGTGCCTACTTGAACCATTTGGGGGACACTTGCTCTCCTCTTTTGGCTGTCCAGGCGGATCAGATTGGGTCTTGGACGGAGGACAATTTGCTGGGTCTGACGGCTATCTATCTGCCGGGGAGGGAGAATGGGCATGCGGATCAGCTGAGTCGCCTTCTTCGGTCTCTCTGTCCCTGTCTCCTCTGGTCTTTCGGGAACTTTTGGAGAGGTCGGATGCCCTGGTTGGATCTCTTTGTGTCCTCTCAGGATGCTCTTCTGCTGAGGTTCTGCACCCTTCTGCCTTTCATGGAGTGGATGCCCTGAGTTTCCCTTGGCCTTAGGGTCTTCTCTATGCCTTTCCTCCTTTTAAACTTCTCAGCAGGGTTCTGGTAAAGATCAGGTCGGAGAGGGTGTTGGTGCTTTTGGTGGCCCCCCTTTGGCCTCGCCAGTCTTGGTATCCCCTCCTTCTTCATCTGGCGGTTGCTCCTCCATGGAGGTTGCCGCTGTCCCCTTGTCCTCTCCACTTTCCTCACCTGTCTTGTCAGGCTCTCAGCCAGTTGGCGTTGGAGGTTTGGAAATTGAAAGGCGTAGGCTAGTTTCCTTGGGTTAAACCTCTGCTGTGGCGTTGTCTATCCAAAATTCTCAGAAGGACAGTACCCTTAAGGTCTACGACCGTCACTGGCGGAATTTCTCCGCTTGGTGTTCTTCATGGGGGTTTCTCCCTGATTTCTGTGGAGGGGGTTCTGTTCTTGAGTTCCTCCGGGATGGGTTTTTGCTTGGGCTGTCGCTCTACTGTCCGCAGCCAGTGGTCCGTCATTAAGGCTCTCCGGGGGTCCTCCCTCGTTCCCTTTGAGTCCTCGGCTCCGCGCCTTCTCCGCAGTTTCTTTCTACGGCGGCCTGTCGTTGCTTCTCCTGCCCCTCCCTGGGATCTTCCCTTGGTCCTTCATGCCTTGCAGGTTTCCCCTTTTGAACCTCTGCCTTCACTCTCTCTGGAGTTTCTCACCCTGAAGGTTTGTTTTCTGGTGGCCATTACTTCTGGGCGACGTTTGGGGGAGCTTGGTGCCTTGCTTTGTCATCCTCCTTTCTTACGTATTTTCCCTGACAAAGTGGTCCTTCGTCCTGACCCAGTTTTTCTCCTCAAGATTTCCTCGGCTTTTCATTTGTCCCAGGATATTGTCCTTCCTGCCTTTTTCCCTTCCCCTTCTTCTTCGGAGGAGATTCAGCTCCATTCCCTGGATTTGACCAGTACTCAGGTGATTTACCTGGAGCGTACTGACTCCTTTCGCCAGGTGGATTTTTTGTTTGTTACCTTTGGTGTTACCCGGCAGGGTCATTGCCCTACCATGGCCACTCTGTCCCGTTGGGTTTGTTCTACTGTCTCCCTGGCCTACTGGCATTTGGGGGGTTCTCTTCCCCCAGTCATTCAGGGTTGTTCCACTCGGAGTGTGTCTTCCTCCTGGGCTTTCTTTAAGGGGGCCTCCTTGAAGGATCTTTGTGCTGCGGCAACTTGGTCCTCCCCTCACACTTTCATCTCCCATTATAAGTTGAGGATGGGGGAGGTTTTTTCTGGGAATTTTGGTTCCGCTGTCCTTGCGGCTGTCCACTGTGTGTACTTGTCTGCATTAAACTGTTTTTTTTGGCATCCTGGTGTCTGTTTCTTTGTTCGTCTAGTGCTTGGGTATAAGCGTCTTGGTGACTGTGACGAGGAAGACGGAGGAGGATGGTAATGACTCGGTTACTTACCGGTAATGTTCATTACTCCGAGTCATAGTCTTCCTGGTCACAGTCATATTGCCTCCCGCCCGCCCTTATGGGTGCGGGGGACGAAAAATGTTTTACTTTCCTTTGGTTTCTGCTTTGTATTTCAGGATGTTTCCTGTGTTGGTCCCACCCTTATAGGTCAGTTGGCAGGTACTTCCTGCGAGGCGGCCATATTGGGGAGGACCTTTAAATTTATGGGTGAATGCTGTGCCTGGAGCATGAGTGCTCCTTGGTGACTATGACGAGGAAGACTATGTCTCGGAGTAATGAACATTACCAGCAAGTAACCGAGTCATTCTTCTAGGCTACCGCCAGTGCCGCAGAGCAGAAGCATTTACCAGCGTAAACTCACCGCATATGCCCAGCCAGACAAACAGGGGAGTGAGCATCAGGGTCTACCCCACTACCCTCAATAGCCTACCCTGAACCCCCACCCAGAAGGGCCTCGCCCACGGGCACCTCCAGAGCATGTGTATCAGTGTACCCTGCTGTCCACTGCCCCTCAAGCAACTATCCGACTCACACCTCCCCATCGCCTGGAGCTGAGTGTGCTTGAAGTATGCCCGGTGAAGCAGTTTTAACTGAATAAGCTGAAACCCCGCCCAGATAGCAAACTACTGGCCGCACTCACTTATCGTCTTCCAAGCAGCCCAAATCATCCTTCGGGCACTCACGCAACTGCTGTAGTAGGGCCCTCGTATTGCTGAGCAGTGTAAAGTAGAGCTGCGAGGCTGCATGAAGGCAAAGCAGAGCGGCCAATGCCCTGTATTCCAATAGGCCCTCATCGTCTAACTCCTGCAGACAGGCGATACTGCATCTCAAGCTAGTCCTATTCTGCAAATAGCGCAGAAATTGCCTCCCCCGGCATCTCGTATTGGCTCTGTAGGTCTGTGAAAGTCAGCCATTCCTTGTCTTTCCAAAAGTCCCCCAACTTGGAGATGCCAATCAAATCCCAGCTTCTGTGTCACATGACACCTTGCAGAGCATCAACAATGCCCCTGAGACCCAGAACGGCATCTCCAGAGTTAACCGGCCCACACAACCTGCACATCACTCGCTGCCAGGTTAGCACCACTGCGGCAGTCAGCTCCAGAAGGGTCAATACCTCCCCGTTCAATGGATCCACCTCGAGAAGCCATATTGCTCCAACGCCTGCCCATCGGGCATCAGAACCGTCTCCCTCTGATCCACTAACGACCAATCATTGACCAGAAACATGCAGGCCGCGCAGTAACTCAACTGCAGATCCGCAAGGGCGATGCCCCCATCCACCGAAAGCAGCACCAATGTCCCAAGAGTGATTCTCGGGGCACCCCATCCCAGAGTAGAGCCCAAACCTCTGCCTCCACTGCGTGAAAAAACAGGTCCGGAACTGTGCAACTTACTGTTGTGTGGAGTTTACCACACCCTGTAAATACTGGGTGTGATAAAGTCAGCAACCTTTGTTTCATTTTGGCAGGTCCAATCGGAAGAAAAATGAACAGGGAAAAACAGTAAGATATTCACCATGACACGCAGATTTTAGTGTGGTAAATATCCGTATGTTATTGCCCAAAAACTCAAAGTAGGTGCAATAAATTGCACCTGATAAATTACGAACCCTATGTAATCTGGTTTTATCAGGTGAGATAAATAGCACCTTTGGTCTTTGGCACTTGTAATCAAGGCATAGTGGCTGATGGTTGTCACATATAAAACAAAAAAAGCAATAGAAAAATCTCATAAGAGGCTGCTAACCGGGCAGCTCTGAGGTATTCTCAATTGGCCAAAGTTTCATAGCACGGTTTATATTTTACTGATGGTTTTCATTCCTAGTTTTGCATTCCACAAGGTCTCTTTCTTTCTTGTCTTCTGTTTCTTTCATTTTCCGGACACAATGCTTACTACTTCCCATAAACCTTAACTTATGGTAATTTTGCTGAGATGTTCTGTTTTGATCCACATGCCTTTGATCTCGCCTGTCATCTTTTTGTCCTTGAGACACCTAGAAGACACACTTCACAGACAGCTGCCCAGTTATGGTTTATTTCCAAACATGAATCTTCTCTTGATAACTACAGGTGTGCAGATTACAATTTTCCACACCTGTCTGCACATGCTGTAATGTTCTGCCAGTCCAAGGCCAAGGGATGAAGGTCACTTATACTTGGAACCTGTTAATGCCTGCTCTCTGGTAGGGCTGTATCTGACAGCAACAAAGGGTTCCAGCCACTATCCTGGCACTGCCACCAGTCAGAACCTGAGCCTGGGCTTTCGGCTGAGAGTTAGGTGCCTTAATCCCCTCTGCCCTTAAGTTTGTGGGTAGAATGGGTGGCGATGGGTAGATGCTGGGGGTAAAGGCAGAAGGATGTCTGCCTAGGATGAAAGTGCATCTGGTTCACAGGAATCTGCACGTGTGTATAGTAGAGGTGGTCACAGAATTCCGCTCCGCCGGCAGAGTTCGCAGAGTTTTGTCCACTTTACGCTCTACGTTGTGCGTGCAGTTCCACAAAACTCCGCACAGTGATACGGAGCAGAGTTTTTTTCTCTTGCATGGGTCGCCAACATTAAGTTGGCAAGAGCCACCAAGAAAAATTGCACACTAGACGTCATCTTGGCGAGATTTCTCAATGCGGACAGTCACGGCAGCTCACAACAGCTCAGATAAAGAAATCTGCCACTCGCCTTGAAGAAGCTGCTGCTCGAGTAGAATATCTGCTCGAGTAGCAGAGAGAACCAGCGTCCTCTGGTGCTATGCGTAGTGCCATTCATGGTTATTTTACAGCGCAGGACAAACTCCCAGGGCTACAAATCAGTGCGAGCAGCATGACTTACCACATTTTGCTGCTCGCAGAACTCCGTGGAGCACGGGGGAGTTTTTTCCGCACTTCATGGAGTTCTACGGAGCAGAACTCTGCAAACTCCTCCCAGGCCTAGTGTATAGCAGTGGCATCTCTGTAAACAATTTTAGGGGGCAAACAATTGGGCCCACCTATAACATATAATTGTCAATCATGAAGAGTGTGCTTGGCTAATGCATATATGCGTTGGCTACCTATAAATTATAATATATGAGTGTGGTTCTAATAAAGGCTGTCAGAGGGAGGAAACTTAATACCAGTGCAAGTCCTGCATCACTTGTTGGTGAGTGCGCTCTGAGGCAGGTGATGGATCTGTAACTGCGGAAAGATGAGCACTATACTTCCTTCTTGTATGACCCCTGTCTTAGGGTCCAATATCTCTTCTATAGCCATCAGACATGGAGAAAATGGGAGCCACAGGGAGAAGCCTCTCCTGAAATGCAGACATCATGGGTACTGGCATTCTCTGCCCCTAGGGGCTGATATTAAGAGGAATATTATGTAACCACCATTTCTAAGGGTGGATGCTTACTTCATGTATGATTTACTAAGTGCATTAGAACTGCTTCCTCAGTGTCACTTAAATTTATCTAATTCACGCTTTATAATACACAAGGATATATTTTATTTATATATATGGATGTGAATCCCGTACTTTTCTTTTTGCTGTGGCATCACGTTAGCATAGCGTGTACACAGAGGGCTAGGACTGTCCCTGACAACGTGAGGTCCAGGACCTGTCTTGTGACCTGGAGAGCACAAGCTTGTCCTCATAAGTGACAGTGGAATACTGTCCTTGTGCAAGCTGTAGCACATAAAGCAGTGCTGGCGGCATACTGTGGTTTGTGATTTATTGTGGACCAGCATTTTAAATCTGTGTCAGGGAGATTGACCTAATGGCTCCTCTGCTATAAAGTTCAGCTGTTATGTGAAACTCAGAACCTTGGGCTGACTTCCAGTGTTGTATGTCAAGTGCTTGTGTGCGCACAGTGAGCCTGTGATTCCTGTGTTGCAGTGGGAGTGTGTATGTGTGTGTGATTACTGAAGCCAGTGGGATCCTTTTTTGGGTGCCCCTGATTTAGAATAACACAAGAAGAGGGACGAGGACAGTTTCCCCAGACAATGGAAGTGCACTGCCTGGTTCCTGTGGCCATCAGGTGGAGATCCAGACCCTTCAATGAGGAGGATGAAGGCAGGTCACCTTTAGAAATTCAGAGAAGAGTTTGTTAGCAAGGGACTGCTGTTTAGTTCTTCCTGGACACTGTAATTCAACAGATGGTAGGGGTGAAGGGTAGGGCAGCAGTTTCTGTTTTTTAATATAAATTAGTTTCTAGGCCAGGCCTGCCCTTTTGTCTGATCACTGCTTCAGACAGGCTGATGACAACCAGGTGCAAAGAGCTTACACTTTATTGTGCCCAAATTCTGGATATTTCTACTTGGTGCCAGGCCCATTGGCAACTAATGCATGAGGTCATCTCTTTGCACAAAGGATGTGTTTGGAGAGTAGTCTGCAAATGACATTTGAAATAGAACTAAACTAAATCTTTTATACACATCATCTATCTAGACAATGTATATAAAGGTGGGATGCACATTGCCACCCACTTTGTTCCACTTCCAAGTTCTTATTGTCTCAGGAAGGATTGCTCCACAGAATACCTAAAGAATTCCTCTGTAACCAGGTCTGGTGTCTGCTTGACAGCTAGTCTTCCAGTGGTGAGGGGACCTCACCTGAAGTCTGCACTTTCTGCCAGAGGAGCTGAGGGCCTGTCTAGTGCCCAGACGTATGTCTTCCTGCTGAGAAAAGGAAGGTGTGTGCCTGGCCGTGCAGGAGAAGAGACTATCCAGAAGAACCCCAGCATATTCCTGGCAGGAAGACATCCACAGAAAGTAAACATCAATGTAGAGCGAAGCCAGGAATGATCCTTAACGAGAGTGGGTGTCCGGTGTCTGCACAGTTCTTGCTGAGATCTACTCCTAAGGCTTCACAAAATTGAGTGTGGCCGATGGCAGCTACTACAGGCCGCCAGCTGGTGCTGCTAAAGCCAGAAAGAAGAATGGATTCCTGGTGAGTGCAGCCCGGTCAGGGTGTGTGGCTGCAACAAAACATTGCCACTTAAGGAAGCCAATCAGCGTGGGAGGCTTCAACTGCTGGAGAAGCCTTGAACTGATTTACAGACCGGCCATGCTGTGAGGGTCCAACAATGCTGAATGCTAGCTTGAATGGCTGCACATGCCGGGAGAAGCTGTGCCGTGAACCCCAGACTTTCCACGTGGCAATCATCCATTAATGAGGGTGCCGTGAAGATGAAAGGCGGAGACCTTTCCTGTCACATAACCCAACCCTGAACAAGCGCAAAGTGCTACTTTGATCAACTGAACAGTAAAGGTCATCAAAGAAGTCTCCCTTGCAGGGAACCCATTTGGTTTATAGAAGAACCCTCACCCACCAACCTAGTTTAGTGGCCTGCTCCATCACTGGGTTCCCACCCAGGGGGCTTCGACATCTGATTACAGTGGAGCTGGTGTTTGTTTCTCTTTTTGAGAGGGTACGTGAATACTGTTAGAATGAGAAATTTAAAACTACCTCCAGGGTACCAAATTCTTTATTATGTGGTCCCTGGGGTAGAGTTAAAAGAAAATTATTGGACATAGGAGAAAAACCTATGATAGAACGAGGAGCTGTATGATCAGCCCAGATTTTCTCAGTAACAAATCCTTATTTTTTTTTTAACTGTTTTTATTAAACAAAAAAGGTTTTGGTCATCGCTTACAATTAATCATTGGTCGCAGCAGTATCACACATTTTGAAGTCGAGCAGTTACATAGCATATGAAGGTACATAAAGCAGGACAAGAGGCTCACTGGTCATACTTATCAAGGCGATAGCAGTAAGCAATACATTTTTTAACTTCCACCCTATTGACCTGTGCAGCTTGAATTGCCTCTACAACGACTCTGTTAAATCTCTAAACAAGACAATTCATATGTGGAGAGTACAATGCAGTTTTTATGTATCTCAAACCTCTATCACAAAGAAAACATTCAAAGTCATGCAAAGTTAACTGCACACCATTGTCAGAAACAATGCACTCAGGTAACCCTTCTTTTTAAAATCATTCTTTAAGAAAATCTGTTATTACCTTGGTAGTGGGTTGAGAAATCCACTTGTACTCTTGCCATTTAGAAAAATTGTCAATGAGTACAAAAACATACAACTTACAGGATGAAATGTTTTCATAAGGACTAAGGAGATCCACAGCCAACTTCTGCCAACGGCTGAGCAGGAAATTCACATACACTATAATACACCCAGGAGAGAATTAAAGAGCTGTCTGAATTGGCACATAAAGAACACTGCTTGACAAATGAAGAAATTTGGCAATCCATGTAGGTCCACCAAAACAACTCTGTAACTCTGTTTTTAGTGCCAATTTCACCTTCATGCTCCTCATGACACAGTTCTAAAATGGTATGTCTGCGTGTTTTGGGATGTACAGTGCGATCATCTTTAGTAACAATGCCTTCAGAGTCAGACACAGCATCCTTAACCTTCCCAAAAACTTGCATCTCAGAAGATAACCGATTCTTCCTAAGCCAACCTTTATTAGTAAAATCAACACTGTGCGATACCCTGTTGGGTAGCTTCCAACCATCTGTTCATGGACAATTTTCCAATCCATTTACCCAAAACATCCTCCACCGTGGCAACTACACACTGCTTCACCAAATCCGGAATATCCACATGACAAGGTTCAGGCAACCGGGACAAGCAATCAGTAACCATATTACAAGGACCTGATATATAATTGGACGTGAAGTTGTATTCCTACATCTTGTAGAAAATTCTGCCTAAACCAGCTGAAGCTTTACCAGTGCTATTACCATTTAATAACGACAAAAGGGGCTTGTGATCAGTCTTCACAGTGAAACTTTTTCCACCCCAGGTAGATCTTAAAACGCTCAATACTCCAAGCACAAGCTAAAGCTTCAAGCTCTATGGTAGAGTTTTAATTTTCTGCTACAGAAAAAGGTCTTGAGGCAAACGCAATGTTTTTTTCTGTATTTCTAGCTCAACAAAACTCCTAAACCATCCAAACTGGCATCGACATTGAACACATACTGTTCCTCGTAATAAAAAGGAGACAAAGCAAAGGGGCAGCATTGATAATTGATGACTTGATTTTCTCAAAACTATCCTGTTGATCACCTGCCTAATAAAAACATTCACCCTTCTTGAGTAAAACTCTGAGTGGTGCAGCAATCTGAGAAAATTGGTTAAAAAATTTGGAATAGAACTCACAAGGTTCTAAAAATAATCTTAACTGATTCTTGTCTTTTGGAGCAGCCATGGCCTTAATGGAATCAAGAAATTTGAGTTCAGGACAGATACCTTTAGTAGAAATAACATGGCCTAGATACTCAACCTCCTGGGTGAGAAACTCACATTTCTCCAACTGCAGAGCCATCCCCATGTCATGTAGAACCGTGAAAAACACTGGATAACTTAGTATTATGTGTCTCCACGTTTGAGCAATAATCAAGATGTCATCTTGGAATTCGATGACACCCTCCATCTCACCAAAAAGAGAAAACATAAGCTTTTGAAAAATATATGCTTCGGGTGCTAATCCGAAAGGCATCCGTATGTACCTAAAAGTCCCATACGGAGTGATAAAAGTGGTCAGGTGCCTATAATCCTCTTCCAACTCTATCTGATGGTAGGCAGACCTGAGATGTAGGGTGGTAAAGAATTTGGTTCCATGAATCTGAGCAAGTATTTCTTGGATCTTGGGAAGGGGATGACAATCCACAAAAATCAGTTTTTAAGGGATCTCAAGTACACACATAATCTTAACAAGCCAGATTTTTTCCTAGCAAGAACAATGGGAGACACCTACTCTGAATTATCAACCACTTCAGTGACATCATCCTTAAGTAATTGTTTGAGTAAACTACTAAGTTCCTTCCTGTCACTTAATGGAACATCCCTAAGTTTGTGTCTGACTGGACAAGATTCAGGCTTGAGAACAATTCTGTGTGAAAAACCCTTCACCATTCCCTAAACCTGGACCACACTAATTGCCAGGGCCAAGCACCCCCGGTGCCTAATGGGGCAGTGGGCACCCTATGAATTTACCCCAGTTAATAGTGATGCCAGAGAAGAGCCCGAACATGTGCAGGATGTCCATAACCCTTGTCAACGAGTGGTCCTGTTGTGCCAAGTAGAGCAGGACCTTACTGCCTCTTTGTCTGGGTTTCTATGTTGATGCACGACGTCATCAAAGTCATGTTGTGCCCATCGGCTGATGTAAGAGTGTAGTCCTTCTTCTATGTTTGCTAAATGTCCCGTTTTTTTGGTTTTCAAAATGTGGACATCCCACTTACATGGAATGCGGTTTGGTGTTGTATATGAGCAACCAGAGTGGCTTGTAATGGCAGGAAAGAGGGTGAGAGGCAGAATACATGCACTCTACCTTAACTGTTAACAGTTTTTGAATAGTTTGCTGTAAAAAAATACCCAGGAGTGACAGTTAATGTCATGAACTGGATACAGGCAATTATAGCAGGTGCTCTAAGTAATCCCCAGAGTTAAAGGAAACAGAAACGAGAGTCGTTATAAATGATCCCAGAACTCATCATGCATAGAAGAAAATAAGAGGGGAGAAGGAGCAGTCCACAGGAGTGCTGTGAAGTTGTTACAGGAATCAAGAATAAAGGCTCTCCACAGCCTGTTCAGGAGTGATATTGGAGAGACCCACTGACCAAGCATGGCATAGTCAGCCTGGATAAATGTCCTGTAGGGTACATCCATGAGTGACAGAGGAGTGTCTTACGGCATGTTATTGGTTCCAGAAAGCCTATTCCATCCACCCAAGATTTCACTCCGACATACTTTGTATGCAGGCGGCCATCAAGCATGATCAAGGCAACTGGAATTATGCACCAGGGTAGCACCAATTTATTTGGCAGGGTTTACTAAATTATGCAGCAAGAAAAGGCAAATTATGTGGCATAATGCCGTACATTTGTTTAATAATATTGCTTATTTCATTATTTTGTCATTTTTACACCTGGTAATACTGTCTGATCAAAGATTTCACTTCATTAGTGCCAGTTTAACAACCAAATGCAGAAATTGGCAACTGCAAGATGTCCAGTTAAACTTTGCAAAGGGCCTTCCACTGTGTGGAAACAAATGTTGCCAAGTTTTTAGTAACTTTTGATCTATTTGAGCTTGTAGCAAAAAAATTGTTGTAAAAATCTGCAGGTTATGCAGCAGATGATGCATTATGTGGCAAATGTGGCAAAGCTATGATTATGCAAAAAAAAAAGCCACAGCTTAGGAATCGCATAATTCCAGTGGCCCTGAGTATGATCTAGGAGTCTGTTTATGAAAGGTGAATCTCAGTCTATAGGCATGCACAGAAGACAAGCATCAGGCTCTGGGTACAGGCAGCAGTAACCCAAGGTCAAGGTCAGGGCTGAACTGGGAACCCAAAGCAGCCCTGACAATTTTGTCGACCAGCCCCTCACCACCGCCCCCCCCTCCTCCTCATCCCCCCCCTTCCCTCCTCCCCCCGCTGCTTTTGTTACTGGGCGTCAATATAGCAGCACCACTGCAAAACGGGCCCCAGCAACAAAAACTCCCCCCACCGCTGCAAAATTAGCCCCCACCCTTCCAGCCTCCCGGGGAAACGCCGATGCCCGCTGTGACCAGTCCGCCCTGGTCATGATCAGGTGTGCCAGCCCATGAACAGCTAATCTAGACGGAGCAAGACACCACATTTCGCAGGTCGTTGATTCAGTCTTCGGTCACTAAGTACCTAACGCATGAAAATAGTTCATCCCTTTGTCGAATAGGATTAGCAGTGCTAGGCAGGTTTAAAACTTGACTTGCTAGGGTCCACTTAATAGCAACAGAGGAGGAACCCAAAGATGTGCACTAGATGTAGACAGCCACGATAAATGCTCTATAGGAGCCACAGGGGAAGAGCCTATGGCCTGCAATGGATGCAGGCTTCCTGGCCAGGCAAACGTTGCAACCGCAAAAACAATGAAAGGCTGAAAAGGCTGAATTCAAGCCTCTGCCCTGTAAGATTAGTACTTATTTCTGCCGCAGGCACATATACGGATATACCCTGACTGATTAACGTAGACAAGGTTTACAGAATATATGCATTAAAAATTAATAGAGATTTGATCTAAAAATCCAGGTCTGTTACAGAGAACAATTGCTGTTGCTCGCCTCCAACCTGCCCAGCGGTGTACACGTTCATAGTCCAGGCACTCAGATGTAAAAGATATCCCTCCTGGGTGTGGCGCCCAGGTGAGCACAGCCTGGATAAGTTGACACAGAACACTTGACACCCCCGCAATAAAGAGATTAAATGCCCTGTAATGCAGACACCTGTTCCTGCCAGTCACAATGTGTCAACAATATTCGAACACTTGTCCTTCTCATGGTGTGGTTGTGTTGAGTAGGAAACGTCCCAAATGAAGGCCTCGAATGTTTCACTGATTTAAAAGAAATGGGACCAGGGGTCTCAAAATTATTATTTCTGCCCAGAGACTTCATGTGCAAACGAATGCCCGGGTATTTGGACAAAATATTGAGTCCAAAATATCATGCGGACAAAATATAGTCAAGATGAATTTCAGGGACAAGAATATTATGACAGTAAGTTTCTATGGGTATGCAAGATTTTACAATACTTAACTCAACATATATGTACCTTGACAATATATATCTTCATGGTACAAAGATGTGGAGTTAAGAATCCATACTTTATTCGCACTTACCTTCTCGATATTTTGATCCTCTCTTTTTTTGATAAAATATTCAGTACACACAATATTTTTGTCCTCGATATTCTGTTAGTGAACCCGAGCCCTGTGAAGTCATTTTTTAGGTCTCGCATAGCGTTGCAGCGCATCGCGCTGCATCACTTTGTGAGGCATGCAGTATACACTATAGCTGAGGGAAGCTCCGCCCACTTTCCATTCATAATTTTCATTGGCTTCAAGCATAAGTTTGGCATTGTGATTGGTTTTTGGCTTCTAAGTCCCGCCTCCTGATGGCCATGTCGTCAGTTTTGTCCTTCCGAGGCTATCAGCCCCTTTACTTTAAAAATCGTTTTGTTCCCCTTCTTCTCCCCGTTCCCTTCTGCAGTCTGTAATTTTGTTGACCACAACCACCCCACTACCCCCTCCCAATCGTGCCTTCTTTTATGACCGCACTTCTGTTTAAAATGCAATAGGGCTCGTGTAAATACGAGTCCTATTGCATTTTCAGTGCTTGTTTGTTTTCTGATTGGTGGCTGAATTTGCACTCTTTGTCTCGCATGCGTGCGATGCCTTACATCATACGCATGCGTGACAAAATAGTGACGATTCACTCTGGGAGGCAGAGACAGCACAAGCAGCAGCCGGCATGGCCAGTCACCGGTTTACTCTCCCTCCCATTGTCCGTGCCTTCAGGCTTGACTGCTGACAGACCAGGTAGGACTTCAGAGCGTGCACCAGACTCTTCGCTATTTGTTGAATATCAAATTAAATTGAGACTGACTGTTGGAGGCATTTGACACGTTACTACCGTAAGCTTTGAAACTGCTATTACTTTTGATATTTTCTGCTACTTTTGTGCTTTATGTTCTACCACGGCGCTTGCCTTAACTTAATATGCAGGGGCGCCACGCTTGGAGTTCTAGCTCCTTAGGCAGTGGCATCCGGGACCCGGCTGGGCAGGCTCCAGGCCTGCTCCCTCGACGACGGGCCACGGCTGACACTCTCCCCGTGTGTCTTTATCTGACTGAAAAAACAAGACACAGCCAATTACTCTCCGCTGCCGAGCTAATCCAGTTTGTGTTTATCCACAGAGCAGCGGGCGCTGCCAGACCTCAGCTGGCGGAGATCTGTGCTTTAAAATGGCACCGTTGCATAGTCACGCTAGAAACGCAGGTGTTCTAGCTACCCGCTACCGTAGAACATAGTTTGCGAGGCCGGTGTCACAAAGAGATGTTGGTTTGGGCTGTGATTTCAGATCGTGGTGTGTGTACTCTGGCATTGTTTGTATCGAGGGCAGGGCATACGGTATCTGTACTTTAGCTGAAAGTAGATGAAACCGATTTTATTTTAACTAAATTAACAGTGCAAAAACCCAAGTGAGTAGGTCACTTTTCACTGTGCGTTACTATTGGTTCCACCCACTGCTCATAGGTGGGCTCTAGATTGCACACTATAGTTAACGTAAGATCACACCTCCCAAGGGAAGGGTCACTACCCTCTGATCACTACTTCTGCCCAGATTTAATGTGACCACTCCAAAAGTGGTAGGTACCGCATGCAATACTGGAACTTGCCTGCACTTACGTGTGTGTGCAGCTGCGAAGTTGTGGCGAGAGGATTTTGAGCAGCCTCTGTATACACTGTTGTCACTGTAAACTTACCACATAGGCCACACTGCACTCATATCTTCCGTCCATCTAGAGATACCGTCTAATAATTAGGCGTCGTGTCACTCACTCGTTTGCTTTGCATTCGCGCATTAAAAATGCACAAAAGTGATGGATAGAGTGTTTGCATTAATCTCAGCCACCGGCAGTGACTCCAGCCACCATCCTTCTTTTGCCCCCCCATACCACCTAAGAGTAGGCCCAGCCATATGCAGATCAGTCGTGATACTTCTGCAATAGGAACAGTCCATGCTGGTGTGCAAAATAACGATGGACTGAGCTGCAGCTCGAGTGCCTGAGATTCATTCAAGCACTCCATCACATTCACACATTGGCCCAGCTATAGAACAACAGAGCTGTGCTCGGTACCTCGCATACATCACAACACTAGCCACCTAGGCCACATTACAGCACACAGTGCCAGAAATCAGTTGTATATGTGATTAAACGCAGTTCGTCTAAGAGTGCAGTTTGTAGGAAGTCTGCAGAAAGCATTGAACGTTATGTTGCATTGCTTGAAGGTGTTTTATATACCGCAGCATTAGCCATTTCAGTGACTGATTGGCCCTTTTAGGTATCTTTCAAAGGCCAGGTGGTGGTTGGGCCAGTTGAGGGAGCTCCCGTGAGGAGTTTGTTTTTGTGATCTGTAGCCCGTGCCAGTATTAGTACTATAAGTTAAGTTGTGATGTTTCACTGTTAATTGTTTTACCCCTGCAAGCTTGATGTTTTTCGCTATTTATACCTTCATAACTAGTTCATTATTTTTCCAGTAACTCTTCCTGTTTTTCATGCCTTTCATAAGTAACTTCTGGTTTTGTGTTACCATCACCAATGGCCGCATAACAACAAAACTTATAGTTCCAAATAGTTTAACACTTCATATTCTCTTGTGTCCTGTACCTACCGTGCCTAATACCCAATTTAATGCTGTGTTGGCTTTGTTGTAATTTGTCCTGGTGACCTACTGATCACAGCAGTTGTTAGCGGTGAGCATCTAACGCAGTGAGTCAGTTCTTCCAATTGGGGTAGGGTTAGTCTTGCGTGTTTGCAGAGTTGAAGGATATCTGTTCTTCCTCTGTCCTATTTCTTGATGGTCAGCGTGCAAGAATGTTTAGCCTCCATGATTCCTCCTGGGCTGGCAGCGAGTGACCGCACAGCAAGGTCTCAGAAAGTAGATGACAAATGTTTATGGACGGACATTCAATCTTCATTGCTTTCTCGAGCACCCTGACCAAGTCTAAGGCACTCTGACGCATGTGTGGTTCGATCGGTACCATTAATGCATTTACTGTTCCTATTATGCAGTTCTTTATTGACCAAGTGCTTTTCAATAGTCGTTTGCACTTTTCTGCCCTGTGTTAATTTAAAATGGAGTCATTTGTTTAGTGTTCAGTTCCCACAGACCCACTTTATAGGCAGGAATCTGTTTTCGATGCTTGAAAGGCGGTAAGGGACAAAGCAATGTGCCCAAGAGCAGACGGAGTAGCTCCTGAAGAGTAATAAAAAGGATTGGTTCCAAGTTCAGTTACTAACTTGCTGTGTTTGAAAACATGTATTAATCATTCTCCATTAAACTCACTTTACACACATATTGCCCCGTTTATATTTCTGTGTGGTTTGTCAAGCACGTTAGAATGTATCTACTAAGGGGAGACGCGCGAGCGCGCGAAACAAGATGGCCGCCGTGTAGAGAGCTCCGGCGTTTTTTCGCCCGTTTTTCATTAAAAACGACGATTCCTGTCAGTTTTTTACCACAAATGAGGTCGCTTAAATGCTGAGCATCTTACCTGTCGATTGCTGAGCTTTTCTTTGAATTTGGGCGCTGTTTGAGGCGTTTTCCAGTGTCCAGCCTCTGCCTCCAGCTCTCCCTTCAGGTATTCCCAGCTTTGTCTGTCAGGGGGCGGAGCAAGCATTCAGGAAAGGGCCTGGCTTGGGCCTAGCCACTCCCATAGCCTGTTATAGCTGCTGCACCAGCTTTAATAAGGATATTCTTACTGCTGCAGTATTCTTTTCCTTCATTTTTTCTGCGTTGTTGCTGTTATTTTTGCAATTTTGATATTTTATTTTATTGTTATTATTATTATCCTACTTTTGCTACCAAATCAACATCGATAATAAAAATATTCATCCTAAAAGAAAGCAGCAGGTTTCACCTCCGCCAATTAAATCAAAGGCGGTAGAATCAACAGAACCTTCATTATCCTTAATTTTGGAGGAAATTCAAGCGCTTCGTGTTAACACAGATGCTATTGCCTCAGAGATTAAAAATGTTCGAAAGGAAATGGCGAGTATGTCAATGAAAATATCTGATAATGCAATTAAAATACACGATAATAAGGCTAAGCTTGAGACTTTCACTCCTCTTGTAGCTAAAATATCTCCTTTGTCTACCCGGCTCCTAGAGATGGAAAATCGTAACAGACAATACAATTTACGCATTTTTAATTTACCAGAGGATGTGGAGAGTGGCAACTGTAGGTTGTATTTGGAAAATTTGATTCCTGGGCTTCTACAAATTAAATTTCCAGAAAAATTTGAGATTGACAAGGCCCATAGAATCCCTTCACATCGCAATCCTCAACATACCAAACCTCGTCAAATGATTTTCAAAGTCCTCAGACATCATCATTTGGTTTTGATTCGAAAGGCAGCACGAGAGATTCCTTCCTTAATGGTCAATGGGAATAAAATTTTTATTCATCAAGACTTTGCCAAGGAAACAGTCTCAATCCGCAAGGAATTTTCTACTCTTCGGCCTCAACTGCGAAGTCTTGGATTCAAATATGGTCTTTTTGACCCTTCAACAATGCGTATCTGGAAAGACAATCTGTCAAAATCTTTTCAACGTCCTGAGGACTTGCGTCAGTTTTTGGATCAACGTTCACAGCAATCCATGGATACTCATGACTCTAATACCTGATTATAGCTAACTTCCTTTTTGTTTTCTGACAGGTTAATGAACCATTACTACATTGGGCTCCAACGGTTAGGTCATGCTTGTTGAGCGTATGTGCGTCTCATCTTTGAAATTTTTGTACCCTGTTTGTCGTTTTCTCCTTTTTTTAATTTTTTCACCTCCTTTTACTTGTTCTGGAGCTACTATTTTCTCTCATTATTGTTCTCCTTCTTTTCTTTTTCTCCTCTTCTTGACTTTTTCTTCTTTCTCTCTTCATTATGGCTAATATCCACAATATTAAAGTTGTTTCACTAAATGTTAAAGGTTTACGTCATCCAGTTAAGCGTACAAAAATCTTATATTATTTAGGTAGTTGTAAGGCAGATATTTGTTTTCTTCAAGAGACTCATATAGATGACAACATCTTAAATTATATGAAAAAGAAATGGGTAGATACTATTGTTTCATCACCTGCAATTGGTAAAAAAAATGGGGTGGCTATTTTTGTTGCGAAAAAATTGCATTGCCAAGTCTTAAGCAAAATTTCGGATGCAGATGGAAGATTTATTATAGCTAAAATTAAAATTCATGATTCAGTCATATTTTTGCTCAATGTTTATGGTCCTACTGCGGATGACCCTCTTTTTTGGTCTAATATTACCACCGAGGTTCTAAAGTTGGGTAAAGTTCCTTTAATTGTTGGAGGTGACTTTAATGTTATTGCTGACCCATTATTGGATAGAATATCTAGTACTAAATTTCGCCCTCCTAAGGTTTTTCATGCTTTTAAGTCATTTATTCATAACACCAAGTTAGTTGACATTTGGCGTTTGCACTTTCCCACAGAAAAATGTTTTACATTTTTCTCTAATCCACATAATTCGCATTCTAGAATTGATTATTTTTTAGTCTCCACACAATTAGTCCAATCTGTTAAGACTCCTAAGATTGGTAATATTGATATCTCAGATCATGCCTTGATTTCTTTTGTTCTGAATTTAACTTCAACTTTTGCAAACCAAACTAGATGGCGTATGAATACTGGAATTGTTCTTAATGAACATAATAAGCCTAAAATCTTAAATGCTATTCAGGACTATTTTTTACTCAATCCTGAAGGTTCCACTTCCATGGTCAATAGATGGGACGCCTTTAAAGCTTACATTAGGGGTGTAACTATTTCAATTATGGCCTATGAAAATAAAACATTCAACGCACGTATCAGGTGTTTGGAAAAACAAATTGCGAAATTTGAAAGGCTTTTTATTTCATCAAATGATCCTCAATTTAAAGTCAAGCTACAAAAGCTTCGATATGAATTTAACTCAATCCTTAGTACTAGAGCGGGCATCCAAATTTCTAATTCTAAGGCTAAGTTCCGTTTTAATGCCAACAGATCTGGGAAGCTTTTAGCTAATTATTTACGTATAAAAAAAGATAGAACACAAATTACCTCAATTCATGGCCCTAATGGTAACATTGCAATATCTCATAATGATATTGTTAAGGAATTTTTGGATTTTTACTCTACTTTATATAATAAACCTGATCCTCATGATCCTTCCATACTGGACTCTTTTTTAGATACATGTGATTTGCCCAAAATCTCACACTCGGACAGGCTTAGGCTAGATTTACCCATTACTACTGAGGAAATTTTAGCTGCTATTAAATCCATAAAAAAAAAAAAATCCCCTGGCCCAGATGGTATCCCAGCTGAGTTTTATAAAGAGTTCCAGTCCCAACTTTTGCCTTATTTATTTCAACTTTTTACTTTTTTTGGTTCTTCAGGAACGATCTCAGGTTCCTTTACTGATGCTTTAATTATTGTACTTCCTAAACCAGATAAAGACCCCACTCTTGTTTCAAATTATCGCCCTATTTCCTTAATTAATCAAGATTGTAAATTGTATGCTAAAATACTTGCTTCTAGACTGTCCCCTATATTGGATTCTATTATACATCTTGATCAATCTGGTTTTATGAAGAATAGATATTCTACAAATAACACAAGAACCTTATTACACATTATTGAACAGAGTTCCACTTTAAGTTCCCCCGCAGGAATTTTGGCTTTAGATGCAGAGAAAGCTTTCGACAAAATCCATTGGCAATTTTTATTTCAAACCTTATTATCATTTAATTTTGGTGCTTCGTTTATACGCATGATTTCTGCTCTGTATTATGCCCCTACTGCTCGTTTATTTATTAATGGTCAAGTATCTAGTCAGTTTTCTCTTTTTAGAGGCACAAGACAAGGTTGTCCCCTCTCTCCACTTTTATTTCTCATTGGAATTGAACCTTTCCTTACTCATATAAGAAATTGTGTTAATATCAAAGGTATTCAGATTAAGGAGATTAATATCAAAGCTTTAGCCTATGCTGATGATGTGCTGTTATTTATTAGTGAACCTCTATCCTCAATGCCTGCCCTATTAGAAATTATTACAAAATATTCCATGGTTTCTGGTTATAAACTTAATATTAATAAAACTGAATTCTTCCCTTTAAACATTTTTTGTACTCCTGATATGTTACCCATGGCTGATATTGTGTGGCAAAAAGATAAATTAAAATATCTTGGGATTCTATTTGCGTCCTCCGTAAAAGCAACATTAACATTAAATAGTAATTTTATTCTGAATTATATCAAAGATAAAACGTCTAAATGGTCTTCACTTCACCTCTCTTGGTGGGGTAGAATGGACTCCATCAAAATGACTATTGCTCCTAAAATTTTTTATACACTTGCTATGATTCCTATTCAATTTCCTTTACAATTCTATAAAAACATTGATAGACTTCTCTCCAAATTTCTCTGGAATAATAAATCAACTCGTATTGGTTATAAAAAATTAAAAGTACCTAAATGCAATGCTGGATTTGGTTTGCCTGACTTTTTTCTATATCACAAAGCATTTATACTGAAACAAAGTTCCATATGGTTTTCTCCTTCCTCTTTAAAGAACCAACCTACATGGTTTCATATAGAGCAGTCTCTTGTGGATCCTTTTCCATTGACCACCTTGCTATCAATGTCCAATAGGTCAATATATGTGCATAAATCGGTTATTATTAAATCCACTAAACTCATTTTTAATGACCTGGATTCAATCTTTTTGATCCCTATGACTCATACTGAAGATATGTCATTGTGGCATAGTAATGTGATTAAATTGAATAGAAATGTTACTTTTTGGAATGCTTGGATTAAAGCTGGTATCTTTTATCTTAAAGATATCTATTTTGACAATGTTTTTATTTCTTTTGAAGCTTTACAAATGAAATTTAATTTACCTCAATCTGATTTTATTAAATATGAATCGTTATGTAATTCAATTTTAGACTCCTTCCCTCATGGTATTCCATTTAATGTTAAAGCAGATTTAGCACTATATATTCGAACTATCTCTACGTCATCACATACTGTCTCTATTTTATATAAAAAATTATCTAATTCTATAGGAAACAATCTAAATATTATTTCAACATTTTGGAATGATGAGCTTTCCCTTTCTTTGTCCAACGATACATGGACGACTGTTTGGCTTAATAGTATTTCAGGATGGCTGCCTGTTTCACTTTACCAAACCAATTCTTATATTTTATTTAATTGTTTATGGACCCCAGTGCGTTTATTTCGTGCTAAGCTGATGCAAGACGACATTTGTTGGCATTGTAAATTACTCCCTGGTTCACTACGACATATGCTTTTTGAATGTCCATTAATTTTTAAATTTTGGTCTGATGTTTGGGATATTATTCAACAAATATTTCATATTCATGATGTTATTTCTTACAAAATATTAATATGTAAAGCTGTTGATCTTACGCATAACTTAACTGAATTAGAAGGTAAACTGTTTAACTTCCTAATATCAGCTGCTTTAAAGTCCATTACATTTTGCTGGAAGGATATTTCGTCTTTATCGGTTCATGCTTGGTGGTCATGGGTCATTTTTACAAGAAGAGGTGCTCAATTATCCCTGAAAGGGATCAATCACAATTCTAATTTGTTTCACTCGTTTTGGTTACCCATAGATGTATACTTATCTTTATAATTGTATATGTATACTTGATTCACCGTTTTACAGTCATTCTATTTAACGCCTTATATGATGAATGTAGCTCCTTTTTCTAATAAGTTGACAATGCAATTTTTCATGGCTCCCTCCCTGCCCTTCTTTTTAGTTTATCTCCCCTCCTTCTAATTGATTATATATACATCTTTAACTATTGTATTTAGAATTGCTTTTAGAAATGTTTTATTTTATATAGGTATTTTCGCTTGTGATAAATTTTTTCTGTATTGTCTGTATTTGTTCATTCTTATGGAAAATCTAATAAAACATTTTGAACTCAAAAAAAAAAAAAGAATGTATCTACTAACCGAGCTATATACATGCACACGGCCGCACAAGTGAAATATTTATATATAGCACAGGTAACAACCACCACCGAGTTTTGTTAAACAGTGCCTCTAATGGAGGGACTATATTCCCTCCAATTAGTATTGAGGGAAGTCTCTGTCCTCTGTTGTCCGGATCTTGTAATGCTCCTAAACTGAAGTGCAGCGCCTGCTCTCTTTGCCAGTCCAATTCATACTGCCTTCAAAGCCAAGCACTGGTCTGCTTCTGGCTAAAACGGCCACTGTGCTCCTGAATAGACCAACACACTGCGAGGTTCAACCCTCGTTTGCTCACTTTTCTGCCACCCCAAAAAGCCTTTCTTGGTTAGGGGATTTTTCTAACAAACTCAATTCTTGCCATTGTAAAATGAAGAAATGCCCTTGATTTTGTGTAAACATCTGAGTATCCCCTGAGATGGCACACCTTGTACATTCATGAGAATTATTCCTCCCACTTCTACACATAAGGGGGGTGGTGGTACTGAACGTTGCCTCTCAGCTGTTACAGTTAGGGGGCATCCTGGAAAAAAGGATTTTAAATCTTTCAGCGGGGCCAAGGTGGTTATGAGCAAGCTGGGATCACAAATATACCCATTGGTAACAAGGTTTAGGCAGCATTTCTGCCTCCGTACCCACTATTGCAATAGTGCCTTTAGTGAACTAACAGGCAACAGCTGTATTGTGAACCCTGTATTTGGCCCCGATTCTTAGATACAGAGCAACATTATAGTCTTTTCAGTCAAACAGAATAGGTTTTTGTGCAGCTGGTATTCTGAAATAAAGTATTTGAAAGTCTTTTCATATGCAATAATGAAGAAAAAGGAGGATCAGTGAAATAAAATCTTTGCCTAAGATCACACAAATAGGTTAAGCGGTGAAGCGGCGATTAATCCAGGTTTTCTAGTTGTTCATTCCTCTCCCTCCCATCCATTAGCACCATCTAATACTGTGCTTGGCTGCTAGCTGAGGAGTTCAAACTCTCTCCTTATTGGTTTGAGACGAACGCCAACATGTTTCCTCCTAGAAGAATATCCCCTATAAATGTGCATTGTTCAAGCCCCCGTAAAATTTGTTAACACAAATGTCACTCCGCAGCACACACTTCCATGCCACACAATTTAACTCTACACATTTCCAGTCCATAACACATGATTCCACAACAAACAACATATTTCAACTCAACAACACAACTACATACATCCAATCCACACCACAAAATTCCATATCATGCCACATAATTCAACACACCACATAATTATACTCCACAACATACCACTCCACCACACAAAATCCCATTCCACATAATTACACTAACACACAATCCCACTATACATAATTCAAGTACACTTAATACCACATCATTACTATCCACATTTTTCCATTACACACCATACCACATAATTCCACTACACAAATCCATACCAGACAATTCCACCACAGACGATTCCCAAACTAACAATTCCAAGCTACATAATTCCACTCCACACACATCCACTCCAATCCAAAACACATGGTAAAACACATTCTCATTTACAACGCCAATACCTCTAACTCTCACAAATGCGAGACCAATTTGCATTGCAAATGCTTGTTTTCTCATTAAGTTTTGTTGCATAACAGTGAAAGCTTACAGTACAGACTCAAAAGCATACTTGGCGCATTGGATAAAAATATCGAGCATATCCGCGCAGAAAGCAAAAAAAAAGTTTGGCGCTTCCCCCAGTCTACAACCATCTCAGTAAGAGTGCAAGTCAAAGCAATACTTTACAACATCAGTCGACCCAGATCCCCTACCTCCTGGCCTCCTAGTGGCACACTTTCTACACAATTTATGCCGGCCCCTCTGGTGTGTTGGCAGCTTCCTTTCTCTGGCATGGGTTCCCAGTATGTATAGAGTTGTTCCTGACAATATGCAGCATCCTGTAACCATGCAGCGTGTGAGGGTGCTGGGCGCTAGCCCCAATGTATTGCTACTCTGCACTTTCTAGTAACAGCAGTATTGCCACCAGCCGGCGGCGCACCACAGGCACATTCTCGACATATCCCAGCAGGCATGTCACAGGGTGTTGCTCCAGGTGAGCCCCCATGATGCACCCAATCATTTCAGAAACCCTCCTCCAGAACTCCGCCACCCTAGGGCACTCCCAGGCTAAGTGGAGGAACTTGTCGCCCTCCGCAAAACAGCGGTTGCAATTTGATGTCTCACACAGCCCTATTGTGTGTATCTGAAGTGGTGTGCGGTATAATTTGTTGAGATATTTAAAGTGGCTCAATCGCACTCTGTAATTGGGAGATAAGCATTCTGTCTGCACACAGCAATGCGCCCATCTTTCTCCCGGGAGCTCGCTGCCCAGCTCCCGCTCCCGCTCCCACACCCACTCTTCACTCGCCTGAGAAGCGCCCTGCTGGGGGGTCTTCATTGTGATTGAGTAGATTCTGTCGACCAGTCTCCTCGGGGACGCAGTGGCATATAAGTGCTCCAACGCCTCAAAGGTCGGAGGGGGTTCAGGGAAAGTGTCATATGTCGCCCTGCAGGTCGCTCGCAATTGATAATATAGCAGTGTGTCCAGGGCCGTGACCGCCCGCGTGGCAAGGCTGGGCAGTGAGTCAAGAAACTGATCCCCGGTAAACAGGTCCGCAATAGTTTTGATTCCCAACTCAATGGCCCTACTCGCCGAGGGGTAAACAGTGGGTTTTCTGACAGCTGAGCCTATAGGGCATTTAGGACCTCAAACACTCCACAGGGTATATTTTGCCATGGGGCGCCTTATATTTGCCGAACACAGCTGTCCTCAATGGTAACGGCGCCACCCAATCTGTTTCCACCACAATGTGAGGCTAAAAGGGAGTAGAATGCAGCCAGTGGTGCGGGAAACTCGCCTGCGCACTCAGGGCGTACGTCTGCAGGCCCGGCGTTCCCATTCCACCACTCACCAATGGCAGTGTCAGTACCTCGTAACGCACCTTGGGCTGATGGCCCGCCCAGGCCAGTGCTATCAAATTCCACCGCAGTCTTTTGAAACAAAACGCACCGTGAGGGGAATAGGAATGTTTCTAAAGAGGTATAGGAATTTAGGGAGGACCACCATCTTCGCTATTACGATGCTTCCAGCAAGGGACAGCGGCAGCCTTGTCCAGACTGGTATGCGGAACTTGAGCCACTCGACGGCACACCATAGATCGCCCTCCAGAGCACCTCTACATCCAGGCTCAGCCAAATTAAATTCCCAAAAATTTGACGGGTTCAGTTGCCCACTTAAGTGGGTAGTCTGTGGGACAAGGAACAGTCGACTCAGTGAGTGGGAAAAGTACCGATTTTCCCCAGTTAATTTGTATACCTGAGCACCCTCCAAAGCGTCAAGGGTGAGAGATTAGTACAGGGATCACGCATATATAGGGTAACATCATCTGCACACAGTGACACCACCAGCCCTCGAGTGGCAAATCCAATTTTGCGTGATGTTGCTGTAGCCTGCCAGCCAAAGGCTCCATGATGACAGCGAAGAGAAGAGGGGACAGGGGGCATCCCTGCCTGGTCCCTCGGGTAATCTCGAATTTCTTTGATATTTTACCATTGAGGATCACACAGGCCATAGCCTGAGAGTATAGGAGCCGGATTTTCTGGATGAAGCCGGTGCTGAACACAAGTCTTGTCAAGAAAGTGAAGAGAAACTGCCACCCTAGCATGTCAAATGCCTTTGTGACGTCAAGGAGAGCCGCTACTGTTGGCATAGAGGGATGGAGGTGATGCATGACTGAAAAGGTGAGTCCCGTGCCCAGGTATAAAGACTGACTGGTCCGGGCAAGCTATCGGGGGCATGATTGGCAACAATTGGTTGGCTAATAGTTTTGCATCAATATTTATTAAGGAGAGGGGGTGGTAAGAGTCACATTGTTTGGGCGGCTTGTCTGGTTTAAGGATCTTGACTATTAGAGCCTCACGTAGTGATGGTGGAAGCAGGCCCACTGCCAGTGACTCATGTACATTTCAATAAGGTGTGGGATAAGCAGATCAGCATATTCTTTGTAGAAGGCAGGCATAAGCCCCACCCGAGCCAGGAGCCTTGCCAGTCGGTAGGGCAGCAATGACGCGAGCGATCTCTTCCGAGGTTATTGGTGCATCTAAGTGCTCCCTGTGGCCTGCTTCCGACCATAGTAGCTCTATAATGTCCAGGTATGCTTGTAATTCCGTCACGTTGGCGATCCCACCTGCCGTATTCAGTTTGGCGTAGAAAGAAGACATTACCTCAGGCAGTGCAGCCGGGGAAGTGACCATTAGGTCATTGAAGTATTTTAATTCCGCAACGTAGGCCGAGGCGTGTGGTTTGCGCAGTAGCACCACTAGGGTCTTTCCAGGTGTATCACCCTCCCCATATCATATTGCCGCTGCCTTCTTCCCTAGGTATTTTACCTCTCTTTCAGCCTCCTCAGTGTACTCTGATATCTTATTCTGGATATCTGCCAGTGTAGTTTGGTTGGGGTTAGCAACCTGCGCAAGCTCCAGTCTCTCAAATGTCGGCCTCTAACCTACTCAGTGTGTTCCTTATTGCTCTTAGCCCCCCTGCCTGTCTCGCAATACACTCCCCCTGTATCACAACCTTAAAGGCCTCCCATAATGTAGATGACGATGCCATCATGCCTGTATTGTTTGTAAAGTAATGGGCTATAGCAGTGTGGATTTTCTTCCTGAAACTCGGCGTCGCATAATGCATGCGGGGGCAGGCACCAGGAAAACATGCGTGTGGATGTCTGCGGTATTGTCCGTATCAGGCATAGTGGGGCATGGTCCGAGAGCATCTGTGGGAGATGGTCTACCGATGCCGTCCAGGTGATCACATCCCTGGTCATCAGCCAATACCAGGAGCCATGATATGCAGAACAACCAGTGCCACCTCTCTGTTCCCCGTGTGTGTCTTTCCAGATGCCCACTAACATATTATCCTCCACTATGGCCCTAAGTGTGCCCGCTTCCTGTGGGTGGTGCTGCCTGGCCCCGGATTGATCCATCTGTTTAGTGCCATATTGAAGTCTCCACCCCACATTAGTGCTCCAGGGGTACTACTCCGGACAATCCATGTCATACAGGTGACTTTAGCCATACAGCCCATGCATGCTATGGGCATATTGTAGTGTGAGGAAGTCTTAGACATTGCGCAGAAGGGGGTGCGGGCGCACTCGCTTGTGTCGGGGGGGTTGCAAACAGATTATTAAGCACACCTTTGAGCCCCGTGACCTGCAAGCCTTGTTTCCCATCCTGTGAACATACCCCACCCTCCCACACAGTACCCTGCAACATTAAAACATTGTGGAAAAACCCCAAACTCTCCAAACTATCCCTCCCTCCCTGCCCTCCCACACCAACTCCCCATTTAGGTAGTGACAGTCCACCCACCCTCCTCCCTACACCCAACTTGTTAAGACTTTAAAAATTACTAGGGAGGGGAGGAGCCTAGCGCGCAACCAAGATGGCCGCGTAGGTACAGGGCTCCCGAGGGCCTCCGCAACCTCCCACATCTATCCTGAATATATCCTGATTCTATCGACGGACTTCTACAGGCGAACATAAGCGGAGGTGATACCCGTTGTCCAAACTTAAATCGGACTTCAGGAACCGGGATAGCATCGACTTCAAGTTGGCGGCCTACTCCTGAACTTGCCCCAGACTCGAGTTGGCCTGGTGCCCGGGCAGAAAGTGAACAACAACGGCATGCATGACCCGGGCTGGTGCGCACCCCACACTTTCACTTTCGGTTTCGGGTCTCCTCGCTGAAACTGGTTGAGGGACCCTGGATTGTCAGCGCCACACCGATAGTGGGAAGATTGGGAATCCTGCCTGGATCTTGGACACTAGTCTGGACTACATTTCGTGATCGCCGAGGCTCATTAGATTGGATGTCCGGGGATTACTAATCGTGTTGGTGGACGACAACCTTGGTGGCCATCAGACAATGGCGGCTAGATCGGACGGAGATAAACAAAAATCCAAGACGACTAGGTGGGGAGGTTATACCCAAGCTAATAGCATGGACCGCTATGCTCAGTCAAAAGGATCCCCTAGTGGACTGCATAAGTCACCGGAGAGATCCAAGGATGGCCTGGGATCGTCCACAGAATTAACATTGCAGGACGTCATGGGTGCCATCGACGAGATGAAAGCTGCGGTTGGTCAGTAATTCGATACCTTGGCCCATAAATTGGACACGGTTTTAATCGACGTTAATCTAGTCAGAGCGGACCTTTCAAAAACGAATGAAAAGGTCAACTCCTTGGGTCTGAAAACGTCGAGCCTGACAACGGACGTGTCCGACCTGCAAACCGAGGTCCGTAATCTGCGGACCTCCAATGATTTATTTGACCGTCGGCTGGAGGATTTTGAAAGTAGGGCTCGGCGGAATAATGTGCGCATAATAGGGGTGCCGAAGAAATCGAAGGTTCCTGCGGCCGACCTCTTCATGGAAGACCTCGTGATCAACCATCTTGCACCCAAAGGATTGAGTAAATTTTGTGCGGTCGAGCGGGCCCATAGAGTTCCGGGTGGTAAGCCGAAAACGGGCGCTCTCCCACGGCCTATCATTGCCAGAATTTTCAATTTAGGGACAGGGACGCTATCCTGCAGGCCTCGAGGGTGAGTGGGCCGACGAAGTTTGAGAACACTAATATAAGCTTCTACCCGGACTTCACACAATCGGTCCAAAAGCAAAGATAGGGGTTCCTGGGTGTTAAACGGCGACTGAGAGACATGGAGCTGAAATACGCGATGCTCTTTCCGGCCAGGTTGTGGGTTGAGTTTGAGGATCGGTCATATTTCTTCGATCGGCCGGAGGTGGTTGGAGATTGGCTTGATACTCTGCCCCAGCGACGAAGTCGAGAGGGACAGACTGAGGAGAACGGAAAGGGCTTGGCGGGGCAGGAATAGACTCTTGGTTCCCGGTGACTGAACATTGCGATGACACTTCAATACTTTGGTTCGATGTTTCTATTCAGTGCCTTATTCTTAACTGCCCGGGGGTTGTGGGGAGCTTAGTGAGGCTCTTTCCTCCTCTGGGGTTTCTTTTTGTAGATTAGTTAATGCTTGGGCGACAGGCACACTGCAAGTTGGGCTCACGCAGGGGTGCAGGGAGGAGGGAGTTGTAATGGAAATGTTGGTGGGGAGGGGGGGCTGGGGAATGTTTGAATGTTTCACAAGGCAGCGTAACGCTATACGACTGGTGGTCGGGGTCGTGTTCTCTGGGGGGAGGGGGTTATGCACGAGGTTGGGATGGGGGGTAGGGGATTGAGAGTACTCTCATGGAATGTGAATGGCTTGGGGGACAGGATTAAACGTGGGGTAGTACTGTTTTTGAAACGACTTTCGCCGGACATTGTCTTTCTGCAGGAAACGCATCTAATTGGGAATTCTTGCCATGCTATGAATAGGCGGGGATATCGTCTCGCTGTCCACTCCGGTTTCACTTCTGGCTTGAGGGGGGTGGGCATCTTGGTTAGAGCCTCTCTCCCGTTGGAGGTGGACGATATGATTCATGATGATAGAGGGCGGTATGCTGCACTCGTAGGAAGATGGGAGGGCAGAATTGTCTCGCTAGTTTCTGTTTATGTCCCACCAGGATTGCAGACTGTAACATTTGCTGATTTGGGGCGAATGGTCTTGGGACTCCCGGGGGGGTTCTGGTGATGGGGGCGATTTTAATTCTGTCGTATCGGGTAGAGCGGATCGTCACCCTCCCAGGGATCTCCCTGGGGCACAGACCTGGCTGAGTGGGTTTATAGATACCCTCGGACTGATAGACTGCTGGAGATTAATGCACCCGGGACAGGCGCAATACACTTTCCACTCAGGGGCTCATGGAAGTCTATCGAGACTTGATTATGTCCTTATGCCGGCGGCCCAAGCTGTGATGGTTAGGGAAGTAAGACATCTGGCCCGGGGTATTTCTGATCACTCCCCACTACTGTTGAACATGGAGGTCACCTCCGGGGCTGAGGGGAGGATAGCACCGATTAACCCTTGGTACCTGCATAATCCTAAAATCCGGGCTGAACTGGTCAAATCTCTCGAACACTATTTCAATGAAAATGTGGGGTCAGTATCATCTGCTGTCTCGTTGTGGGAAGCCTTCAAAACAGTGATCCGTGGGCAAGCCCTTTCTCTAATTTCCCACACCAAGAAAAGCAAGATTGAGGAGGTGGTTCGCCTTGAAAATGAAATAGCCGAGTTGGAGGGGGACCTGGAGCTGGGTGTCACGAATGATAAGTTGCACGTTCTCAGTCTCAAGCAGCTTGACTATAGAGCGTTGGTCACCGATGCCGCCAAAGTGATGAGTAGAGAGCAACAAGGGCGCTTATACGATGTGGGGGATAAGGCTGGAAAATTGATTGCATGGTTGGACAAGAAAGAGAGAGCGAGTCGAGTGGTACTGGTTATTGAGAGAGTGGATGGCGTGCGTGTGACTGACCCTGTGGAAATTGTTGAATGTTTCGCGGATTATTTCCGCGAAGTATATTCTCCAGTCTCGGATCGCCCTGAGGATGACTCTCAGCTGTTGCTGAGAGATATTGTGTTGCCGTCTTTGTTGGAGGAGGATAGGATACTGTTGGATGCGACGTTGTCGCCTGATGAGATTGCTTTGGCCATACGCTCGGTCGCTTCCGGTAAGGCCATGGGTCCTAATGGCCTTCCCATCGAACTGTATAAACTGCGCCCGGACAAGATGGCGCCTCATCTCTACGCGAAATGTTTCTTGAAGCACGAGAAGTGGGCTCCCTCCCCTATGATCAGCGTCTTGCTACAATAGTCATGATTCACAAGGAGGGGAAGTCGCGGGATCGATGTATCTCTTATAGACCCATCTCACTGTTAAACGCTGAGCCCAAAATTCTGGCTAAGGTTTTAGCTAATCGTCTGGTTAGGGTCGTTGGCAACTTGATCCATCCGGATCAGTCTGGTTTCATACCTCACCGTAACACGGCTCTGAACCTGAGGCGTCTTCATGGAGTGCTCGCCAGAGCGGCGTACATACGTGAGCCGGCCATTTTGGCGTCTTTGGGCGGCGCTCGCGAAATTTGGTTTTGGCCCCGGGTTTATCGGTTGGGTAAAGTTGTTGTATGATGAACCATTGGCTCAGGTGGTAGTGAATGGCAGAGTGTCGACACCCTTTGTGTTGGGAAGAGGCACGCGGCAGGGTTGTCCGTTGTCGCCCCTCCTCTTCGCACTTGCCTTGGAACCTCTGGCTGCCTGGCTACGATGGGAGCCCTCATTGCGGGGCATCAGGTGGACGCCTGAATTTGAGGACCGCATCTCTCTTTATGCGGATGACATTCTCCTATACCTCACATCTCCCCGGAAGTCTTTAATTGTATTAGTTGATGTTCTAAACTCATTTGGTCGTAACTCCGGCTTGGTCATTAACTGGACTAAGTCATGCGTCTACGTTCTCTCAGGTGATGCTCCTCTCCTTCCGCGTGGCTGCCCTATCCAGATTTCGCAGTCGGGGTTTAAATACTTGGGAGTCTTCATAACATTAGACCCTGTGGCCCGTTATGAGCGGAACTTACTCCCCCCACTTCAACGACTAAAGGCCGACGTTTCGGGTTGGCGACGGCTTCCGCTTTCGCCGCTCGGACGTGCGGCGTTGTTTAAAATGATGTCGCTACCACGATTCCTGTATGCACTACAAAACACACTTGACGTTATACCGGCCCGCTATTTCCGTGAGGTGGAGAGTTTGCAGAGGCAATTGTTCTGGGACGGGCGATCGCGAATCGCTCTCACAAAATTGACACTCCCTTGGTATGATGGGGGTATTGCACTCCCCGATATCAAGCGATATTATTGGGCGTCCCAATTGGCGGCGGTGAATCACGGGATGTACGGACCGGCCCTGAACCCGGCGTTTGAGATGGATAAAATGTTATTGCCTGGTGGGGATTACAACAGGGCACTTTATTCGAAGTCTCCCGGTGTGCAGTTGACAGGCCCAACAAAGATAGCAGTACGTGTGTGGCATGCTGCGAATGCCACGATGGGATGGAAGGACCGCCTGACTCGAGCGACTCCGCTGTATGCCTCAGAAAGGCTGGGCTGTTTGTGGAAAACAAAAGGATTTGAGAAATGGGATATGATTGGCATATGTAAGGTGAGTGATTTTTGAGTGAAAGGGAAGTTTAAAACGTTTGAAATGCTGAAAGTGGAATATAAGCTGAATGATAGGGAGTACTTCCGGTATGCTCAGGTCCGCCATGCGTTGTATTCGGTTTTCCCTGATGTTACTGCTATCCCGGAAAATTCCCCACTGGAGGACAGGGTGCTAGATGGTTACATGCCTGACAGCACAATCTCCTTGAAAAGCTTATAAACGATCGAGCGGACCTGTTGACCCACCTGAGGGAGGTCTGGGTAGCTGACGGTTTGGAATTAGATGATGAGGACTGGGTATCGGCAGTAGCCTCCCCGAGGGAGGTGGCAATTCTGGCCCGCCTTCGGCTCGTACAACTGAAGATACTCCATAGAGTGTATGTCACTGGACCCCGCCTGATGCGCATGGGTTTTTCCGTGGATGTATTGTGTAAGCGTGTCTGTGGTTTGCTGGGTACTTTCCTTCGCGTCATATGGGAATGTCCTGAGGTGGCTCGCTGAACGTGTGGGAGCCAACTGATTATAATGTGGCACAGACGCAGTGGGCGACTTTGGGGAATATGGTGGCTAAACGCAACATCGCACAGTTATGGGGTTCCCAGAGGTCACCCACGGTCTCGGTATGGAAGGAGAATATGGACTGGTGCATGTTTAGAGAAAAGACGGTGTATGTGGCGAGAGGCAAGCCTAGGAAATGGACTAAGGTGTGGTGTCCGTGGAATTCTTATCGCGGAGACATCTGCGCCCCTCCTCTGGCAATAGTATTGGATGTTCCTTTGTCCCCCTAGCTGAACATTCCTAATTTGCTATGTTATGAGTATGATACAGTTTGACTTTTCCTCTGCTCCAGGCCCCCCCCCCTCCTCTGTCACAGACAATTCATGATTATTATATAAAGTGGAATTTCCTACCCCGGGGAGCACGTACTGATACTTACAATTCTTATTGCCTTGTATGTGTGAAATGTTTATAAGTTTTAAATTGAAAAATGAAACCGTCTTTAATACTGTTATTCGAATACAACCGCTGCCTTCACTCAGAGTGCTGATGGACTAACGGGATCTTTTGATTGACATGTCTGTATAACGGTGAAATGACACATCTCGTATTAATTAGCGGCCGGCCCAAGTGGTTGTAGGCCCATGTCTGTAACTCTTTGAAGTCAAATAAAGGTTTCTTTAAAAAAATAAATAAAAAAAAAAAAAAATCCTAAGGAATTATCCTGTGGGGGCACGGCCTCTCCCAGCGGTCTCCCCCTGTCAACAGGGACAGAGTGGCCAAGCCATATTCAGGTAAGTGGACTCATTTGTCTATAATTCAAAACAAGGATACTAAGTGTCCTGCCCCTGGGGGGCATCGCAGTTGAACTATACTTCTCAGATTTCATGTTGGCACAGTTCCAGTCTAGGTGGACACCAGTTCGTTATGGAGATTCTTAAATCATTGTCGCTGGGGATGCCTTCCTCCGTGTGGTCAGGGATCTTGGAGGGGTTGCGCTGATGTTTTTCTAGTTTCTTATCAAATGTCAGTGCGGCCTTTGGGCCTGTAAAGAACCGTGTCTGGTCCCCTCTTTTGATGCACAATTTGGCTGGGTAGAGTAGGGCGTACGGTATTTCTTATTTCTGTAGTATCCGCTTGGTTGTGATGAATTCGTGGCACGCAGCCTGGACCCCAAGTGTGAAGTCCGGAAAAAATAATAATAAGTTGCCCTGATGTCGCACCTTTCCCATGCAGAGCGCAGCATAGCGTCCTGATCACGGTAATTTAGCAATTTGGCAACAGTTGGGCGAGCCGGCGCCCCTGGGGGGGTCTAGGTCCCAGTGATCTATGTGCTTGCTCCACAATAAATACCGTGGATAGAACGCTTCCAAATAGTTTGCGCAACAAATTTTCCACATAGTCCTTCATCCTTGTGATAGCAGTGGATTCCGGGATTCCTGTTATGCGGAAGTTGTTCATTCTGGAATGCGATTCCAGGTCCTCGTTCTTGGCTTCAATTAGTTCTAACACTTTGTCCATTTTTAGCGGCCTCTGCTTGTCCTCTGCTAGGGCATCATCATTGTTCAACACTCTTGCCTCCAATTGCACAATTTTTGCATCATGATTGTCCACCCTATTCTTCACGTGGTCAAGGCGGGCAGACAGTTGATCCAGCTTTGAGTCAATGGTATTAAGGCTGGTCTTTACCTCAAAGAGCAGTGATGGTAGGTCGTCATCGCGGGCAGCAGCATTGTCTGTTTGGTTGGCTTGCTCCTCCGGCTCCTCTTGGCGTGTTTGCCTCCTGCTCTCGAATGTGGGTTTGGATTGCTTGCCGTCTGCTTTCCCCATGATGTGCGCAGGTGGACCCCAAGTGGTCCACAATGTGGAGGGCCTGTGCGCTTTGTATCTGGGTCACCCCCTTGTGGTGTTGTGCGCGCTAAGTGTAGTGGTGCCGGTTGGCGACCGCTCAGGCGGTAGGGCTCACCGCAGTTCTTGCAGGCCTTGTCTATAATCAGGTGCGAGTTATAACTTCAGCTGCCCTGCTGTATCTGCGTGGAACAGGCCTTGGCAGTTAGAAATATCGGTACAGCACTAGCAGCTCGTTCGGCCCACCACTGCAGTTCTTTCTTTAGTTTTGCAGTATCCAAATTGTTATTTGCTCTATTACTGGCAGCTCCTATGCGCAGTTAGTTGCCGCTGTGCCGCGGGTACGAGGTATCACTTCAGCTGCCCTGCTGTAGCCGCATGGGTCAGGTCTTGGCAGTGATAGGTGTTGGTACAGCCCCAGCAGCTCATCCGGCCTACCGACGCAGTTGTGTACCCCACTCTCTGTTCGCGGGTCAGCCCGTGGAGGCGGGGGAGCGGGTAGCCAGTCAGGTGAGTCGCTCCTGCCCTGAGGCATTTCAGGGCCCTGGAGGAGGCACTGCTGTTGGTGGGGAGATAGGACCGGCACTCGTTGACCCCAGGCCCAGTCTCAGCACCACGCACGCGCCGCCGTGGTTTAGGACACGCACCCCAGTGACACCCCCACCCACCTACGGCATCCTCGATTTGTTTACATGAGGTTCTTGTGCACGGCCACCACCTCGGCACTCGTCAGGTGTCTCGGCTTTATCCGCACTCACTCGCTGGGCTCAGTGACGTCTATTTGTATAATTTATACAATGACAGTATATTAATATACTGTCATTATATAAATTGTACAAATAGACAGGTTTTTATTGATTAAAATACATATATATTTTGTATACTTTGGTGTTATATAAGTGCTTTGATACTTCCAAAGTGAGGAATGATGCTTGTTGGTGGACTGAGTGTTTACGAGGTATGAATGGCACAATATAGGTCCTTACCAAAGAGAATCTTTTTCTTAACTTTAAAGTCATTTTTAACAACACAAATTACCATAACTGGCCCCTTCACTAAACTTGGCCTGCTTTACAAAACTTTCTTTTATCACTAGTATTACAGAGGTTTTGTAGACGGCTTTCTTTCAGCCTCTGTTGCTCATAGGAGCTTTCTTTCAACATCACTAGTTACCGGCAGTATCAGCACCAGGAAAACCGTTGTGAGTGGGAGGGCACTTTTCAAATACACATAACATAACATATAACATAACAGAGCATTCTCTCAACCTCTTCCGCTCTAATGCTCCTTCTTTCTTCACCGCTTTTTCTAAGTAGCTTTCTCTCACCTCCCCTGCTCTAGACATCATTTGTCACCATCACAATTTCTAGAGAACTTATCACTCTCTCTGATTATAAATCCTTCTCTTATCTGGTGCTCTCAGGAACACCCTTTTACTGTCTCCGGCTCATGAGAACATCACCTTATCCACCAGTGCTCTAAACGGATTTTTAGAAAAAATAAATGAAATAATGGATGGAATGCTTGAATTAATCTCAACCACTAGTAATTGCTTGCATTGCATAGTACTCCGCCATTTCATAATGTTTTACCCACTATTACACACCAGAGACCAGCCTTATGCAATTCACGCCTACTCCAGCATGAAGAGTCCAGCACGAACTGCTAGTCCGGGTACTCTTTAGAGGGACTAATGACCATCCCACAGCAATTTCAGCCTTCTGGGTCATCATCAGTGAGATGCAGTTTGAGGCCCCTGGCAGAGATCCTGAGGTCTTGGCACACACATCACACGCAGGGTGTGTCACATAGAGAGCCAAATTCCAAAGATTTCCAGAATGTGACTCACCATTTGTCCAATTCCACCCTTTTCCAAAATACACATGCACACTCCTCCTGCTCCACAGACCCCCACTCTGCAACCCAACATGCGCTGAACCTTTCTTGTTCTTCCTTAAGGCACCCACATGTTTGCATATTTGAAGGCCTCAACTCACGGTTTGACAAGTCTGGTTCATATCAACCCAAATGCCTACTCTTAAACCTCAATCAATTCATTTTTTTAAACTGGTCTGTGGGTACACTAATACAGTAGGACAAACACCTGATGCAATATTTGTTTCTCCCAACATGATCTCAAGATATTCTTCCACAAGACTGAAGTAATAACAATCTGAAGTTATTCTGACTCCACAATACTGACTACCAACATATTTGCAAGGTAAGTAGATGTGGGGTTAAGGATAGTAAATCTATATTTCCCTATGTATCCCTATGTATCATTAGCTTGGTAGTTGACGTTATAGAGATGATATATATGCAGACAATATTTTTGACCTTGATATTATAAATACAACTGATCTCAGTAGCTGACTCTTATCTTGGACTGACCACCATGTAATTACACTGCACCTCTGCATGAGATCATCACAAAAAGTAGTCTCTGCTCAAATTATCTTATCACCATCAAATCGAACAAGAAACAGGATATTTCCAAATTTGACTTCACGCAATTTTCCTCCACTTTACTGCACAGCAAAAAACACTCCATTAACTAATATCACTGACATTCATCCTGGCCAAGAAACCATCTGTGAAATCAGCTAAAATCAGCTAAAGTCACTAAGACCAAACAGATGGCCTTGTGAAAAACTGGAAGAAATCCTACACGTGTAACGAGAAGATATCACTCCAATCCACTCCAGAAACCACAGTGAAGAAAGCAAATAAAAACACTACTCACTCTAAATAGCATTTAGTCTACCAAAGAATTACATAAAATCATCAACGAGATCCAATAACCCAAAATGCATCCTCATGAAAGTGAATCACCCCTCAGAGCTATTTGATTCTCTGGCTTATCATTTCATGGTAAAAAAAAGTAAAAGACTGAAAATGTACCTTGACAATTGAAAGGGCATCCTATCCACTGCAACGAACCATCCACCTACTCAAACAAGGCCAAGAAAGTTAAAATAGCCCCTGCTCGAACCATACCTCTACTCACACCGAGCATGAGGCATGCAGACTCTACCCTCCTTAGAAGGGTTACCTTCACCCTTTAATCATCCATCCATCCATTTATACATCCACCCTTTCACCCATTCACCCATCCATATGTCCACATTTCAATCTATCCCTTCTTACCCCCAAAAGTCCTTTTACTGTTCCTCATCCTTCCAATCATGCCCCATATAACCTATCGGTCCTTCTGCTCTTTCATCCATCCTTCCATCTACCAATCCTTTTACCCTCCCATCCGACCTTCACCTTTTTTCCTTACGTCTTTTTACCTTTCCTTCATTCATTCCTTCCATCCTTCCTTTCTCTTCCCCTTCTTTCTCTCCTCCTTCTATTTGCCCATCTTTTGTCTTTCATCATTACTTTTTCTTTCTTACCTTTCTCTCAAGCTTAATTTTTTTATTTGTCCCTCTGTGTTTTCTCCTGCTTTCATGATTCCATCCTTTTTCTTTCTCTCTTTCATTTGATGTGCACGCCTGACCCCCAAACTACTCTGCTTAACACTGATATTTATGAGCACTTTGTCGCCTTTGTTGAGGACAAAGGAGGCCGATAAACAACTACTTAATGTTTAGTGGGGCCCATTTCTCAGCCAGTTACTTAAGTGGGGGATTAGCTACGCCCCTATACTCAAACCAAACAATGGACTGACATTCTTCTTCTTCAATGCCTTAACACTAGAAGTCTTCCCCAGCACCACAAAAGCCTGTGGTTCTTATAGATCACCAGCGGACCACTGCCTAGACCATAATTTCAAGGACGACCTCCTCAAAAGCTCTGCTGCCATCCTGTCTCGACCCATACATAGTCCATCATTCTTTCGAAAAAGAGAGCTTCACAAGAAAACTCAAAATACTCATATAAAAAGTTATAAAAAAGTAAACTTGGCCAATATTTTTCAGACCCTAATAACAGTCAACCAATAGGGAATGTAATTTTTTAGGCAACCTGGTCAGCATTGTCACATTGTTTTATTTTGCAGGTCTTTGTATAGATCAACTGGTACCACACATTTTTTAGGGTGCTATAAGCGTGGTCATTATTCATACTTCATTGAGGTCTTGACCACCACCAAAAAAGTGTAGGTAGTTTGAAGTCTGGTCCTGAGGAATTGCCATCAATAGATAACAGGCAAGAAACACGTTGACCTTCTTTCATTAGCACATACCCTCACAATCCTTAGAGTGAGAATGTGCGTTTTGTTCTGGTTTTAATCAGGGTAGTGACCACAACTCATTAAAATTGTTCTGAGTGGATCACTAATCCGTGTTTTATCTTTCACATCCCCACACATCACTGTCACCTACACTAGTTACATATCCACTAGGGCACTCACGAATTACATCTAACGGCATTGGGAATAAAGATCTCCGCCAAGAAGGCCCCATCATGGGCGCCTGATCGGGTATTGCACCGCCGACCCGATAAGGAGCAAGACCCGATGATGAAGCAAGACACCCGCTTGTTGGGTGTGTGAGGGTCTTTTTTCCAAAAGGAGGAATTTTTTCTCCTGCCCACCCTAAACATCCATACCCTGTTACCTCTTGTGTCCTTACCCTTACCTGCATCACACCAAAGGAACTGCATACCACTTCTAGTTTCACTGTCTTTTGGGCATGTATGCTGGACCTTAACATTTAAAAGCCCATTATTCCCCTTCTTGGATAAGATTGACTGCACGGGTACCCCCGTGGGAAATAAAGGATACCAGTCGGTTCTATTACGTTCCCCTGGACCAGATTGAACGGAGACCAGGGACTAACATAGCCTTGATCATCCCTTCAAGGGTCCTTTAGGACTCCTCACCTCCGATATGGAGGACTATCAAGGACTTAGCTTCGGCGACGAAGCAGCAACAGAAATACTCAGGACACCGTCACTGCTGGCACCTGATGGCAGTTCTGCCTCAGGCAGCCACGCGGAAGATTGGACCTCATTATCCAATTTGAAACGTGAATGGCTCAAGGTGACGCTACATGGTGCTATGATGACAGAATACTTAAGAGCACACAAAGCCCCTAATGGCTTGATTGTTAATAATTTCACGCGGTTATTTCTGGAGGATGCGGTATTTAAAAAGGAGTGGTCCCTAGTAGCATTGAAATGCACTAGGGACTGGCTCATCCTTATAATTAATACTGCTAAAAGAATAGCGGATACTCTGCTGATCAGGATTCAGACAGCAGATGGTGCAATAAAGGTTATTATACAAACAAGAGCAAATAAAACTAAATTAGCAGAGATCAACGCTGAAATAGCAGACAATAGGGAGTACCTAATGAAACAGAAAATCTCTAAGCTCCAAAAAGATATACAGAAGTTCTCGACAGAAAAAGTTTACCCTTACCTAAGAGCTCATTACACAACATCAGCAACAGGTTACTCATCGGATGAAAGTTCGGGCCTCTCCAGACGGGGCTCCTCATCCAACTGTGACTTTAGCACAGGCAAAAAAATAAGACCTTACCAAACTCCATTGTACCCAACTTACAACATGCCCCCGTACCAGGGACCCCAGTTCTGGCAATACCCAATGTACCATCAAGGCCCCCCACCCTTCTTCCAACATGGTACTGAGCCACCTTTTTTAGACAGAGGTTGAGGCAGAGGAAGAGGGTGCAGGAGGGGGCAAAAAAGAGTACAATGGCAGGAACAGCCTGCACGATCAGTGGAAACCAGGAGTCAGACCAGGGGGAAGAGAGGTTAATCATCAACCTCTCCCCCAGAGTCCTCACACCGGTAGAAGAGAGGGTACTTCAAAAAGGTTTGGGTTATGTTCCCACACCGAGGACAGACAAATTTCATGACATTTGTGAGGTCAAGAGCTTCTTCCGTAAGATCAGATTGCAGGCATTTTCCCAGGATCGTCAGCCACTACCCACGAATGACTCTGGGTTACATAGACCGTCCACTTGCACACCGAACAGCAGTATGGTCCCCAATGAAGTGCTGGCATTTGAGCAGGCAGTACTCAAATAATTAAACAGAACGACCACTCCTGCTCCTTACCATAATTTATCAGCTAGTGAGACTACTGCCATCAGAGACTTGGCAAATGATGTGAACATCACCATCAAACAGGCTGATAAGGGCGGCGTGACTGTAATCATGTCCTCTACAGATTACGATACTGAATGCCGCAGACAGTTGAGTGACAGGAGATACTACACACCCATCAAGGAAGATCCAACCCCCGAGACTGAATAGGACCATTTGTTCTATGGTCCTTTCTGCAGAAGTAGAATGTTGAATTACCAAGAAAGAAGCCACCATCCTGCTAGCAAAAGATCCCCAAATTACCTACTTCTACTGCTTACCTAAGATCCATAAGGGGATCCTCCCGGTGCCCGGACGCCCCATAGTGTCAGGGATTGGATCCATCTTGGAACCCCTGTCGCAATTTGTTGATCATTTTATCCAACCTTTGGTTAAAACCACACTTTCCTTTGTGAAGGCTACTACTGCTATCCTCCGCCTGCTGGAAGGGGCCCAACATCCAGAAGAAGTGGACCTATTGGTCACCCTGGATGTTGAGGCCCTTTATACCAACATCCCACAGAGAGCAACTCTTGAAGTGATCGAGGACGCACTCAGTAACAGCGAGTGGACCTCACACACCCCGGTACTTTTATAGTTGAATGTGCTACTTTGCATTAACTGAAAACTTCTTTGAGTATGACCCACAACTTAACCACCAAACACAGGGAACTTCGATGGGCAGCACGTTCGCACCGAGCCTGGCATGCATGTATATGTCAGCTCTTGAGGCTAGAGAAATCAATAATCCGAACAATCCATACTGGGCGAACGTGCTGTTATGGAGGAGGTTCATCGACGATATTCTGATCCTATGGAAAGGAGAACGCACGAGATGTGTTGAATTCTGCACATGGATCAACACTTTGAATCCTTTTCTGAAATTTACCCACACCATCTCGGAGACAGAGGTCCCTTTCCTTGATCTCCTTATTCGATTAGATAGAGACAGGATTACAACCACCCTATATCGGAAACCCACCGATAAGAATAGCCACTTGCTTTTTAGCAGCCATCATCCCAGGGCTTTGAGACAAAATCTGCCCTTTAGGCAATTCTTGCGCATCAGAAGAAATTGCAGCGCATTGGTAGACTACCAGAGAGAGTCTTTAACTCTAATGAATGACCTGATCAAATGTGAATGCCCTAGACAAGTGGTTTCCCTTGCTCGTAAACGAGCAAGACACAACAACCGTGACAGCCTGCTGGACAACGTGACCAAAGAGCCAGAGCACTCGATCACATGTGTTACCACATTCACCCCTGACTCCAACCGAATCAGAAACATCATTCGAAAAAACTGGGATATTCTTAACACAGGGGACTTGAATTTACCAACACCGAGGTTTGCGTTCAAACGAACGAGCAACCTCAAGGATTTGCTTATACACACGAGAAACAACACCACAGCTCGCAGAGAACGTTATGGGACCTTCCACCCATGAGGGCACATTACCCCTGTGGCTCATGCTCAGTGTGCCCCCAAACCAAGGTCAACAAAGAGTTGACATTCCCTAATGGGGTAGTCTGGAAACTTTTGACACATACCATTTGCAACTCATCCAACTGCGTCTACATAATGAGTTGCCCATGTGGACTCCTTTATATAGGAATGACCACTAGGCAGGTAAAGACACGCATCTTGGAGCATAAGAGCAACTTCATATGTAACAAAACGAACACCAAAATGACAACACACTACCACAAGAACGACATGCCCCTGATTAATTTCAATGGGGTGTGCTGGAATCCCACCCGGGCATGTCAAAAAATCAATATTTCGCCTTGAACAACGGTGGGTACTGCGGTTAGCCACTAACAAGAATGGGCTAAACAAGGATATACCCAGGGCCGGACTGGAAAGCAAAACCGGCCCTGGCAAAGTGCTCGGCCGCCCCCCTCCCCACCCCGCGGTGGTTTGGGGGTGCCGCCGAACTCTTTGCCTGGGCCGGTTTTCTGCCGATTTTGTTACAGGGCCGATTTTGCAGCTATGTTGCAAAAACGGCCCTGTAACAAAATCGGCCCCCAGGGGCCCAAAACCGGCCCCCACCCGTGCGGCGCACCGGGGGATTGCCCGGTGCCCGCTACGGCCAGTCCGGCCCTGGATATACCTTGGAGTCTCCTCACATGATCTTTACATAACATCTATATTCGCATTTGATGGGAACCCCCAACAATCGGGCTGTTGACCTACACAACCTTTTTACATCACAACCCAGTATATAATGCACCACTGTCACTCATTAGCACACCTAATTAATACCTAGGGGTGGTTAAGAATACATACGGAGTTGTCAGCTATGTAGGACATCAGCACCCCTCCGACAATTTATTGTACAACACGATAGTCCCGGGACCCTCCGTATTACACACAGAGTTGCCACTACTTTAGGACAATACCACATTCCTGAATATACTCTTTGACAAATTATTGGCACTTAGAAACCTGAGTAGATGCTGTTACCCGGTTCCCGGAGTTGTGTTTACCATTGAAATTGCTCAATTCCCACTCGGGGCCAGCCCAACATGGCACTCTCACATGCAGAGTTAGCGGTGAAGCCCCGTCTGACGTTGCTTTCCGGAAGTCCCGGAAGTCCCACCTCTCGCATTCGTCCGGCCGGGTATAACCACACAGGCGCAATGGCTTTCAGAAGGAGCCTAGTCCGGTAGAGTGAATGGGTAGGAATACGGGAGGTTCCACACATCGTAACTGTGAGTATTTTAGGAAGCACTTTGCCCTCAGACGGCCGTCCACATTTGGAATGTGTTTGGCGCTCATGACAGGCTCTCATGACAGTTACTCACCGCAACTCTTTACTCCCGAGTCCGTGGTGATTTCCCCATGGCGTGAACCGAAACCAAGGCAACGGGCACCTTAATCATTGCTCTGTGGTTCTGGCGTGCACCATTTTGGTATTTACCCATGACTTTTCGGGGCACTGCTCCACGTGATGGCTACAAGTGTTTTTAGTTTGTACAGGATGGACTGTGGGTGTGTGGGACTGCCGCACTGGTTGCCAGCCGGCAACATTACTGATACTGACTTCGGTTAGTGTTACGTGTGTTTCCGGTAGGTACGAGTGGAAGCTGTTTCTCACAATCAACACGTCCGTTCTCTCACTAGACTGTTTGGGAATCCTTCCCCATGACGCACACATCATACCCTTTTGTGACACCACCGAGCCCCTTGACATGCTGGCCCCTGGGTTTGGTGCTACCAATTGAGCACTAACTGTGGGACCTGGTGTTCCAACTTTGTCTTACTCTTGTTCACCAGGACACTATACTTTAGTGCTTACCTCTACCGGTACTCGATGCTGCTAACCAGTGACCCAACCTGGCTGAGTTCCACAGCTTTACCACCATTTGTGTCAATTTTTGATGTATGCTCTCCTGTTGTTTTGTCTGCTGCTTTTTAATGTTTTTAACTGATCCAGATCACAGTTGATGCATGTAACAGCTCACCTGTGTTCAGCACGCGTGTAATACACCATGATTGTTTAATGGTGCATCCTCAACATCGCGTTGTCCTTGATATGATGTTATAATATTTGTCACATTGTTTTATTTTGCAGGTCTTGGTATAGATCAACTGGTACCACACATTTTTAGGGTGCTGTACGCGTGGTCATTATTCATACTTCATTGAGGTCTTGACCACCACCAAAAAAGTGTAGGTAGTTTGAAGTCTGGTCCTGAGGAATTGCCATCAATAGATAACAGGCAAGAAACATGTTGACCTTCTTTCATTAGCACATACCCTCACAATTCTTAGAGTGAGAATGTGCGTTTTGTTCTAGTTTTAATCAGGGTAGTGACCACAACTAATTAAAATTGTTCTGAGTGGATCACTAATCCCTGTTTTATCTTTCACATCCCCACACATCACTGTCACCTACACTAGTTACATATCCACTAGGGCCCTCACATGCATTACATCTACGGCATTGGGAATAAAGATCTCCGCCAAGAAGGCCCCATCACGGGCGCCTGATCGGGTATTGCACCGCCGACCCGATAAGGAGCAAGACCCGATGATGAAGCAAGACACCCGCTTGTTGGGTGTGTGAGGGTCTTTTTTCCAAAAGGAGGAATTTTTTCTCCTGCCCACCCTAAACATTCATACCCTGTTACCTCTTGTGTCCTTACCCTTACCTGCATCACACCAAAGGAACTGCATACCACTTCTAGTTTAAACTGGTCAGCAGACCTGCATTCAAATATTCGCATTCGTTGGAGATCAAAACCTGCTCTTGGACTACCAGAATGCAATCCATCTTGGATAACTTTTGCTCGCTGAAGAATGTCGTTAAGCTGTGCACTAGGGATATACCTAAAACTAATTGTATTCTTGGAGCGAATTCCACTCTTGTTATTCCACCCTCATCTGGCCTACCCTCTGCCCCTGTTCTCCCCAGTCCAGATATTGGTTTAGCCACGAACATCTCTAAGCCACCCCTAAACACACAACAACCACCACGGCGGGAGGGAGTGCTACAAAACAGCCAGTCCCTGAGGCAGGAGGGTTGGTCAAGCAAAGCACCCTCAGGCATTAATACCGCGAATTCAGTAAGATTGAGCGCGGCTGTTGATATTTCTCCCCTAGGTAATGTAATTAGGCCACCTCCGACCCATATACATTTACCACAAGAATCCTTTCCCTACGTCGTGGTATTAACGGGTGTCCCCGAACTTTCCAATAACAAGAATGAATCCTTTGACCAATTAAAAAATAAAGTAAGTCATTGGCTCAACATCCATAGACCAATTCCGAATGAACTGAATGGTCGGATTCTTTTTGTCAGAAGGGTCCATTGGATAGGCTCCCAACCTAAAAACACTCAGGGTGATTGCATCATCGTCAATTTCAAAGACCCACGCCTCCCTAGGTTTATTACTGAGTATACATCTTATGATTCTAGATCTAGCATAGAGGCCCACAATTTAAATTATTTCTACACTCGAGGTTTTTGTCATTGACAATCGCATAGTTCAACATCCTCCTCACATCTCAAGACATTGAGGGTAAACACTAGTATACCCACAGATTTGGTGGTCACTCCCCCGGTCCGGACTGAATCACAAACAATACCCAGAGCCCTATCATCGCCTCCATCCGGTTTGTGTGAGAGGGCAAACATACCTAGTCAGTCTATTGTGCTCCACACTACACGGCCTGGGAACTATTCTGGCACTTTTTTGTCGTGGAACCTAGCTGGTATTAAGACCAAACTTGACTCACCTGAATGGGTTAGCTTTGTCAATAACTATGATCTCTGCCTATTGCAGGAAACATGGTCCCCCGAGGCTCGGTTTATGCCGGGATACCTGAACTTTCATGTTCCAGCAACGAAAGGCCCGAAAGGCCGTCCTTCTGGTGGTCTAACAATCTGGGCTCGCCAGGATCTATTTTCACATGCTGTTGCGATTGACACTGGGTCCCCGGATATCCAAATAGTAAGACTAACTTTTGACCACAAGGGCTCTTTGGATATTTATAATATTTATCTTCGGGGCACTAAAGGGAAAAAGTCAAGGGAGTTGGACATCTTAACCACACTCATTGAAAATAACTCGTGCCAGAGGGACCTGATCGTAGCTGGGGATTTCAATGTTACCTTCGAACCCCTTTTAGATTCTGATTCGGAATGGGGCTTTGACCCCGACGAGGACCGACAATGGGGCATCCCAGTACTCTCGTTACCCCCCATTAAAAGGTGGTCTATGGCAGCAGTTCAGGCAAACGCATTTTGCCTTGAAAATGGTTTACGGGCACTGAACGGCAGAACAAAAGGAGACAAGCTGGGAGCACCTACCTTTGATAATGGCCGTGCAGCCAGCAGGATTGATTACGTCCTCTGTTGTTTGAGGCTGTGGCGCCAGCCTGTAGACATGGTGGTGGAGAAAAGACTAGAGAGTGACCATAACCCCATTTGTGTCTCCCATTGTTGGTGGGGTACACCCCGCTCATTGATTAAGGAACCAATCTCGGATCCCTTGGCGTGTGTCCCATCAAATGATATGCGGAGGCTAAAATGGATTCTGGTAAAGACCAACGCCTCAGTAATGGCCCATATTGATACCATCCTCTCTGCAACCAATGCAAATCTTGAAGAAATTTTGAAAACTCATGATCAAAATGTACAAGCAACTAGAATACATGAGTCATTCTTCGAGGGTCTACGTGCTTTCTTTTTTAAACAATCAAGAAAGGGCACTATGCCACCGTCAAAGCAACCTAGGTGGTACGATAAACAATGTAAAAGTGCAAGAGGCACCTTGGCCCAAGCCCTCTCTAGCGGGAGTACATCTCTCATTCAATCTGCTAGATATGCTTATAGGAAAAGCCTTACCCAAGCAAAACGAAAATGGGACGTTCTGTTTTGGCTCGATTTGAAGGATGCTTGTTATGCCCAGGACACCAGATTATTCTGGAACGTGCTAAAGTGGGGTAGAGGGGGCTTGCCTGATAACCCCGCAAACCATGTCACTCAAGAAGATTGGCTGGGGTATTTCAAACCCCAATATGCACGTGATCCCCACTACAGAAATTTGGGCTCAATTCCATATGTCTTTTATTCGTCGGGGCCCTTTTGTTCTAATGATGTTTTAGTTGCCTTGTCTTGTGTAGCTGCAGGGCGGGCCCCTGGCTTGGATGGTGTTCCATCTGACCTTTTCCTTAATAACAAAGCTTCCTGGAGCAAGTACATCACCCTAATTGCGAACGCCGTGGCTGTAGGTGCCCCAGTACCTAAATCCTGGGGGGGTGCTATCATAATTCCAATATACAAAAAGGGTGATAAAACCCTCCCAGGGAATTACAGGCCCATCAGCCTAATTGACACAATCCAAAAAGTCATTGGGAGGATGGTACTGAATGAGGTACTCATCTGGATAGAAGCTAATAAGATCCTTTCTAATCTCCAAGCGGGCTTCCGCAAATTTACCAGCACTGTGGACCAGGTGTTTCGCTTTAAACAATTGCTTTGGAAGGTAGTTGAACTAGGCAAAGGCAGTCTTTATGTCACCTTTGTGGATTTAAGAGCAGCCTTTGACCTTGTCCCTCGAGAGCACCTCTGGAGGGTCCTTGAAAAGCTCGGTTTCCCCCGGAGCTCTTGACTCTAATTAGGAGACTCCACGAGCCTAACTTTGCAAAAATACAATGGGGTGGCCCGGGGGAAACAACCCCCGAGTTTCCTGTCGAGCGAGGTGTGCGCCAAGGATGCGCCATGGCCCCCACACTTTTCTCTTTGTATATCAACGGAGTAGTTGATTACATGCTTCAAGCAAACACCGACGCCCCTAAGTTGGCAGGAGCCCCCATACCGATATTAATGTTTGCTGACGACACCCTTATAGTGTCTAAAACACCGTACGGCATGCAAAGAGCTCTGTCAATCTTTGAAAATTTCTGCAAAGATCATGGCTTGGAGGTTAATGTGTCAAAGACTAATCTTATGACATTCAATCCACATCCAAGCTACAGAGCTGGCAAACTTATAATGAACGGCCAAATTCTGGAGGAGGTAACAAACTTTCCGTACCTGGGCATTCATGTCTCCCACAATAATCGGTGGAATAGACATTTGGAATTGTCCACGTTGAAATTCACCCAGATTACGGGAGCACTGGTTAAAGAGCACAAAAAATCTTTTACTAAACCTGTCAAACCAGTGCTACAAGTATACGAGGCAAGGGCCCTAAACTCAGTCCTGTACGGGGCAGAGCTTTGGGGTTTTGACTCATTAACACCCCTAACAGCCGTTGAAAATAAATTTTTTCGTCACATTATCGGCTTACCACAAAGTACGCCAATGGTCTCATTGCGCTACGATTTAGGTAGAAAGGCCATCAAGGATTTGGCCAGCCTCCGTCCGGTTTTATACTGGAGGAGACTATGGACTACACCGGAGCTCCAATCCTACGCATTGGGTATCATGGACATAATCCAGGTTGATAAATTCCACAAGATTGGGTGGTTAAGGAATCTTCGTGAATCTTTAAAAGCTCTGGGGTTGGAAGACCTATGGAACGATCCAGTTGGCGCCGAGTTTCCAGCCAAAAAGCTATTGAAAACATTATACTGGGAACAGGTAAACCACAGGGTATGGGGCTCTTATTCTGCCCCCACAATGACCAGCCGCTTTTTAGAGGCAAAGGTCTCACCTTTCCTAGCACCTTTCTGGGATTTGATTACTTCGCCAACTGATAGGAAACTCTATTTCCAACTCAGAGCAGGCTCCCTCCCACTTAGGGCTCTAACTTGCAGGTGGTTTGGTACAACTATATGCACCTGTCTTGTTTGTGGTGCCCAAGAAGAAACAATGGCTCACTTCTTGTTTGTTTGCCCGGTATACGTTATTCCAAGACGTCACTGGCTCTCTCCTCTATGCAAACTTTTGGGAACAAGGAGATCTGCCGTAGCCATTAGAATCTTACTTACAAGCACTTTACCATTCCACTCAATAGTTTTAGCCAAATACTTGGGGTGGGCATGGTCCCTCAGATCAAAAGCCCTCCGGTCCAGTGAAAAGGCACATAGGTAGGGTCTTAAACATGACCATTATTTGCGTATTAATTTTTTTTAACATTATTTTATTACTGAAGTTTAATGTACATCATCTTGTCTGCTTCATTGTTTAATATCTCTTTTACTCAAAACTTTTATCTATTTATTGGAAAGACTCTAGATTTTAAATTACCTAGTGAATTGCCTCATTTGTATTTGTGTTTTTGTTTGTGTCTTGTATGAATTATCTTAATTCGAATAAAGACTATTATGATGATGCATTCTGTCCTGGTCGCGGTATTGAAGCAGTACTGACTGTGACGAGGGATGATGTAAAAAGAACTGATGACTCAAGGGAGTAGAGGTCAATTTACGTGATCTCCGATTTGCTCTTGACAGGGTTCACATCACCCTGCACTCCTGCAGAATCTTCATGAATTAGGATTCAAGGAGCTGCACTAAAATGGATTACACCATGCCTCGCTGACAGAATGCTCATCCACCTGCTTCCACTCTTCTGTTTTCAACCATTCAATTTCACAACTGGAGTACCACAAGGTTCAACCACTGATCCTCTCCTGTTCAAAGTCTACTCTAGTCCACTGCTGACCTTAAGTGTTTATTTAAGCTCAACTGCTACAACTATGCCGATGGCTTGCAAATCATATGAAAGCTCAAAAGTTAATCTACTTCACCATCTCCAATGCTCAGCACACCATCCCCAAGCACTCAAGCTCTTCCCCCCACAGCTGGAGCAAGGTAACTGAGACACAGTGGACACAGGCCCTCAGCTCCACCCTACCCAAAACATCAGCAGACCTTAACCAGTCCATCCAGAATTCCTCCGACTGGATCACCGAAAGTGCTGACAGAGTCGCCCGATGAAACCAGCAAAATCCAACAAAACCTCAAAACAAGCCAGCTGGTACACCCCAGAGCCTCCAAATGGGACTGCCATCAACTCGAGAAATGATGGCACCCCTCCAAGAACCCCACCAACAGAGCCACCTACAAGGCAGCCCTCCGCAAATACCACCAGCTCATCAGAGAAGCCAAGAGAGAGGCCATCACAGCCTGCATCAACAAAGCAGCCAACCACATGAAAGAACTCTACAAAATAGTCAAAGTATTCTCCAACCTGGCAGCCACGAGGAACACCATTCACTCCTCCCATGAACTCTGAGACACCCTCTCGGACTACTTCCACATCAAGATTACCACCATCTACAACAACTTCAACCCACAACCCTCTGCACTCAACCTCAACAGCCCTAGCCAACCAACGCACACTAGCCAAACGATCACCACCTGGTCCTTACTCACCACCCAGACCATCTCGGCCATCATGTCATCCATCCACTCCAGGGCACCCATCAACCCCTGCTTCACCACCTCTTCAACCTCAGAGCTAACCAAATCTGCCCAGAACTTACCAGCATAAACAATACCTCCATATCTACAGCATCCTTCCTGGACAGTTGGAAAAATGGAGAGACCCCTCCTAAAGAAACCCTCCGCCGAACCCAGCAAACTCAAAAATTACCGACCGATCTTCCCACTCCCTTAGCCAAAGACCTAGAGAGGGCCATCAACTAACAGCTCACCAAATACCTGGAACAGAACCGCCTACTGGATGCTTCACTTTCAGGATTCCACAGCACCGAGATTGGCCCGAATTCTGCCACAGACGACATCAGAGTCCTCCTCGACTACAGAGAGACTGCGGTCCTGATCATCTTCGATCTCTCCTCAGCAGCGTTCAACACCGTCTCCCACCACACCCTCATCATCAGACTCCACAACATTAGCATCTGACATAACGCCCTCAAGTTGCTCGCCTTCTTCCTGGCAGGATGCACTCAGAGCATCCAGCTGCCTCCCTACACTTCTGAACCTAGGAACATCATATCAGGCATACCCCAGGGATCATCCCCCAGCCCCACGTTCTTCAACACCCACATGTCCCCCCCACAGACATTGTCAAATCCCATGGCCTCATCATAATTTCATATGCAGACAACACTCAACTTACCCTCTCGCTCTCCGAAGACCCCTCCACCGCCAGAACGAACTTCTGCAATGCCATGACCAATGCAGCCAACTGGATGGGGGGCTACTGCCTTAAGCTCAACTCCAGCAAAACAGAAGTACTGATCTTCAGGAAGAACACTTCCATCTGGGACCACAGATGGCGGCTAAAGGAAATCGGACTGACACCCATACTGACAGACTGGGCCCGCAACCTAGGCATCATCTTCTACAGCGAGCTGCCATGAAACAGCAAGTCAAACCAGTCGCATTTGCCTGCTTCTACAGCCTTTGCATTCTCTGCAGAATCTTCCAATGGATCCCAACCAACACCACAAAAACTGTCACTCTGGCCCGTATCACCAGCTGCCTTGAATACAGCAATGATCTCCATCCTGGCATCCCTGCCTAGCTCCTCGGCCGACTCCAGACCATACAGAATGCGGCAGCCAGACTCATCCTTAACCTTCCCAAAAGGACCCACATCACCCCCCCCCCCACCTCAGACAACTCCACTGGCTCCCTATCCAGAAGAGATGTCAGTTCAAGATCCTCAAGAACGCCTACAAAGTCCTACACAATCCAGAACAAGTCTACATCAACCAAACTAAATTTCCATCGACCTGCACGACACCTATGCTCCACCACGCTAGCCTGTGCACACACCCCCTGCATCTGCTGATACTTCTCCTACATCGCTGCCAAGACCAGCAAAGGTCCTCGAGAAAGCAATCAACTAGCAACTTACCCAACACCTAAAAGACCACAACCTCCTGGACCCCTCCCAATCCGGATTTCGAGTTAAGCACTGCACTGAAAAAGCCCTGATCATGGCCATCGGCGGTTTCGGAGCCCTCCTGGACTGTGGAGGATCAGCAGCCTTCATCCTCCTGGACATGTCTCCTGCATTAGACATCATCTCCCATCCCATCCTGATCAACAGACTCCACCACATCGGGATCCAGGGAAACGCCCTCAAATGGATCGCCTCTTACCTCACCGGTAGAACCCAAAGGCCCCATCTCCCACATTCACCTCTGAGCCCAAGAAGATCATCTGCGGTGTCCCCCGAGAATTGTCCCTCATCCCCACCCTCTTCAACACCTACATGACCCCCCCGGCTGACACTGTCAGATCGCACAGACTCAACATCATCTCCTACACCGATACCCAGCTCATCCTCTCACTGTCCGAAGATCCCTCCATCTCCAAAGATAACTTACACAAATGCATGATGAACGTCACGGACTGGATGAAGAACAATTGCATCAAACTCAAAATGGACAAGATGGAAGCCATCATCTTTGGGAACAACACCTCGCCATGGAACGACGCATGGTGGTCCGCCCAACTTCCAATCCAACAGACCATGCCTGCTACCTCGGCATCATCCTATAGCAAGCTGTCCATGAAGAAACAAGTCAACAAAGTCTCATCGGCCTGCTTCCACACCCTTTGCATACTCCGCAAGATCTTCAGGTGGCTCCTAGTCAATACCAGAAGGACCGTCACGCAGGTCCTTATCACCAGCAGACTACGCCATGGGAACACACTGTACGTAGGAATCACTGCATGCCTCTTGATGAGACTTTAGAGAATAAAAAACTCAGCATCAAGACTCATACTCGGCCTCCCCAGAACGACTCACATCACACCTCATCTCAAGAAACTACACTGGCTCCTGATTCAGAAGAGATGCCAGTTCAAGATGCTGACCACACATAGAAGGCCTTGCACAATGAAAGACCAGCATACATCAACAAATACCTGACGTTCCATCAACCGACTAGACATCTTCGATCTGCTTCCCTCTCCCTCGCAGACACCCCACAGATCCATCGAACCAACAGCGGAGGACGCTCCTTATCGTACCTGGAGACCAAGGCATCTTCCCACTGCACCTCAGCACCACACCCTCGCTCCACCAATTCAGGAAAGAACTAAAGACCTGTATGTTTGAACGATCAAACCACCACGCATCAGCCAACATCTGCAGTGCCTCAAGACCCTCACGAGTCATCTGCCGCACTTTATGAATGTGTGATTGATTGAACACTTTTCACTGACACGGCTCTTTATACTGACCAAGAGTACCTGCTCCTATTCTGCTCAGCAGTGCCAGCTCCTCAAATTGCTGATACTGCACATGCGTGCCGCCTACTCTCACTGCCAGCCACTAACACATATTCACACTGCCTACCAGTCGGAGCTACTCGCAGTGCCTACGGGTACCAGCCCCCAGCCACTCCCCAGTGTGAGTTTGTCAAACTGCCCAAAATTATTCGCACAGCCCACAAGTGTCAGCTGCTTACTGTCATTACCAGTACTTGTACATCGGATTGCCCACTAGGGTCATTAACGAATAATGCTCACTAGTGCCCGCTCCTCGCACATTTCAAGTAGAACTTCTTGCACTGATCCCCACTGCCAGTTCACCGGTGCCCGTTTCTCACACTGCCAATCTGCGATTTACCCCAATGAACCCCAGTGCCAGCTCCTCACACTGATTATAAATATCAGCTCCATACATGGTTTACCACTGCCAGCCTCGCACTAGCGCTAACTCCACCCACTACCAACCTAGCGCCTTCATTTGCCAGATAGCACCATCTGAATTGACCCTGATGCCCATGAGCACCTGGTACAAGTACTTACTGCTTACTTGAGTCATTTCCTAAAACTTCTTCCTAGCGCCTCCTTCTCCCAATGTTCACTAGTATTGCTCACTAGTGGAAGGTCCTACTCACCGCCTTGATATGTGCATCACGCCAGCTTCAAAGGTTCAAGGGGTGTTAAGAACCAGAGGTGTGCGAAGACGGACGAGTGTGCTTCGGTGCCATTTCAAGAAGGCTGTTCTGGTCCTAATTTTGTTATGTTATAATGTTCACGACGTTACCGACGTTGTAAAGAAAAAAGGAGAAAATGCCGAATAAAATAGGCTTTGTGGAAGGCGAAGTCGGCATACTCTACATTTTATTTACATATTTTTGGAGGAATTTTACTTAGTGGCAAAGTTCAATGAAGTCCACAAACTTCCCAACTTCACGAAGTTGTAACTTCTAACAACGTGTCCTTCAGAATTGAAACGTCAAAGACCTTACTGTAAACTCTATGACCAGTCAGTCCTTGGCTTCTGTGCTGAGATGGCAGCCAGTGAGGCAACTGGGATTTTCCTTTTAAGTAAACATGTGCCGGCATTTCTGCTCTCTCTCGCTACCTTACCTCTTCTTTCCATGTCATTGTCTTTTAACCTCTCTCCTTATTTCTCATGCTTCCCCTCTCTAGCATCTCTTTCTGTGACATTATCCTAAGTCAGCTCACCTGCTCATCCTTTTACTCATTCCATTTCACTCTCCCCTCTATCTTGCTTTCCTCTTTCTCGCCACTCTCGCCTGATCCATGTCCTCTTTTTCCTCCCTCTTTCCCTTTCTTCACCTGCCCTGCACTTCCATCTCCTCTCGCCTGTGAGGCCCCTCCGTCCGAACGGTTGCATGAGGAAGCTTGAGGTAAGTGAACAGTGCAGAGCCCTGGCACACTCCTTGCGCGCCTAGAAAAGATGCTCTTGCAGAGGACATTCTCAGGAGAAACCTATGCAGGACCGACAGACCTTTCATTCAGAGAGAGCTCTTTAGGCAGTTCTGATTCAAAATTAACTGTTAAGGTTCCCAAACCTTGTTTAAACGCGATTTTTTATGTAGTAAAATGGCAACCTCCTCACTCAGTGTCATCTCGACGGCTAATTAATTTTAAGGCAGGGGGACTTGGAGCAGCTTTTCATTGCAAAGGGACTCTCGTCACTTACCAGGTTCTGTATCTGACTGTCTGTAAAGTATCTTAGGGCCCAAACCATTGCAGCGCAGGACAACACCGAAAACATTCACCTACGCAAAAGTCAAAACTATTGACTTTGTCAAGGCGTGGTCTACTGGTGTGATTTCTTGTGTTGCAGTTCTGCATTGCTTTAGTAGTCCGAACACTTCATAAAGGTAAAGAAACTACCCTAGTCGATGAGTAGGTCAGCTCCAAAAAATGTTTTCAAATAGATTCAATAATAAAAATATATAGGCTTTGGCGACAAAGCTGCTCTACGACAAAATGTAAAGAAACTACCCTAGTCGATGAGTAGGTCAGCTCCAAAAAATGTTTTCAAATAGATTCAATAACGAATAATGAAAAATATATAGGCTTTGGCGACCCAGCTGCTCGACGACAAAAGGGCCAAACTGCTACGGGCCATGTCCATCAACCAGTACTTTACCAGTCCACAGCAATAAACCACCCATCACCATCTGAACAAGTGTAGAATAACTGAAAAGATCTGCCATGTGCCGCTGACCAATGCAGAGCTTTAATTTAGTCTACCGATGCAGGTCCCAACAGGTTATATACTGCAATCGCCTCTTGACATCTCAAAATGGCAATCAGATATGGGATGATATTAAAGTCCATGCTAGTAGAACTTTTCATTACTTTCTCTAACCTATGCTTGCTCAGGACCATAAACTTTAAACTAAATATCTCAGAACAGACAACACACTACAGTAGTCAGGTAAGTGGACTATGAACATAAGAAATACCATGAAGGGACCTGCAGACATTTTCAAAGCTGCCAGTGCAGTGGCATAACACGAAATGACCCCTGCAGAATGTGGTGAGGGGCCTCCTGGGGGATTAGAGTCCCCCTGAAAGGCAAGGAGCCTCCTTGCACCGCAGGGTTTGCCTGGGCCTAAGTTATGCCCCTGATTAACTGAGAGCCTCTCGCTCACACCTCTTCATGCATCACTCTGCTAAGTGCTGCCTTGCACAACACAATAACCACTGCTCTGCAGTCAACTTGCACAACAAGGAAACACTTTCCACATAGGACCAAAGCAAAGGCAACACACTTCCAACCACACACACAAGATGGTGTAGTGTGCTACCTATGTAGGCAAGTGGTTCAGCTCTCCACATAAGAGTAGTAAGCACTATGTAAATATTGCAATACAATGCAATACAGGGGCCATTGCTAGGCTATGTCCAGCTCCTCAAATCTAAAGCTTTCCATGTCGGCAGATGCTTCAGCAGAAAAAAGAGAAACGGTCGGTCATGACATGGAAGCATGACAGAAAAGATGTCACTTCTTTCATTTTCCAAGACCAACCTCCAAACTGGGGGTCTGTCATCGGTAAATGAAATACAAATGCCCATCTTGCCCTGGGATTGTCTTCTAAAGCGTTGGGAACTTTTTTGCACTTCTGTTGTCTGAGACTGCAATGGTGTGCATTGCTGTTCTGGACAGTAAAACCAGTGTCGGACAAGGTGTCGCCATTACTTCAAACAAGTATGGTTTTATGAGTAGGGGAGTCAGGATCACAGACAACAATATCCTTCCATTGTAAATAAGGCAGTGGATGCAGGAGGTGGGCAGAAGGGACATCTGCCAATTTTCTGGGAGGTGTTCCATATTTACCGCCCACCCCTAAAAAGATCTTTCTCCATTTAAGCACCCAAGAGCTGGAACGGCATCTAGTATCCATCAGGGCAGCCCTAGACCAGCTCCAATTCAGGAAAGAGCTGAAGATGACGCTGTTTAAAAACAATAGCGCAAGGTGGCACTTGGAACTTGTGACGTAAATGCTCCATGAAGCTGTGTGCAGACAGAACATCAACCTTCTGTACTATAAGAATATACAACAAAAGGACAGGCAACAGCCCTTTTTATTCAAGTACGCCATTAATATGATGGGTTTATGACCTACAGGCGTTTCAGACGCCAAAGTTTGTCTCCGCCCGGATTACACATAACAAAGTAATATTTATTGTACACGAAACAGTTCCATTTGTTTTCCTTTACGTGTGCCAGTGTTCAGTGACATCCTCCTCAATTGGAAACGTGATAGTGAAAAACTGTAAACATTATATAAAGTAAACCAAACTTTTATAGTTGCCATGCTGGGTGGGGAGGCAAAGGTGTTTGTATATGTGTAAATAATTGTTTGTATATGCACACACGTGCGCTCTTTGCAGGAGATTTATGGAGGGGAACACAATTTGCCTCACTGTGCTAGCACAGGCCAAGCACTATACAGTTATAGCCAGGGCCACACAGCACTACCACTTGATAGAAAATTGACTGGATTTTCAAAACTTAACCTTAAGAACCAATAAACTCTTTTGATTGGTCAAAACTCCCCTTCTAAATATTAATAAGTCACCTGTTGCCCACAAGGCAGTGTATATGGTATTTAAAAGTAGGATATGTAGAAACGTTATGTTAATATGTCCTTACTGTGACCAGCACCCAAAATCTATATTTCACTGTGGTAACCTAGCTTTCCTAAGTAGGAAACCAGATGAAATATTAAAATCCAAATACTATATATCGGGAATGGGTCTAGCTAGAAAAATATTTAAACAACTATTTTTTATAAGTATTAGAAATCGAACTCAATGTTGAAGTCAGAGTTTTAACAAATCTTAAAGAAAAGTACATTTTAGAAAACTACCTTTTCCTGCCTTAAATTCCTGGAGGATTATTTGCATTTGCTCTCCAACTTCCTCGAGCCAGTGATTAGCATTAGAATGGGGTGTGAAATCGCTTGCAGGAGCTGCACAGAAGGTCACTGTGACTGACATGGTCAGCCTGAATAAGCAGAGATGGCTTTGCTTAACCTCATTGATTATACAGGGTGGGGGCTGTAAACATCCTTTTTGATGTTACAGTGCAAAATCCTTCTTGAGTGTCAAATCTTGCTTGACATGTCTGCTTGGTATTACTTAGGGAAAGGGGAGAAAACAGGACACCAAGACAATTCTTGTGTATCCACTGTTTGGTTGCTGGAAAAGCCTGCTCTTGTCCAACTAGAGGTCTGTCTGAGTTTATTGTGGTACAGTTGTTGCCTGAAAGTGGATTTCAATGTTAGATGTGGTAGGACACTAGGATTACCATAGTTCACTCCCCACACATAACCCATCCCTCAGAGCCCAAGTTTAGTGTGGTCAAAGACTCTCAGCATCTTGAAAATGCCCATAGTGGGTAGGGTTAACCGAGGGACCTTTTACCCCATTGGTTAGAGTATGCCTAGGAATCATTGTGCTAGGCATAAATGTGGCACCTTCTGTCACTCACTTCAGAACACTTGTGGACCTGAGGAAGAACAGAAGAGGATTGCACCAGCTATCTGTGACCTGAGAGGAGCCCTGAAGGACTGGACCTGCTCCCTTTTGTACCCAGAGCAAAGCAGTGGGCTCACAGGGTCATGTGGCTAACTTCCTGTTCAAGAAAAAGGGACACAACAAGCTAGAAGCAGCCTTTCCTGCAACTTCCCAGCAGACCATTGGCACATAGCTTCCAAGGTTTCAGATTGCCATGTGTGACATTTTAATACTTTCAGTGTAATTATGAGTGACATTTCAACAACTATGAGTGACACTTTCTAACAAGCAAAATTAAGCAATGAAGACAAGGGAAAAGCACAAATAGCAGAAATTACACCCATTTGAGCAACAAGAAACATTAGGAAGACCTTGGAACTGCTGCAAAGCCCCAGAAATGGAAGGGAGGTGTTCTGCTTGGGTTTTCGGATCAGATAGAACCCGCTCATCAGAGCCTCACTAACCCAGCCAGAACGTTACCCCCTCCCTAGGGCCTATTTACAATAGTGCAACCACATATATCTACCACCTAAGGACAGGGAATTCCTACTATACATACCAAGACCTCTTATAATCGGCGGCCTCGCGATCCCATACGGATCCAGACCTCTCTGCCCATACGACAGTATCACAAGTGGCGGCCTCGCGATCCCATACGAATCCAGACCTCTCTACCCAGACGGCAGTCTCAGCACAATCGGCGGCCTCGCGATCCCATACGAATCCAGACCTCTCTGTCCATACGACAGTATCACAAGTGGCGGCCTCGCGATCCCATACGAATCCAGACCTCTCTGCCCATACGACAGTATCACAAGTGGCGGCCTCGCGATCCCATACGAATCCAGACCTCTCTACCCAGACGGCAGTCTCAGCACAAGTGGCGGCCTCGCGATCCCATACGAATCCAGACCTCTCTACCCAGACGGCAGTCTCAGAATCGGCGGCCTCGCGATCCCATACGAATCCAGACCTCTCTGTCCATACGACAGTATCACAAGTGGCGGTCTCGCGATCCCATACGAATCCAGACCTCTCTACCCAGACGGCAGTCTCAGCACAATCGGCGGCCTCGCGATCCCATACGAATCCAGACCTCTCTGCCCATACGACAGTATCACAAGCGGCGGCCTCGCGATCCCATACGAATCCAGACCTCTCTACCCAGACGACAGTATCACAAGTGGCGGCCTCGCGATCCCATACGAATCCAGACCTCTCTACCCAGACGGCAGTCTCATACGACAGTTCATCCTATGATCACCATAACATACAAAAAGGGAATCAGTCTCACTATTCATCAGATCACACAAGGACTGCCAGTTCGAGCATAGCCTGTTCTCCGGTTCGAGGGGCTTCTCTTTCCCTTATTCAGTTACCACTTACCTGATCAGGGTTAACATCTGTTCATGTAGCCGCAGCTGACTAGAAGAATAGGCTACCCTCTCATACAAGAACACGCAGCACATGTTGGTTCACTACAAACTGGGTACTTTATTACTCATTACATACGCAATCACATAACATTACAATATAACACATAACCTGCAAAGAAAAGTGAAAGATTAAGTTGTACACTCTAATAAGAAAGGGTCGACATCACCTTAGTAGTGTGTAGCCTGCACTCAGTGGTCATCTAGGTTCCCTTCTCGTCTGTGCCTCGGCTCGCCTGGAAGTCACACCTCCGCAGTCACGGATACATGTCTGCACCACTATGCGCTGTTCTCTTCACCCTTCTCCGAGTCACTGGGACCTCTTCCTTATCGGCTACTCTCTCCTCTCTGGCTATTCTGCTAGGAGAGTATCTGTCTCTCGGTTCTTCTCCGCCTTCAAGATGGCGTCTGTCTTCCCTGGAATAAGTAGTAGCTTTACTGCTAACGGCTAGATGCCGCCTACGGACTGAACATGTAACTGCCTCAGACTTTCACTAATATAGAGGTGCGTTTCCTCATGGAAAATTCCGGCCCGTAACCTGCCGCCCACCAAATTCTTGTACCTCCCCGTACCAAGGACACGTTCCCAGCCGGCCGGCCTGATGTAGTGTCTTCGGCATGAAGAAAAATACAATCCTTCGATAAGGGCCGGCCTGAACCGGTTCTCTCCAAGCGAATAACACCTCATAACTAAAACATTACATTTGACCTAGAAGCATCCCAAGCTGCCGGAGCAGAAAGAAAGATGGAGTCTCTCCCGTTTGAGGCCTACCAGGCCTGAATTCAGCACGGCTCCATGAAATACCCTCACTACAGGACAGGTTATCCCTAATACTAACAAATCTATCCCCTAGGCTATGTGTGCAAGCCCTGATCTATGGGGAAGAACACAGAATCATGTCGAAGTGCCTAGTAAATAGGCTCCATTCACTACTCTACCCCTTAGACTTGAATGGTAAGAGACTGAAGTCACATTCAATCATCTTTTCCTCACAAGAAGGCCGGGAAAATCGAGCAGAACATTTCACCCTTGACTTCAGTCTATTATACATTCATTAAACAGAACTAATATCTGTGGAAGAATAATATGAAACAAAACTAACTGATCTATGTCTAGTACCAGGTGTGCAGAATTGAAGTAGTGAAGGAATACACTGAATAAAGCAACAGATAGAAATCAAAATGCCGATAGTAACCAGAATACCTCCTAATATCGGACGTAACATATGCAAATCAGGTAACCAATTAAAGAGCCAGTCAAACCAGCCCTGGTCAATGTGTTTTCTAACTTCTTCTGTCAAGTCATGGAGTTTATCAATGTGAGCTTGAATGGATTTTGTATGATCAGACAAGTTAAAACAACAAAGACCCTCAAAATCAGAACAATCGTGTCCATGTTTAAGCAAAAGATAATCAATGGCCACTCGATTTTGCAAGATAGCTCTACGTTCACCCTGGGCGTCTAATAGCATGTCAGACAGGACTGTAGAAGTATGATTAATATAAATGCAAAGATGAGTCACAATCCTCCTGTAACCTCACTGTATCTCGAATCACACGAGAGTTGGCATTCGGATGCGATGAAAACATTAACAAGCTCAGTCTAGTAATGGCACAAGGGCCTCCAGAATGAAGTGGCACCTTTCAATCTTAAACGCATACATTCAGAAATCGCACTAGGATCACAAGTAAGGAAAAAACACAAATCACCCTGTGCGATATTATAGGTAACTATTTGGGACTGGATGGGGGGTGGTCGGGTCTGATAGTACAGTACACAAGGGGCAATACTCATGGGTAGCAAAATCGCCCAGAAGTGAAAATATGAGTCAAAGTCTCCAATGAAGCAGGGACAGCAACTAAACAAGTCGCTAGAATGTCAGTCACCGATCTCATCGGTGTCAAGCAGAAATGAGGGGATTTAGTCACTCGTTTGGCTAACGTAGTCCAAAAGTTCGACGACGAATCCCACGCAGCGAAGGAACGCGACACTCGGGTTCTCAACTCAGCCCGGGTTGATGGGATCCCTCCTCTCTCGTCGTACCAGCCCAAAAGGAGTCCAACGCCGACACATCCTGCAGCAACAGTCCAAAGAATGAGCTGAAAGAGAATCAAATACAGGCATTATTCATTCTCGTAAGTAACATTTGTCAGCCGGGACTGCTTCCCGGCTATCTTTCCCTGGTCTCATAACTAAAATGGTGTTGTCTTGACCGGTTGCAATGACTTCTGCTTGTTCAGGGGGATTCTTAGGCGACTGCACCCAAACTCTGGCCCCAGGATTATCTGTGGAGCCAAAACCTTTCTGGCCTCGTACAGTTAGCAACGTTGGGGCAGTGCCTTTTGTGATCTCACCACTGAAAACAGGCATTATTAGCAATTGAGCCACTCGGTCAGTTTGATGTATCAGTAAGTCAACCTCACTGCTATTCAGCAGGAGCACCTTAATCTCTCCCTGATAATCACTGTCAATGATTCCTCCAAGCACCTGAATGCCTTTTACAGCCAGCCCCGATCTAGGGGCGATTAATCCGAAATTCCCAGTTGGTATATGAACACCAACACCAGTTTCAATGATGACTTGATTCTTACTTTTTATAACGGTGTCATCCATGGCATGCAAGTCTAAACCTGCCGACCCTGGGGTCGCTCTACATGGGGCCAAAGCTCCGGGAGTAATTTCCCAGTACATCACAGTCTCTCTGATTTCATTGGGCTTAGCATCAACATTCGGAGGAAACAAACGCATAAGTGGGGATTCAGCATTTAGAAAAGGACGGTTATTCAAAATCAATAGCGCTTGAGGCAAAAAGTCTCGCCGATTCTTATACTTGTCATCTGTTAATTTACGTAACTGATCTTTCAGCAGTCCATTCAACCTCTCCACAAGACCCGAGGCCTGTGGATAATATGGTATATGAAACACCCATTCAATATTGTTTTCCACACAGAATTCCTGTACCAATCTTCCACGAAAATGGGATGCATTATCAGATTGAATTTGGAATGGCACACCATAATACATCATAATCAATTCCACTGTTTTAATAGTATTCAATTGGGTAGCTTGCTTACAGGGAAGGGCCACCAACAGGCCACTGTATGTATCAACAATAGTGCAAACATATTGACAATTCCTACTCATAGGAAGTGGACCAATGTAATCAATCTGCCAAATTTGAGCGGGCAATTTCCCGCGATGTAAATGACCTTTAACAGTTTGGGGCACTTTGCGCTGCCTGATATGCTGACAAATGGGACAATGTAGAATAACATTTTTGATTAAATCTAGGGGAATATAAATTCCTCGATCAGCAGCCCACCTGCTAGTGGCTTTCTCTCCAAAGTGTCCTGCTTTCTGGTGGGCCCATTTCGCCAATCCCGCAATATCAGAATCTTGCCTGTCCACCACTGCCTCAGCAATTTTAGATTTCTCATCTGCAATGTTATGAAAGAATTTGTCAAGAGAGTCTATCGGGGTATGAGCATCCACATGGAAGATTGTAACAGTACTCTGTGGGAGCATTTCCCAAATCTCCTGCCATAATTCTTTTCCCCACAGTTCTTTTGAATGGATTTTCCAACTATGGGAATGCCAAGTCGGTAACCAAACTGCCAGTCCATTGGCAGTAGACCAAGAATCGGTGAAAATATGACATGTGCCAGGTAACTCTTGTTTCAGAACTTGATAAACAGCATAGAGTTCAGCAAATTGACTGCTCTTACCCTCACCAGTTGTACTCAGCAATTTTTGTGTGATCGGATTATAGGACACCGCCTTCCAATGCCGTTTCGTCCCTATGAACCTTGCTGAACCATCCGTAAACCAGACATGGTTTCTGTCCTCTGCGGACAAATCATCAAAAGGTCTACCCCACTTAACAGGAGACTCCTGTACTAAAGGTACGGAACTTTCACTCTCAGTCTCAGTCGATGGCGCCCGCGCCACCTGCTCATGCAAAGATGCAACTCCTTTTTGTCCCACACGTGCCCTGTCTTGTATATACCATTTCCATTTAATCACACTCGCCTCTTGAGCGTGTCCAATTCGGTGAGTTTTCGGCGAACTCATAACCCACTGCATGATAGGAATTTCAGGTCGCAAAACTATATCATGTCCCAAAGTCAATTGCTCGGTATCCACCAGAGCCCAATAACATGCAAGTAACTGTTTCTCAAAAGGTGTATAACGCTCACCAGCATCAGGTAACTTTTTGGTCCAGAAACCTAACGGTACTCTACTCTTGCCTTGTTTCTGTCACAAACTCCAATTCGCATAAAGGCCTTGTACAGACACATTCAAATCCACATCACCATCACATACAGGCCATAAATCCAGAGCATGCTGAATTGCTTCTTTTGCCAGACTGAACGCATCTTGCTGTGGTTTATCCCATTCAAATGCATTCTTTTTACGAGTGACATGGTACAAAGATGCCAATATTTGACTCAAATGAGGAATATGCTGGCGCCAAAAACCAAACAAACCAATGAAGCTTTGGGCTTCTTTCCTATTCCTCGGAACTGCAAAATCAAGAATTTTCTGTTTAACCTGAGGGATCACTTCTCGGTGCCCCTCATGCCAATAATACCCAAAAATTTCACAGCCTGGGACGGACCTTGTAATTTATCCGGGTTGATTTCCCAACCTTTCTCACGCAGGCACTCAATGACTTTGTCCAATTGGGTCTGAACTTCCTCTTGTGTTTCGCCTTGGATCAAAATATCATCAATATAGTGACATATCTGAATTTGCGGATGAACCGGTACCTCAGCCAAATGCTCTGCCACCAGCCGGTGACATATCGTAGGACTATGCACATAGCCCTGGGGAAGACTTCTAAACGTCATCTGACGCCCGTTCCACGTAAAACTGAATTGTTCCTGACACTCAGGGGCAATCGGAATCGAAAAGAAAGCATTAGCAATATCAATGGACGCATACCATGTACCTGGATGTTTTTGGATTCTTTCAATTAGGGTAATAACATCCGGTACTGCAACAGTCAAAGAGGGTGTGTGTCTATTCAATTCTCGATAATCAACAGTCATGCGCCAAGAATTATCACTCTTACGTACAGGCCAAACAGGATTATTCCAAGCAGAAGTAACTGGGGTTATAACTCCTGCATCCACCAACTCCTGAATAGTGGTACTAATCTCTTCATGACCACCTGGAATACGATACTGCTTCTGACTAACCACTTTTGTCGCCTGGGGAACTTTTATGGGGGGCATTCTTAAACGACCAACCCGTACAGGCCTGGACGATATATAATGTTTAGTTCCAAATTGGTAACATCCATCATCTAAGTGCAAAGTCATTCCTTTCAAAATATCAATTCCAATTATGAATTCTAAGAGTGGCACCACTAATACAGAGTATTCTTTTCTAGGAATTCTACCTATTCTTATTTCAAGTAAAGTTTGAACTGCGGGAGTTTCCTTTCCACCTAATCCGGTAATTGTAAAAGGCTGACCTTTAAACTTCTTTGATTTTCCATGAATAAGAGTGGCCTCCGCTCCTGTATCTACCAATGCTCGGGCCCTTTGGACATTACGATGTCTCCAATAAATATCAATATCTACATAGGGTCTATTATCTCTGTGAGCCCATCTGTGTACTGGAGCTTGACCTATTTCCTAGTCGTTTTTACTGCGTTCTGTGTACCAGGATATATCGGGATAAAGACTCTCACGTTTCCCAGGTATCGATACCTCCTGTTCATATCCATCTCTATTACGAAATGGATTCCTGTCCTCTGCATTGTACTGCGGGTTTCGATCGGCCAATCTGTGTCGATCCTCTCTCCTTCTCAACTCAGGGGATTGATCCCTATCATCTCTACGTCTGCTGTTAACATAATCATCTCTCCCCCTTTCTCTTTCCCCCTCCCTCTCTCTGTCTCTCTCACGACGAGGGGACAAATCACGTACATAACGTCGATCATCACGACGATCAGAGCGCCCACGGCGGTCGTCATCACCGCTACCGTCAGAAAAACCACGATCACACTCAGTCGTCCGAACACGCCGGGCACCCTCCTTTCGATCCAAGCCACGTTTGCGAAACATTTCCCACAAACGAGAAGTAGTCTCACCGTCAATGTCCTCCTTCCGCACACCATCGGCCATAAGACCAAAAAACATATCACGTCTAGTAAGTTTATTGTCACCAGGAGTACGAGTGTCAGGCCGGGACTGCCGTTCAGGTTTAAACCACTCACCCAACTCACCGAGTTGGCGTACCGATTCCAGCACCATAGATAATATGTTACCAGTCTGATTAATCAATAAAGTCATCATGACCTGCTTATAAGCAACAGGGGAAGAACGAATAATACGATTCCGCACAGAAGATGTCAACAAACCATCAAGCAACCTGTCAGCAGTATTCAGAAAAATTGCCGTTTTCATCACCTCCTCTTTGAGACGTTGTGCAGCATCGCGCAAAGTATACCACGGTTTGTCTTTCACAGGCCAGTCAGACTCAGTAGGATATTTTTGATTACAACCCTCAGTCGCCAATTGAAGCAAAGTAATTTGACCACCACCATTAAAGTTACGAAAATGATCCTGTACAGTAGAATCCGAACTCAAGGAACAAAACTTCAAACAATCGCCAGCATCCAACATAATGCCAGCAGCGCCCAGTTCATAAAGGCGCACCATCCATGTGAGTAAGGTCTCACCAGCTCGCTGCCGAAAGCGCTGCAAAATATCACTAATTTCTTGTTGAGTAAAATCCTCCAAAGAGTCTAAAGCAATACCATTCGGAGCACCGGGAGCCTGCTGCAACTTCCGCCGAAAAACTGGATGCACCGAGACCGCGGGACGAGCATCACAAGGAGCTCGACCAGTACACGTAGAGGAACAATCAGTGTAAGAAGCAGCGACCCCACTCGAAGGACGAGCGCAATCACGGAGTGCACCATCAGAGGCGCAAGAAGCAGACTTACAATCACGGCCGGAGCGAGAGGACTCGCGCTTGGCAGACTCCTCACCCGAGGAAGGAGAATCACTCGAGTTCCAGATATTACCATCCCATTCATCAGGATTCCAATCCAGTCCGGCTTTCGCCACGACCAGACGCACCTTACACGTCGAAACCCGACCACGCCGATTCTTGTATTTATAACGAGCAATTCGCACAGCCGCCCTCTCGGCAATAGTTTGGTACGTATCAAGTTTGTCAGCAAGCAACTTATTTTGACACTGCAACAAAGTATGAGCATTCTGAATCTCAACAAAGTTCGCTTCCACATCCTTATGCAAAGTCTGTAACTTCAACAACCTCTCATGCAGAATCCTGTACGCAGACAGAACAATCCAACCTCTGCGCCCCAAAACGGGAAGCTCATCACCCTTAGATATCGGCGCCTTCTGTAAACAAGTAATCACATTAGCCGGCTCCGCCAGCTCCAAAAAAGAATTCCAATTCTCACTCAAACCAGTAGAATCAGCCCACTCACGGGCTAAGGCTTCATAAGGCGTTGAATCCCAGCCGGGAATATCAACGGGCAACTTAAAGTAGATTTCGACTTTCTAGAAAACATCTCGGAAAAGAAAGAAAAAGAGAAAAAGAGAAAGAAGAAAGAGAAAAAAAAAAACTACACACACAATTATATACAAATAATATACAAACGAAACCACGCACGCGCCGAAAGCAAACACGACACAACCACAACGCACACAGGTTTCGTAAACGGTTCGTGACGCCAAATGTTCTGCTTGGGTTTTCGGATCAGATAGAACCCGCTCATCAGAGCCTCACTAACCCAGCCAGAACGTTACCCCCTCCCTAGGGCCTATTTACAATAGTGCAACCACATATATCTACCACCTAAAGACAGGGAATTCCTACTATACATACCAAGACCTCTTATAATCGGCGGCCTCGCGATCCCATACGGATCCAGACCTCTCTGCCCATACGACAGTATCACAAGTGGCGGCCTCGCGATCCCATACGAATCCAGACCTCTCTACCCAGACGGCAGTCTCAGCACAATCGGCGGCCTCGCGATCCCATACGAATCCAGACCTCTCTGTCCATACGACAGTATCACAAGTGGCGGCCTCGCGATCCCATACGAATCCAGACCTCTCTGCCCATACGACAGTATCACAAGTGGCGGCCTCGCGATCCCATACGAATCCAGACCTCTCTACCCAGACGGCAGTCTCAGCACAAGTGGCGGCCTCGCGATCCCATACGAATCCAGACCTCTCTACCCAGACGGCAGTCTCAGAATCGGCGGCCTCGCGATCCCATACGAATCCAGACCTCTCTGTCCATACGACAGTATCACAAGTGGCGGTCTCGCGATCCCATACGAATCCAGACCTCTCTACCCAGACGGCAGTCTCAGCACAATCGGCGGCCTCGCGATCCCATACAAATCCAGACCTCTCTGCCCATACGACAGTATCACAAGCGGCGGCCTCGCGATCCCATACGAATCCAGACCTCTCTGTCCATACGACAGTATCACAAGTGGCGGTCTCGCGATCCCATACGAATCCAGACCTCTCTACCCAGACGGCAGTCTCATACGACAGTTCATCCTATGATCACCATAACATACAAAAAGGGAATCAGTCTCACTATTCATCAGATCACACAAGGACTGCCAGTTCGAGCATAGCCTGTTCTCCGGTTCGAGGGGCTTCTCTTTCCCTTATTCAGTTACCACTTACCTGATCAGGGTTAACATCTGTTCATGTAGCCGCAGCTGACTAGAAGAATAGGCTACCCTCTCATACAAGAACACGCAGCACATGTTGGTTCACTACAAACTGGGTACTTTATTACTCATTACATACGCAATCACATAACATTACAATATAACACATAACCTGCAAAGAAAAGTGAAAGATTAAGTTGTACACTCTAATAAGAAAGGGTCGACATCACCTTAGTAGTGTGTAGCCTGCACTCAGTGATCATCTAGGTTCCCTTCTCGTCTGTGCCTCGGCTCGCCTGGAAGTCACACCTCCGCAGTCACGGATACATGTCTGCACCACTATGCGCTGTTCTCTTCACCCTTCTCCGAGTCACTGGGACCTCTTCCTTATCGGCTACTCTCTCCTCTCTGGCTATTCTGCTAGGAGAGTATCTGTCTCTCGGTTCTTCTCCGCCTTCAAGATGGCGTCTGTCTTCCCTGGAATAAGTAGTAGCTTTACTGCTAACGGCTAGATGCCGCCTACGGACTGAACATGTAACTGCCTCAGACTTTCACTAATATAGAGGTGCGTTTCCTCATGGAAAATTCCGGCCCGTAACCTGCCGCCTACCAAATTCTTGTACCTCCCCGTACCAAGGACATGTTCCCAGCCGGCCGGCCTGATGTAGTGTCTTCGGCATGAAGAAAAATACAATCCTTCGATAAGGGCCGGCCTGAACCGGTTCTCTCCAAGCGAATAACACCTCATAACTAAAACATTACATTTGACCTAGAAGCATCCCAAGCTGCCGGAGCAGAAAGAAAGATGGAGTCTCTCCCGTTTGAGGCCTACCAGGCCTGAATTCAGCACGGCTCCATGAAATACCCTCACTACAGGACAGGTTATCCCTAATACTAACGAATCTATCCCCTAGGCTATGTGTGCAAGCCCTGATCTATGGGGAAGAACACAGAATCATGTCGAAGTGCCTAGTAAATAGGCTCCATTCACTACTCTAGCCCTTAGACTTGAATGGTAAGAGACTGAAGTCACATTCAATCATCTTTTCCTCACAAGAAGGCCGGGAAAATCGAGCAGAACAGGAGGAAGAGGCTAAAAGAGGCACACTCACAGCCTGACTGAGTAGCATAATAAGAGTAAGTTGCACAGGCTACTAGTCATGTAATTAGTTGAATTACAACAAATACGCTTTACCGGTACTCACTCTGTCAGGCACTTATCATGCAGCACGCAGACTCCTCATCAGGGCAGCTGCTGAGGCAGCGCCGAGGCCCAGTGGGCTGGGGTCTGGTCCAGTCTCTCCCGCTCGAATGTGCAGTTACACTGCCATGCAACCTATATTTGCTGCATTTACTCCACTCCCTGACTGTAGTGACAATGGCCTGCCTCATACTGAGTCACTCTCAGTCGGCGTTGGTGGGCCTGGGGTCAAGTCGCGTGGGCCAGGTCTCATACTCCGGTATTAATTATTTTATTACTGACCGTGGCGTCGTTGAGCAGCTGCTGGCTCTGCCTTGCCATGGCGCCCAGCACTGCAGGGCACCTGCACCAGACAACGACCTACCCCCCCCCCCCCCTCCCTCACGGTGTGTGCAGCATGGTCAGGAGAGCTGCTGCGGCCCTCTCCTTAATCCCCAAATTTCAAAGTCCACCCAAAACGTATTTATGCCGCCTGCTTGCACCACGGGCGGTGGCTGAGCAGGAGGACAAACCTGTAACTCTCTGCAGTCTGTGCGGTTCACTCAGCTGCCGGTGGCGGGCATCGAGTGTCCCGGTCTCTGGATCTTCATTGTTAGATAATACCTCATGGCACACACGGTGGAAACAGCGCTGCCATTCCAACTTCAGCCTGTAGCTAAATTCTCCTGAGCTGCAGACGCGCAGCATGCGGCAGCAGCAGGACGTTCTGTCTTGGTTTTAAGTGTGAGTCATGGCCTCACGATGTAACAAAGACGAGTGGTGCAGAGTAGGAGGAATATTGTTATATTGTGTCAGAGTACCAGCTAGAGCTGTGAACTCTGAGCCAACCCCCATGAGCGCTTGAATATACTAGTGCATAAATATGCTAGCGCTCCAGCGTGACAGCTGAGGAGGCGCTATTATGTGTGACTTTGCATTTCAATGCGGTGGTGCGGACCACCACACTGAAATGCGGAAGTCTCACAACTGATGCGTGGTACTTGACTGGGCTGGTGGCAACTGGACCTGGATTGGACAGAGACGTTTTGAGGCATGGGCAAAGTGGGTTTTGGCCCAGGGCCCCAGCCTTTGCAGGGGGCCCCTTGATAAGGCTGGCTCTGTTCTGAAGAGTCTTGCCCTCATGACCTTAAATAATTCCTAAACAGATTGTCTTAAATACAGTTTACCTTCAATTTTTTTTAATGTGTGCGAGTCTATTACATACATTTTGCAGAGAAATGTTGTATTTGTTTGATGCAACATCCATTAAAAAGTTTTTTTAGATCAAAACAGGGCATGATATATGCGAAATGGGAGGGTGTCACAGAGATTATTTACAGTAATATTAGTGAGCCGCTGCTATGTTACAATATTGAAAACAGAGTGTGCCTGTGCACTGTCAGTGACCTGGCCAAAGAGGGCAGGAAAGAGCTGAAATTGGATCATAAATTCAAAGCTGGTCCAAAAAGGGGCCCCCAAAATACATTTGGCCCAGGACCCCCAAACTCCTTAAAAGATGTACCTGGGATTGGAACCTGCTGTTGGCCTCTGTCTGGCATTCTGTGAGTTCCTAAGTGCCTCCCTGCTGGTCCTTGGGGAGGGGGGGGGGGGTTAGAAGTGTTCACCTGTGGTGAATTGGAACTTAAAGAATTAAAGTCACAATCTTTGACAAGGACAAACCTGGTTGGTGTATCTGGCCTACGCTTCTTCGTGATCAGCTTCAAATTGCACCTAGGTCTTGGTCACCACAACCATTGAGTATCGCTGGTGTTTAGAGCTTTTTGAAGCTATTTTTACATAAAACAAACTTTTAAAAAAAATATCTCTAGGTTCCATTATTGGATTTGTTATATTTTTTGCCTCATTTTGTTTAATAAATTCTAATTTCTCTAATTGGTTTTGGGGTTTTTAATTGTTTTGCACTCAGATTTTATTACTGTTTTGGTGCTATATAAAAACTTTACATATTGCCCTAAGCTAGGCCTGCCTGCTATGTGCCGTTAGCTACCAGGGGTTGAGTTTGGTTTAATTTAGTGACTTTGAGGGTTTACTCTGACAAGGATTGTGATTATTACTCGATGTGTACACTTAACCCCCTCAACTAATAATCCAATGTCCTACAATACTTTTATTGAAAATGGAAAAACTGGGATTTGATGTTATGTTATGTTAAAAATTTGAAAAGTGCACATATACCCTGAGGTGTCTTGGCACTAGCTCAGCATTACGGAAACAGAAACTTTAGTGGTGACTAGTTATTAAAAAGCCAGGTCTTTAGGAGCTTTCTAAGTGCTACCAGTGAGCGGGCTGCTCTGATGTTGGAGGGTAGAACATTCCAGTGTTTGGAAGGTCCTGAGATAATGCTGCTTCCTCCCCATTTTACATTGTTAAAGCTGGAGCAGGTAACCTTCATTGAGCCTCTAAATCTAAGGTTTCTGCTAGGTTTGTACCAGGCTAGAGTTTGTTTCAAGTGTTAGGGCCAGTATTATGTAAGGTCTTGTATATTATGCAAAGTGCCTTGAATTTGTTGCGGTTTCTAACCGTCAGCCAGTGGACTCCCTTGATGGCTTGAGAAACTGAGTAAAATTTAGGAAGGTCTAAGAGTAATCTGGCCGCCGCATTCTGTATGGATGCCATTTGTTCAGGTATTACCATTGAAAGTTTGGGTACAGACCATTGCAGTAATCTATCGTTATTAATACTAGCAAGGTGATTACTGTTTTCATAGGGTTAGGGGGAATGACGGGAAGAATTTTCCTAATGATTCTAAGGGTGTTAAAGCAGGAAGAGATGAATGAGTTTATTTGTTTGCTAAAGTTCATCTTCTCATCGATTAAAACTCCCTGATTTTTTACCTTTGAGACTGGGGATGGGAGTGGTCCCATTTCAGAAGGCCAACTGGTAGGCATCTAAAATTGTGGATTATTTCTGAAAAGGATGACCTCGGTTTTATCTGAGTTTAATTTAAGGCAGTGTTTGCCCATCCACACACCAATGGCTCTCATGCAGTTATGGAGTTGGAAGTTTGTACAGTTAGCATTGTCGGAGGCTGACACCACGATTTGTCTGTCATCTGCATAGGCAATGGGAGAAAACACAAAGGATCTGATAAGAGAGGCTATTTCAGTGACATATTGATTGAAAAAGCAAGGGGCTAAGTGGGGACCCTTGCGGGACCCCACAATGAAGGGAGCACGGTTAGGAGATGAAACTGTCCAGCATCACTGTATGTTCTCTATCCCTCAGAATTGAGTCCAGTAGTGCTCGGTCTCTGATTTGTATGCCCAGAGTTGCCAGAGAGTGGACTAAGATGGAATGGTCCACCGTGTCAAAAGATAGGTCAAGCAGGATGAGGGCTGCCTTGCCTCCACCACCCAGGGCGGTCCTTAACTCATCAGTGACTTTAATCAGTGCAGTCGCTGTGCTGTGTCCAGATCTAAACCCAAACTATGTGGACTCTAATAAAGGGTTAGATTGGACGTACTGGGTCAGTTGAGTATTCATAATTTTTGCATGGAAAGGTAGTGTGGATACACGGCGATAGCTGGCCGGGTTTTCAGGGTGCCAATTAGGTTTCTTAAGAAGTGGAAGAATGTTTTTCGATACAGAGGGCCTCTGTGAACCATGGAGCAGAAGGTTTTTCTCGGCCTGATTTGGAAGTTCTGAGGGGGGCTACTGTAGAGATGGCAGTGTTTAACCACTCTGTGTATTCCTTTGTGGCATACTCTGGATCTGGTGGCAGAGTAGGCTGAGGATGAGAAAGCTGTTGCAACAATACATTAGAGTCCATGTTGCTCCAGGCATGGTAGTTGGTGAGGCTAGTGTCGCTCCTTTGGTCTTGAGTTAGAGAAGGGACGTTGAGTTCAAAGGTAACGGCTGCGTGATTAGACCAAGTTAGAGGTAAAAAGTCCTTCATAGGAATAAGAGGATAATTATAGAAGATGGTGTCTAAAGTGTGGCCTGCGGAGTGGGTGGTCTGATGCAAAAGCTGTGGTAGACCTATGTCTTTCATTGTTTCTGAAATAGCCGCCATATCTTTATCCTCAAGGAGATCCAGGTGGAAATTAAAATCCCCTAGTACAGTGTAGTTTGAGAAAACAACTTCTTGCCCTTTTGGGGCAATAAATAAATATTCCTTCAAAGGAGTGATTTTTGGTTATCTTTAGGCAAGAGGAATGTAATTTCAATCCCTCCACCCCTTTTAAGGGTATATCAAGTCTTAAAATAGAATAGCTCGGGTGGGGGTTAGGGGTAGCATTAATTAAGTCAGGGCAGGAGGCTTCTTTAGCCCAGGTTTTCGTAATAAAAATGATGTCCAGCTGATGGCCATCAATAAGTTCTGCCAGTTCTAGCGCATGTTTCACCAGGGAACGGGCATTTATAAGAGCGCAGAGAATTTTAGATGGTGAATCGTTGCGACCGCTTTTAGCATGGGGCGTCTGGGAACTATGGGATAGGGTTGGTGCAGGAATATGAAACCTGCAGTTGCTGCACAAGATGTCGCGCCCTGAGCAGAGATTTAAGTAGGTCCATGCAGGTGCAGCCTTGGTTTGTGGTGTTAAGCATGCGCAGTACGTTACCTGAATAGATCATTCTGTAGTTCCGCTCCGGGTTGGAACCGCAGGGGCTCTGGCACTCTGCGTGATCCGGATGCGAACAGGCACTGACGGGCTGGCCTTAGGCGTGCCTTTGGCACCCACTGCGCGCCGTTTGATGAGAAACCTTATTGTTCTTTGGATAAAACTTACACACAAAACCACATCTAGTGGCTCCATGGTGCTGCCTACTAACTCAAAGGAGTTGCCAACTAGAGATCCGGTCAAGGGTGCGCTGTTTCTAAGCGCTTACATTTTTTTCAGTTAAGGAAATAAAGGCAGAAGGAGACTCCAGCAAGAAAGATTGGCCACTGATTAGTCCTTTTGAATTTTGAGGTTTAGGAATGTCACTAAGAACATTTTGTTTATTGTTCATTTTATCCCCTCCAACCCCTGTTTGCGTGGGTTTTCACACATATTTTCTCGTTACTTATGCAGAATGTAAAAACACAATTAAACATACTTGCATGCTGTAATTACATGTCCGCCTTTGTCCTTATTTCACTTTTTCACTTCACAATTATGAAATTGTAGACATTTATAACTTTGTATAGGGTAAAGGGAGAGTTCCAATGGCTATTCCCCCCCCCCCCTCCCCCCTTCGATTTAGTGTCTCCTGAGACCCTGACCGTGGCAGACAATTCAGTGGGTTAATGCACCTTCTACAGAGACATGTATACAAACTGAATTCTCCAGTCCAAGCTTGACAACTCAAAACCTTCCTTCTTCTTAGGTCATTCAAGACCGGGGAGTTGGGACAGTGTTAACAATTATTGTGTTTTAGTTCTGCGACGCGTGAAATGATATATCAAATAACTGAGCACTAGTGTTGGCGAGACAGAGCCAGTTTACAAGAGGAAACCAGAGAATCACGAGTCATGTCACACCCTGAATGGAAATAAGGGAAGAGGGCGAGAGGGGAGGGGCGGGTTAGCACGTGATCATTCTAACCGAGTGCAAGCACTAGGACGAAGTGCAAGAAAGGTGCTTAGTCACCATGAGAAGAACTACGTAATGATGGACGAGCGCCTCTTCCTATTGGTAGGTAGCGCTGTCCGTCTCCGCCGCGCACGCCTTTCCCAGTATAAATAGAGGCGTTGTGCGTTGTTTTCTCAGATCCAGCTCTGAGTTGTGTTCTTGCTTCAACAGTGTTTGAACGGAACGTGGCTCCGAGTCCAGCGCTCTCCTGAAAACTTTATCCATCTCTCATCCATCTACAACTACCGCCGACAACCACACCATCAGCAACGCCATGGAGTCCCAGGTGCGCCAGAACTACAGCCGGGAGTGCGAGGCGGCCATCAACCGCATGATCAACACCGAGCTCTACGCCTCCTACGTCTACCTGTCCATGGTGAGTACAGGCCCTGACGGTCCGTCTCTACTCCCCGTAGTTGGGTCTACCTATCTCCTTACTGTACTGTCGTCACCGAGTTGTGCGCCTCCTATGTTTACCTGTCTATGGTGAGTACAGACGCAGTTCAGTGTCTGTCTGTCCTTCCTCTTAGTGAGTACAGACCCTGTTTGTCCGTCTTTACTCTCCATACAGAGCTTTGTCTGCCCTTCTTCCTGCTTAGTGAGTCCACATTCTGTCTGTCTTTACTGCCCGGTTAACACTGAGTCTCTGCCTATTCTTTGAGTACAGGCGCTATCTGTCCGTCTTACACTTGTGTCTGTGTAAAGTGTAAATCCTTGAATTAAATCACAAAATAAATCTCAAGTAGACTGAAGTAAATAAGCCTTGAAGCTTTATTCAGGGGGAAATCAGCACTGGAGTGCGCCCTCCCTATCTGAAGTACGAACGGCAACTGTCCACTGACGCCGTTCATACTTCAGAGAGAAGGTTAGACGCATGAAGTATCTTAGTCTGTCCTAACTGTACTGCAACGCGGAGTAGTACGCCTCATGGCGAGCACAGGCGCCGTCTGTCCGCCTTTGCTCTTCGTAGCGGGGTCTGTTTATCTGTCCGCCTTTGTTTCCCTTACTACATACTGTCCGCATCGAACGTCGTGCCTCATACATCTACCGTCCATGGTGAGTATAGGCCCTGCCTCTCCTTCCTCTCCGAAGTGAGTACAACAAGCGCTCTCTGTCTCTCACTGCTGTTCGCCTTCTACACATTCCTGCCCACGGTGAGCACAGCCCCTGTGCCCTCGTCACTTTCTAGTGACTGCTGGAACAAGACCCACGCAGCGTGGTATGTCAGGCAGTGGTCGTGTGTACCCCTGTCTTTTGTGCGACCTGGAGGTGCGGATTGCAGCTTTCGGTGGGGTTTCCTACTCGTGGCAAATCTTTACCTGTAGAGGGGTGTAGTAGTGTGACCATCATGCGTATGGAGGCCTGTTGGCTGTCTCCGTTCCAAGGGTGTTGTCTCTTTAGTGTGGGTGTCCCTGCATGGAATGGAGGGACCGCAGTGTAAGGTGAAGTCTAGTTTTCCTGCAGCGATGCAGAATGTTTAGCGACCTCGAGTTGCGTCATGCCAGGGGTGAGTAGGTCACTGCCTTGTACTTTAAATGTGTATATAGCGCTTCAGAGCCCCAATAGGCCAAAGGTTGGTGGCCCTTTGGCGTCCAAAGTGGCAAGTGTGTGTTTTGCTCTGTGGCCTACTTGCAGGAGCTAGTTGATGTCCAGCAAAGGACCCCAAATGTGATGTGGCAACCTGGCAGGTGCAATTAAGATGTATTATTGGAGAAGAAAAGACTAGTAATGTATGTGTCTACCAACTTCTTAGCATCCCCCACTTTTTTTTTTTTTTTTTAATTTTGGAGTCCTAACCATAGCCCAATGACTTGAGATGCTGTCGCTTTTTTTCGCATAATTGAGGATTTGCCGCACTTGCTTTACATTGCGTGGTCTTCCGATTTAACAAGAGAACTGTTTCTAGCTGAAACTATCCAAATTAAGTGTGGGATGTGTGTTTGCGTGCATTGGAAGGCCTTTCTCAAAGTTTGCCTGTTCATCTTTTAGTTGCTTATGGATGTGTTTGGTTGTTAAACTGGTACTAATGAGGTGAAATCTTTGCCCAGACAGTATTTTTATGCTTTAAAAAAATGAAGGATATAAAAAAAAAGTGTTGCATAATTGAGTGCTTTGCAACATGCTTCCAGTGGCCATGGTCACAGCCCTGCATCTCTAATGTAGAATAGAAAGCAGGATAATGGGTATCGTGACAAGAGTAGAGTGGAACAGATGCGGTGCTCGGATGGCCGTGGGGGCCAGGGCCAAGCCGGAGACCAGGAAGGCCAGCTGACCCGTGCTCCAGGGCTTGAGGCCATACGGAGACCGCTCTTGTGGGCTTCTTTGTTCATGTTCTGGTGTTGGGAAGTTGCCCAAACTCCATGCCTAGAAAATTATAATGTATTGCATTTTCTGGGAAGCTGGCATCAATGTATGCACGTTAGGCGCATAAACAGCCCCCTAATGGCACCTGTGAAGAGAAGGCTGTGTGGGGTCTTCAGTTTAGAAAGAATTCTAGAACCGAGGTCTGCTGTCTATGGAGTATCCCAGGGGTTCCCGGTGATAGCTGGGGCCCAGCCGCTGCACCCTATGAATACTCTGGTACCACTTGTCATGGTAAAAAATTGCAACTGTATATAAAGTATTATATGCAAGGATAGCGCGTTAAATGTAGCCATAGAAACCAGCAATGGCTGTGACCTGCTGGCTTCCCAAAGAGCGAGGCTCGGTGACAGTGTGCCTGAGACTGCCCCTGTTAACCATTCTGTCAGTTGATGCTGTGATCTGCTGTTGACTGCCTCTTCTCTCCTTTCTCCAGTCCTACTACTTCGACCGGGACGATGTGGCCCTGAGCCACGTAGCCAAGTTCTTCAAGGAGCAGAGCCACGAGGAGCGCGAGCACGCCGAGAAGTTCATGAAGTACCAGAACAAGCGCGGTGGGCGCGTGGTGCTGCAGGATGTCAAGGTGAGCGCGCGCATAGTTTTGCGTGATGTCAGGGTGAGCGCGTGGTACTGTAGGATGTCGAGGTGAGTGCGTGCATGGTACTGCATGATGTCCAGGTGAGCGCGCGTACTACTGTTGGATGTCAAGGTGGGTGCGGGTGGTGCCTACTGCAGGATGTCAAGGTGAGTGGGCGCGTGGTGCTGCTGTTATGCAGGGCGCACGAGGATGACTCCGAACATGTCGTTACTATTAATAACTTGATAACAAATTACGGTTACATGCAGCCCTCGCCTTTACCGCAGTTCTTCTCTCTACACCGAATATGTATCCTTAAGCACTGAAAACGCCTTGTCTTCCCTTAAAACAAGGTTTTCCCTGAGTGCCATGGTAATATCAGCTTGGTGCCCAAATATGGATTGTGCAATTTGCGCACAACTCGAGAGTAGATGTGCACATTATGCATCCCTCGACTTTTCAGAGTTTTGCAGCGGTGAAAGCGTTGAGTGATTTCATTAACACCAACCATAATGGGGGGGTGGGGGGGGGTCTCCAACTTCCCCTTACTACTACTTCTCCCTCCCCTCCCTACGTCTTATTCTGCGGTTAATTTGATGTCAGAGTGCAAGTCAGGTACACATTGTGCAGGTTTTTCCATCTTGCTAATCCATCCCTATATGTCTGGGGGGGCGAGGGGGGTGGCTTCTTGGGTCCGCTGAGCACTTTATAAGATACACAGAATAGAACATAGAGGAATGCGAATAGGGAAAAGAAAATGGTTCAGGAAAGGGTAATATTCCAACAGCCTTATACCTGCACTGAAGACTGGAAGTGTTCCGACCACTCGATAGCAGAAGGGGGTCTTCAGTACAGCCTCTTGGGGGCCCTTTAAGCTTTATCTCTGGACCCCTCTCTTAGACCTCAATAACATTGCATGTGATGTCACGGAGTTGGCATTGTTTTATTAGAAGTAGCATGAGAGGGTGGCGTGAGGCCTTGAAGCTATTCTAACGCACTCTTGGCAATTTCCACAGAAACCGGACCGCGACGAGTGGAGCAACACCCTGGACGCCATGCAGGCGGCCCTGCAGCTGGAGAAGACCGTCAACCAGGCCCTGCTGGACCTGCACAAGCTGGCCACCGATAAAGTCGACCCCCATGTAGGTATTCGAGGCGCTGGCTCTGCTTGGGTGGGCAAAGGGCACACATTAGTTTCTTACACCACTTTTCACTGCCCTTTGAGACCCTCATACTAAGGAAATGCCAGATTTCCACCCTTGTACTGCGGGCACATTTTGTGCTTAGGTTGCACCGCGGTCACACGCTGGGCTCCTTTTATTTTTTGTGGTTCCTAGTCCTATTTTCCATTATCCGAGCAACAAAGCGAAGATGGGGAAAATGAATGCAGGGACGGAGAAGATTGTGCAAGAGACGAAGGGAGGTGGAATAGAGGGACATTAGGTAGGGTCAAGGCAAGCCTTAGTAGGATGCTCATGAAGGAACAATGGCAACCATTCAGACCGGTCTCTGGTAGCAGCACATTTGTCTTCTCTCCAAGGGGTGGCATGCTGGGGCTTGTGGCCCCAAGGTCTGCATTCTTTAGGACACACGCTCCTAAATATGGACATTACCTTTTCTTCACGCCTACAGCTTTCACGACGCTTCCCCAATAACATTTTTGTATGTAACGGAGTTACTCCTTGAATTGCAAACTAGGCCTCCAAGGGTGGTTGCTCTGGGTCCACAGAAAGCTTCTGACCAGCCTGTCCGCACCTCTGTTGCTGTTTCTCCTTTGCGCTCGGGTGATCAGCAAACAGAAGTAGCTGCAACGTTTTGCAGGCAGAACGTGAGCTACAGGAAAATCGTATATAAAGCCCTAATCTGAAAAGATTTTAAAAGTGAGATTGATCCGTGCGCTATACAAAAACAAATAACATAACATTCTGAAAACCTAGCTATTGTGGCTAAAGAACACTTAAAAAGAGGAAGCAGCTTAAATCCGCAACTGGAGATCGTGGCATTATGGGCATGCAAACGCACCGAAACGGCTGACTCGACATTGCAGCTTTGGACTAGTAAGAAGTGAAACTGATATGAAGTGAAACAACTTGTAAATATTGCAGTTGTTCACCTGGAGCAACACCAATTTTATGCAGTCAAAATGACGCAAATTAAAGTGCCTATATTTAAAACTGCTCCCAAGCACTTGAAACTGGATTCCTGTGTGCCTGTAATGGGATAAATCCATCCTGGGATGAAAAACACTTTTTTTTCCCCTTCGCCCCCCCCCCCCCCCCTCCCACCACCAAAAAATTGCATACAGCCACTAATAGAGGAATGTGCACTTCAGCACTTCAGCGTGATAATACTCCCACTATCTCGCGGCACTGCTGCCCCTCCCTCTTCATTGCATTACTGCTCCATCTTCATGGCATTGCTTGTCCCCTTTCCTCCGCGTGCTATTGCTCCCCATTCTTCATCTCTTTGCACTCTACTCCAATCTACCCTACTCCACCCCACTTCAACCTGCCCCAATCTACTCCTAGTCTTCCTTCCCCCCCCCCCCCCACATCCTCTCCACTTCAATGTAACCCACTCCAATTTACCAACCTCCCTCTCCCCGTCTACCACTCTGGACTACCCCACTCCGATTTACCCACTCCAGTTTGCTCCACCTCAACCTACCCCACTCCATCTACCACACAACTCAATCTACACTGCCCCACTCCGGTCTACCCTTCTGCCATCCACCCGACTCCCTCTACTCCACAACGATGAACCACACCCCAGTTTAGTCCATTCTACCCACCCCACTCGCTTTTGCCCATGCTGAACAGCAGTTAGACTGATGTTCAGCATGGCTAAAAAACACATTGCATAAGCCAATAGCTCTTGCAGAGGCAAAACAGATTGGCTTTGCCAATGCTTGTTTTGGATTGTTACCCTGGTGTCTTTCTACCTATTTCTTGTATTCGTAGGTTACTTGTATTTTAACTGGATTTTCTCTTTTCACAGCTCTGTGACTTCCTGGAGACTGAGTACCTGGAGGAACAGGTGAAGTCCATCAAGAAGCTTGGCGATTACATCACCAACCTGAAGCGCCTGGGCGTGCCCCAGAACGGCATGGGCGAGTACCTGTTCGACAAGCACACCCTGGAGGAGAGCAGCTAAGCTCCCCAGGAGGGAACACCGGCCTGCTGCGCCCACTTCACCCAAACTGCATTCTTCCATTATTTACACTGCTGTGACGCCATCAGAAGGCGTGTGTGGGGTCGGCTTCTTCTATATGTATCCGGGCTACCTGCAGCGGCGGTACTTGTCAGCATGTTTTAAGAAATAAAGGTTTTCAGTATCCTACTCGTTGTGATGGCTTCATTCATGGATTGTGGGGGGGGTGGGCAACATTGTTGGTGGTGTTACTGGTAGGGCACATGGATGCCCCGGTTCCTGGTTGGAGGGTGGGAGTCTAGACTGTATTTTGCCTAGCCATAGGCTGCCAAGGAATCTATAAACCTCTAGCACAGATGCCCAACTCTTTCTGTAACCAGGGGTACTCGTGCTCCATGAAATCGTACCGAGCTACTAAGATTATTAGCCTGGTAATGGTGATCACATCAGACCAGATTACATTAGAGGACACTCCATGCAAGATTATCCATCGTGATCCCCTCCGTACAGTAGGCAGGGTTAATATCTGTAAGAGGGGGGGGGGGGGGGAGAAAGGCCATCGATTTGTTCTGCCTCTACATGGCTAATACTTGCTAGCCATAGCTGCAATGCTTCTGGCATCAAGCTAATAATATTCCTGAAAGGCATCTTCAATGTCTCATGATTTATCACTTAAATATCAGCTTCGAATACATTTTGGAAATCCAACAATTTCTCTAAATGTCAGGTTCTGACAATGCACACAATTTCATTCCAAACAAACACTTTCCAATTTTGGGATACATATTAGTTCAACCAAGCAGACATTCAAATTTAGTAGACTGGGCTGCACACAGGACAACTATTTAAAGGTAGTTGGAGACCTGCCAGTCGCTGATGACAATTGCTGAAGATTCCTGCTCTAGTAGCTCTGAACCTAGAAGTTACCATATGGCTTTTTAGGTCGAGCCTAGCAGCAGCACGCATGCACTGCTCGCTCTGCGAGACTGCTGTAGTAGAGTATGGGAGAGAAGCTGCGCCCACTCTCCTCCCATATTTTTCATTAGCTTTTGTAAATGCTGCCTTCGGATTTGTTAATAGGCTTGTTGGTCCATCCTTAGTGTGGCCTTGTCTTCATTTGTCGCCTTCCATGATGACTGGCCCCTTTACTCCAGTTGTTTCACGGAGCCTGGTATTTAGTCTGTAAGCACTGTTTACTTTAATGAGTTTCTCTTACTGGAGGCCGGACATGCACTGCTTCAGATGAAACCGCTTGGGTTTTTTGAACCGGTAAGGCTGCCCCCGTAACACGGGCGCCTGCTTTCAATCACTTTAAACCTGAATTATCTAGTGTCTGTTTCAAACTCTTTTTCCCCCCCCCCCCCTCCCAAGTAAAATGGGTTTAGAAATGATTAGCAAAGTAAGTCATTTGAATTCCAGGTAGCACATAATCGTGCTAATGGGCTGAAGCTGACAACAGCACATCTGTGTTAAATATCATCTGTACTAAAGCCGCCTGACTGGTTGTCTTTAAAAGCCTGTTTTATTAACGATACTACCACCACCACTAATCTCGCCGCTACCAGCGCCTCTCACTCACTAGTAATAGCAGGGGCACTGTACGAGGCTGGAGCTGCAGCCGAGACAATCCCTCCCTCCATGCCTGCCGTAAAGCACAGCGCACCCTGCACCAGGAGGTGAAGCGAGGGCCCTACTACAGCTGGAGTCTCCTTTTTTCATTAGTCTAAAGATAGCAATGACATTATGCAATGCGACACTGCACACTAGAATCACGGAGAGGGCAGGAAATATATATATATTTTTTTTTCCCCCTCCCTCTCCCCAACACCCCACTCTTCCTCCTGAGCCGCAACAGTGTAATCGCAGAACAAAAGGTGTTGCAGCGCTTTGTTGGGATTTATGGCTCGGATCATATGCAACTCTCACCTCACACTTTGTGTCTGTGTAATTTACAACACTTACACATCTTCACTGCACTACTTTGAAGACGTCGCAGGTCGGTCTCTTCCTCTGCTATTTACAATCTTAACAAGCGGTCGAGAAGGCACTTTATTGCAATAGGTCTCGCATTTACGAGAGTTTAAGCTATTGGTATTGTAAATGACAAAGCCATTTATTATTTTAAAACCTAAATAAAAGGCATTGTCATTTACAATGCCAATAGCTCAAACTCGTGTGAATGCAAGACGTATTGCACTGCAAAGGCATGTTTGCCAGAATACTTGTTAATACTCGGAAGCCAGGGTTTAAAAAAATTATTTGGATTCCACTTCCAGACAAGGAGATGTCCGTATTTTGGGCTACGGTAACCCTCTTAAACCATTGTACCTAGCTTGGACCACACATTCTCCATGGCAGAACAAAAAGTACTCCCTCCGGAGAGGGGGCGCAGTCACTCCTGTGCAACAGATATGGGTGGAAAACGCACACTTCTATTGTTTGAAAGAATCCTACTTAAGGGGCCGATGTCACTGGTTCATATGCAAAGGACCCCCCCTCCTCCTGAATCTCCTTGCTCAGGATAAATGGGTTACAGAAAATGCTGATGGGAACAGCAGACTTTGCAATGTTGGCAGTGACTGAAACTGTGAGGGTGAACCAGGCTCCGAGTGATACCAGTTCACGCACCAAATTTTGCACCGGAGTCTGCATTAGATGATGTGTGCATAGATCACACGGACCTGGCTCCTTTCCGTTGCCAGGAAACGCCCGGTGACCTTTCTGAGGGTGCGGAGAACTGCAACATTTTGGATGTTAAGTTTATCCCTCGCTCTGACCTGCAGAACTCCTAATGCCGATAAATACTACGGGAGGAGACCTGAACCGCACCCAAGCTAGCTATAGTTAAATATTGGCACGAGGCCCTTGGTTGAAACCCTCCAGCACTCCTACTTACCCTCCTTGACTGCCGACCCCCCGTTACAATATGGTGTTAAATTCTGATCTCTGTGTAAGCAAGACTTTACAGGGCTTGCCATCCCACGATGTACGATCACCATCTCACACCACTCTTTCCCCAGTCCGAATTTAGCATGACAGACCTGCTGAAATCTAGAGGAGGGGGGGGGGGGGGGGGGGAATCAGGGAAAGAAGGCAAACCAGAAATTGTGGCTTTAAATACTGAGGCAGATTTATCAAACAACTTGTGCTGTACCGCATGGAAGGGAGAGGGCAGGAATGTGCCATACTTACCAATATAAGGCACATTCCTGATCTGTGCCTGCGCTGGCGCACAGTGTGCTGCCGAGCACCAATGCAGGCCCCCTTGCGCCGTGGTGCCTGCGTTGTAGGTAGAATTGTTTGTGTGCAGGAAGGGGCAGCATCCTAAACAAAATAAACCTTCAGAGGCCTTTTCCTCTTGCTAAGTGTGCTGCAGAATGCACCCCACTTAGAAAGTCAAAACAATAAGGAGAAATGCATTTTTCCGCGTGGCACCCCTGGTGGTAAGGCATACAATTTTGATGCATTCCCAGGTCTACCAGTGTTGAATATGGAATGCGTCAGAACACATGGGTGGTTGCATGGAATACCCACGCTACTCCCTATGGACTGAGTAACGAACAGAGTGATTTGAGCTACTCTGGATTTACCAAGCACTGCAGGGCCAGACAGGGTGGCCTTGCAAGACAAATCTGACTTTAGTGTTGCGTTGCCTTTGTGTGACACAAGGACATTGTAGCACTTTGGTAAAACTGCTGTGACTGCCTCCATCACAGTAGCATGGTGTGGCAACCCTTCATAGTTTATGGGGTTTCACACTGCCACTAGTGTGGATTCCAGACCTCACTTAGATCGAAACTTCAAAAACTCGCATGAACTGGAAGTCGAGCAGCCATGTAGATGCTCCCGGAGAGGACTCAGGTTGACGAGAGACTGGAGAACCACAAAAACACACATAGCTATGCGTTCATGCCCCCTGATCCACTGATGTTTTAATAAGAGATGCAATGTGTGATACTAGTGCCTGCAGGTCTGATATTCTGTAGAAATACCATACCAGTTTGGGTCTAAACTGGGCCTCAAAGAAGATCAAATATTGGAACTGTACAACAAGCACATCTGCCAACAATGGCACACTTCCCATATCCTTTCCTCACCCACATCAGAAAGGGACACAAGTTTGCAAGTTCTCCAGATTGGGGTAAATGACTACCCCGATCATGGCTTGAGGTTGCCTGGGTTAAAATGTTCACGAAAGGCAAAGGTTTCATCCTTGAACGGAGTGGTTAGAGTACAAAATGAAAGCCACTATCTTGGAGCACAAATCATAGGCCTTGTTTTATGCTGGGCAGTAAGACATGGAGAAGGGCTCAATGAGGATGAGCAGAGCCATGAATTTCCACGGGGCACCAAAGCGATCATCTGCTGCAAAGACTTAATCTTGAAATTGACAGATTGTATTCATTGGTCCACTCACTGGAGTTTAATGATCCGTTGCTTACCCTGAGGAACTTGGGGGTCACACGGGAACAGCGGAGTAGATGTTGCTGCTGGAATCTCATCAAGATGACCCCCCGCCTTCTCCAGAAGGGTTTTCATCCCCCCTGATAGAGCTTCTCTCTACTTTACTCAGACAGGCTCCGGTTCTCGGATCATTCCAAGCTCAGAGGACTGGCAGATGAACTCTGCTTTGTGCCCAATTTGAATGTTTAAAGAGCCAGATACCTGAAGTAGATGTCTTCCGTTTGGTCAAGATGTGGTGCAAGTGTTCTCCAGCCAGTGGTTCTTGGCCTGCAGTGGCATTGTCCATCTCTCTCCATGGCTTAGAAGGGGAGGGACAGTGCTTGGAAACCACTGCAGAGGCACTCGCTTCTTCCTCTGAACGGCTGATGAAATGATTATGAATCCGCTCTTGAGGATACAAAGTCTGATTGTAATTTCATTTTAGAGAATGTTGCCGAACATCTTGTGTACCCCATCTTCCATCGCTTTCCCAAACAGTTACAAGCCTTGGAGGGGCGCCTGGAGACCAATAGTTGTCAAAGAGGCACTGTTCTGCCAGTCTTGGGCGACGGTTGTGGTGAGCTGCCATTGAGAAGCCTCTTGCCAGTGTTTCCACAATTAATGCTAGTTTGGGGACCATCTCCACCTGTTCCACCATTCCTCGCAGTAGTGAAGAGCTTTAAAGCCTGATAACAGTATATGAGCTGTGTACGCCTCACAGAAACTTGCATTCAGCACCATAGGCATGTCAGAATTTGCATTTTTCAAAGCTAAATCAGTGGGGCCGCCATCTTGGGGATCACTCGTTTACACCTCCGGTCACTCTGCCACTGCTTGCATCATCCTCTCTTCTTAGAAGAGATACACCATCAGCTCCCACAGGGCCTCCAAACCCATAGCCACAAATACCAGGGCATGCCTCGTTTAGTTACATAGTTCCCTGTATGTACACTCCTTGATGTTTGGGGAGACGGTTGATTGCATAAGGCCACCTCTTTAGCGGGCACTGAAGATCGTTGCTAGGCTTGCTTCCAGGATAACTGCAAGGCCTGCTTCCAGGATCATTGCAAGGCCTGCTTCCAGGATCATTGCAAGGCCTGCTTCCAGGATCATTGCAAGGCCTGCTTCCAGGATCATTGCAAGGCCTACTTCCAGGATCACTGCAAGGCCTGCTTCCAGGATCACTGCAAGGCCTGCTTCCAGAATCACTGCAATGCCTGCTTCCAGGATCATTGCAAGGCCTGCTTCCAGGATCATTGCAAGGCCTGCTTCCAGGATCACTGCAAAGCCTGCTTCCAGGATCATTGCAAGGCCTGCTTCCAGGATCATTGCAAGGCCTGCTTCCAGGATCATTGCAAGGCCTGCTTCCATGATCATTGCAAGGCCTGCTTCCAGGATCACTGCGAGGCCTGCTTCCATGATCATTGCAAGGCCTGCTTCCAGGATCACTGCGAGGCCTGCTTCCAGGATCATTGCAAGGCCTGCTTCCAGGATCATTGCAAGGCCTGCTTCCAGGATCACTGCAAAGCCTGCTTCCAGGATCATTGCAAGGCCGGCTTCCAGGATCATTGCAAGGCCTGCTTCCAGGATCATTACAAGGCCTGCTTCCAGGATCATTGCAAGGCCTGCTTCCAGGATCATTGCAAGGCCGGCTTCCAGGATCATTGCAAGGCCTACTTCCAGGATCACTGCAAAGCCTGCTTCCAGGATCACTGCAAGGCCTGCTTCCAGAATCATTGCAAGGCCTGCTTCCATGATCATTGCAAGGCCTGCTTCCAGGATCATTGCAAGGCCGGCTTCCAGGATCATTGCAAGGCCTGCTTCCAGGATCATTGCAAGGCCTGCTTCCAGGATCATTGCAAGGCCTGCTTCCAGGATCATTGCAAGGCCGGCTTCCAGGATCATTGCAAGGCCTACTTCCAGGATCACTGCAAAGCCTGCTTCCAGGATCACTGCGAGGCCTGCTTCCAGGATCACTGCAAGGCCTGCTTCCAGGATCACTGCAAAGCCTGCTTCCAGGATCACTGCAAAGCCTGCTTCCAGGATCACTGCAAGGCCTGCTTCCAGGATCACTACAAGGCCTGCTTCCAGGATCACTGCAAGGCCTACTTCCAGGATCACTGCAAAGCCTGCTTCCAGGATCACTGCAAGGCCTGCTTCCAGGATCATTGCAAGGCCTGCTTCCAGGATCATTGCGAGGCCTGCTTCCAGGATCATTGCAAGGCCTGCTTCCAGGATCATTGCAAGGCCTGCTTCCAGGATCACTGCAAAGCCTGCTTCCAGGATCATTGCAAGGCCGGCTTCCAGGATCATTGCAAGGCCTGCTTCCAGGATCATTGCAAGGCCTGCTTCCATGATCATTGCAAGGCCTGCTTCCAGGATCACTGCGAGGCCTGCTTCCAGGATCATTGCAAGGCCTGCTTCCAGGATCATTGCAAGGCCGGCTTCCAGGATCACTGCAAGGCCTGCTTCCAGGATCACTGCAAAGCCTGCTTCCAGGATCACTGCAAGGCCTGCTTCCAGGATCATTGCAAGGCCTGCTTCCAGGATCATTGCAAGGCCTGCTTCCAGGATCATTGCAAGGCCTGCTTCCAGGATCATTGCAAGGCCTACTTCCAGGATCACTGCAAGGCCTGCTTCCAGGATCACTGCAAGGCCTGCTTCCAGAATCATTGCAATGCCTGCTTCCAGGATCATTGCAAGGCCTGCTTCCAGGATCATTGCAAGGCCTGCTTCCAGGATCATTGCAAGGCCGGCTTCCAGGATCATTGCAAGGCCTACTTCCAGGATCACTGCAAAGCCTGCTTCCAGGATCACTGCAAGGCCTGCTTCCAAATTCATTGCAAGGCCTGCTTCCAGGATCACTGCAAGGCCTGCTTCCAGGATCATTGCAATGCCTGCTTCCAGGATCATTACAAGGCCTACTTCCAGGATCACTGCAAGGCCTGCTTCCAGGATCATTGCAAGGCCTGCTTCCATGATCATTGCAAGGCCTGCTTCCAGGATCATTGCAATGCCTGCTTCCAGGATCATTACAAGGCCTGCTTCCAGGATCATTGCAAGGCCTACTTCGCCTCTGGGAGCTCCTTCTCCATACCAAGAGGGGGGTACAACGCATATCTTATTTGGGTCGTGCCCCCTTCACATTATTACATCCATCACATATTCACGTACTGGTAAAGCTTTTGGACCGGCTGCGGCAGCTGTCCCAATACTGCCCGTGAAGAAGAGCTCAGACAATCTGGAACAATGGAGTTCTCGTCTCCCTTAACTTCAGTAGACAGACTAGAGGACCTCTTTAAACGTACGTCTCCTCCTTACTCCTCATGCCCTTGTAGCGAGTCACGCATTGAGTCCAAGGACATATCCTGGGATGGCGTTGAGAAGTCATCCTTCTCAAATCTTCCACTTGCACCATCTAACACGGGTGTCCGGCACAGGTGTGGTGTTGGATGCATGTTTTAACATGGATTCAACAAAATAAAACTAAAGGGATTTCATTTACTTAATCAGTGGTTATCCTAGAAATCGGCATTAGTCAGCCCTCCTAGATATATGTTTGCTCTTCTTTGTCCTTCCTAACATGGCCTCTGAACAGGTGAGCTGGAGGACTCCTCATGTGCACATTCGTTTTTTTTAGGTGGGACAGAAAAATTATTTTAGTGAAGAGCAGGAACCATGCTTGTGCCTTCTCTACACGATCTTTTTCCGATTGGACCTCGCTATTCTTTCAATGCTATGTCAAGCGAACAAAACTCAAGAACCCTGTATACACTATCCACCATCACAAGCCATGGGGACATGACAGGGGCTGGCCACCAGGCCACAAGCAGCAGTACTCCTGCCTTGCCCCCCTGAATTCACTGCCACCCCAGCACTACCGGACTTCAAGGCGTGGATGATGGAAGCAAAGCAAAACCATTATCAATGACTGAGGTTCCGATTGAAAGAGGCAACAAAGTTAGGAAGATGCTGGGATCACCAAGTAACAGTGAGGGCCAGGAATGGGGACAAGGGGTAATGAGATCCATAACATCGATTAGTGCACAGTTAGAGAACAAAAATCAATTCGAAAAGCTACAAAAAGAACAAACATCAGTCTATTCTAAGTGGTGCAAGAGGAACAGAGGGAGTTGTTTGGAGCTGGCGATGCGTGATATGCGCCGACAATAAGCAGATGTCCCGTCCATCCTATTAAGGGTGTGTACAGGGCTGAACTGGGAACCAAAAGCAGGTGGGACAAAAATGTTCAAACCAACGCCTTCCCTTCTCTGTCTCTTTACATAATCCATTCTTTCTACTCTCTCTAGCCACTCTGTCCTATTTCTCTCTTTTCATCCATCCATTCTACCTCCACTCTCTTTCTCGGAGTGTTCTATGTCCTCTCTCTTCCTTTTATTCTCTCTAGCTCTTCCTCTGCTTTTAACACTGCTGGGGTTGTAGCATCAAGCCCTGAGGAGCTGGTAGGAGTGACAGACAACAGGGCAGCCATGGTCCTTCATTAAAATGTCTCCACTTCCTCCAGCTGCCGTTGAAATGCCAATTGAGGTCAATGGCCAGTCCGGCCCGAATGAATTCATGACTATACACTCTAAACTGGATGAACGGCCAAACTCTAAAAAAAAAAAAAAAGCACTATTTACAGTGTTGGTATCTCCACTTTAAAACTGAAACTCGCTATGAAAACCGGAAAAAGAATCTGGCAAAGTTGAATTTGTTGGCAAATGCCATTATGGGCTAGACACCACCTGGGTCTTAAAATAGATGAACATATATGACTCTCCACGAATCCAGCAAGGTTTATTCAATGTGTTTAATCTAATCCAATATTCTAGAGACTTCCCCAAAATAAGGTCAGAAAAATTATTCTCACCAACCCTCAAAACAGGAGATGTAGTCTCTAGGGGTCTGTGTCATACAGTACTGTGAGCAAACAGCTGTCCAGAATCAATACTCAAAGGACACTGAGAGCACGTTAACCAGCAGCAGAAGGTTGCCCAAAAGTCAGAACAGAATGTTCTAGAAACGCAGCACCAGAACCCTTTCCTCACCTCACAACCCCGAGTCAACAAACGTGTCGAAAAGAGCAAATGGAAGGGACATAATGTAGGCCTCTGCAGTGCAGGGGCCCCCAGCTCTTCAGAGGGCCTCGGACCCTTCAAGGGGGCCCCATTGAGCCCAAGGTCTATGTGTAATGGAAGCTTAAGAGGCCTCTCATCACATGCTGCGGGGGAGAGTGAGTCATTTTATGTTCAACCACAGTCTAAAATGGAAATATTAGCATCTTTCATATATTAAAAAACCTTTTGTTATAGGGGATAATTCATCTAAAAGTTTAGATTATTAGGAACTAAGAGCGTCTGGAGAATTCATAGGGGTGAGTACAGCTGTGACCTTGAATGATACCCCTGTAGGTTCTCTGTGCTCTTTTAACTATTTACAGAAAATCAAGAGGAACTCCACGTGTAGGTTCATCGAGAAATCCTGCAACTTCCCAAATTCCCCCAAAGAGCCATAATGGGACATACAAGCTGGACTAGCAGAGCAAAGCAATACTGAATTTCAATCGATTCAAATGAAATTGAAAGTGTCTCTGACTTCACAGCATATTTCAAATGATTTTTGAATGTGCACACCTGAGATCCTGCTACGAGTAAAGGAGGAGACAGAAGCATGCATGATTCTTATGTGGAAAGCAGTCCCTCTGTTGGCCTTTGGTAAACCTTACACTGCCTGTGAAACCCCTGGTCTCAGGGGGCAGGAAGGCAGGACCAGGCACAAAATCTAAGAAGGGATTGTAGGAAAGTGGCTTCTTGACCATGAGAGGCAGGCCAGAGTCTTGATATGAGACAGGCCAGAGTCTTGATATGAGCTGCAACTGAGCTGTCCATCAGCCAAAACAATCTAGTGCCTAAAAGTAAAAGCATGTTTCTGTGAGGAATCCTCACATTGCAAGAATCTGAGCCCTTTACCACTGGTGCCCCGGGGGCTTAAACTTAGTATTGAGCCCAAAGCTGAGCAATGAGTTCATTCCGTGACCACTTGACCATCAGAAAAACCGGGGTTGATCAGTCCAAGGCTCACTCAAGAAAGTGGTGTGGGTTAGACACGCAGAACTCTGTAAACCATTCGATATCAGTTAATAAACCATTATTGTCCAGTGGGTGCTTTATCTTAAATAAGAATGTGCTTCATTATTCACACAAAACTCAATACTCTACATGAATATCAATTATTACTATGTAAAGTGCTAACAACTCTCGTAATACAGGCTGGGCTGTTCCCACGGAACAGTTCTCAATGGTACCTTCAGTGCAAGTCATCAACAGTCTCTGGGTCTCCCAGGGGTTCAAGGATGGGGGAAGGCTGACCTGACCTCTGTCGATACAGGCCATTGGTTCCTCCCCTACAGAATGAGTTCTCCCTCCCTTTGGTATCTCTTTTCCTTCTAGCACAGTACCCTTTTGTCCGCGCCACTCCTGCGACCCAAGGATGAAGCATGCCACCTCGGTGGGTGAGGGTCTGTTCATTCTGGTGAGGATGATCCCTGGTCCTAATTAAGTCAATTACTATAGGAGTAACTAGAGACCTAAACATTGTGTCCTCCAGAACGCCGCATCATGTGTTTGTGTTTTTCTGTATGGGGTATTTGGTCAAACCTGTGAAAGATTACAGAGACTGTACCAAACACAAATTAGAGAAGCGAGAGAGACAGAGCAGGTGTTGAACAAATAAAAGCGTTGTAAACAGCATGCTCACGATTAGAATTGCCCCCACCAGAACGGGTGCATGGATGCGCCTACTTCTTCATCACTTACCTTAGCCATCAAACTACAGCTGCAGATTTTACAAGTCAAAATGAAGTGAATGACAAGTGTCTGCTCAGACCCTGCCTGGCTCCCTTCCTGCAGGGGGCTTGTCTTCATATCACGGATCCACAGGCAGGCTCGGCGATCTGCTCACACGTATAGTGTGATTGACAGCATTGGCAGGGCCTTCAACATTACTAAAAAATGGTGTGTGGTGGTAGACTAGCACAGACGCTGGTAATCACGCTGCATGTACGAGGGCTGGTTTGATTCTGGTGTCGACTGCACCTCAATGTAGCACCACTGATCTTGCCCTGTGGAGCCGCAATATGAAGACAAGGCCCACCTGCAGAAGGTGCAGGGGTACAGCGGTACTGCAAAAGGAAACCAGCGGGGTGCTTCAACCCTCTGGCCCCCATACTAGCTCCACTAATGCCACCAGGACTATTGTACCACAGATGGTTAACCACTTTATTCTATTTATGTACTTGACCCCCAGGGTAGCAAAGCCAAGGATACAAGGTTTATACTGGGAGATAGCAGGGGTTAGAAACTCAGATAAAGCCTGATAGAGTAAATGACACTCAAGAAACTCAGTTTATGGCCAGAGCTAGACCTGTAAAGAAGCATATGACTTTTAGTAAATAGAAAAAAGTAAATAAAAGTGATACACAAACAAGATTGAGCTCAAAGAAAATCTCAAAGTACAACTGACTTAGGGTGTAGAAAGTGATGCTAGAATAATTTTCAGCGTGGAGGTGCTGCAATTAAAGTTACATCACTGAATTCAAAGGGATTGTGAAAAATCCAAGTGTTACACAAACAAGTGTAGCAAATGAGCCATGCCCATTCATCAAGAGAGTGGTAAGCGGTTGGTGGTGCATTTTGGAACATATTATTGCTAATGGTGGCCATCAGACCTAGGACCCACACCTCTCACCACGCCAGAAACCTCAGAATCATCTTTGACAACAAGCTCATCATGAAATCACAGGTCAATGGCATCTCCTCGCCTGCTTCCTCACTGTGCGCATGCTATGTACGATCTTCAAGTGACTACCTGTTATGTCGGTAACTATGTAAATGTCAGCACGCTATGTTAGTAACTGTATTAATGTAAGCACGCTGTTGGCACGGACCCTGGTTAGACTCTATTGATGTTCTAGAGTTTTGGGTCCGTGCCGTGTTGTTCTTCGGGGCAGTTGGAAGCCTGTCGGAGTTGTAAGCGGATGTCATCTGGTGGTGCTACTTCTTCAATAAAAGCAGCTCGTTTCTTTATTGGAGTACGACTCATACATTACAAATTTGGCGACGATCTGGGATTCTCGTTATATATAGCACCATCGCTCTGCACGAACTTACGTGTGCGTCTAAAGATACCGTTTGCGCTTGGTATTTCTTTTACCAACTTCACTGCATGAGGATATACCGGAATTTTTAAGCTACTGGTGCTTTTTGATCAGAAATTTCTACCTTGTCTTATGCTGTTTTTACAAATTTCTGACAAAGTCATTTTTAAAAAAAATAAGCTTACGCAACTGCTGACATTCACCGGATTCTATTTTTTGGCGGCGCTCTACGAGCTCGGTGTGACGTCTTCCGTCGACCTCCTGCGCATTCTACAAAGCTTGAAGCAGTGTTCCACGTACAGCACGTATGGAGCACAGACTTTCCTGCCTTCTACGTCCTCTTCTATGGTTGTGAGCGCGTACGTACGTGCCGCCATTTTGGTTTGCTCATTATTTACACGTTACTAAGCAACAAGTTCTTCAGCATTTTGAACGGAGTATTACACGCTGATCTTCCACGTTGATTTCTGCAAATTGAATACTTTTTCTCCGGTGAGCGACCTTATTATTTTTATATACAGAGGAAGTTCTCTACTTTCATTCAGTTATTTTTTTTTCTTCAACATGTCGAATACACAAAATTATAATTTGTCACCTCCTCAATGTTTCTGGCCTGCTGGTGGCAATCCATGTATGGAATGGACTGAATGGAAAGCATATTTCCTTAATTACATTGAGACATTAAAGGAAAAATGTCTCCAGCAGAAAAGAAAGGAATTTTTTTACATTCTGTAGGGCCTGAAGGTCTTAAAGCCTACAATCAAATGACTAAGATTAGCGGTGGCAGTGATCAGAATGTTTTTACTGTTGCTGTTAATGACTTTGATCGTTACTTTTCTCCCAAAGTATGTATTGGCATTTTGAGATACAAATTTTTCCAGAGAAAAGAAAACACTGATGAATCAGTGGATAACTACGTATCTGCATTGAGAACACTCTCTCTGGCTTGCCAATTTGGGGGTTTACAAGAAGATTTAATTAGGGATCAAGTCGTTGTGCACATAAAGGATACTTCTATTCCAGATAGATGGTGGGTGAATGGTGATTCAAAACTAGAGGATATCCTAGCCATTGTTAGAAAGGCAGAAATGTCTCGCAGAAGTGCAAAAGAGGTTCAAGTTGATGAAACCAACAAATCTAGCAACATTCAGCCTCATGCATCAAGCCAAAATCCAGTCGGTAAAATACCGATTCGCTAATAGCTCCCGGTATTGAGTTAAAAATACCCAATCCCAATGCATCAACCCAAAAGCAAAAATCGCTATTTAAGGAATCCTTAAATAGCGATTCCTTAAATAGCGATAGCATTTAAGGAATCCCAAATTGAGATTCCTTAATTTAAGGAATCTCAATTTGGGATTCCTTAAATGCAATGCATGAAAGTTAAAAAATTAGCGAATTCGCTAATAGGGGGAGCAAATTACCATGAAGAAGAACTGCATGGTAATTTGCTAAAAGTTTGAAAAATGCACTTTTGTGCATTTTTCAAAGTTTCATGTTGCGCACACACATGCCCTTAGAGCATGTGTGTGTGCAACATATGTGCACATATCAATTTCAGGGGTGCAATAGGGTGTCATTTTGACACCCTTGCACCCTTGAAATTGCATGAGCAATTTGCGAGAACCTACTGGTACTCGCTATTTGCTCATGCAATCTCCAATTCATTCCTATGGGCCTGGAGGCCCATAGGAATGAATGGGACGGCATTCCTTAATTGCTACTCGCAATTTGCTAGTAGCAATTAAGGAAAGTTAAGGAATCGCTATTTGAATAGCGATTCCTACATGCATAGCCTTTTGCTATTCCTTATTAGCGATTCCTTATTTTTCGCTAATAAGGAATCGCAAATGGCATTGTTGATGCATGTGCCCCATTGTCGCTACGGTTGATAATACTAAAATTAAATCCAGTTATAAAAAAAATACATCCATAAAAGAATACCCTATGGACCAAAACAAGTTCAGATGCTATAGGTGTGACAGTAGTTCACATTTATCTAATTTCAAGGGTTGCCCAGCAGTTAAACAAAGATGTTCTGTCTGCGGTGTTATAGGCCATATTGCCAAGGCATGTAGGAAAAGTAAAAATAAAAAAGTAAGATGTGTTGAAGATGGTGAGTTAGGTGAGAGTGACCATGACACTAAAGATAGCGAATTTGAAAAGTCGTACATGTTAAACATTACAGAAGGCCTGTCTATCATTTTGAACATTGATAATAACATAATCAAAAAGAAACCCATATGTGATATGATGATTGGTGGAGTGGAGATACAAATCTATGCTGATTCAGGTTCTCCTTACTCTATAATAAATGAGAGTGTATGGAAGTCAAAATTTATATATAAACTTGGTCCTATGTTGTATCCTGGGGACACTAATTCTCAAGCAAGGGTATTCTGGTGAGAAAATCGACATTATTGGTTTTAGAGTACTTGTATTTAAATTTAAAGGCCGTGAGTGTACTGCTAAACTATACGTATCCAAACATGGACCTTCTGTTCTGGGGTGGTTTGAACAAGGAAAACTTGACATTATCCTTAGCCCAGAACCTGTCATGGTTATTGGGGAACCTAACCAATGTAGCAGCGTCATGTTGAGTAAGTTTTCTAAGGTATTTAAAGATAGTATTGGGGAGTTGATTTATTTCAAACACAGAATCATTTTAAAGGATAAGGCCTGTCCTAAAATCTACAAAGCAAGAAACATTTCTATCACTGTTAGAGATGAAGTTAAAAAAGAACTTGACAAATTGGTGGAGAATGACATTATGGAAAGAGTTGAGTCCTCCGAGTGGGTTTCTCCCATTGTTGTGGCCAGACGTTCCAATGGGAATATTAGGCTATGTATTGATCTGCGCCATCTTAACAACAATATTGTAGTTGATCAATTTCCCCTTCCCCATATTTCAGAAATGCTAGCTTTGGTTGGTGGGGCTAAGTTTTTTTCTTGTATTGACTTGTCATCGGCATACCACCAAATTGCTTTAGATGAAGAGTGTAAGAAATATACCGCTTTTATCACACCATTTGGGTGTTTCCAGTTTAAGAGAATGCCATTTGGGCTCGCCTCAGCGGCTGCTGTGTTTCAGCGCGTCAGGCACAATATTTTCAGTGATTGTAAAAATGCGGTTTGTTTCCAAGACGATATACGTGTTTTTGGTGACAACAAATCCACTCAGGACCAAGCACTAGCGTTAGTTCTCAGTAGATTATCCGTTAATGGTTTTACAGTTAAACATGCTAAGTGTAAATTTGGCGGTAACTCTGTTACGTACCTGGGGCATATACTTTGTGCAGATGGTATCAGACCCAAACCCGATCTCATGGAAGCCATTCAGCTTGCCCCTTCCTCCAAATCTAAAGATGACATCCGATCGTTTTTGGGGTTAACAGAATTTTATTCTAAATACGTACGAAATTTCTCTTGTAGAGTGTTTAACATTAGACAGTTGTTGAAAAATAAGAGTACATTTTCATGGGATGCGGAATGTGAAAAAGAATTTGTGGATGTTAAGTCAGCCATTGGCAATGCTGCCGCACTTAATAGCTTTGATCCTCAGCTTCCTTGCATTGTCACTACTGATGCCAGCTCGAAGGGTTTGGGAGCTGTTTTGTCTCAGAAAAGAGAAAATAGGAGTGAAACTACTATCGCATATGCTTCAAGAGCTTTATCCCCAGCTGAAGAGAAATACTCTACAATTGAAAGGGAAACCCTAGCTGTGGTGTGGGCTCTAGAACATTTCAGGGTGTTTGTCTGGGGAAAAGAATGTGAAATCAGATCTGACCACAAACCTCTGCTACGTTTACTCACTACTGATGGTTTGATTAAAGCGTCAGCTAGGATTGCACGCATGTCAATGAGACTACAAGATTTCATTTATAAGATAGTTTATGTTCCTGGCAGAGACAATGTCACAGCAGAATTTTTATCTAGACTCCCTTTCCCCCTTAAAGAGTGCGTTCAGAATTCTTGGGATGATTTTCATATTGCCTTAATACATGATGAGGGGGCATCGCCTATTCAAATTGAAGATTGGAATGTTGAGTATTCTAGAGATAAAGTTTTACAAGAAGTTCAGAAGTATCTAATTGAAGGATGGCCCACTAAGAAAAATCTTTCTCCTGAATTGAGACATTTTTGGGAAGTGAGAGATGAATTATCTTTTTCTGATTGTACTATTTGGAGAGGTGATAAAGCTGTTCCTCCTTCCGGTATGAGCGATATTATTGTCAAACACGGTCATGAGAGTCACAATGGCATCATTAGAACTAAACAGTCTGTCAAAAAATGTTCTGGTGGCCTGGTTTAGATATTTTTGTTGAGTGAATTGTCAGAGACTGTTTCCATTGTGCAAATTCAGACAAGTCTTTGAAGACTTTAAAACCCATTATGCAAGGACATCATATTCCAAATGGTCCTTGGGAAACTATTGCTATGGACATTATGGGCCTGACTGGTTCTTTGAGCAAATACATTGTTGCAGCCATTGACTTATTTTCAAAATGGCCTGTCGTAAAAATTGTTGGTAAAGTCAATACTGACACTGTTTTGCTATTCTTGGATGGGGTTTTCACTGAGGAAGGTTTGCCTATACGTTTGATTACTGAGAAAGGTGTGCAATTTTTGTCTAATAAGGCAAAAGAATATTTTAAGAAGACTGCTCTTATACATTGTACCACTTCCCTGTATAATCCTAGTGGTAACAGGATTATTGAGAGATTCAGCAGAGTACTGAAGGCTGCTATTCAAATGGTTGGTGTTAATGACGGAAAGTGGGAGTTTCAGGTGATGAAGACTATTTGGAAGTATAGAACCACTCCTAATGACATGACTAATTGTGCTCCTTTTGAGATTATGAGAGGCAGGTTACCAAGGACGAAAATTAATCCTTCTTGGCTAATTTCCTCCACCAAATGTCGTGTGGATCTTGATAAGGTGGGGAAGAGAATAGAGAAGACTCATGTTGTGAACAAACACAAGTTTAACTTAAGTAGAGGTTCTAAATCAGATCCTAGTGTAGAGGTAGGTATTTTTGTAAAAGTTAAGAAACCATGGAAAGTGCCTAAGGGTGAAAGTCAGTTCATGGGTCCCTTTATTGTGAAAGAGGTTTTGAAAAATGCTGTCAGACTCTCTAATGGTAAAGTTTGGAATTTTGAACAAAATCGCTGTACTTAAAGGTGACAGAAAGTTGTATAAAGAAGCTCATTCTATTCCTAAAAAACAGTCCAGAAGAAAATATAGTTGATAGTTGTAACAATAGCAATGTTGATAATAATGATGTTTTACGTCAAAACTTTGGTGATGTTGTTCTACCCTTTAGTTCTATTAATTCTGATGTTAGCCAAGATAATGAAAGTTTTTCTGAAACTAAACGTTTACGTAGAAAACCTGTATGGTTATCTGATTTTGTAACTCTTATCCAGAAAAATTGTATTCATAATATATATATATATTTTTGTCTCTTTTGTTTAAGGGGGGAAGATGTGTTATGTCGGTAACTATGTAAATGTCAGCACGCTATGTTAGTAACTGTATTAATGTAAGCACGCTGTTGGCACGGACCCTGGTTAGACTCTATTGATGTTCTAGAGTTTTGGGTCCGTGCCGTGTTGTTCTTGGGGGCAGTTGGAAGCCTGTCGGAGTTGTAAGCGGATGTCATCTGGTGGTGCTACTTCTTGAATAAAAGCAGCTCGTTTCTTTATTGGAGTACAACTCATACATTACACTACCCCTACACACGAGACGTACCATGACACAGGCTCTCATCACCAGCCAACTGGACTACGGCAACGCTCTCTACATAGGAATCGCCGTACACCTCCTACAGAGACTTCAAATCACACAGAACGCCACAACCAGACTCATCCTCTGCCTTTCCCAATGAACTCACATCACACCCCACCTCAGGCAATTCCACTGGCTCCCCGTACAGAAGAGATGCCAATTCAAGTTTCTGACCCATGCACACAAGGCTCTACACAACCAAGGACTCACCTACATTAACCACCGCCTGACAGGAGCGGCCTGTGCAGGTAACAGCGTGGGGCCGAGGTGGGGGGGAATTCGGCAGACTACCACAAGGGGAAATTAAATACATAATTAATTTTCCCTCATCGTCGTCTGTCGAAATCCCCATCACCCGGCCCCACCGCTCTTACCTGCATGTACTGCTGCTGCCGCCTGAACTTCCACCAACCATCAAGAAGATTACGCTCCGCCTCCCTTTCACTTGCCCATACTCCCGCATCTACCAAAGCAGAAGTGGAGGACGCTCTCGCTCCCATATCAAAGCAAAGACCTGGACAGCCTCTCCACGCACCTCCGAACCATCACCTCACTTCCGGAATTCCGAATGGCCCTCAAGACCTGGCTGTTCGAATTAGCCTCTGGGACCTGCAAGTGCCTGGATACCCCATTTATAAATCCTGATTGATTGATTGAATGTATTATGAAAGCATGGTGTGGCAAAGAACTGTCATTTACAGACAGCACATTCTCCACAGTAATGGCTACTAATTTTGCACAGGCATTCAATTTTACTGATAAAACCATAAAGCGTACAAACAATAATGTGTGGATATTGTGTCTCAATGTATAGTTGTTCTCTGGGCATCACCAAGTAAAATGTCTTAATTTGGACATATTAAAGTCTTTATTTCACTTCAGAATAGCAAAAAGTGTTTCACTTATTCTATTTCTAACTGCTGATATATTTTAATTATTTCAACAAGTTCATTTACAGGTATTCACATTTTTATAGTGTTAATAAAAATGACACCCTACAGCATTTAATTTCATACCAGCAAGATATTCAAATAGTTCACTTAAAAAAATTCTCCCCCTTCGTGTTAAAAGAATAAGCAGTAATTTCTCAGAAGACATAGCCTGACATTTGACTTCTGTCTTTGAACACAAGCAAATGCGTTAAAATAAACACAACATTTAAAGGCACATTTATTGTTCATTCAGAATTCCAGCATGGGTATTTTGCGGGTGCTGAGGCAACCCTGCACCACTCCCTCCAGCACCTGTGGGTGTAGAAGTTGACAGAACAGGGGAGGTGTCAGTGTGATGAGTCAGCAGCTTACTACTCTTCAGAAGCCTCCCTACCTGCAGCTGTGACCTCTCTGTGCACCTGTTAGTTCAACTGTAGTTGAGAACTGTGTGGCCATGCGCATCCCTAACGCAGGAGTCGCAAGCTCCCAAAAAAACCTATCTATCAGTGCAAAGGAGCAGCCTGAATGTAGGTCTGGCTGCCTCCTGCACTACCGTATCCACAAGTGATCTAATAAGCTCTAAGCATATCATGTGATGGTGATGACCATTTGTCAAAGCCTACAGGCAGAGGCTTGTTCATTGTGACAACCCTTTGGCAAAGCCAGTAGCCATATATTGTTTTTTGTGAAAAGCCGTTAACCTTGTTCCACATTACCAGGTGTCTCTCCGTACCTAAAGATGTTTTTATTTGTAGTATTTAACTGTGAATAAAGTCATGGCTGGACATCAATTTATTATTTATATTATTTCCTATGAGGTTCTGTTTTAAGTTACTGCCTCCATTATGTTCTATGGGAGGGTTTTGCAGAATCAGTGGTTGGCCTTGGTTGGTGCTGAATTTACTGCTTCACTTTTTGGGCAGCAGTAACTTACATACATAAATGTGGCCTGTTTCAGACATGTAAGTTCATACATTTGAGTTAATTTACACTTGGAAATGGTGAATAGCCAAAATAAACGTACTCAAAAATGTAAGATTAAACATACAGATGGAAATTGCCCACAAGTGTAAGTTACCTTTGTGACTAAATGCCTTTCTGATCCCAATGCCTCCAATGCAAAAATATGAATACTATCAAGGTATACCACCATGTACACATCCAAAATGTTTCTGAATATGTTGTTCAAAAATACTATAAGGCCACGTGAACATTATAGAGACCAAAGAGCAGAACCAAACATTCAAAATGCTCCCAGCTGGTGTTAAATCCATTTTCCACTCATCCTCCCCACACATTCATACAAACTTATTGGCTCCTTTAAGTTCTAACTTGGAGAATATGTTGGCAGAATTAACTTGGTCAAGAAGGACAGATATGCGTGAGAGAGGATACCAGTTTGGTAGGGTAATTGCCTTCAGCTCTCCGTAGTCGATGCATATTCGATATTCGCCATACGTCTTTGTCCCACTGAAGAAGTGGAGTGCCAAATTAAGGCTCAGATTTATATCTGGGCAGACTCCCCTTGGACTCGCCATGGTGACTGAGTAGATTACTTCATCCCCATGGTGGAGGGGCCATCCATCTAATATATAAATGACTGCCAAGCAGGCGGTCATTTATAAAGGCATTGGCAGGAACCGCGGTTCGAGTCAATGAATTTTATGGTTTGCTACAGAGCTGCGCCAGAATAATGCAGCCCTGTAGCAAACAGTATTGTTTTGTTTTTCAAAAAGAAACAAGTATTGACAAAGCCAGTAGGTCTCAAAAATCCGATAGCTATAGGCATTGGCAAGGTTAATACATTCGTGCACAGCTCTGGGGCTGGTTTTCTTGAATTACACAATGCAGTAACATTGCCAATCCGTATAGCTTTCGGATTGGCGAGACGTATTGGCTATGCTCGGCGACTGGAGAGCATACTTCTACCTGCTGTTTCCCCGAGATGCCTCACACCTCATTGTTAGTGATAACATGTTGAATGGGGAGCGAGAGGTGGGATGGGGGGGTGGGATGAGGATGATAAGCCCGGGCTGGGCACTGCTAAGCCTTTGCACCGGAGCCCACTGCTGTTTGTTTTCTTTCACCAGGAGAGAGGGGCTGGAAGGGAGGGCGTGAGGATCAGCTGAAAACACAAGCAATTGTGTTAAGTACGAAGTGCTGAATCCAAACAAAATGAAACATATGCCCAATAGTGCCTGTCAAATGGCATTCAATTGCACATCGTTTCAGTCTCCCGGTACAGGGGTTCTGCAGCTGAGGGGCAACAGGGGAGTCACTGGAACAGACAGACAGTGTGATGCCTAGCACAGCCTGCAGAATGGGACTGGAGTGTGCAGACAACGCTGCACTGGACTTTGCAAAAGCAGACACTGGATCCACGGACAAAGCAGGGTTTTCCACAAGACAACATTCATTGCAAGCACATCAGAACACACAGGGGTGTACAGAATGGGGCAAAGGCTTTTGGAAGGGAGGCAGTTCACATCTTTTGGGTGAGTCAGGGAGCCGTAAATGGCCAGGACCAAGTACCTGTACTTTTATCTAAAAGTGACTGCACCAGTACTTCCCAGTGGGGTACATTACCGGAGGGTACCGGTACTTTTCAATAATAAATGGGTACACTGGAGTAGTTGGCGCCTACACTTCTCCAGTCCCTGCTCGGTCCTGTGGTGGAGTACAGACAAGGAAGATGAGGGGTGAAGTGTTTAAGATACCTCACACGTGAACAGAGCATCAATGTGTGGGGTGACATATCTGAGGAGTATAGAGATGAAAAGGAAGGACGGTGTACCCCACTCATTCCATTTGGGAGGATGCATGGTGAAAGGAAGCAGTCAACACATGCCATTTGAAGAAAAAAATGGCAAAGGAACTAAGATAAATAAAAAAGTAGTTCCGAAACAATATCCTGCAATGTCCGTTGCGTGTGTTTAATGATAGTTATAGTTGAGGGCTAAAGACTGCAAGAGTCATGACATATGCATGCTCTTGACAAATGGGGAGAATGCAAAATGGAACGATGATGGGGCCAGCAAATGGGAAGCCTATAGGCGGGCTGTAAGCCCATGATGTAGATACAACATGTCTCGGTTCGTGCCGTCTGGAGCCGAGACCTAAAAAAGTAATGGGGCATTCCGGTCCGGACTGGGAGGCGTTTTCCATTGCAGGGGGAGGCATTATAATGATTTTACTGTTCCTTACCCAATGGAAAAAAAGGAGGGAACACCGCATACAGTGTGTATAGTCTATAAAATGCATGTCAACTCTAGACGGGCAAATTGTCTAAACTAGAAATACAATCATAAGTATAAATGAACAATGAGAATTTTTTGGGGAAATGCTTATTTTTTAATATTCTGATTTCTCTTTTTTAGATATACAAAAATAAATTTTTTGATAGATAAAAGATATTCATAATGCCAGAAGTTTGTCATGTGTGTCTGTCCAGATGAAAAAAACATCATCTGTGAATCGTGACCAGCTGGTCACAGATTCATAGAATGGTGCTATCTCGTTGAATACAAATTTCTTCTCAAAGAGGGACATGTATATATATATTGGCTACAGTGGGGGCACAAGATGCCCCCATACTGACGCCTTGCTTTTGTTTGTATAGCTGTTTATTAAATTCAAGCACATTGTCCTCTAAAACTATTTTTAAGCATTCAAGAACAATTGGAAGCATAGCTACACATGCTATACCAGCTCAGCAGAGAGAAAGAGAACAAGAATACTCTCTAAGTAGGTATATATTAACCAAGAGATCAGATTGAGTTAATTAATAAAAACCTCAACTTTGCATTAAACAAATATGAGCAACTAATATTAGGTTTTTCTTCCTACTCTTCTGTTTTAATGAATACAGTCATTCCTATAATTGAGAATAACATCATTTACAGCCATATTCACCTGAAAATAGTCACGTCAAGATATTGAAGAGGTAGGCTTCAAGAACCCTCACCCTAGATCATGAGTAATATTCTCACATCCAAAGTAGATATATTCCTTATTTAATTATGTTTTAGTCATTCATCTTTTCTTGAACTTTGTACACTGGTGAGTGGCTTTGTCTGGATGCCATCACTGTTATTGTTATCTCCACACTCTCCAGTTGACTACACAGCAATTTTTCTTCTTTCCTATTAAACCTTTTTTCTTCTTATTCTAATTAGTATAGAAACATTATGCAAATGTATGTTTCGTTACAATCAAAAGTTTAATTTGAGTTATATTGCCTGATAAGAGTACAGGAACCTCAGACTAAATCAACTCTACCTCAAATGTAATTGTGTTCCTAATTTTAATAGATTTGTTTTTATATTGGTCAACTCTAGATTATAATGATGTTTATTTTTTCATTTAGTTAACCACAATGAGCGGATACCTGACGAAGGCTTAGCCGAACCACGTTGTTTGTCAACAAGCCGCCAATATTCTAAATGCCTAACACAGATTCAAAATATCAGATTGTATAAAAATAATAAGTGATGCAATAAGGCTATGTCATGTATATTAGTAGATATTGTATGTTATGAAACCATCAGATATATGTATCTCTTTTGCTCTATGGAAATGAACATATGTGGTTATAAATATTATTGAGACATTTCAGTCATTATGAATATCTTTTATCTATCAAAAAATGTATTTTTGTATATCTAAAAAAGAGAAATCAGAATATTAAAAAATAAGCATTTCCCCAAAAAATTCTCATCGTTCAGTTATACTTATGATTGTATTTCTAGTTTAGACATTTTGCCCGTCTAGAGTTGACATGCATTTTATAGACTATACACACTGTGCCCGGTGTTCCCTCCTTTTTTTCCATTGAGTTATTTCCCTGCCTGGGTCTAGTATCAGTTTTTGCAGGGGTCCCGCTCTTTTCCCAAATTTACTGTTCCTTACCGCCAGGTTTTTACTGTTCCTTACCTGGTGGTAAGGAACAGTAAAAAAGTAGCTATTTATTCGACGACCCTTGCTTCCCAGGGCTGTCGGAGAAGTTTAGCCACAGCAGAGACAGAGTAGTCTCTGGCTTCCTCGAACTTAAGGTCCCCAAACAATAAATTTGCTGGGCACACCACTATATTGGCAGGGAGGGAACTCCGTTGCTGTTGCGACATAGTACCCTCTCTGCCAATATATAAATCAGGCCCTCAGTCTTTTCCCAAGTTCTCCTGTAAGTACTGTGGAAGCACTTCATTCCCTTTTAATGTCAAGGGGTAAATTTTGCAATGAGGAATTGGTTTTCCCAACATCATCATTCCAGCAGTCATATTCTTGATGAAGTGGAAGGGAATCCACTCCCTTTTTGCTGAACATATCTGCAAATTCATCATACTGTGGTGGAATCACCACTTATTGCTCTTTTTCCATAGTATGAGACACCCTCTTTAGTTCCACCACGCACGCAGAGTGAGGTAAAGGAATCTGTTTTCAATACTGCATGGCATAGCAGCAAAACACAGGCAGATGATAAATGCTGCTTGCACAGAGACTTACCACCTTTTGAATATTTTTTATATTTCCCCCGCGGCCCCCAAAACAAATTGAAGCTGCGAGTGTCCTGGGTGGAACAAAGACACCCCAAAAAACAAAAAGATTAAATGAGCAGCCAGAGTCACTTATGTATTATTAACTGCTCCTAAATAGGAGCACCCCATAATGCCCTTCATGGGCTAATTTACATACATTTTAATGCTAGTGGTGCCCCCAATTTGGGCAATATTTTTAAATGTGCCCAGAGCTGGAGTGTTTGCTTCTTCAGCTTGGGAATGCAGGCGCCCATTGTGGTTGGATTTATGGCTGCTTTATGTGGCCTAACAAATGCAAACAAAAGTCTGGCACATGTTCAATGCTTTTTATTTTGTAAATCCTTTATTGAAATGTTTATTGACTAAACCAAAAGGGTTCCCTTATATATATTGAAAATAGCATATTAAAAAAATACAAATACACTGAAAAAACTGTTAATGTTGCAGTTACAATTAGGAAGTAAAAAAAAAACCTTAGGAATTCACTGAAAAAACACCACAGGTTAAATGGGCGTTATAGATAGGTAAAAATGTCACTTAAAAACACACCATTTTAAACTAACAAAATCACAGAAATTCACCAGTTATAGTTATCTCAAATAACTGAAATGTGTGCCTTAAAGTAACTATAACTTGCGCCCTAGCCATGCACTGCTAATTGCCTCGCATATTACATCACTCATGACATGTTTTGTGACATCACTGCAACGTCTGAAATTATATAAATAATGACAACAGTGTGCATGGTGGGGTGTGAGTTATAGTCATTTGAGATAACAATAAGGGTTGTTGTTTTGTAAAATGGTATGTTTTAACTAATATTTTCATCTAACTATAACATCCCTGTAACCTTTGTTTCTTTCAGACTGGAAAGGCAGTTTTTAAAGTGCTAACTCGACTTTACCATTTAAAGTAATGTGAAAGCTAAGTCCTCCCTTTTTAGGTCAAGCCTACAGCGCTTGCGCTGATGGATGATCTGTTGTATGTACTTTGTGGGGTTTCCCTCCTGCCATTGCTTTTGATTGGCTTTTGTCTGTGTCATAAAAAAATTGCAGCCTCCAAATAGCTAATGGTTGGTGCATGTTTCATCTTTTCTCAAGCAGCGATTGCTGCGGCGGGAGACAGCGGGGTGCACGCTTTGCTCGCACCGCCATTGTCCCCTGCTCAGGAACTCACTGGAGCCCACACTTGTATTTAAATGGTACAAGCATTTCCCTAGGTGGGTGAGTCAAATGTATTTGACAGGGGTGCACTGTGCGAGTACGGAGCTTTTCAATGCTTGCTCTTGTGAAAGTATTATCAGTAATATAAGTCTCGGCTTCAGCTTAGGATCCTGTGATTCTGGACACATCACATAATCGTCCCGTGCCTGAAAAAGAAAATGAATGTGAACGTGTGTAATCTAACTGGTGCGCATGTACATCTCTCCAATACCTTCATGTTGAATTTGCGCTATACAAAACGTCGAAAGACACCAAAAGTTTTGTTTTGATCTTCTTAATGGTGGGATCTGCGTGCCGGTACTTTTTCTCCCCACTGCCATCTCTAATCTGGGCATCTGTGCTTGGGTCGTCAACACAAAGGAGCAGAAGCGGGGCACTCCGAAGATTACATAATTCTCACCCACACACACTGTACGCTGCAGAAAGCCTGCAATTACATCAAGTGCTGTTGTGTTGTTACACGTTTGATTTCTACTGATAAGACCCCTCCGGACAACAGGGCTGTGCTTATAAACAAACACAGCTTTTCAATGTTTGCTTTATTTAAAACACTATGGGTGCTATTAGTGTCGGCGTCAGCTTGAGATCCTGTGATTCTGGACACATCACGTAATCTTCCCGTGCCTCAAAAAGAAAATGAATGTGAACATGTGTTATGTAACTGCCGCTCATGTATAGTGCTCCAATAACTTCACGTCAAATTTGCACTATACAAAACTGTGATAGGAGCCAAAGGTTTTGTTTGTTCTTACTAATGGTGGGACCTTCGCACGGGGACTTTTTCTTCCCACTGCCATTTCTACCCTGGACATCTTTTTTAGGGTTGTCAACACAAAGGAGCAGAAGTGGGACAATCAGAAGATTACATTATTCTCAACCACACCCACAGTACACTGCACAAAGCCGCAATTACATCAAGCACTGTTGTGTTGTTACACGTTTGGTTTCTACTGATAAGATCCCTCAGGACAACAGGCTTAGCTTATAAACAAACACAGCTTTTCAATGCTTGTTATCTTTAAAACGCTATCGGTGCTATAAGTCTTTGCGTCAGCTTAATATCCTGTGTTTCTGGACTTATCACGTATTCTTCCTGTGCCTTAAAGAGAAAATGAATGTGAACATGTGTAATGTAACTGGTGCTCATGTATAGCCTCAATTCCTTCAGGTTGAGTTTGCGCTATACAAAACTGCAACAACAACAAAAAGGAAGATTTTCTGATGTTCCTCTGACCTCCTTCTTTCTACCTAAGTGTAAGTTACTTTCTTTTGCCTTTAACACTCTATGAGAGTGCAAGTGTTTTCTTGTCCTCTCTCTACCATATCCTGCTTCCCACTTAACGCTCCCATCCCCATGTGCTTTCCAGGTTTCTCTCCCACCCCTCCACGTTAAAAAAAACCCAAAAAACCCTGCCATTGATTCCCAACTCAACAATGTGCGCATCAATGGCATTTAATTGCTCTTATGTCAAAAAGAGGTAAGGAGAGCTCCGTACCTGTCACTCAGCGCACTTTTGTAAAGTCCCTAAGGCTTCTCCCAAATTGTGTGATAGTACAATGGATACAAACAAAATTTGTTCATGTAATCAGTAACATAAATATTTAATGCATTATGCTGAATTGCACATCATTCTGCAATATCTTTGTTTCAAAACACAGACTCAATGTAAATACAATATAGGAATTGACACAGTTCATTTACAACTTATGTGCTCAGCCTGAAATGTTTGAACTGCTAACATAATTTAGAGAAGACCCAATGCATTTCGGGCACAACCCTTCGTCAGGGGCATGATAGTACAAAATCAAAAACTTTTTCTGAACATATAATTCCACGTTCTTTCTTGTAGCCACCGGCTGAAACAAAGGAAACAAGTAAAATCACTGTAAGCAAAAATACAACGAATCCGTTCTTATCTACTCTTGTATATGAGATACATTTGAAACAAAGATATTGTAGAATTATGTGCAATACAGCATAATGCATTACAACATTTTGTTTTCTAATATGCTACATCGTAAGAGACCTTTGCTTCAGTTTTAAGATTGTCAAATGGAATAATAAGCTATGGTTGAAGGGCATAGCCCTGATTACCTGTCATGAAAGTAAAAATTAAATAAAAATAACTAAGCAAATATTCAAATGTGAATAATACATTATTTATTTGATATAATATAAAATACAATGGGTATCTAACATATGTAACATTCATATTATTTAAAATGGAAAGGTATCTCAGCCCTACATACATTAAATACATGCAAATATAAAATGGAAAATAGCATAATAGAAGTTTCATAAATGTCCCACTTCATAGTATAATGCTTAAAAAAGCATACAAGAAATGTGAAATTATTATTTATTTACATGTTTATAAATTGTTATTTTGCCTCATTACCCCAAACAAATTCGGTTAAGTAACAATTTAAAACAATTCAACAAAAAGAAATATATGTTTATTATTTCACACACTTGACTATGTATTAGGTTAAACAAAAGTAACAACAAAAGAGTGTGAAAATAATATACACAGGACTAGTGGTTCGTAAAACAAGACAATTGTGACACTGCGAATCAATCTGAAGTTCTTCGGGAACCCTCACTCACCAACATAGTTGGTGACATGCTTCATCATGGGGTTCTCTTGGGGGTACCTTGTGTACCTCCAGTGTGCTTCGACGCTATGTTAAGGCGGAGCAACAAGATCAGACTAAAGGGATAGTGATTATCAGTGAAAAAAGGGGAAGATTTTAAAATGTCAAGATTCATCCACCGATATATTTAATTGTGATGAAGCTTAGACGTTAAAAACAGTGAAGGATGTGTAAACCTGACTATTAGTGGGTCAGATACATCCAGTTACGGTCATATTGGTCGACATGTTTCAGCTTCTAGTGTGTGATTCACAAAGCTTTCTTCAGGACCTAACCAGAAAAATCAAACAATCCACCAGGGCGGTATAAGCTTACTAAAGCCTATCCTGACCTCAGGTGTAAGGAACCAATACACTCACGGTTTTCGTTATGTGCCTTCCGCAATTCCGAAAGGATACCTGTAAGGAAATAATAACACAAATGCAATGCATCAACATGTGACTATCATCTGTGTATTACTTTATGCCAGGAACAAATTAATGCAGTGTCTATCGAGGGACAAGGAAATCAATTTAATTTCATTATTCCCACAGGCTGTGCTCTAACACCGTATTCAAATTAAAAAATCCATAAGTGATAATTGCATTATGAATAATGAAGTAGACCTAGATTTTAGGAAATACTCAGTTGGACGTTTCGACCAACGAGTCATCGAAAAATTAAAGTTACCAAACCAGTGTGACTACGATAAAAAAGGCACTGATGACCAAATGAATTAGAATGGAAAATAAAAGGCACTCACATTTGTTCAAAATGGTGCTGTGCTCCTTAGGCAAAGAGGTGGGTGGCGGGACTACAGGACAACTGTGGGGGACACAAAACGGAAAAGATGCATTTAAACCGAAAGCCCCTCAGTTGCTCCGTCAAGTCGGCGTTTAACAAAGAGCCAAACGATAGTAAAAGAACCGTCTGTGGTACTCACATCTTCCAAGTCCACTGCCTGGCTCTTAAACCCACGTGAAACCACAGAGCCCGAAGTCAGCGACGATGTAGTCATGACGGTTAATGTAGGAGAAAACTCCATGTTGACCGGAAATCCGGTTCCGGCAAAAGAAAACACAAACAACGGACTGCTAGATAGGTTAGAAAAGACTAGACCGTTGAATGCTGAATACGTAGTTCAAAGCTTTACTCGATTTTGAAAACAGACAGACAATATCACAGAATAGGGACGGTCCATAATCAAAATGATTTAGGTAAAAATTCTCTTGGGTGGGTAATCAGTGTTGTAAATACCATCCAAGATTGCGCAGGGAAATCAATGTTATTAATACGATACATGATAGTGTAGGGAAGTGTCATCATTCCCATCATGAACCCTCGAGTGCGTAAGTAATGACGAGGATTGAAAACACCTGATGTGTAAGCGGGCATAAAAAATTTCATTATTAATATGCCTGGGAGCTAGATAGGCAAAATTGCTAGCTAATGATAGTTATTTGCGTCTCAAAACCGTGCCCCACGGGATATTATCATTAAGACCGGTCAGATGTGTGGAAAGACGGTAAATCCAGCGTTGCTCCTTTTCGAACAAAATCACTGGATTCACCTGTTCAATGATGGTCCAATGCAGATCATCCACCGTGTGGTTAAAACGCAGAAAATGTTCTGGGAGTTTCGTAGTGCTTTTCTTACATCGGATATTACTCCGATGTTCCCCAATGCGTAACTTCACCTTTCGCGTAGTCATCCCCACGTATCTCAGATCGCAAGGACATGTGATTAAGTATACTACATCAGCAGTATTACAATTGGTGTGACTCCTTTGCGTCCAGATCTTCCCTGATTCCAGAGTCAGAGTTCTTGTGGTAGAGGTGAGATAGCAAATGCTACATGACCCACAAGGGAAATGGCCAAGAACGGGTGGTAGACCCCACGCATTGAGGATAGACCTTTCACTAGGCGTGTTGGAATTCCGTGGTCTAGTGTGAACAAGGGAGTCCTTTAAACTGGTAGCCTTTTTATATGCAAATAAAGGTTTTTCCCATTTGATGTTATTACTCTCCAAAATTCGCCAGTGTTTTTTGATGGATTTGGAGATGGTATTGGAGGCAGCATTATAAGTTGTCACACAAGTGAGTGGAATGTCTTTGGGTGGTTTGGGATAATCACGTAATAGATTTTCACGTGGTTGATTTCTGGCCCTCTTACAGCTGGCTGTCAAAATCTTGTCAGGATACCCTCTTTGTCGCAGTTTCTCTGTGAGTTCCTTAGACTGCGTACGAAAGTCAGACAGATTACTACAATTACGTCTGATCCGCAAAAATTGTCCATACGGTAGGTTTTCCCGTAATGGTCGTGGGTGAAAGCTTGAAAATGTAAGAAGGTTGTTTTTACCTGTGGGTTTGTGATATGTTCTGGTCAATAGAGAACCATTGACCTTAGACACAATCACGTCCAGAAAAATCATCTCATTGCTATCAAATGTGTAAGTGAATAGCAAGTTGGGGTCACGTGTATTAATCCACGCAAGAAAGTTGCGTAGGATATTCTCAGGGCCCTGCCAGATGATAAAAATATAATCTATATATCTCTTCCAAAAAGAAAGGTAAGAAGAGAAAGGATTGGTCGGGTCCAGAATATGTTTGCGCTCGAAGTCGTAAACATATAGTCCTGCCACACTCGGCGCAAATGTGCTGCTCATAGAAGTACCCGTACACTGGAGGTACAATGTACCTTGATATTCAAAAAAGTTCTTTTTGAGTGCTAGAGTAGCACAATCAATCACAAAGCTTTTAGGTGTTTGAAATGTCCAGTTTATAGAGTCTAAAGATTCCCCAATGACCTTGATGGTATTGTCCTGGGGAATACTGGTGTAAAGACTCTCAATGTCTAATGATACAAGAATGGTATTATCATTATCAACTCTCAAGTCTTGTAGGGATGCCAAAAAACTTTTTGTATCCCTCAGATAGGTAACTGTATTCTGGATTATCGGTTTTAAAAAATAATCACAGTAAATAGATAGAGGCTCTAAGAGAGAGCCAATGCCCGATACTATTGGGCGACCTGGTGGAGGTGATTTATTCTTGTGGGTCTTAGGTAGGGTATAGAAGTAGGGCACTATACCTTTACCCTTCGTCAGAAAGTCTGCTTCGTGCTTACTAATATACCCTCTACATTCAGCATGTTCCACAAGGTTGCATATGGTGGCCCTCAAAGAAGTGGAAGGATCTGTGGTCAGTGGAATGTAATTCTTAGGGTTATCAAGCAGACGTTTACATTCAAGGTCATAATCAATACTGTTCTGAATTACAATCCCACCCCCCTTATCTGCTGGTTTAATCACGATAAGGGCATTAGATCGTAATGATTGGAGTGCCTGAAAGTCAACGGAACTCATGTTTTTAAAGGTCCCTTGATCCTGAAAGGATTCCACATCATTAAAAACTGCTTGTTCAAACGCAGTTATCTCTGCTGGTATTGTATGTGTTGGGGGTATGAATGTTGATTTCAGACGTAAACCAGTATCACTCGGATGATCTGCAAGGACTTCAGATTGATTTCTTTCAAAGAAGGACTTCAGTTTAAGTTTTCTAAAAAACTCAGACAGTTCACAGTGCAACTTGAACCGGTCAAAACGTGCAGTGGGGACAAAACCTAAACCTCTCTCAAGGACATCACTCTCACTCTGAGTAAGGACCACTGAGGATAAGTTGGTGACTAAACTTTTAGGTTGTTGGCTGCACCTTTGCTGCGTGTGTTGTTCCCATGTTCTCCTCTTGTTCCCAATGAACCTGGTTGCGCCCTCTTCTTCTCCCTCGCCCACGTCGGTCTCTGTCCAAAAAAGGAGGACGGAATGAGGGTTGAGGAAAAGGAGGAAGCGGGACAAAGCCCGGATTCCAGCCCATCATTGGGAATTGGGTTGGTTGGAAATGGTTTTGATAACCCAAATTGCCTTGGTTGGAGGGAGGTTGTTGCCAAAAAGGTTGATACTGATGAGGTCTGTTTCTACCCCTGCCCCGCTGTCTAGACTTGATACTGTCAGTACTTGACCCGCTTGAGAAAGAATCGTTATCATCCGTGATCTCAGATTGGTCATTACTTAGTACCGGCGGTGTATAGTCAGGGCTAGCATATGGATAGATTTTAACATAAGAGAAACGTTTCAGATCCTTCTGAAACTTCTGAGCTTTGGACTGTGTTAATGTGTCTTTATACTCATTGATCTCCTTATTGAGCTCATCCAGTTTCTTTTTATAGCCGGTCAAGGTGGTACGGAAATGTGTTTCAGTTAACTGGATTTCCACCATAAGGGCCTCAGAAAGTCGTAGCGCTGTTTTGATGATGAGAACAAGCCAATCGCGCGTGCAATGCCACGCGATTTGGGCCCAATCTCTCCTGAAGACCGGGTCTTCCAAAAAAATTCGGGGAGCGTTGGAGACCAATAAGCCTTTAGGAGCCACATTATGACATAGATATTCTGTAAGTATGGTTCCATGTAAGATTGTGCGGATGCGACTACGTTTTTGTTCAGTTAATTTGTCCCATTCATTCGTCTGTGATATAGTCTGTGCTATTGACGAGTCAGCAAAGAGAGAGGGGTCCGCAAGTAAGGCATCCACCTCTGCATCTGTATATGAAAGGCCTGTATTTTCCATGGTCGTGCCAAAAATGGTTGTCAACACTGGAATTGGTCGATCTCTCACAGCTGTGCGCTGCCTAGAAACTAATTCGAACAACAAGAGAGAGAGGGTTAAGCCACACTCTTAGTCCCCCTATAATAATCAAAAGTAACAACAAAAGAGTGTGAAAATAATATACACAGGACTAGTGGTTCGTAAAACAAGACAATTGTGACACTGCGAATCAATCTGAAGTTCCTCGGGAACCCTCACTCACCAACATAGTTGGTGACATGCTTCATCATGGGGTTCACCTGGGGGTACCTTGTGTACCTCCAGTGTGCTTCGACGCTATGTTAAGGCGGAGCAACAAGATCAGACTAAAGGGATAGTGATTATCAGTGAAAAAAGGGGAAGATTTTAAAATGTCAAGATTCATCCACCGATATATTTAATTGTGATGAAGCTTAGACGTTAAAAACAGTGAAGGATGTGTAAACCTGACTATTAGTGGGTCAGATACATCCAGTTACGGTCATATTGGTCGACATGTTTCAGCTTCTAGTGTGTGATTCACAAAGCTTTCTTCAGGACCTAACCAGAAAAATCAAAAAATCCACCAGGGCGGTATAAGCTTACTAAAGCCTATCCTGACCTCAGGTGTAAGGAACCGATACACTCACGGTTTTCGTTATGTGCCTTCCGCAATTCCGAAAGGATACCTGTAAGGAAATAATAACACAAATGCAATGCATCAACTTGTGACTATCATCTGTGTATTACTTTATGCCAGGAACAAATTAATGCAGTGTCTATCGAGGGACAAGGAAATCAATTTAATTTCATTATTCCCACAGGCTGTGCTCTAACACCGTATTCAAATTAAAAAATCCATAAGTGATAATTGCATTATGAATAATGAAGTAGACCTAGATTTTAGGAAATACTCAGTTGGACGTTTCGACCAACGAGTCATCGAAAAATTAAAGTTACCAAACCAGTGTGACTACGATAAAAAGGCACTGATGACCAAATGAATTAGAATGGAAAATAAAAGGCACTCACATTTGTTCAAAATGGTGCTGTGCTCCTTAGGCAAAAAGGTGGGTGGCGGGACTACAGGACAACTGTGGGGGACACAAAACGGAAAAGATGCATTTAAACCGAAAGCCCCTCAGCTGCTCCGTCAAGTCGGCGTTTAACAAAGAGCCAAACGATAGTAAAAGAACCGTCTGTGGTACTCACATCTTCCAAGTCCACTGCCTGGCTCTTAAACCTACGTGAAACCACCGAGCCCGGAGTCAGCGACAATGTAGTCATGACGGTTAATGTAGGAGAAAACTCCATGTTGACCGGAAATCCGGTTCCGGCAAAAGAAAACACAAACAACGGACTGCTAGATAGGTTAGAAAAGACTAGACCGTTGAATGCTGAATACGTAGTTCAAAGCTTTACTCGATTTTGAAAACAGACAGACAATATCACAGAATAGGGACGGTCCATAATCAAAATGATTTAGGTAAAAATTCTCTTGGGTGGGTAATCAGTGTTGTAAATACCATCCAAGATTGCGCAGGGAAATCAATGTTATTAATACGATACTTGATAGTGTAGGGAAGTGTCATAATTCCCATCATGAACCCTCGAGTGAGTAAGTAATGACGAGGATCGAAAACACCTGATGTGTAAGCGGGCATAAAAAATTTCATTATTAATATGCCTGGGAGCTAGATAGGCAAAATTGCTAGCTAATGATAGTTATTTGCGTCTCAAAACCGTGCCCCACGGGATATTATCATTAAGACCGGTCAGATGTGTGGAAAGACGGTAAATCCAGCGTTGCTCCTTTTCGAACAAAATCACTGGATTCACCTGTTCAATGATGGTCCAATGCAGATCATCCACCGTGTGGTTAAAACGCAGAAAATGTTCTGGGAGTTTCGTAGTGCTTTTCTTACATCGGATATTACTCCGATGTTCCCCAATGCGTAACTTCACCTTTCGCGTAGTCATCCCCACATATCTCAGATCGCAAGGACATGTGATTAAGTATACTACATCAGCAGTATTACAATTGGTGTGACTCCTTTGCGTCCAGATCTTCCCTGATTCCAGAGTCAGAGTTCTTGTGGTAGAGGTGAGATAGCAAATGCTACATGACCCACAAGGGAAATGGCCAAGAACGGGTGGTAGACCCCACGCATTGAGGATAGACCTTTCACTAGGCGTGTTGGAATTCCGTGGTCTAGTGTGAACAAGGGAGTCCTTTAAACTAGTAGCCTTTTTATATGCAAATAAAGGTTTTTCCCATTTGATGTTATTACTCTCCAAAATTCGCCAGTGTTTTTTGATGGATTTGGAGATGGTATTGACTACGCGAAAGGTGAAGTTACGCATTGGGGAACATCGGAGTAATATCCGATGTAAGAAAAGCACTACGAAACTCACAGAACATTTTCTGCGTTTTAACCACACCGTGGATGATCTGCATTGGACCATCATTGAACAGGTGAATCCAGTGATTTTGTTCGAAAAGGAGCAACGCTGGATTTACCGTCTTTCCACACATCTGACCGGTCTTAATGATAATATCCCGTGGGGCACGGTTTTGAGACGCAAATAACTATCATTAGCTAGCAATTTTGCCTATCTAGCTCCCAGGCATATTAATAATGACATTTTTTATGCCCGCTTACACATCAGGTGTTTTCGATCCTCGTCATTACTTACTCACTCGAGGGTTCATGATGGGAATGATGACACTTCCCTACACTATCATGAATCGTATTAATAACATTGATTTCCCTGCGCAATCTTGGATGGTATTTACAACACTGATTACCCACCCAAGAGAATTTTTACCTAAATCATTTTGGTATGGACCGTCCCTATTCTGTGATATTGTCTGTCTGTTTTCAAAATCGAGTAAAGCTTTGAACTACGTATTCAGCATTCAACGGTCTAGTCTTTTCTAACCTATCTAGCAGTCCGTTGTTTGTGTTTTCTTTTGCCGGAACCGGATTTCCGGTCAACATGGAGTTTTCTCCTACATTAACCGTCATGACTACATCGTCGCTGACTCCGGGCTCGGTGGTTTCACGTAGGTTTAAGAGCCAGGCAGTGGACTTGGAAGATGTGAATACCACAGACGGTTCTTTTACTATCGTTTGGCTCTTTGTTAAACGCCGACTTGACGGAGCAACTGAGGGGCTTTCGGTTTAAATGCATCTTTTCCGTTTTGTGTCCCCCACAGTTGTCCTGTAGTCCCGCCACCCACCTTTTTGCCTAAGGAGCACAGCACCATTTTGAACAAATGTGAGTGCCTTTTATTTTCCATTCTAATTCATTTGGTCATCAGTGCCTTTTTTATCGTAGTCACACTGGTTTGGTAACTTTAATTTTTCGATGACTCGTTGGTCGAAACGTCCAACTGAGTATTTCCTAAAATCTAGGTCTACTTCATTATTCATAATGCAATTATCACTTATGGATTTTTTAATTCGAATACGGTGTTAGAGCACAGCCTGTGGGAATAATGAAATTAAATTGATTTCCTTGTCCCTCGATAGACACTGCATTAATTTGTTCCTGGCATAAAGTAATACACAGATGATAGTCACATGTTGATGCATTGCATTTGTGTTATTATTTCCTTACAGGTATCCTTTCGGAATAGCGGAAGGCACATAACTAAAACCGTGAGTGTATCGGTTCCTTACACCTGAGGTCAGGATAGTCTTTAGTAAGCTTATACCGCCCTGGTGGATTTTTTGATTTTTCTGGTTAGGTCCTGAAGAAAGCTTTGTGAATCACACACTAGAAGCTGAAACATGTCGACCAATATGACCATAACTGGATGTATCTGACCCACTAATAGTCAGGTTTACACATCCTTCACTGTTTTTAACGTCTAAGCTTCATCACAATTAAATATATCGGTGGATGAATCTTGACATTTTAAAATCTTCCCCTTTTTTCACTGATAATCACTATCCCTTTAGTCTGATCTTGTTGCTCCGCCTTAACATAGCGTCGAAGCACACTGGAGGTACACAAGGTACCCCCAGGAGAACCCCATGATGAAGCATGTCACCAACTATGTTGGTGAGTGAGGGTTCCCGAGGAACTTCAGATTGATTTGCAGTGTCACAATTGTCTTGTTTTACGAACCACTAGTCCTGTGTATATTATTTTCACACTCTTTTGTTGTTACTTTTGATTATTATAGGGGGACTAAGAGTGTGGCTTAACCCTCTCTCTCTTGTTGTTCGAATTAGTTTATGTATTAGGTTAGTCAGAATTTTAAAATGACTAAAATAATTTTATGCATATCTTTCCTTGTATTTAAGATCAATCTTTTAATTTTGTTTTAGAAAAAAAACATTTATAGCACAACAATATCTACTTATATGCAGACACAAACATTGACCTATGTAAACAATCAGGACAGATCTAGAGTTGATAATGTGTCAGAGTTTAACTAAAAAAATGTGACCTATGAAGTAGTATGCCATCTCCACAAACACCACTCCCTAACCAATGTTTAAAGTTGGAGCGACTGAAGATGTAGGCATCATGTGCATGTCATAGCTATTTAGCGACCTCATTGGTGAAGCAATACCCCTATCACATATGGCTAGAACACTGATGCAGTATGTCTCCTGTCCTGTGTTAGGAACTGTAGGTGTGCTTTTATTAATTTCAGAAAGGCATTCAGGATTGATAGTGGGAATGCAGAGAGTGAACACTGCAATGTACTTGTCACCTTAGCACATGTGCTCTGGAATGACCCAGACGCAAGTAGGTAGAGTATTGCTAAAACATATAGACGATTTGTATGGCATGTGACAAGGACTGTTGTGGGCTCCAAATGTGTTCTTAGGTTGTCCTAAAAATGCTTGATTGTGTCCTTATTTAGTCTATAAAACCTGGTAATGCCCTCATGTGTTTGGTCAAGGAGTGTAACTTTCTGCCAAAAGAGCCTCTCCTTTCCTTGACATCTTCTTCTAGTAAGTTGATGTAGGTTTTGACTGTGTTTCAGGATTACTATCTTCATGGTGGTATGCCTGTGTGAGGATTGCTGTATTCTGTCCTTTTTTTTATTTGCTGGTGATGTCAGTCTGGTTTTAGATCTGTTCTCACTGTGCATTATTTTTCAGTGCAAATTGATGATGGGGCTAGATTGCATGGATTTGGTAGAAAATAGTCGATCACTTTCCACGCACTGTGTGTGGTATAAGAAATTGGATTATTAATTTGGGTGAATGACTACCCACCTCAAGGAATAATGACAATCCTTGCCAGGGTGAATCATTATACACAATCTACTCCAGAATAAACAAATCTCCACTCCGCTAACTCCAGACCATCCAGGACGCCGCAGCCAGACTTGTCCTCGGCATACCACGACAACACCACATCACCCAACACCTACGAGCACTCCACTGGCTCCCCTTCGAAAAAAGAGTGACCTTCATGCTCCTCACTCACGCCTACAAATCCCTCCACAACATCGGACCTCAATACCTCAATGAAAGACTCTCCTTCTATGCACCCAAGAGAAGACTCCAATCCGCCGATCTTGCCCTAGCCGAAGTCCCACGCATCTACAGAGCCAGAGCGCGTGGAAAATCCTTCTCCTACATTGCAGCCAAGACCTGGAATGAACTCAGCATCAGACAAACTTCCTCCCTGCAAGCCTTCAGGAATAGCCTCAAGACCTGGCTCTTCAGGTGAGACAAAAGCTGCACGAAACCCCCATTTCCCCCCCCCCAGCACCTCGAGGTGCTCGAGGGTGAGTAGTGCGCTTCACAAATCCCTGATTGATTGATTGATTAGAATTGACCTAAGCACAATCCACTGGTAGCTATGGCGCAGACAGCTTAACTTAGGGGCAATATGTAAACTATTTAGGCAGTACCAAAATAGTAATAAAGCCAAAATGCAAAACAATACAAAACACAACCTGATTTAGAAAGATAGAGTCAAATTCAATCAACTAAATGAAACAAATACAATAAAGGAAACTGAAGATATTTATTTTTTAAGTTTTAGATAGGCATAGTGTAGGAAAGTGGATTATTAATAGGTGGAGATATGCATCTTCAGGTACTAATAATACCACAATCAATGATAAGATCTCTGGTGGTGGCAAAGCAGTTTTGAGACCGCAATATGCTTGGCAGGACTGCCGCTGTCCATTCAAGCATAATACCTATTTCCTCTCTGCCACGATTTTCATGGTGGAGAGGAAACAAAGCAGTTGCGGCCGGCATGGCTCACGGGTGGGGAGGCGGGGGAGTCGCGCGGGAAGCGGGTCACGCAGGGAGGGGGGATTAAGTTTTGTTTTTTTATTAAACTTACCATCTCCTCCGCTCCGACCAAACAGTCAGCGCACTCAGAGTGGGGAAGTCACTCCTCCCCTGGACTCCTGTAGGCAGGGGCGTAACACAGGCCCCCGCATCCTCCGCGGTTCAGGGGGGCCCGCGAGCTGCATGGGGCCCGTTGAACTTTCGTTGCGCCACTGCCTGTAGGACCGTCCACCCTCCCGCCCGCAACCAGGCATAGCCTTCTGCTTTCTCGCAGTGCAAGAAGCAGAAACATAAAATGGTATTCAAAATACCATTTTAGGGGGGAGGAGCCTAGCGCGCAACCAAGATGGCCGCGTAGGTGCGAGGCTCCCGAGGACCTCTGCAACCTCCTACGATTATCCTGAAATTATCCTGCCCTGGATGAGGGGACTATGTTGGTGAACCTGTGCTGAGGTGGCACCCGTTTCCCGCTTCCGAATCGGACCTCGGACACCGGAGTGAGCACCGATTGAGGTTTGCGGCCTTCCCCTCGCCGGACCCCGGATTTGCGCTGTGGGGTGATCCAGTGACAAAGTGAACAACAGCGGCAGGCAGGGCCTGGCGACTCGCGTACCCCGCACTTTCGCTTTCGCACCCCCTTGCCGTCTCTGCGAGGTTGGGTTGCGGAGCCCTTGGTGTTGGTGTGGCCTTGCTGGGAGGCCCTGCCTGCCTGCAGGCTCTGATCCACCCCGCTGCTCTGAGGTGGCCCCCCCCGGAGCTCGTGGCCCTGCTTTCCTGCCCTACACGACGTGGCTGGTGCGGCTGGGAGATTGGAGGCCATGGCCACGAAACAAGATGGAGACCGGGCAAAGACCAAATCGACCCGGCGTGGCGCCGTCCATCAGGCTAATAGTATGGACCGCTATACCCTCCAGAAGGGATCTCCCGATGGACCGCGCAAGTCCCCTGAGAGCCCTCCTGATGCCCCAGACCTGCCCGCAGATCTGACTCTGCGAGATATCATGGGCGCCATTGCCGAGATGAAGGCCTCGGTGGGCCAGCGGTTTGATACACTGGCGCAGAAGATCGACTCGGTCCTCGTGGATGTTGGCCTGGTGAGGGCCGATCTTTCCAAAACCAACGACCGAGTAGATTCTTTGGCCCACACCGCATCGGGCCTAACGACAGATGTGGCGGCCTTACAAACAGAGGTGCGCCGGCTTAGTCAGGCGAGTGCGCTTATGGATCGACGCCTGGAGGACTCTGAGAGTCGGGCACGGAGGAACAACATCCGCATTATCGGGGTGCCTGAGGGACGCGAGGAGGCGGCGGCGGATCTCTTTGTGGAGGACCTGATTGCTACCCATCTCCAGCCACGGGGGCTGAGTAAATTCTTCGCTGTGGAGAGGGCCCACAGGGTTCCCGGGGGAAGGCCGAAGGTCGGAGCCCCTCCGAGACCTCTCATTGCCCGGATTTTCAATTTTCGGGACAGAGACGCTATCCTGCAAACCTCCAGACTGCATGGACCGGTCAAGTTTGACAATATGGAGGTAAATTTTTACCCTGATTTCACCCCAGCGGTCCAGAAGCAGAGACTGAGCTTCCTAGGCGTCAAACGCCGTCTTCGGGACCTAAACCTCAAATACGCCATGCTCTTCCCAGCCAAGCTGCGAGTGGAGGTGGATGGTCGCACGCACTTCTTTGATCGTCCCGAAGCGGCCGGGGACTGGCTGGATACTCTGTCCGGGGATCGTGATCGGGGGGGCGGGGGGGGGCGACGGGGGGAGACGGCACGCTGGATCAGGACTGAGGGTTTCACATTGGGCCTCACTCTGGACGAAAATGATGCCACTTTCGATTCTGCGTCAGTCTTTGTAAGTTCCCCTCCTATGGAGGTTGTGTTGGGTCTGTGGGGGGTTCTCCCTCCTCCTCTAGGGGGTCTAGTTAGTTTAACTTTATATGGGGCGACAGGCACACTGCACGTTGGGGGGGCTGTTCGGGCTCATGCAGGGGTGAAGGGAGGGGGGAGTTCTGTTGGGGTGGGTGGGTAGGGATGGGGTGTTGTTCGTTTTTATCACAAGGCAAACGTACTTTTGTGTTAGTTTTAAAGTGCTCTCCGGGGGACGAATGATGGCTTCTGTGTATGATGGGGGGTAGGGAATTAACTTTGTTGTCTTGGAATGTGAATGGACTGGGGGACAGGATCAAACGAGGTGTGGTCCTGCAGTTTTTTAAGCGAATCTCGCCCGATGTAGTCTTTCTGCAGGAGACACACCTCATTGGCAACTCCTTCTGCGCCATGAATCGGCGTGGCTATCGCCTAGTGGCTCACTCGGGCTTCACGTCTGGCTCAAGGGGTGTGGGCATCATGGTGAGGAACTCGCTCCCGTTGGAGATTGATGAGGTGCTCCACGATGACAGGGGGCGTTACACGGTCTTGGTGGGAAGACTGGAGGGCAAAGTGGTTGTCTTTGTGTCTGTATACATCCCACCGGGGCTGCAGTCGACCACCTTTGCAGACCTGGGACGCCTTCTCCTTGGCCTTCCGGGGGGGCTTTTAGTTGTGGGGGGGGATTTCAATGCGGTGGTATCTGGGACTGTGGATCGTCACCCCCCTAGGGACCTCCCCCGGGCACAGGCGTGGCTACCCGGCCTCTTGGATACATTTGGGTTAGCGGACTGCTGGCGTTTAAAACACCCTACGCAGCTGCAGTACACTTTCCACTCGGGAGCCCATGGTAGTCTCTCACGACTAGACTATGTCCTTGTCCCGGCGGCCTATGTTGGGAGGGTGGGAGAGGTGCGCCATTTGCCACGGGGTATTTCGGACCACTCCCCGCTCCTACTGCACTTTGATGTCTTTCCGAGGGGTGAGGGTAGGGTTGTCCCAATCAATCCTTGGTACCTGCGCGACCCCACCATTCGCGCTGAATTGATTAAATCCCTTCAGCGATATTTTGATCAGAATGTGGGGTCCGTGCCTTCGGCTGTACCGCTGTGGGAGGCCTTCAAGGCAGTACTCCGAGGGGAAGCCCTATCCCTTATTTCCCACGCCCGGAGGCGCGAGCGGGAGGAGGTGACTCGGATGGAGGCTGAAATAGCCGAGTTGGAGGGTAATTTAGAAGGTGGGGTGACGGATGCCGCATTACATGTCCTCCCACTCAAGCAAGCGGCCTATAGGGCCCTCGTCACGGAGGCGGCCAGGGGCCTCAGTAGAGAGCAACAGGGGCGACTGTATGATGTGGGTGATAAGGCTGGTAAACTGATAGCGTGGTTGGACAAAAAAGAGAGAGCGAATCGTGTGGTCCCGCTGATTGAGAAAACGGATGGTGTGTGTGTAACTGAGCCAGAAGAAATCGTCTCCTGTTTCGCGGATTATTTCCGTGGGGTGTATTCCCCGGTGTCTCCCTGCTCGGAAGAGGATTCCCGTGCCCTGCTCAGGGATATCGTGCTGCCGTCCCTTTCCGGGGATGACAGGGTGTTGCTGGACGCTGCTCCCACCTCCGACGAAATCGCCCTCGCCATACGCTCGGTCGCTTCCGGCAAGGCCATGGGTCCGAATGGTCTCCTTATCGAGTTGTACAAGTTGCGACCGGATACGCTGGCACCCCACCTCCGGGCTATGTTCCTGGCGGCACACTCGGTGGGCTCCCTCCCACTGGACCAGCGTCTGGCTACAATCGTGGTCATCCACAAGGAGGGGAGACCTCGGGACCGGGTTACATCCTATCGGCCCATTTCACTACTGAATGCGGAGCCCAAGATTCTCGCCAAGGTACTGGCCAATCGGCTGGTCGGCGTGGTGGGCGATTTGGTTCATCAGGACCAGTCCGGCTTTATTCCTCATCGCAACACAGCCCTTAATCTGCGGCGCTTGCACGGTGTGCTCGCACGTGTCCCGTTTATTCGGGAGCCGGCCATTTTGGCGTCCTTAGACGCCACCATGGCGTTTGACACGCTTGAGTGGCCATACATCTGGGCGATGCTTGCGAAGTTTGGATTTGGCCCAGGGTTCATCAGTTGGGTCAAATTGCTGTATTCGGGCCCATTGGCGCAGGTGGTGGTGAACGGAAGAGTATCGGCTCCGTTCGAGCTGGGCCGGGGCACGCGGCAGGGATGCCCCTTATCGCCGCTCCTCTTTGCACTTGCCTTGGAGCCCCTGGCGGAGTGGCTGCGGTGGGAGCCTTTCATCCGTGGTCTCCGCTGGACCCCCGAGTATGAGGACCGCGTATCCCTATACGCTGATGACATCCTTTTGTACCTAGCTTCCCCACGTAAATCACTCATAGTACTGGTTGATGTTTTGCATTCATTCGGTCGTAACTCCGGTCTTGTCATCAACTGGGCTAAATCGTGTGTGTATGTTCTCTCCGGGGAGGCTCCTATCCTCCCGCGGGGCTGTCCGATCCAGGTCGCCCCGCAGGGATTTAGGTACCTGGGTGTCTTCATTACTCTGGACCCGGAGGCTCGGTATGATCGGAACTTGCTTCCCCCCCTCCAGCGTCTGAAAGAGGATGTCGCGCGCTGGCGGCGTTTGCCGCTTTCGCCGCTCGGCCGGGCGGCATTGTTTAAAATGATGTCGCTGCCGCGTTTCCTGTACGCGTTGCAGAACACTATGGACCTCGTCCCAGCGCGCTACTTCCGCGAAGTGGAGAGTTTGCAGCGCCGCCTGTTCTGGGACGGGAGGCCACGTATTGCCCTGGCGAAGCTGACGCTCCCATGGTATGACGGGGGGATTGCCCTTCCGGATATCAAACGGTACTATTGGGCATCCCAGCTAGCTGCGATTAATCAGGGCCTATATGGGCCCGCCTTAAACCCGGCATTTGAAATGGATAGGATGCTCCTTCCAGGTGGTGACCATAATCGAGCGCTCTATTCTAGCGCGCCCGACGCTCGCCTAACGGGCCCCACGCGTGTCATGGTGCGAGTGTGGCATGCGGCCAATGCAGCTATGGGGTGGAAGGACCGTTTGACCCGGGCGTCACCACTATACGCGTCTGAGCGGTTGGGCTCCTTGTGGACCTCGAAGGGCTTTGAGAAGTGGGACATAATAGGCATTAGCAAAGTGGGGGATCTCTGGACGAGGGGAGGATTTAAAACGTTCGAGATGCTGCAGACGGAATTTCAGTTGCAGGGCAGCGAGTACTTTCGGTATTTGCAGGTCCGTCATGCGCTGGGCTCCGTCTTTCCGGACGTTGCCTCCATCCCGGAGTGTTCCCCCCTGGAGGATAGAGTGCTGGATGGACACATCCCGGACAGCACGATCTCACTGATCTACAAAAAACTGATCAACGACCGCTCAGACTTGTTGACTGCCCTTCGTGGGGCTTGGGTAGCCGACGGGCTGGAGCTGGACGACGAGGACTGGACCTCCGCGGTGGCCTCCCCGAAAGAGGTGGCCATACCGGCTCGCCTTCGTTTCGTCCAGCTCAAGATACTCCACAGGGTCTACATGACGGGGCCAAAGCTCCTGCGTATGGGCTATGCTGAGGACGGTTTGTGTAAGCGTGGGTGTGGTGCGTTGGGAACTTTTCTGCATATCCTGTGGGAGTGCCCGGAGGTGGAGGGGTTCTGGCGTGGTGTGCATGAGGTGCTGCGAGTGGTTACGCATGTGGCGCTGTTGCCCGAAGCGAGGAGATGCCTGTTGAATGTGTGGGAGCCTACCGACTATTCGGTGCCGCAGACGTGGTGGGTGACTCTGGGGTATATGGTTGCCAAGCGTGATATTGCCCAATTGTGGGGATCCCAGAGGCCCCCGACTGTCTCAGCCTGGAAGGAACATATGGATTGGTGCATGTTTCGGGAAAAGGTGGTGTATGTGGCGAGAGGTAAGCCTGGGACATGGGTGAAAGTGTGGGGCCCCTGGAACGCCTACCGCGGGGGAATCTGTGCTCCGCCGTTATTGCCTGATCCGTCGCCGGCCCCGTCCCCTTAGCCAACTCATCCCCCCGGCACCTGGGCATTGGGTTTACCCAGCCCTAGTTCTGATCTCTCCCCCCTCTTGAGACTTCTATGGATGGCTAGGATTTCCCCTTTAGGGGAGCACGTGTTGCTATTTCCGATTGAGGATTGCCTTGTGGGTTTGTTTGTACTTGTTGTTCTTTAAGTTTAAAATGGAACCGTATAGTGGGGTCTGGATGGTGTGGCTCGCAACGATGTTAACTCCTATGCATGCTCTGCCGCAGCACCATGTGTTTTATAAATGTATATCGTATGCTCCTTTCATTGCTAGCAGCCGGCCGGAAGGTTGTAGGCCCATATTTGTATATTTTTGAGTCTTGTAATAAACGGTTTCAAAAAAAAAAAAAATACCATTTTATGTTTCTGCTTCTCGCACTGCAAGAAAGCAGTGGGACGACGCTCCTTCGCCCACGTGGTGGCGCCACTCCGAAAACAAAGATGGCCCTAAAGGGAGTACATGCCGTGCAGGTATTGATTTTGACATTCCCATTGCAGTGCCTATTTCATAGGCTTCGCTGTGGCAACGCCAAAGGTCTGCCTGGAAAAAACTCCTAATCTGGTAGACGGTTCAACCACGGGCTAGGCGGTGCAGGATCAGGGCTGTCCCTCACCCCCAAACTCGTAATCAGGCCTTTAGTATTTTTCTTGGAGTTTTTCTTTCGACATCGAGCCCTCAGGTTCCTTGGATGCGGAGTTCGTTCCGATGAAGGTGGCCTGCTGCAGAGCGATGTCTCAGTGAGTCCCTGGAAGTCTTTGTTATCAACAGCAAGGAGCTCCAGAGCTTTCAGCGGGACAAATCTGCGCAGTCAGGCCAGTTCTCAAGTCGACAACGGCGGCTTGACTCTCGATGTCAAGCTGGTCTTCTTCTTGAGCTTTTTCCAAAACTTTGTATAAAGTTCCCAAACTTTCAGAACTTCTTCTTGGTTGTTTCCTTTGTGTTTAAAAGTGTCCAGCAGCACCAGCCAAATGTTCAGAAGCTCTTAGTTGCCTATTTAGGTCTGGGCCTCAACCTCTCACAATGCACCTGGGCAGTCCAGGAAAATTGAATTGTATCTGGTCAGCTGGAGTAGTCCTCTCTTTGTCTGCTGCAGGTGACAGAATATGTTGCACCTGTTGCTGCTCAGGGAGCCCACCCCTTTTCCTTGATTCAGGCACAGCCCTTTCTTTGTGAAGTCTTAAGAGTACAGGAGGTGCGGCACTTCTGAGTGCAAGCCTTCTGCAGTGAAGTCCAAGAGTCCAGCAGGGCAGTCCTTCTCCTTCAAATGTTCCATGCATTGCTATGAGGGGCTCTCACAGATCTCCCATATTTATTATCCATTCTAGGCTCGCAAAAGAAGTAAAGTTGCCACCTTCTGCTATGACTACTTCCTGCGAATTATTGCATATTTGTGACTCAGAATGCACTGTTCTAACAAAAATCAAAATGGCGAAATTCTCTCCCTGGAGTGTGTCAGTACAACCAAATCCAGAAGTGTGGCTAACCTTTGACTACACTCACCTTCCAGCCCTCTCCTAATCTAATCAAGTGGGCTCCCATCTGGCTGGGGATCAAGGAAGTGGGGGCGGGCCCGGGTCCTCTGACATCTGTTCTCCTATCTTTAAAGTCCTATTTATCTCACCAGCAACCTTCCTCTCCCTGGCTTCTCCAGGAAACAGATCTCCTCCCGCCAAATGGCTATATTTTTGCTGAGAAAGGCTGACTAATCAGAAGAGGCTGCTACAGGGCTGCTTTAAGTAACTTCAGAATAATACATTCTAAAACGACTTTCCTGTAATAGTTATAATAAATCCGACCGTGACAAGTTGTTGGATTTATTTTAACCATGATTTTCATACTGTGAATGATCTTGCTATCTAGCTTCCATCAAAAGTAAGACTTTATTTAAGTTTAATAAAGCATTCCCATGTTAGCCTTTGGGGCTAGCAGCATACAATGAGGAAAAACGATGTTTGCTGTTTTTCCCTGTCAGGGCATATAAAACATATTTTATAATATCGCTGCTCTTTATAACAATGCACCATACCCATGAGTCACCCAGGGCAAACCTTAGTGGTGACTTATATGCAAAAATATGTCGTTTTGGACTTTGGAAGTACTTTTAATTCCTAAGTCTAATATGAAAATTGTTTTATTTTAAACCAGCATGTAAGCCAGGCCTGGATATAAAATTACACCACACACCACAGCAGTACACACTTAAGTGAATTAAGTCCACTGGGGTCTGGAAACCTATGTGCCCTACCATATACTAGAGACTTACAGGTATGTGGTCTTGGCAAATTAAAATGATACCTTTTAAACCTTTTTAGGACAGAGCACTGGCCCTGGCCTGGTTCACAGAGCCCAGGGCTCTTTCAGAGCCAGTAACCACCACCATCAGTCAAAAAACACAAGCGTCATCAGGGCAAAAAGGATGACTTTCCTACAAATAACACCAAGAAGCACTAAGTGCCAATGAGAGTAGATGGTCACCCTAGACTTGGAGCTACGCGCAATTTGACACTGACCGCGATGGACTGTGGGTCGGATACACCAATCAGGTTTGTCCTGAAAAAAGATTGTACTTTCTGACTTTAGTTCATTAAGTCCCAATCCACCACATAAGTACACTTCTAAAGATCCTAGGACATCAGGGGAGGCACTTAAAGTCTTAGAGAATGTCAGACAGAGGCCACCAGCAGGGTCCAATCTAGGTTGCAGTTGTCACTGATCAGCTATGCAGTTGCAGGAAAAGGCCTCTTCTTGTATCCCTGCAGTTTCAACAGGAGGTCAGCCATATGACCCTCGGAGGCCACTTCTTTGTATCTGGTACAAGCGAGCTAGCGAGAGGGGTGTTCTCAAGTTGCAGACAGCAGGTTCAGTCCTCTTATGATTTTTCTAAGATCCATGAGTGTTCTGGACGTGCCTGGCACAAGCTGTGGGTTGGAATGACTCCTGGGCACGCCCTGACCAATTGGGTAAAAGTTCCTGGGCCAATCCCTACCCACTATGGGCATTTTCAAGATGCGGAAAGTCTTTGGCCACACAACTTGGACTCCAGGGGCTGGGGTGTGTATGTTGATCCCTGTGTCCTCCCACATCTAACACTAAAATCCAGTTCCCGCCAGCCACTGTACCCACAAAGAACCCGGAGACAGAAGTCTGGTAGTACAAAAGAGGGTTCGCCAGCAACCAGTCAATGTGTACATTGTTTTGGTATCCTGTTACCCTTCCTTTCAGTGTACCCCAGTGTTATATGAAAAACCCAGAAACAGAAGTCTAGTAGGTCAAGCAGGGTTCATCAGCAACCAGAGAGTTGATATGCAACGACTGTCTTGCCAACCTGTTCTCTACCTTTCGAGGGCACCTCACAGTGTGACATGTAAACCCAGCAGACCTGTCAAGGAGGAGTTAACACTCAAGCAGGATTTGACACTCTATTGTCAAAAAGGATGCTCATAGCCCTCACTCTGCATACTCAGTGAGATTCAGAGGAGCCATTTCTGCCCACTCAGGTCGGCCTATTGTTTGCTGATGGGAAGCATTTCATACCTTTTCCACACCTATTCAAATGGTAATCCTTGGCTGGGGAAATTAAGCCAATAGAAATGAGCCCCCGGGAACTTCAGGCAGAAAAAATTTAACTTTGCAAAAGTTCATTTTCCTTAATATTTATTACACATCCAAATCCACCATTGAATTGAACTTTTAATAACTATTAAAATAGTTGGTGAATTCTTTTCTAGCCTGTCCCGAGATACAGGATTAAGATTTTAATCTGGACTATGTTTTTCTATTTAGGACAGCTAGACCCGCCACAGTGAAAATAGCTATTACCAAGCTCAAGAGTTTTTATTTTATAACAGTAGGAAAGATGAAAAGCGGAGTCGTCCCTTGAGTTTAGGATGCTGAAGTTGTATATACCGATATTTCTCCTGCGCTACTGTGCCAGTGTTAAAGTGTAAAGGGACAGGACACAATCCTACATATCTTCAGCTGATTGGGTGGCCAGAAGTGCAGTCTGTTGTAAGGAGTATTCTGTATATTAGGTTACTTGTTATAACACTTGAGATGCTTTCAGAATGTTAGCAGTTCTACCAGGACGACTGGATGGGAGGCCCCGAAGAAAGAGTCCGCTCTGGGAAGTACATCAAGTAAACTCCATAAATATATCTCATGTTTCCTGTCATGACTTTGAGGAGAGGAAACCGCATCACGGTCCAGACCAATTGGTAGGAATTGTGTGTGATGTGTATTTAGCCCACACTCTGATGGTACTGCTCCTCACAGTGTTGGTAAACCCTGACAAAACCAGACAAATGCCATCGCTAAGAGGACCATCGCTCTACGGGGTCTGGTCCCCATACTTTTGTTTTGAGCGAGTGCATTTAAAAAAAACTAAAATAGCAATTATATTTGCTTTGGTGTGCCGCATAACGAGACAGTTCCATCGCCTCAACACCCAACTAGCACTGGTCTTGTGCTATGAACAGGTGGGCTGGCTCATTTGGGGTAATTCACCTCCAGCTGCCTAAGCTGGGAAGTAGCACCCCTTATGATCAGGCGCGCAACACCCATTGGACTCACAGGGCTTCAGCCCCCTCCGTCGTGTGTGGCAGCCCGGGATGAGACAGCTTCCCGGCGCACACACAGCCGCACCCAAGCACTTCACAGGTCTTTAAAAGACCATTTGCATGTTAATGAGGCCTCGCTGTTGTTTCACCCCTTCTAAGAGCCCCTGCAGCTCCACTCTGCCTTTGGCTTAAAAGATTCAGCCCCCCCCCCCGAAAAATTTTCTTAGCCCCCCCCCCGAAATTTGGCTCTAGTTGCGCCTCTGCTTATGATATATGCACCCAAATCGTCACAGATATGTCGTTGGCACGTGCAGAGATCTGTTTCCACTCTGCACTTACAAGTCTGCTGGGACCGATCTGAACGTTCATCCGACAGAAGAACCACCATATAAGTTCTTCTTCACCATTATACATGCAGTAGGACTGGCCTGTCAGCAGTCACAGTGATGGTGACAATTTTTATAGGGTGTTTTGAAAACAGCTGAGTTGTGCCGGCTCCAGTTCTGCAGCCCAGCTCCTGTATTGGCAAGAATGAACCAGCTTAATGATGAGAAACACGAGTCAAGCCACTCCCGAGATACGAGCTGGGATGAGAAAGGAGCATCAGGTGTTCAGGTTTCCAAAACACTAAGATGATGTGCAAGAAAAGTGCTGAATCACCATGTGAGGCATGACGCGCAGATGGACGAGCGCCTCTTCCTATTGGTGGGTAGCGCTGTCAGTCTCCTTCTCCCACCGCCCCTCTGGATATAAATACAGGCTCCGTGCGTTCTCCCCTTAAACCCAGCTCTGAGTTGTGTTCTTGCTTCAACAGTGTTTGAACGGAACGTGGCTCCGAGTCCAGCGCTCTCCTGAAAACTTTATCCATCTTTCATCCATCTACAACTCCCGCCGACAACCACACCATCAGCAACGCCATGGAGTCCCAGGTGCGCCAGAACTACAACCGCGAGTGTGAGGCGGCCATCAACCGCATGATCAACACCGAGCTCTACGCCTCCTACGTCTACCTGTCCATGGTGAGTGTCTGTACCTGTCCTTCCTCCCCGTAGCGAGTACAGGGGCTGTCCTTACTATTGATTTTGAGTGAATCTCCCTCTCCGTAGTGAGTACAAGTTCTGTCCATCTGCACTGTCAATCCCGTGCCCATGGTCAGTACAGGCGCTCTCTGTCCTTCTCCATAGTGAGTGCAAGCTGTTAGGCAGTGCATATGTAGTCCTACGCTTGGCATCTGTGCGGCCTTCAGGTACCATCACCTGTTTCAGATTGCCAAAATGGCGCCCACCTTCAGTGGGCATCTCTACACTGGGAGTCATGTAGCGGTGGGGTTGTGGTCCTTTGACCACCTGCAGCATCCTGTGTAAATGAAGTCGGTGTGATCGTGATGTGTGCACTGAAATGATGGGTTGTCACTGAGCAGCCCAGTTGGATCCCCACCAGTAATAGAAAGTGTGATAAGAGTTTAATTTGGTTAAACAAAATTAGGAGATATTGACCCTGAGGAGTGAGACGTGTTCAAGGTTTGAGGACACTTCCTTGAGACTGCCACCCTGTTACCCTGCCACTCAGTCGATGCTGTGATTGGCTACTGACATTCTCCCTGATTTTCTGTCTCCAGTCCTACTACTTCGACCGGGAGGATGTGGCCCTGAGCCACGTGGCCAAGTACTTCAAGGAGCAGAGCCACGAGGAGCGCGAGCACGCCGAGAAGTTCATGAAGTACCAGAACAAGCGCGGTGGGCGCGTGGTGCTGCAGGATATCAAGGTGAGTGTACAGGGGACTGCATTGGTCTACAAAATTCATTGCTCGTTCTCTCAACTTACATCCAACTTTAAGCCTACCTCTATGCCTCAGCGATACACCTATCGCTATCTGATGAAGATCCAAAATATTTAGTGGCCGCAATATTGGGCCCAAAATATTGACAGTTAAGTATGTATAGATTTTCTATAGCTAACCGCATACATGTTTCTTGACGATAGAAATAGCTCTAATGTACCCAGATGTGGAGTTAAGAATAGTTAATCTATACTTACCTATTAGCACTTACCACCATAAGATTTTGTTTTTTGATGTTTTGGTCACGATATTGTGGCCACGTGATATTCAATATTGTATAGTTTCGACTACAACCCTGCCATCCCTTACCTTAAACCTAACCATTAATCTAATTCTAACTTTACCCTGATGCTAACCCTTGACCTAGTACAACTCAATGCTGTACCTTAACAGAAACCTTTTGTGCTGAGTCTAAATCTAACTTTAATCGTCATGTTAATCCCAAACCTATATCTGATCTTAACCGATATCTCACCAGTAAAGTTAACTCTTTACCTTGATTACAACAAAAATAATCCTTTTACTTCAAAGGTAGATAGACTTCCTTCTATTGACTCTTCATTGTGCTGTGGTGTATTCTTTTTATTGCTTGTTTTTTGATGTCCTAATATAATCCCAATTGCACTGTGTACCTGCATAAAAGGAATCTGCCTGTGTGTGGACCAAGAGAGACAGAGTGCTCTCCCCGGTCACAGTAGTGTCTTCGTATGTTCCTTTTTGGGATCGTCTATCACCTCTTGTGCTAATCCTGTTTCCCTAACTGGTCCTCACTTGAGTCCCTACTCCCCACCTCCTCTATGTGCTCAGTCGCAGCTTCTGGGCAACCAAGCTAAACTTACTCACTCTACAACTTCTACAGAAACCGGACCGTGACGAGTGGAGCAACACCCTGGAAGCCATGCAGGCGGCCCTGCAGCTGGAGAAGACCGTCAACCAGGCCCTGCTGGACCTGCACAAGCTGGCGACCGATAAAGTCGACCCCCACGTAAGTATCCATGCGCGTGCTTTGCATTAGTACCATGGTCTTGATTAGTGTATTAGCAAGGCAATGCACTTTTTTTTGTGTAACCCCAATGAGCACTGCATTGTCGTGGGGAGACTTGAAGAAGGACTCCCCGGGGCCAGCTTCCTTCCCGCCTACACTTCTGACCCAGTCACCTGCTAGACCCTGAAAGTAGGCACCATCCTCCCGTAGCTTGGTCTAGGAACCACTTACTGTTTATTGTTGTCAGGTTCTTTTTCCCACTCAGATACGGTACACAAGGCCTTATGTTATATGCCATTGCACCAGTACCAGGGCTGGTGCATCTGTAAGGGAGCCACCTAATGGTGTACTCAAGGGCAAGAAAAATGCCCTTTCTCCTTTGCGTGGAGGAATGCTGCAGTGCTAAATCCCGCACTGTTTTTGGCTGATAACAGCAAGGCGATGAGCAATGTCTTTCGAAAATGTCTTGCGTAATAGCAGCCATGAGGCCAATGACAGACCAATCCGGTTTCAGTCTTTCATTGCCAGCACACTGATTAGCTCCATCTTCTTACGTAATAGCAGCCATGAGGCCAATGACAGACCAATCCGGTTTCAGTCTTTCATTGCCAGCACACTGATTAGCTCCCTCCTTTTGAGTGCCAGCCAATCCCAGCAACTCTATGCGAGGTAGGCTTTGGCAGTGTTGCTGAACACTAAACTCCATTGTCTTACACCGCCCTCCCCCAAAAGTCCTTGCAGTGGTCTGTTATCCACAGTACTGGTGGGCTGCACTGTTTAAAGATGCGTGTAGACTAGTTCCTTATTTATCAGCTCACTGACTCGTCCCATACCCTCCAAATCATTTCGCTCCTACATTGGAATTTCAGTGCCAATCCTACTCTTTTCCTTCCGGGTCATTCTTCCATACATTCTCAGTGTGTTTTCAACCTCTTTCTTGAGTCACGTATCCTCGTTTGTCTCTTTTCGCAGCTCTGCGACTTCCTGGAGTCCGAGTACTTGGAGGGGCAGGTGAAGCACATCAAAGAGCTTGGAGATTACATCACCAACCTGAAGCGCCTGGGCGTGCCCCAGAACGGCATGGGCGAGTACCTGTTCGACAAGCACACCCTGGAGTAGAGCAGCTAAGCCCCCCAGGAGTGAACACCAGCCTGCTGCACCCACTCCCACCGACCATGCATTCTTCCATTGGTTACACTGCTGTGACGTCATCAGAAGGAGTGTGTGGGGGTGGGGGTCTTCTATATGTATCCAGTCTACCTGCAGCAGCTGTGCTTGTCAACAGAAATAGAAATAGAAATAAAGGTTTTCAGCATCTTACTCGTTGTGATGGCTTCATTCATGGATGGGGCAGGGCAACATGTTATAATGTGTTATTTGTAAGGGACATGAGTGCTCGAGACCTGGGTATATGCTGTGAGTCTAGGGCCTTCACGCAGAACTTGTGAGATCCTTGTACCGGATGCAGAGGGTGTGTAAGAGTCCCGGGCCTTGGACAGAGGAGACCTAATGGTGTCAGATCTGAATGTAAGTGTGAGAGGGGCCAGGCATCAATGAATGTATGTTCTTATCCCACAGTCTTTTTCCCCGCAGGGAATCACAAAGCGGTCGTTACAACGACCGCATTGTGATTTCGCATACCATTATTCGTTGTTCCGACTTGCGGAGGGGGGGCGCTGGATGTTGGAATAGTATAATTTACTATTCCAACTCCAGTCTGTGCGGACAATAGGGAAGGTGTTGGATTTTAAATCCAACTCCTCCCGCCACCCTCCGCAATTCGCTGTTCCGACTTGCGGAGTACTGGTATGCGGAATCACAACGCGGTCGTTGTAACGACCGCGTTGTGATTCCCTGCGGGGAAAAAGATTTGTGGTAAGCATTGTTTACCGGCATCAATGTAGAGGCATGTATCTAAATACAGGACATGAGGATCACTATAGGGGTGTATAGGGCATAAATCCCACACATAGTCGCAAAGGGTGCAAGGGTCCTATGCCTGGATAAAAATGGTGAGCCTCAGTACAGAAGTGTATGTTTATGGCCCGGGAGGGTCCCCAGGCTGTATGCAGAGGCTGTGCTTCCAAGGGCTGTACATGTCTCGATTGGGGCTGAGACCTAAAAAAGTAATGCTCCCCTCACCATGGGAGACCTTTCCATGGTGGGGGGTGGATGAGGCATTATAATGGTTTCCCCCTGTTGTCTACCTGGTCTCGCCCACTCTCCTGCTTCCTTATTGCTCCCGTGGCCGGGCTTGGCTCCGCCCCCTCCTTCCAGCACCGTCAGCGCCGCTGCGAGACGAGGGACTGGCCGGGCTTGGCTCCGCCGGTCCTGGAAACCACAACTCCCAGGAACCCCTGGGCCAGGACGACAGCTGACCACGCGCCAGGAGGCGCATAAAGGACAGCCTGGTGCTGAGCCTCCTGTTTCCCCCTGTTTTCTACCTGGTCTCGCCCACTCTCCTGCTTCCTTCTTGCTCCCGTGGCTGGGCTTGGCTCCGCCCCTTCCTTCCAGCACCGTCAGCGCCGCTGCGAGACGAGGGACCGGCCGGGCTTGGCTCCGCCGGTCCTGGAAACTACAACTCCCAGGATCCCCTGGGCCAGGACGACAGCTGACCACGCGCCAGGAGGCGCATAAAGGACAGCCCGGTCCCTCGCCCCGCGAGGATGCGCGCGGGACGCGCCGGGAGAAGCCAGGTACAAGGGCGGGGCCGTTTGTGGCCATTCGAGGCCGGGCGAGGTTGGGCTGGGCCACCTTATTAACGTTGTCAAATCTGTGTTCCATTGGCACCTGAGGTAGGAGTGTTCAACTTTGGTATCGTTTGTGCCCTCTCTCTTGCTGTAGTAGGTGTGTTTGTGGGCTGTTAAGTACCCCTACAATGAACAAACGAAAAACTGGTGATAGGGTGGTTGGCACCCTGGACACATTCCTAAAAAGAGCGGAATCCGTCCTACTCCACGAAATTGAGGCTACTGAAAGAAGACTTTCCTTAGATCCCAGGATTTTAGGGGGGGGGGCCCACGTTATGTACGCTTTCACATACTACTCAGTCTTCACCTGAAGCAGTTGCTCCGTCCACTTGTATTCTGTCAAGACCGCCTAGTCCAGACTTTACTAATTGCGTGCATCATTTGCCGCCTCCACCAAGCCCCCCGTGTCTCCCTGTTGGAGTAACAACTAGAGGGATGAAAGTGGTGGGGAGTTCTAATAAAGCGCCACAGAAAAAAGTAAGGCAGGGGCGTAGCATCATAAAACATAAGCCTCTTTTTCCATCCACTGCCACGAATGGGGTCTTTGTTTTTGTTAACTCAAGTACTGTATCCTCCGACAACCCTCCTAAAGCTTCTACTGATTCTAATCATCTTGTGAGTGGGAATGATCCTTCTCTTGCTCTTAAGGAGCAATTAGCTGCTTTACTTGAACCATTTATCAAAAGACTGGATTCTGTCGACCATAGGCTAGCTAGGATTGAGGACACCCTGGCACGTTTTTCACATGAGGACCAGGCCCTGCACTATAGGGCAGCTACTACTGGTAACATCTTGGCCTCGGTGGGGGACACTCATAAGGACCAGAATGGTGCAAAGGTACAAGTCGAACCATATGTGGCTGGGGTAGATACAGCTGGTAATGTAAGATCTATCTACCCAACTAAGTCGAGCAATGTTGAGATAACCCCTAACCAGGTTCCACCTGTGCCAAAGAGCCCTCGGAGGTCGGATATTAACAGTGTTGTAGGGCATAATTTGAGGCACTCCTATCTCCATCTGCCCCCTGAAGCGATTCCCTACACGATTATCCTGGCGAATGTTCCTCCCCTTCCCCCGGGCACACAAGAACACTGGTCCTCTCTTAAAAACAAGGCCCTACACCACCTGAATAAAGTAACAGACATTGGGGGTCGGTTTATTCGAGGATTTTAAATTGGTAGGCGGATTGAATGGGTTGGGCACTCTGCCAAAACTTTAAAAGGGGATTGTGTAGTTCTGAGCTGTAGGTCTGGTCCGTTATATCTTAGAGACGGTCGGTCATGCGCCAGCTGAGGGGGTATCCATTGGCATACTTCCCCTTGGCTTTTTCTATCAACAGAGACACAGGGATGGCCGACTAGCCCAAGGTAATTATCCTAGGCCAGACTTTCCTACTCAGCTTAATAACTGCTTTGATGCCATCTCTTCTCTTGAAGACATAGATTGACAATGGGTGGGTGTTCCTGGGGGAGTAGTGATAGGAGGTCTCGGGACAGTAGGAGCGATATCTACCACCAGTTTTTTTAATCCAGTTGACCCTTTGGTCCAAACCCTGGTTCCCTCTCCTGCTGTATCAACCCCGGTTAGTTGCTCTTTGTCCCCAGATGCTGCTACTGGGTGCCTGCTTTCTATTCCTCAGAAAGAACACATGATTATTTCTTCGTGGAATATAGCGGGGTTGGAATCAAAAATTGGGTCATTAGATTAGTCAGCCTTTATCAACAGAGTGGACATATGGGCGTTTCAGGAAACCTGGTCAGTGGACAACGTGTTCCATGCCGGCTATCTAAACTTTTTGAAACCGGCTATTAAGGGTTTAAGGGGGAGGCTGGTAGGTGGCCTAACATGTTGGGTTAGGCAAACCGAGGGGTTATCCGTGGTCGAGATTCCCTCTGATAATCCCAATCTTCTTGCTATAAGAGTAAGATCTTCAGGCGGCCTTGATTTATCCTTGTTTAATATTTATGTTAGAGGTCAATCGGGGGGCAGGAGTTCTCAGGTAATTGCAGCCCTTGAGACCCTCTTAGCGGTGGGTGCTTTGAACACCAATTTGATCATCACCGGAGATTTTAATACATGTTTTGAGCCGCTGGACAGTGATGATGGAAGGCTTAGCGTGGAGGTGGACTCTCTCTGGGGTGTGCCTCAGCTGGACCTTCCACCTATTAAAAAATGGACCGAGGCCGCACTCCAGGTTAAAGGGCTGTGCCTGGAATGGGGTCTTAGGGCAGTCAACGGCAGGACCAAGTCTGACGCACTGGGGGTGGCGAACTTTGACAGCTGCCGCCACAAAAGCAGGATTGACTACATCCTTGTAAAAGTCGAATTTTGGCATCACGTCCTAGATATGGAAGTACATTCTCGCCCCAAAAGTGATCATAACCCCTTGGTACTAACACTAAAAGGTCTGAGCTTCGGCCCTACTGCCACTCTGGAGCCCGACAGCAGTTCAAACCATGTAATACTGGGAAATGATCTGAGAAGGGTTCGTTGGGAGAAGGTGGCCCTCGACGAAAAAAGTGTGCTAGAAATCAGGGGATTAGTGATAGGATCATTGAGGAAAATTAATGACTGTGGCCCGCAGGAGACTCTCAAAGATTCACTCCCAACAATTCACACTGAGCTCTTTAGTAAGCTGAAAATTTATTTTATTAACACCAAGCCGATTAGAGCGAATCGCAAGCTAGAACCCATCTCTTGGTATAATGACCTATGTAGGTCCACCCACAAGGTACTCGTGAAAGCTATTAAATCTAGGAATCACACTTCTATCAAACAGTCCAGGGTACTTTATAAATCTACCTTAAGATCTGCAAAAAGAGATTGGGACGAGGAGCGTTGGAAGGACCTGTTATTGGCTTGCAATGGGAGGAATATGACCCAGTTTTGGGACCTAATAAAATGGGAGAACGGGCGAAGGTTGATCACCCCAAATAATAATGTGGATCCACACCTTTGGGTTGCTTTCTTTGAAGCTCAATATCGCCAGGGTACGGAGAGGGAAATTAGTACACCAACTATATGCATAGATACTCCCCTGACGTTTAGTACCAAGGAGGTTGAGGTGGTAATAAGGAATATCCCAAGCGGTAAGGCACCTGGGCCCGACTGCATCCCCCCAGATTTATTTAAACAGCACGGTGACCTCTGGGCACCCTACATTACGATCTTGATTAATTCTCTCGCGGGGGGAACTCCTTTCCCACCTTCTTGGTCCGGGGCGGAAATCATCCCGATCTACAAGAAGGGGGATCGCTCCGCCCCGGCTAACTATAGGCCCATCAGCCTTATTGACGCTCTACAAAAAGTTATAGCCCGGGTCCTTTTGGGCAGGATCCAGAGCTGGATGTCTAATGAAAACATTTTATCTCCCTTACAAGTAGGATTCCGGGCTCACATGGGGACTTTAGATCAGGATTTCAGATTTGTCATGCTCTATTGGAGAGAGGTTATTCTAGGTAAGGGCCTGATTTTTGCAGCCTTCGTAGATCTAAAATCTGCGTTTGACCTCGTTCCCAGATCCAAACTGTGGGATGTTTTGTTGGGATTGGGGATGCCCAAGGAATTGGTGGATTTCGTGATTAAACTCCACAACTCTAACTATGCACAGGTTAGGTGGGGGAAACCAGGTGAGGTTACTGAGAAATTTAGTGTGGGGAAGGGTGTTCGCCAGGGGTGTGTCCTGGCCCCAACACTTTTTTCACTGTTTATCAATGGGGTGGTACAGTATTTTGACAACTTGCCCACAGACACGCCCATGTTGGACGGCCAAAGGGTACCTCTGCTCATGTTCGCTGACGACACTCTGATTTTATCCAAGACGAGGCAGGGCCTTCAGTTGGCACTGTCTCGCTTTGAGGAGTTCTGCAGCGACCATGAGCTAGCGATCAACGTGGGTAAGACCAAATTTATGGTACTCCACGGGTCGAGGCCTGTAACTGCAAGAGTCTACATGAGCGGGAAGCTCCTGGAACAGGCCAATGTCTTTACCTATTTGGGTATCACCATAGGTGAAAAATTGAGCTGGTCCCCCCAGGTGAAGCTACTTGTACTGAAACACTCTCAGTTAGCGGGGGCACTGACAAAGGAACACAGGCTTTCGCAGACCAAGCTTATAGCTCCAGTTGTTAAAATTTACACCCTGAAAATCATACCAGCTATTCTCTATGGTGCTGAGATCTGGGGTTATAGTAACCTAACCGATTTAACATTGGCCCAAAACAAGTTTTTAAGATCTATTGTGGGCCTCCCTCGGTCATCCCCCTGTATTCCCCTTCTCCTCGACCTGGGTTGCAATGCTATTGAGGACATTGTTCATTTCAGAATGTTGGCTTTTTGGTGAAGGCTTTGGACGGGCCCAGAATTACTCCCTTTTGCCAACGCTTTACTTGAAATAAGGGGTATGGATCGTTCTAATAAGATTCCTTGGCTCTCCAAAATTAAAACCCTTCTTACTGAGATGGGTTGAGGGACTGATGGGTGTCTCCCGAGTTGGCTGTATTCCCAATGAAAGTACTGTATAAAGCAGCCTTCTGGAATTTGATCAAAAACCGGAGGCACTCCATCACGGGTGGTTCCCCACTGACAAGAGTTTTTTGGGATTTTAAAGATGACCCCCGGATGGAAGGCTACTGGGATTTGATCACGAAACCTAGAGACCGCAGGTTGTTTCATCAATTTCGAGTAGAAACACTCCAGCTCAGGAAATTTACCCACAATTGGTCAATCGGTAAGGGAGACAAGTGTCCATTTTGCCCAGACCTTGTCGAAAATATTGACCATCTTTTATATGTTTGCCCTGCCTACCGTTTACCCAGAAGTGTGTGGCTTAAACCCCTGTGTAGAAACTTGGGTACGAATTCAGCATTGATCGCTAAAAGTTTACTGAAAAATGGCGGCGACTCCACCATTATAATTGGGGTCGCCAAGTTCCTGAGCTGGTCCTGGGCAATTCGCGAAAGAGAAGGAGGGTGATGCTTCTTAGCCAAGGTCTTATCCAGGATTGTATTTTTTACCTGCCTAAAAACTGATGTACGTATATATGTATAGCTCTTGGAATCATGAGTTCATTCCCTAGTACTTTGCACTTTATTGCCATGCACTTATGCACTTTAGCTCGCGATCTCCTGGCCCGTTATCGGGAATGCTTTTCTGTGTCTTGCAGTTTATAATATTTTATAATGTTTTGTATCTTATAATATATTAGGTTTTAGCTTATTGGTTTGAGTCCAGTAACTCTTATATAGGGACTCTGCTCTTTTGCACATTGTATTTTATAGAGCTCTTATATTGCTGTATTTTTAGATTGGTCATAGGGACTGATACCAGGAATACTTTAGCTCTCTTTTTTTTATTTTTTTTTTAAACCGTGTCATTGATATGTATTGCTGTTTAATGTGATCACTTTTAAGGCATTAAGTTGTCGAATAAAGTATTCTTGACTGACTGACTGACAATGGTTTTACTGAAAACCTGGCAGAAATGTACAGTAAAAAATTGCTACATGTCTGCCTAGCTAAACTGGGCATGTAACCATTTCTCAGACCGACCTTACTCCTCAGGGCAGTTGGAGAAGTTTGGCCGTAGCAGAGACAGAGTCCACCGTCCTCGAACGTAAGGTACTCAAACAATTACATTTGGCGGGCACACCGCTATATCGGCAGGGAGGGAACACCGTTGCTGTTGCGACGGAGCACCCTCTTCGCCAATATATAAATCAGGCCCTAGGGGCCCGATTCACAGAACTAACTTAAGACAAAATAATAAACGTACTACTTTTGGTATTCACAGAAGTTAGGATTTTGTCTTAAGTTTGACTTAAGACAAACTTAAGACAGACTTAAGACAGACTTAAGACAAACTTAAGACAGACTTAAGACAGACTTAAGACAAACTTAAGACAAACTTAAGACAAACTTAAGACAGACTTAAGACAGACTTAAGACAGACTTAAGACAGACTTAAGACAAAATCCTAACTAAAGTCTGTCTTAAGTGTGTCTTAAGTTTGTCTTAAGTCTGTCTTAAGTCTGTCTTAAGTCTGTCTTAAGTTTGTCTTAAGTTTGTCTTAAGGCAAACTTAAGACAAAATCCTAACTTCTGTGAATACCAAAAGTAGTAAGTTTAGGATTTTGTCTTAAGTTAGTTCTGTGAATCGGGCCCTAGGTCTTTTCCCAAGTTCTCCTATAACTACAGTGGAAGCACTTCATTCTCCTATTGTCAAGGGAATGAGGAATTGGTTTTCCCTACAGATCATTCCGGCAGTCATACTCAGGATGCGGAGGAAGGGAATCCACTCCCTTTTTGCTGAACACATCTGCAAATTCATCATACTGTGGTGGAATCACCCCTTATTTCCCCTTTTCCATAGCAGAGGCTTCCGAAGAAATGGGTTGCAGAACAACGCAGGCTAAAGACTGGGCCTTTTCTGTAGTCGACTTTGGGAAACAATGAGCTTTACAGTAAGGTGAACGAAGAGTTATCTGATGTGTACTCCCATCAATTTCAGGATTGGTGCCATGTCGTACCCTACATGCAAACAGTTCCATCAGTTTCTTGAAGTTCTTCACTTACTGGTTTTTCCTTGATAGGAATCTGTCCTGCTGCTTGAAGCTGACCAGAAAGCATCCGGACACACAAGTCAACAAGAGTAAGAACCATGACCCCTCCTCGAGAAGTGACATAACTTGCAAGAAGTAATGTGGTTTTCCTAAAATATACTTTTCTGTAGTTAGTGAGCTCAGCTTACATTAAGCCAGATTTGATGCCCAATTCGAAATTAATGTAACTTGTGGCAGTGTAAACCTTAACAAAGTTGCCACTTTGTTGCCCTAAAATCCCCTGGGCCCATCCACCAATAATAATAATAATAATGTTTATTAAAAAGATTTTGGCCTCAGTACATATAACTGATAGCATAATGTAAGAGGTAGTAGGTTAGTATCAGTATTAAAAAAAATATATATAATATATTAAATCCTAACCTGTAGATTAAAATATTTGCTTTTACATTATCCAAATTACATTAGACACATTACACTGTCACACTATGTTAGACACAATACTAATTTGTTATTCATTGTTTTAATATTGTTTAAATAACTAGCAACTTCGCATTTGATACCCAAAAATATTTCCTTTTCAGTAAGCTGAAAACTTTGGCCGAGAAGTGGAATGAGAATACTGGAGACCCCACTCCAGGACCTATTAGGCCTAGGACAGTCGATAAACATGTGCCTTAGTTCTGCAGCAAATAGTTGACATTTCGGACACAATGACTTAACGGAAGATCGAGATGTAGCCCACTTGGATATAATCTCCAGTGTGTAATACAACATGTAGGTTTGTGAATCACGAACTCCTAATATTCAAATTCTTCCGAGTATTTGTGTATTATTATTAAGTTCATGGGCGTGCGCCGAGGTAATGTCCTCTAAACTTGGGGGTAAACTCTAAAATAATCAAAGTTGCACCACCCCACTGGGAGGTGTCCCTCAATGCGCACAGCACTGGTGATCAAATTCATGCAATTATATTCAAGTATTCCAATGTACTCCAAAATTGTAATCACTGTTTCTTTTAGTTGTATTGTACAATGTTTTCAACTCATTAATTTCATGAGAGCTTTGCTTTTTACCGTAAATCCATAAATGGTTCTCCAAAAATCATTACTGTTAACCCCAATACATTTCGGGCAGAGAATACCGCCATTCTTCAGGGGGTGAGTTCCTAAAGAAGCAAGAGAGACAAAATGAGACTATGAAGTTCATCCATGTGATACATTTTTAAATAAAACAAAACAGGTATGTGAAAGGTTGCTGGTGCCGTAAACCAAACTCGAAAAAGCTACCAAGTGAGTATTTGCACATTCGTTTAGGTTTTCAAATACTCACCTGGTAGCTTTTTCGAGTTTGGTTTACGGCACCAGCCACCTTTCACATACCCCTTTTGTTTTATTTAAACATTCGTCACATGGATGAACTTTGTAGTCTCATTTCGTCTCTCTTGCTTCTTTAGGAATTCACCCCCTAAAGTAGGGCGGTATTCACTGCCTGAAATGCATTGGGGTTAACAGTAATGTTTTTTGGAGAACCATTTATGGATTTACGTTAAAAAGCAAAGACCTCATGAAATTAATGAGTTGAAAACATTGTACAATACAATTAAAAGAAACAGTGATTACAATTTTGGAGTACATTGGAATACTTGGATATAAATGCATGAATTTGATCACCAGTGCTGTGCGCATTGAAGGACACCTCCCACTGGGGAGGTGCAACTTTGATTATAATACAACATGTAGACTTTCCGGTAGTTTCAGATTGACAGAGGTTACAACTCGGTCTAATACACCCAATGACTCCTGTATTTCCTCAGCTGTTATTTCGACCCTAAGAATCCGACTTAGTTTAATAGCGATCTGTAAGCTATCATCATTAGCTGCTGCAAGAAATTTCTGATAAGCTGCACCGATAGCACCTCGGCCGGAGCTCATATATATTCCAGACAGTATTTCCACCAGGTTCAGCATTACTGATAACTTTTTACCTCGTAAAAAAAAAGTCCCTTATTTGTAAATACTTAAAGAAAGTACTTTGCAGAAGTCCAAACTCGTCTTTTAGTGAAACGAAAGAGCGAAATCCCTGTCCATCGTATAGTTGTCTGATCCGATTAATGTCCTTACATTGACAGCCTTTTCCAATATGACCCTGAAATATATCTGGCAGCATAGGGTTGCCCCATATCACCATATATTGATGCAGCAGGGGCAAAGAGTATTACTTACAGATATCTTGCCAGAACATGGTAAAAACTTTAACTACCTTAAACTTAACTCGCTTGAAGTAGTTAGGGTCGGAGGTCTTATATAGTATGAACCCAACCGATGGACCTCAGGCCAACTGATAAGACAACAAAGCCAGACCAGCATCCAACCTGCAGAGCAGGCCCCTGATACGACCAACAGAAGCAGCCCAGTAGTAGAGCCAGAAGTCTGGGAGCTTGAAACCCCCCTTGTATATAAGGTAGTTTCATAAGCCTGAGAGCCGTCCTGGCGCGTTTATACTCCCAAATGAAGCTACCTATGACAGTGTCTAATCCCTTACAAAAAGACCAAGGAACCCGCAAGGGTACTGAATGATATAAATATAAGAATTTAGGAAGGATATTCATTCTTATTATGTTGCACCTCCCATATATACTGAGCGGAAGCCAATGCCAACCACACAGTTTAGCCGAGACTGTCTTGAGACCGGTTCATAGTTCAAAGATACAATATCGTCGACTTGACTGCTGAGACATACACCAAGATAAGTAGCTGTTTGCATAACCCCTAATGCGAGAGGCAAGGTTTCAGATTGAAAGTTTACAGTTGTCCGAGTCTTAGCTAAATTCATCTTATAGCCGGAAACATTCCTGAATATCTCGGCCTCTCGTGTAATGTTGACCATAGCATCTCCAGGGTTAGCAGAGAAAACTGCAAAATCATCTGTGTAGCCAGTTACCTTGAGTTCCACACCATTGAGACACATTGGGGAGATCCCTCCATTCTGTAGCAGATGCCTTATAAACAGATCGATGTAGAGACCAAACAACAAGGGGGACAGTGTAGCATGCTCTTCTGGAAGAAATACAAGACGAGGTATACAAAAGATCAAAATACGTTTATTGGATAAACGGGACCCACGATCACCTGCTAACAGCTCCACAGCAGGTTCTCAAATAATCCCCACACCAACATTCTACAAAAGGGAATACTACAACATAGAACATTCTTTTCAAAGATTCCTTAAAGAAAACATAACAAAGAATACATTACCACATATTACACACCCCCATTCCTTAATAAAAACAAAATAAAATAAAATTCAAAATACAATAAAAAACAAAATATTTACATCAAGAATGTTCAATCAATAGTACACGTAATCTCTGGAGGGAATAGGAGCAGATCTTACTCTTGAGCTACTTCTGATCAAATTGTTTCCACCACTACCAGGAATAGTACTAGATGGTGGTACAATCCTTTCAGCTTTATTTCTAAAATCACCTCTGTCAGAGTAATTACAATTTTCATGAGTTTGCCCAATAACATTGTGACTAGAATGTGTTAATGTATCTAGATCAAACCAATCATGTATTTCACACCCTTTAGAGAAACCAACTTTTTGTAAAATAATTTTAGCTTGTTCGTCAGTTACCTTCACTAAAGCGTTAATATTCCACCATTGTCTGTCCTGTAATAAAACAGCTGTTTTATTAATTTTCAAAACCTTTACAGGTTCAGAGAACTTGGACTGTCCTTTACAAACTTTGTTGGGTTTTTTAATCAAAACCCAATCTCCAATGTTTAATGTTCCTTCTTTTACATGCATTCTTCTATCATAATTCCGTTCATAACTATTCTGTTTTTCTTTGACATGTTCTCTCAGAACATGTAAGTCAATATTATGATAACGATCAGCTTTGTTCAATAACCAAGTCGGACTAATGACAGAAATTGGTTTTCGTCCTCTCAACAAAACAAAAGGAGCGACATCTGTGGGACTCTGTGGAGTGATATTGTAATTCCAAACTTTAAAATGTAAATAATCCACAACATTTAGTTTGTTGGCAACTGCTGTTTGAACTCCATCTTTAATTAATCTATTGGCCCTTTCCACAAGTCCGTTAGAAGATGGACTATATAATGGTACCCTAACATGCTTAACATCATGTTTACTAAGAAAATTTGTAAACTCTTCAGAAATAAAATGGGACCCATTATCAGTAACTACTTCCTTAACTCTACCTTCAATACTGAACAGATGTTTCAAAAATAAAACTACTGAAGAAGAATCAGCACAACGTACAAAAGAAAAATATAACCACTTTGAGTAGTAGTCAATGACTACGACTAGAAATCTTTTGTTACATCCAAAAACATTAAACGGACCTGTGAAATCAAGACCAATTTTTTCCCACGCATTGTTTGGCCAAGTAACAGGACATAAAGGAGCTGTTGAAGTTCTCCAATGCTTGTCAGAGCATAAACATTCCGCACATGTTTCCACATATCTCTTAACCTGTCCATCAATTCCTGGCCACCAATAAATCTGTTTGATTTTCTTCACTGTGGCTTATATTCCTAAATGTCCTTCATGTGCTAATGAAACAATCTTAGATCTGAGGTCAACAGGAGGAAAAAATAAATCTTGTCTTACCAAAATATCATTAACTAGGGATAATTCTGATGCAACCTGAGCAAAACATCTTAAATCCGTGGACATACACCTATCATTTGGCCAACCATCGATGAGAAATTTCTTTACTTGAACCAAACAATCATCTTTGGCACCACACTCCAACCATTCTTTTTCTGATATTTTAAACTGTTCATTAATGTCATTAACTGTGAATACATACTCCACATCTTCCCATTCCGCTTTTCTACCATCATCAACACCATCTCCTGCTACGGGTAACCTTGATAAGCAATCAGCTCTGTATTTTGTATTTGTATATGTATTTAAAGAGGTATTAGCACTAATTGGAAAACAATATGTGGATGAACCGTCGGTTATGGTGGAGAGACATAAATTCTTCAAACGTAAACAATCTTCTGAGGAATCCATTGAAGACTATCTTGCGGTATTGCGTGTTTTAGCTTCTAAGTGCGTTTTCGGAGATTATTTAGATACTGCTCTTCGTGATCAGTTGGTTTTCAATTGTTTCAACAAGAAAATTCAGGAACGCATATTAACTTGTAAGAATCCTTCCCTAGATGAAGTCATGGACATAGCCAGAAGTATTGAATGTTCTGTTGTCTCTTCAAAAATTTAATCTGAATCTGCTATGCCTACAGACACTTCTAATGTGGCCATTGTTGAAATTACATCTGGTGGTAATGAAATAAATGTACACTTTGTCTCACATAAGAATGTCGTTAAAAAAAGCAGTGACAAAAGAGTTGGGGGAACTTGCTATAGATGTGGTTCTAAGTTTCATTTGGGTAATTTTCCTAATTGTCCTGCTCAAGGTAGGCGATGCAACAATTGCAAAAGAATTGGACACTTTTATAATGTTTGTCATGCTTGCAAAACAAAAGTTAAAGTCAGTCAACTTGATGTTGAAAACGATATATTATCTGAAGCCATTAGCAACGTATCTCTATCGTCAGTTGAAGTCAATGCATTAGGGAATTCTGAGAAACGTTGTAAAGGTCTCTTGTGTGATGTAAGAAATGGGGCTATCGATTTAGATGTCATGGCTGACTCAGGGTCTCCCATAACAATTCTAGCTGAAAAAACATTTGGTCAGGAAAGTTATTGAAGCCTACTACCATTAACCCTAAGGCTTTTGGAGAATATGATATAATAATGAAGGGTTATTTTGATGATAGTATTTTGTGCAAAGGAAGAAATATTTATACAAAAATTTACGTGGCAGTCAACGGACGTGATATCTTGGGATGGAAAGATCAAGCTAAATTAGGATTTATACTAAGACCAGGATATGTTGAACCTGTCACTATTGGCGAAATGCCTATTCTTGCAGTTCAGGACACTATTTTGGATGATAGTTTTGCCCAGAAATTACTAGTTAAATTTCCTGAAGTATTTTCAAACAAAGTTGATCTTGTTAAGAATTTCGAACACACTACTAAATTAAAATGTAACGCTATTCCTGTGATACAAAAGGTTAGACCCGTTCCCCTTTCTGCCAGGGAAGATCTTAAAATATTACTTAATGATATGTGTTCTCAAGGAATAATTAAGCAAGTGGAATCCTCTGAATGGATTTCTGCTGCGGTCGTCGCACGCAAAAGGTCTGGGGATATACGCTTGTGTGCGGATTTAAGAGCCCTCAATCGACACATCCTTGTAGATTGCCATCCCCTCCCAAGAATCCCACCCTCGTCGCCATAAAATGTAGCATGCTCTTCTGGAAGAAATCCAAGATGAGGTATACAAAAGATCACAATAAGTTTATTGGATAAACAGGACCCACGACCACCTGCTAACAGCTCCACAGCAGGTTCTCAAATAATCCCCACACCAACATTCTACAAAAGGGAATACTACAACATAGAACATTCTTTTCAAAGATTCCTTAAAGAAAACATAACAAACAATACATTACCACATATTACACACAGTGGACACCCCTGCTGTGTCCCACGTTGAACAGCAAAGAGAGCAGATGTTATGCCATTGAATTTAATTGTTGCTACCAGTTTTTTATACAGCTTCTGCACAGAAGAGTTAAACCTAGAACCAAGACCGAATGTTGACATAGTAAGCCAGAGAGCTTCCCAGGCAACTCTGTCAAATGCCTTTTCCGCGTCAAGCATGACCATCCCTATCTGTTTATTAAGTTTGCCAGAGACATTGAAGGCAGATACAGCAGTGTTAATGAGAGCCGTCATGTCTCTGCCAGGAACAAAGCCATGCTGCTGCTCAGAGACTAGTTTATGGATAAGAGGAGCCAAGCGTGTAGCCAGTATCTTAAAGAAAATTTTGGCATCAGCATTATTTAAGGATATAGGACGATAAGAGCCTCTATCACCAATTGGCTTCCCCTTTTAGGGAATACCACGATATTAGTAGCACTCCATGAGGCAGGAACGTCGCCCCCACAAGTAATATCAATGCTCGACTGCGTGAAGATAGGTGCTAGTATATCCCTGAAAGTTTTATCAAATTCAAGCAGGATGGAATCCTCGCCAACAGCCTTTCATAAGGGCAGAGACTTAATAGCATCCTCGACCTCGACTAGCTCTATATCTTTTTGTAACTCTTTGGAGTCCAGAAGGTCAAGTTAAGGCAAATGACTCTCCTGCAAATACTCAAGAAAAGTATTTTTATTAAATGAAGATGACTCCGAATATAAGTTGGCATAAAATGATCTAAACTGCTCCACTATGTCCTGTGGCTGAGTAAAAGACAGGCCGCCATCTCCTTTAATCCGTTTAATGTTAGACCCAGCCAATCTGGATTGCCAACAAGCACCCCACCCTTTCTAATTGGTAGGAACTTTATCTAATAGCCCTGTGTGGATTTTGGATCGGACTTTTAAAAGCCGAAGATATATTAGCTGCGCCATTGGATCCCTTGCTACAATTGCCCTAGCGTGTTGATGTTCCAGGTTTAAATAGTCAAGACGATGCTGTTCTGCCGCCTCAGTTGCCTACCGATTTTGTGCTAGAATAAACTGAAGAGTCACCCCCCTGACAAAGGCTTGCATGCAGTCCCATACCATTGAAATATTGGCAGTACCCAGATTGTTACTTAACTCCCTAATGCTCTTCTATATGTGCCTGATACTCAAGATTGCTAAATAAGTGTCTGGGAACTGAGAAAACCAGAGGAGCCTTTCTGGCACCAAGCTGTTTCGGCAAAGTTGGCATTACTGGATTAAGGTCAGATGTAATTTTGTGACAGACCTCTACACGTGCGTTTTCCAACAATGACCTCTTAATAAAGATCATGTCAATACGGGAATAGTGTTTGTGTGGGTAGAAGTAGAACGTATACCCTGGCAGCATTGGGAAAAGTGTCCTCCAGGTATCATCAAGCTGATGTATATGCAGTAGTTCCAACAAAGCTGCCCTGGTCTTAGTCATTCTGGCCCGTTCCTTACTATTGGTAGTATCTATTTTATTATCCATAATACAATTAAAGTCACCAATGATTATCAAATCCCCAGCCCACCCCAATAATTTGGAACTTAAATAGTCAAAGACATCGGGCAATCAGAATTAGGACCATACACTACAAAAATTGTGGCCTTACACCCCGATATCAGCAGCTGAACTATCGCCTATCTTCCCTTATTATCAGCTAATGTGCGCAAGACATCAACTGCTAGATTCCTAGATTTCAGTATAGCGACCCCACAGATAGAGACTGTTGTGAGGTACATATTAGTATGTCATACCCAAGTTGTCTCAACAGTAAACTGTCCTTGTGTGCAAGGTGAGTCTCAGTTAAGCCGAGTAAATGTGGTTTTAATACACGAAGTTCCTACCCAATTAGTCACCGTTTTCGAGCTTGATTCAGCCCTGTGACGTTCCCACACATAAATTTGAAGTCAGACATTGCATAATCTTAATTCACCCACCCACCTGATTCCATCCTCTAGCACACAGCTGTCCAAACCTTTCATGTTGGTGACACACTTTTTGGAGCTGCATCATTTTAGGACACAATAAGGCAGTGTAGCAAGCGAGCCCGAACCACTTAAGGGGGATTCGGGGGGGGGGGGTGTTCTCCCCCCAAAGAAAATTTTGAAATAAAAGTGGGCATATGGTGCATTTTCAAGCAAATTTCAGACCATGAGGTTGAACACAGGCCCCTGCAGCGGATGCCTTTGTCCACTGAGCCACCAGACCTGGCATACACACATCTCTCTCTCTCTCTTCCTCCCTCTCTCTATCTCTCCCTCACTCTCTCTGTCTCCCTCCCTCCCTCTCTCTCTCTCTCTCTAACTGTTTCCCTCTCTCTGTCTCCCTCCCTCTCCTTCCCTCCCTGTCCCTCCCTCTGTCTCCCTCTCTCTCTCTCTCTGTCTCCCTCTGTCTACCTCCCTCTGTCTCCCTCTCTCTCTCCCTCGCTCTCTCTCCCTCCCTCTCTCCCTCTCTCTGTCTCCCTCTGTCTCACTCACTCTGTCTGTCTCTCTCTCTCTAACTGTCTCCCTCCCTCTCTCTGTCTCCCTCCCTCTGTCTCCCTCTCTCTCCCTCCCTCTCTCTCCCTCTGTCTGTCTCCCTCCCTCTATCTTCCTCTATCTGTCTCGCTCCCTCTGTCGCCCTCCCCCTCTGTCTGTCTCCCTCTGTCTGTCTCCCGCCCGCTGTCTCCCTCTGTCTGTCGCCCTCTGTCTCCTGCTCTCTGTCTACCTCTGTTTCCGCCCCTCTGTCTCCCTCCCTCTGTCTCCATCCTCCTGTCTCCCTCCCTCTGTGTCCCTCCCTCTCCCTCTCTTTCTCCCTCTGTCTGTCTCCCTCTGTCTGTCTCCCTCTGCCTGTCTCCCTCTGTCTCTCTCCCTCTGTCTCTCTCCCTCTTTCTGTCTCCCTCTCTCTCTGTCTCCCTCTCTCTGTCTCCCTCCCTCTGTCTCCCTCCCTTTGTATCCCTCCCTCTGTCCCCCTCCCTCTGTCTGTCTCCCTCTCCTTCCCTCTGTCTCTGCCTGACTCCCTCTCGCTGTCTCCCTCTCTCTCTGTCTCCCTCTCTATGTCTCCCTCCCTCTGTCTCCCTCCCTTTGTATCCCTCCCTCTGTATGTCTCCCTCTCCTTCCCTCTGTCTCCGCCTGACTCCCTCTCTCTGTCTCCCTCTGCCTCCCTCCCTCTGTCTCCCTCTCTCTCTGTCTCCCTCTCTCTGTCTCCCTCCCTCTGTCACCCGCTGTCACCCTCTCTCTCTCTCCCTCTGACTCCCTCCACCTCACTCTCCGTCTCCCTCTCTGCCTTTATCTGTCTGTCCCTGTCTCTGCCTCTATTTGTCTGTCTGTCCCTGTATGTCGCTGTCTCCCTCCCTCTGTCTCCCTCTCTGTCTCTGTCCATCTCTGCCCCTATCTGTCTGCCCCTGTCCCTGTCTCTGCCTCTATCTGTCTCTGTCTGTCCCTGTCTCAGTCTGTCTCTGTCTCTATCTCTGTCTGTCTCCCCCCGCTCTCTATCTCTCTCTCTCTCCCCCACTCTCTCTGTCTCCCTTACTCTGTCTGTCTCCCTCTCTCTCTGTCTCTCTCTCTCTGTCTCTCTCCCTCTGTCTCCCTCCCTCTGTCTGTCTCCGTCTGTCTCCCTTTTGTCTGTCTCCCTCCCTCTGTGTCCCTCTATCTGTCTCCTTCTGTCGCCCTCCTCCCTCTGTCTCCTTCCCTCTGTCTCCTTTCCTCTGTCTCCCTCCCTATGTCTCCCTCTCTCTCTCTCCCCCTCTGTCTCCCTCTGTCTGTCTCCCTCTGCCTCCCTCTCTCTCTGTCTCCCTCCCTCTGTCTCCATCCCTCTGTCTGTCTCCCTCCCTCTGTCTCCCTCCCTCTGTCACCCTCTATCTGTCTCCGTCTCTCTGTCTCCCTCCCCCTGTCTACCCCAGACTCTGTCCCTCTGTCTCCCTCCCTCTGTCTCCCTCTCTCTCTGTCTCCCACGTTTTCCCTCTCCCTCTGTCTGTCTCCCTCCCTCTGTCTGTCTCCCTCCCTCTGTCTCCCTCTAGCTCTCTTCCTCCCTCCCTCTGTCTGTCTCCCTCCCTCTGTCGTTCTTCTCCCTCTGTCTGTCTCCCTCTGTCTGTCTCCCTCTGTCTGTCGCCCTCTGTCTCCCTCTCTGTCTTCCCCTGTCTCCGTCCCTCTGTCTACCTCCCTCTGTCTACCTCTCTCTCTCCCTCCCTCTCTCCCTCTCTGTCTCCTTCCCTCTCTCCCTCCCTCTCTCCTTCCTTCTGTCCCTCCCTCTCTCCCTCTCTGTCTCCCTCCCTCTGTCTCCCTTTCTCTCTGTCTCCCTCCCTCTATCTTCCTCCCTCTATCTCCCTCTGTCTGTTTCCCTCTGTCTGTCACCCTCTGTCACCGCACCCCAGCTTCCCGGGCACACACACAGCTGCACCCAAGTACTTCGCAGGTCTTTAAAAGACCATTTACTATGAGACATTATGCAATAGATGAGGCATGGTGAGAACAAAGCTTTCAAAGGAATGCCTCTTAATTAGCAGCAGTTATGTGCTAAGTGCCCGTTAATACCAGTGTTATCCCGCGACACACCCATCATTTACAGGCGACACAGTACTGTGTAGGGACACACAGTGTGGAAAGCTCTGCTCTAGCGCCTTGTGTTCTGCACCACATTTATAACTATTGATTGACTATTTAACCCCCTCCAATCCCTGCCCCTCCCCACCTCAGCCCTTCGACAGCATGGTAAAAAGCTGCTATCCAACGAAACTGCCCCCCCACCCAACCCCACCAGTGCCTATAGAAAGGAATCATTCCTTTTCCTGCTATCACTGACTGGCAGCCTAAGGAGGGCATCCACCCCGCCCCCCGTGACCCGCCACCCCCATTCTCCCCCACACCCCTCACCAATGTGTAAGAAAAAAAAGAGTAAGTGCCTCAAGCATATAAGAAAGAGAAAGATGTTTGAGAGATATTTGAGAAAGGAGAGCATTGAGAAAAAAGAGAGAAAAAAAGGAGAGCAACTCCATGCTCACTTTACACATCTGACCCTTTCTATACTTTAAGCCGACAGATTCAGACTGCCATTTTGAAAGTGCTTGTTGAGCATTGTGCTCAGTATAGAAAAAATGTGAGTGTCCATTTCTAATGATCTTCAGGCATGCTGGTTCCTGCAGAAAGACTTGTGAGCAAATTGTCTTAAAGGGATCCATTAACTGACGAAGCTTCCACCACTTGGCCATTGTAAATTTACACAAATTTGAGCGCACAAACATAGTAATCATATCTAGTTTAACTGGAGTGGAAGGAGGTGCTTTGATGTAAATTGCTTGACGTAGCAAAAAGTTGACCAGGAATACCAGAATTGGGCGTGGGCGTGATGACTTAGCTTGATTCCCTCGTGGGACAAAGAGAGGTAATCGATGCGCCCGTTGGACTTGCGAGTCCATATCCCAGTCCGCCAAACCTGGGAATGCTTGCTGAAATAGATTAACTATGTATGCCTTCGGATCTGAGCCTTCACTCCCTTCCGGTATACCAAAGACCCGTAGGTTATGCCGCCGTTGGTTATTTTCAAGCTCTCCGACTTTGGATTGTAGTAGTGCCATCTGAGTCTCGCAGCTTTTAGCGACTTTTGAGGTGAAAATTGTGACTTCTTCGACTGCTGCGACCCGTTCTTGCAGGTCTGTGACGTCTGAGGACAGTGAGGCGACCTTGGTGGTGACATCCGTCAGTGCCTGTTTGATCTCCCGGCTATCAGCTTTAGCTTGAAGATAGTATTCCTGAGCCTCGGTTCTCTGAATAGATAGTGCCTGCAGAACTGTGGGCAAGGAAGGCTCATCATGTTCGAGAGATTGCAAGACACCAGTGGACGGCACTTCCATAGGGTTAGTACGCTCCGTTGATATTAGAGGGGCGGATGCAGAACTGAGTGCCTCAGGATCTCTGCCTGGATCCCCTTCAGAACTTACAAGTTGGGCTGTTGGCAAGGCCGAAGTGTTTATACAGGGGTGAGAGGGTGTTAATGGGTCTCCCCCCTCGACTGACGCATTTGCCGCAGGTACCGTAGATGCAACAGCCTCCACGTTGCCAGAATTAGAAAGTAGTAAAATGATGGCTTTAACCTCTCCCTTTGATGCCACCCATTTACGAAGAGGACTGAAGCCGGAACCAGCCTTTGTGCTGCTTGGGACAGAATCTTTGAGTCGCCCTACTGTGGTAGTAAGTGGGAGTTTAGTGCCACCATGGCCTTTGCCGCCCTTGCCCCCTCTGGAGCTTTGGGGGTCTCTCGCCTTTAAACCCTTCTCCCCCACCGGAGTCCGTACTTTTAATGTATTTGATACTGATTGTCATCAATCTCGCCACCATCACCAGTTGCATTCAATGGCTGAACCGTGGACTCCAGCTGGGCACCAACCTGAATATCCAAAAGAAAATTGGCATGGTGGGTGAGCACAGAGCCAGAGGGTAACTCTAGCCCGAGATTGCCACTAGGTGTACACAATTGCAATTGGCACTCTGAGCCCGAAATAGTATCAATTTGAGGGTTAGAGTCCGCATCGTCGGTCTTAACGGTGCTTAGACTGATAGCACAGGGCTGTAGATGAGGCTGTACTTGTATTGACAAAACAGGCTGGATGGCAGATGGTACAGGAGAGCTACAATCTCCTGATTCTGAGCCAACAGATTGCGTTTGTGCTCAGTGGCTCTCTCTTTCTCCCTCCCTCTCAATATCCGAAAAAACTTCAATGCTATTAGAATATGCAGAGAGGGGACCACTCCTCTGCTGCCCGAGATCTGGTGATACTATATTCGTATTCGTAGCAGAACAAGCCAGGGGATCGCCCTTTTTTCCCCCAACCTTCCTGTACTGCATAGATCAGGGCATCGGCCATCTCAAGCCCCGGAATGGATGTTTAAGATCCGCAGGACCGAAGCAACCCAACTGCCTGAGCGTAGCAGACGTAGAATTGATCTTCCCAGCTGAGACCAGGCATCAGCGTTCAATGCCGCACCAAGATCCCCAGTACCGCCACCAGCGCTGACAGTCCCTTCGGCCGGAGCAGAACTTATCACTGCTGTTGCCGCTGCAGAATTCCCGATGCATCCGCGTCCTTTGATAGCAGCGGTTCGCTGTGCAGCCATTGCTTTGTGAAATATAGCCTGCGTCTGCCTGCAGCCGCAGACCATGTATATGGACCAAGGTGCAGAAGAAGAACAAGCATTTACAATGCAACGGTCTCGGCATTGTTAAAGGCAGAGCTATTGGCATTGCCCATGACATTTTTTTGTTTATGTTTTTGTTTTTAAAACATTTAAAGAAACGGCATTGTTATTTAAAATGACAATAGCTTAATCACTCAAATGCGAGACCTATTGCATTTGCACCCACACAGAGCCACCCACACACAGAGCTGCGGAGGCATTAACAATGTGGAAAAGTCAACAATTATCCCGATACGGCAGGAAAAAAAACACAATGTCTACAAATAAACACACGTACAGCTGGTAAGACGAAAAGGAATTCAAGCTTACAACAGGTGGGACACAGACTGTGTACACAACTATATTTATAAAAGACCTTCGCAAAACCAGAAGGAGGAGCAGATAGATACCAGTGATGACCAAAAAAAAGGTTCATTTTACACGCAATGAAAAACAAACAGAGAAAAGGCATGCATTTTCAGAGGCCGTGTGCCGGGTATCTGTGTTCTGGTATACACCGCGCAATATACATGTAGTTCTTCCATTGAAAACAATACCATAACATCTCCAAGAACATACCTAAAGCAGACCAAAACATACACCGACAATAGTGTGAAGGACTGTTTCGCGCGCTGACAGGCCCGTGTACACGGACACTACAGACAGTTGCACAAAGCACTGGGAAGCCTCCTAGGCTACAGCTTGTGCCACCAAGGTGCAGCCTCGGTGTATAATCCAGTGGTAGTGTAAGGAGTGAAGATTGCGGGCACAGACCGGCATGTAGAGCCGATTAAATGCAAACAGCAAAGACAATCCGCATAGGAGCACAAACATTTTGTTACTATATACAGATGTAAAATACATGACAGCAGTGGAGGCGCAGTCTATCAAGGCACTCACTGCTGAGGCACACGTATACTGCTAAATAAAGGTCTGCAGTGTACACTATATATATTACCTGTGTGTACAGAGACTTGATACGCACAAGCAGCCTGTATTTTAAGGCCCACAGAATCAGCTCAAGCAGCATGTGGGCACAGAGAGTACATTTGCACGCAATTTAAGAGGAGTTATCTGTGGGAGTAGCGGGTACACGAGACACAGGCGAAGCCTTAACAAAAGATATGCGCATGAGATCTACGCTTGTGCACAGCCACACGATCTATGTATGTGCACAATGTATAAGTGGTTAGCACATGTGCAGACTGAGCCTAAGGAGTGTATGAGCAGAGAAAAAGTTATCTGTGCATGTTCAAGATGAAGTAGCAAGCTGTACATATACAAACTATTACAGTAATCGATACTTGAGCATTGTATCAAACATAACCAAAGCATGAGCAATCGGTACGGAGAAACGGAGCTACCGCAAGCAGACACAATAGCCCAGTCCGTCCATGCATTGAACAGAGAAGTGACACCCTGTGCTTGTAAATAAGGAGCTTTTGCCGCTTGTACATGTCTATAGGTGTGCACATTGTAGTAGCTGTACGCACTTGCATGGCTTGTAAAATTAAGACACTCGGCTGTGGCTAGTACTCTATGCTTGAATGCATGGCTCATTAGCAGTTCGTACACATGCATTCTGTATGTACATGCACTTTTAGAACATAACATAACATAACACGTGTATTTGTAAAGCGCACGTTCACCACTACGGGTATCTTGGCGCTGAATAACAGATGTTTATTGTTACCCAACTCAATGGTACTCATTTTATCGACCTCAGATGGATGAAAGGCTGAGTGGACCCGCCAGGATTTGAACCTGTGACCATGAGGTCGAACACAGGCCCCTGCAGCAGACGCATTAGTCCACTGAGCCAGCAGACCCGGCAGACAGAACAGTCTGTGCATGCGCTGTTTACAGGCGTAGGTGGTGCGAGGCAAGTTCCACACGCTAAAGGTGCTGTAATAGACTCTAAAGGTCGGTCTCATCGTGACAAAGTGCAGTGTGCGTGCATTTGGGGGCCATAGCAATCAGTGCGAGACACACCGCGCTTTGAACAGCGCCTGCAGCCAGGAAGATGCCAGAGAGCCGCACAACGCGGCTCGGGACAAAGGCAATGGCTCCCTCCAGCTCTCAACTCGCCCGAAAGTTCCTGTGAGTGCTGTAAGGTGACACCACGGGCGCGGAAAGGGGCATCCCAGTGCTTTCACAAGTGATCTAAAGTCCAACAAAAGGTTGCAAAAGTGCGTAAAGGTAGGGTCAGCTATGGCGCTAGGCTTAGCCTTTTGAACCTACTGGAAACTGGCCCAGACGCCCCTTGAGTAGAAGCGCAGCCTACTCAAACTTTGCAGTTGTATTCGTAACAAGTCGGTCTGTCCCCACCTCTCGGTTCTTGCCACACCCACGTGCCCCGCCTGCACGCTGGGACACCACGCCCCGCACAGAGTAGACTGCGCCTGCCTTTTTCCGATTTTAGCCACGCCTCTTTTAGCCTAAGACACTCCAATCTTTCTCCCTTGAAAGCCGAAAACTTTTTGTGCTGGCGAAATCTTCCTATGGAAATGACATCTCGCGAGAGTAGAAAAGGCGTTTCAGGTCGAGACAAGAAGACTTCCTGCGTGCATCTGTTGCGCTTATATTTTTCGTAGCAAAGTGAAGTGTGACGTTTGTCAGAATAGTAAGTCTGTAGACCGTTCACCATCGCGTTTTATGTGTTTTTTGGGCAGTTTTATACACCGCAACCTCGACCCGAAGGTATTGGTGCGCTTTAAGTGAGTAACAATTATTTTACACAAGTGTGGTGACCTGGGCAGGCCACGCTATCAAGACGCTTGACGCCCGACACCTGACACTGCGTTATGTAGGGATTATGTAGTGAGTGGGGAGAAAACGCCGCCACCTTTCTCCGAGGCGAATCAGAAATGCCTCCGAGAAAGGCAGCAGCGGTTTCAGATTCGGGGGTGTGTTTTCCTTTCTCTCCTATTGCAATTGGCTGGAGGAGAGAAAAACACGCCTAAAAAAGGGCGTGGCTAAAAAGTGGAAAGAAGAGCACGGAACACGCCCCCGAATCTGAAAAAGACGGAGCCTATTTGGAGGGACGGCTCTCTCCTCCAATGGCTGGCCTCCGTTTAGGAAGCCAGCCAATGGAGGAGAGGCAAAAAGAGAGGCGGGCTAAATAGCCACTCTAAGGATCATAAGATCTCCGGACTTCCGGTTCTGCCTTCGGCAGACTGGACGGTCCCTCGACCTAAAAACAAAGGAGAAGCCGAGCATGGTGCCACCGCGCTGCTCTGTTCGCATGGATAAAGTTACAGACAGCCATGGAGCCCAGCGGCCACATCGGGGTATCAGGATTTTTCAAAAAGCCCACGCCAAAGCCACTATTGCCGCCGTAGATTGATGCTCTGTACTCCACAGCAAGGTTAGTAGGTTAGTAAAGAGATTAGACCCCCCCCCTGCGATGCCAAGTGCTTTCATGCCTGAGAAATGACCATGGGGTAGCGGGGGAGCACCAGGGGCCGCTGTATCAGCTGGAGATGTCAGCGGAAGGCGCCCTCCGGAGCGGACTCAATCCGCCATCTTCCTCTCATACACACTTTTATGTATGGGTATTGGTATATTTTTTATAATATTTTATTTCTTTTTCGTAGAAAATTAACATTTTAATTACGTAAACTATGTTTTAGTGAACAAATTATGAACAATTTCTGTTCTTTTGCTTTGTCCATCCTATGTGTCCGAATCCACATGTGATGATACCTGGGGAGAATTATCCACAATGATTAAGTAATCGGATAATAATCCTGTCATTGCAATATTGTGTAGAACTGCATAGACAATCATCCCCATACAAACTAATTGTAGACTGTACTTTAGTCTTCCCCTGAGAGAGACAAACAACGAAATCAAGATTTGAGTAAGTAAAATGAACATTCTATAATGCGTCTTGTTTTCTGATACGCTGCATCGTAAGAGACCTTTGCTTCAGTTTTACATTTGCCAAATGGAATAATAAGCTATGGTTGAAGGGCATAGCCCAAATTACCTTTCATGAAAGTAAAAATAAAACAAAAATAACTAAACAAATATTCAAATGTGTATAACACATTATTAATTTGATATATGACAAAATACAAGGGTATCTACCATATGTAACATTCATATTATTTGAAATGCAAAGGTATCTCACCACTATAAACATGACATGCATACAAATATAAAATGGAAAGTAGCAGAATAGAAGTTTCATGATTTTTCTTACTTAATAGTATAATGCTTAAACAAGCCTTTACAATGCAATGGTCCCGGCATTGTTAAAGTTAGAGCTATTGGCATTGCTCATGACATTAATTTTGTTTATATTTTTGTTTTTAAAACATTTAAAGAAACGGCATTGTTATTTACAATGTCAATAGCTTAATCACTCTCAAATGTGAGACCTATTGCATTTGCACCCACACACACAAAGCCACCCACACACACAGAGCCACCCACAGAGCCACTCACATAGAGCAACCCACACACAAATAGAGCCACCCACAGAGCCACCTACACACACACACGCAGTAGCCCACTGGCCTATTTACATTATGTGCACTTTGTGATCTGCATGGTACATGTTCTTTGCTGCAGGCACATTAACCCTATGTGCTACCTTTCCAGGAGTCAAAATTTCCACTAGACAAAACTCCCATCTCTCTCTAGGAAGAACATTAAACACCAGAGCCATCATGACGTTTTTATTGTTGCCGAAAATTGCTGGAGGCCAGGAAGGAGGCAGCAAGCACTTTTAAAACCTTAATTTACTTGCAAACATAATGTCTCCACCCAAAGTCAGCGCCTGGTCTCACTGGTTGCACTGCCCTAGTGCTGGCCCTTCTCAAGGGTCCTGTGACCTAAGTGACAGAGTCACTGTTGTTCTTGGCTGTGCTGCTTCACAGGCCTGCTAGCAAGACTGGAGGTGAACTTCAGTATGGATTGTGGAGGACAAACCTTGAAGGTTAACCCAGACTTGCCAGTGCTAGGGTCCACCTGCTGGTGCTAAGACACCAGCGCTTCTAAGGTCTTGCGTAGCCTTCTAAGGTCTAGCATGGGATTGTGCTCTCTCAGCAGAGTCGTCTGGTGGACTGGTTATTAAGGCTGAACCTGGTTCCCCAGTTCCAAATTCAGCAGCTCTGGCCATAGTGCCACATCGTCTCCCCCACTGAACACCATACTGTCCCACTGAGAAAAACTCACACTGCCTTCAACTACAACCCAATTGCTGCCGGCTATAAACACCTGGATGAGGCTCAATTTAAATGACGCAATAGACAAGAGCAATATACGGCCTACAAAAATAAGTAACATCATCCTGGAAAAAGCAAACACTCATAGGGGAATGCAAAATTTAGCAAACCATGTGAAATGCAAGGAGGAACAACATTGTTACCTTAACGCTTTTACACTCACTATTCAGAAATCAGTGGTGCTTTTGCCTGAAAGGGGCCTTGAATGGTCCCATTTCAATGTCCATTGCTGATATCCTTACAAAACGTTAGCAGTTGGACGCAGAGCCGCAGTACACATTTTGTTTTCCAATCCACACCTTGCAGTACCTCCAGGATTGGTGCACTAGTTGCAAGACCCGGGAAAACAAAGACAAGAAAAAAAAAATAGCGCTTCGCTGGCACACCCTGTAAAAGTGGCGCTAATGTGTTTGGGTGTGAATTAAATCAATCTGGCCAGTTTGCTACCACTGTCCTACTTTATTTATTTATTTTTCATATTTTTAACCTTTTATTCCAGATGCTGCACCTTAGAATTAAAATACGACATTTCCAGCAAAAATGATTTTCTTTTTTGGATCCATTTCACAGGGGAGCAAATAAAAGAAAGTAGAGGAAAGAGAGTGAGAACCCCATCTTGAAGTCAAGGTTTTCAGTAAGAGAAGAACTGCTAGACAGAAAGAGAGGGAGGAATGAAAGAGTGGGGGGGGGGCAGCTGAAGCGGCAGAGCAGAAGCGGACACTGTATTTTTCTTCTGTAAGTAAGAAGGAAAAGACAGAGTCCTGTTACTTCTCTGCCGCCTGTGAACCATGTGAAATGCAAGCAGGAACAACATTGTTACCTTAACGCTTTTACACTCACTATTCACAAAGGGGCCTTGAATGGTCCCATTTCAATGGCCATTGCTGATATCCTTACAAAACGTTAGCAGTATGGTAAAAAGACCACATACCTGGACGCAGAGCCACAGTACACATTTTGTTTTCCAATCCTCACCTTGCAGTACCTCCAGGATTTGTGCACTAGTTGCAAGCCCAGGGAAAACAAAGAAAACAAAACAAAAATAGCTCTTTACTGGCAAACTCTGTAAAAGTGGCGCTTAGTTGTGGAGTAGATATAGCTCCTGCCTCTTGTAGGGGCGTTACTATATACAGGCGCTACTAATGTTAACCCCTCAAACGGGAAGGCCGTTGAGAGCGCGTTATGAAAGAGAGGTCTCCCGCACAAAAGAGGTGCCCCTATCGAAAGCTAGACCTATGCAGAAAGCTTGGGCCAGTGAGGAAAGTAAACCTGTGCTCGAGAGGATTCCAGCGCCGAAGAGATGTCTGTAAGCGAAAGGTAGATGGGAACGGAAGAATGATTTCCAGCGCAGAGATAATCCCCCGTGAGGGGCAAGGATGGAAGAGATGGCTGTAAGGGAATGTTATTGGTATGGAAGACTGGATACCACCAAGGAACAAAGTGCATGAGGGAAAGGTAAATTGGTATGGAGGAAAGGTTTGCAGCACAGTAAAGATGGCCCCAAGAGAAAAGTAAACATGTGGAAATGCAAGCAGGAACAACATTGTTACCTTAACCTTAACGCTTTTACTCACTATTCAGAAATCAGTGAGTGCTTTTACCTGAAAGGAGCCAGGAAACGCCGGACTTGAAACGCTGATCGAGGAAACGCCGAGATCAGCCTTGCAGCAAGGAAGAGGCGACCCCACGTCCCGCTCCGTAAAGACCGCGCATAAAATGGCCGTACCTTCCGATGTAAAAAAACAAAAAACAAACATGCCCACCACGTGTAAAAGGGGCAGGGACTACGAAAAAGAGAAAGAAACGAAAAAACACGCCCCCGAATCCGAAAAAAACGGGGCTTGTTTGGAGAGACAAAGCTCTTCTCCAATGGCTGACCAGCATTTAAGAGACCAGCCAATGGAGAAGAGGGGAGAAGAGGGGCGGGTTCAAGCCCCTCTTCTGAAAAACATTAAATCTCGGAGCGAGACTGCGCAAGCGCAGCCTTCGCAGCCGAGACCTAAAAAGCAAACAAGAAATGTGAAATTATTATTTAATTACATATGTTTTTTAAATTGTTATTTTGCCTCATTACCCCAAAATAATTCAGTTGAGTAACAGTTTCCAAAAATTAAACAAATAAGAAATATTCATATATTATTGCGCACTCTTGACTATGTACTAGGTTAGTCCGAATTTTAAAATGACTAAAATAATGTTATGTGTACTTTACCTTGTATCTAAGATCAATCTTTTAATTTTGTTTTAGAAAAAAAAAATGTAACTTAAAATTTTTAGAAATACGGCATATTACTTAATAAATGTTTACATGTCTCCAATGTCAAATAACATAACAATATCCACTTATATACAGACACAAATATTGACTTATGTAAATAAACAGGACATATCTAGAGTTGAATAATGTTTAAGAGTTTAACTAGAAAAATGTGACCTATCAAGTAACAAGCCATCTCCACAAATACCACTCCCTAACTGTTGGAAAACGAGGCAGCATCTGTGAGGCCTGCACAAATAACATGACTACATTTGTCCTTCACTGGGAACCAAACACCCAATTGTAGCGCCTGACTCTCAGAGGGTAGCGTTGCAGAGCAGTCTGAGGCTTACTCAAGGGAGGTGGTGTGGGCTAGTAATCGCCATTTGCAGGTGCACAAATATAACACTCAATAATTGATTGTCCAGTCTGTACTTTGCTTTATAAAAGTAAGAGTACATTTATTAAACACACACACTACTCAATACTATGCACCAATTTACAAATATACATAAGCTGTTGGAATTACTTTGTGACATTGCATAACATCTCAACCCCTTCCGCATGGGGGGGGTGGGGTCTAGTACCACCACTCCCATGTATGTAAATCCATTTGCCCCCAATGCAGATAGTTGAACATAACCTGGAGCGAGGGCCCTGCGCACTGGCACCATCCCAGTGGCGACCCACCCCATTACCTCAACAAGCATTAAAAAGGGGTAAACCTGCCTTGGTGACACATGACCCTGACTGAGCATCTCCTACTGACCATAAAGTATGCACCTCTATATCTTAAGGGCTAGCAGTCTGGGGTCTTCACCTAAGCGCAGCAGCAAGAATCCATGTTTACGCACACTTTAGAATGACAGTACTCATCACCTTGGTTGATCATTTGAATGCATTGCAATTACAGCCCCTAAGGGCATCACAGATGAAATCTCAGGTTTGCGCATATACAGCCAGACACCCTAGCAGGACTGTCTGGGAACATAACCCCACTTGGCTTATGACATCTCCTTACACATGTGACTTACAGTCCCGTCAAAAGAAGTACTCCTGGCAACTACACTTCTCCTGCAGTGCGCCTCTTCACTTTAAAAGGAATCACAGGTAAAAGCATGGGATTACGTAAATACAGCCAGACCCCCTAGCAGGAAGGTCCAGCAACATAACTCCATTTAGCTTAACATCACTTGACACAGGTACTTCACTTTACACATGTGACTTTCAGTCCACCTAAAAAGAACTAACCAATAGTAAATGCATTTCGGTGCAATTACACCACTTCACCTCCAGGAGATGCCCTTCTCCAGACATCCCCAACTCAGCCCTTCACTCCATGATGCACTTCATAGTACACCCTCAGCTGTAGAACATAAGTTCCAGCCTTGAAGGTGTTAAAGGCTGGCTGAGCCCTTGAGGGGTTATTCTTTCAGATGCCCCGTGAAACTTATGGGTGGACTGTTCTTCTTTATGCTGGGGGAGGCTGCGGTGCTCCTGCAGCTCCCCCAGCACCTTTTCACAAGTGAGGGTGACCCCCCTCCTCTGGGGGCCACAAAGCACCAAAACGGCAGATTTCCAAATGCCTGGCGAGGCATTATGGGGCGCTTCATGCTCCTCTTTACCAGCCCCAGCCACTGGGAACACTCACCTCTGCCCTCTGGGTCACTGAGAGGGTAGATTCAGCAGTGTGCTGTCTTCACTGGCTCCCTGCACCAGCCTTTCGCCAGGCTCTCCTTCTGGGCCTCTCTTCTCCCTGCGCAGAGGCCCCTGCTTCTGTTCACCAGTCCTGGGCTCTTCTTCTGGTGCTGATAGGGTCCTGGGGGCAGTAAGGGGGTCTTTCCTTCCAACTGCCCATTGCGCCAGACTCCAGCACCTTCAGCCTCAGCCGACCACACCCCAGAGATAGCTTCTCTTCCTGTGCAAGCACTTTTTAAAAGTTGAGTAGGGGGCTAGCAGGAAGTCTCTGTTGGTCCTATCAAACAGAGACACATCACGTCCCTGCCCCTGCTCCCTACTTCTTGTCCAGCCTCTGGGTTTGTTCAAACATGGCGTCGTCCGGTGTCTCTGGCCACATGCTCCCCTTCCCCCAGTGCTGCCTTCACCTGGGTTCAGCTTGGTGCCTGGCACCCACCGACAGCGGTTGATGGATTGGCTTGTAGCTCCACCTATCTCCCTAACTTGGAGGGAAGATCTTCGCTCCGGGAAGAAAGGGCATTAATCTAACCTGCCAGGGTCAGACCCCAGCCAGAGACTCAGAGAAATATGACATTTATCGACGACCCAAAAGCAGAACAAATATGACTTTGGACTCTGCAGAATACTTCTTTTCACCTCCAATACAATGGACTTTAGTGCGTGTCTGGAAACTGTAGGCCTTGTGGAAGTTAATGTAGCCATGGGCCCCACATTCCCTTAGGGGAATAATGAAGTGAAAACACAGTAAAACACACTGACGTTCCCTAGCATGTTTCTTTCCAGCGTATAAAGCCTATTCCATGTCACCACCCAATACTGCATAAGTCCTGCCACACCATTCACTTTGTAGCTGCTCCTGGACTGCGCACGCTAGAAATCTCCCCTGTGCAGCCCGTACAAGTGTGCACACGCATGTACACACGTGTCTGCATATAACCAGCCCGGTGTCCCTTACTCCAGCTGCTGCGCAGTGGCCTGGTCAAGCCAGGGGAACACCAGTAAAATCCCCATGCAGTCTCTTACATCCTGAGTTCACTGTGGGTGAGTCCCAACTTATGAGGCTCCCCCACAGTAAAAGCTCAACAATTAGGTGCTCAAAAAGCAAAAAATCTGGGCGGCCCATAGTGTCAGAACCACTTTCTAACACTAACCAATGTATAAAGTTGGAGTGTCTGAAGATGTAGGCGTCATGTGCATGCCATAGATATTTACCGACTGCATTGCTGAAGCAATACACCCCATTACACATGGGTTCAACAGTGATACAGTATGTATCCTTGCGATTCCGGTAGAGGCCAGCAGTGTCTGTTGGTTGAACAAAATTCACATAGGTACAGTTCATTGCACCTAGTACATGTGGCTATTGGGTTATCTCGTAGAAGCCTTGCTTCACTTGTAAGCGTTCCTCCCAGTATTAGGAACTGTAGGTGTGCTTTTATTAATTTCAGAATGGTATCCATTACTGATAACGGGAATACAGAGAGTGTATCCTGCGATGAACTTGTCACCTTTGTATATGTGCTCTGGGACGACCCAGATGCAAGTAGGTAGGGTATTGCCAAAACCTTTAGATGACTTGTATAGCATGTGACCTGGCTGTGGTGGGTTTCAAATATGTTCTCAGATTGTCCTAAAAATGCTTGACCGTGTCCTTATTTAGTCTATAAAACTTGGTAATGCACTCATCTGTTTGGTTGTGTAAGGAGTGTACCTTTCTATCAAAAGAGCATCTTCTTCTAGTAAATTGATGTAGGTATTGACTGTGTTTCAGGATTACTATGTCCCCTATGTGAGGATTGTTGTATTCTGTCCTTTATTTAATTTGGTGGTGATGTCAGCCCTGCTTTTACACCTGTTCTCACCGTGCATTATTTTTCAGTGCAAATTGAAGATGAGGCTAGATTCCATTGCTTTGCTAGAAAATAGTAGATCACTTTGCATGGGTTATGCTTGGTATAAGAATATTAACTGGGGTAGATGACTACCTACCTCAAGGAATAATCACAATTCTTGCCAGGGTGAACTATTAAACTCACTAAATTGACCTAAGCTCAATCCCTTAGTAGTTATGGCGCAGACAGCCTTAACTTAGGGCGATTTGTAAACTAGTACAATTAGTAATAGCCAAAATACAAAACAATAAAAATCTCAAACTGATTCAGAAAAATAGAGTAAAATTCAATAAACAAAATGACACACATACAATAAAGGAAACTGAAGATATCAATTTGTAGGGTTTTAAGTCGGACTAGTGTGGGAAAGTAGATTATTAATGGGTGGAAGTATGCACCTTCAGCTGGTACTACTACCACAATCAATAATAAGGTCCAGCCAAATCTCAATAAATACATCCTTACTCAACCATTGGTAGCTTGGCAAATGAGCAGTCAGGCTTAACATAGGAGGCAGGTAAATGCAAAGCATTTAATATCACCAAAAAAGTAAATACATAAAAGACACAACACAATATAAATCCAACACTAATTTATCAAAATAGAGAATATGGTTATCTTTAAAATGACGGCAAAATGACAAACATCCAATGTAGGGAACAGGAGATATGTATTTTATCAAATTAAATAAAAGAAATGTGCATTCTAATGCCAAAAAGCTTAACTCGCCACTCATTGCTATCTGGTCGCACTGGACCAGGACAAAGTAAAAGTTTTAGGCCAACCACGATGGAGTACAGGTCAATATTTTACCTTTGGACTTAGTCTTTTTCTTTGAGCTTTTCTTTCGACATCAAGCCTTCAGGTTCCTCGGATCGGGAGTTTGCTTCGATGAAGGTGGCCTGCTGCAGAGCAATGCCTCAGTGAGTCCCTGGAAGTCTGTGTCATCGACAGCAAGGAGCTCCGGAGCTTTCAGTGGGACAAACCTGCACGGCCAGGACGATTCTCAAGTCAACAACGGTGGGTTGCGCTCAACATCAAGCTGGTCTACTGGAGCTTTTTGCCAAAACTTTGCAGAAAGTTCCCAAACTTTCAGAAATTCTTCTTGGTTGTTTCCTTTGTGTTGAAAAGTGTACAGCAGCACCAGCCAAGGGTTCAGAAGCTTTGGGTTGCCTCTTGGGGTCTGGGACTCAGTCTCCCACTATGCATCTGGGCAGTCCAGGAAAATGTAATTGTATCTGGTCAGCTGGAATAAACCACTCTTTGTGTGCTGCAGGTGACAGATTCCCTCACTTTTCTACCTGTTGCTGCTCAGGGAGTCCACTCACTTTCCTTGAATCATGCACAGTCCTTTCTTTGTGGAGTCTTGAGAGTGCAGGGGGTGCTGCCCTTCTGAGTGCAAGCCTTCTGTGATTCAGTCCAAGAGTCCAGCAGCACAGCCCTTCTTCTTCAGATGCTCCAGGCAGTGATCTGAGGGGCTCCTGCAGATCTCCCATATTTGTTCTCCATTCTGGGTGGGCAAAAGGGGTAATGTTGCTACTCTCTGCAATGACCACTTCCTGCAAAGTGTGGCATATTTGTGACCCAGAATGTACTGTTCTAACAAAAATCAGAATTAAGAAATTCTCTCCTTGGAGTGTGTCCTAGTGTAACCCAACCTAGAACTGTGGCTAACCTTTGACTACACTTACCTTCCAGCCCCTCTCCTAATCTAATCAAGGGGGCTCCCATATGGCTGGGGATGAAGGACGTGGATGATGGCCTGGGTCCTCTGACATCTGTTCTCTTGTCACTGAAGTCCAGCTTATCTCGTCAGCCCCCTTCCCCTCTCCCTGGCTTCTCGAGGAAACGGATCTCCTCACACCAAATGGCTGTATTGTTGCAGCTCCAGGCCCCTTCATACCTACTCAGATGGCAGCTTGGCTCAGGCTGAGAAAGGCTGACTAATCAGAAGAAATTAAGTAACTTCAGGATAGTAAGTTCTAAAAGTACTTTCCTGTAATTGTTATAATAAATCTGACCGTTGCAAGTTGTTTGATTTATTGTAACCATTATTTTGACACTTTGAATTATATTGCAAGCTTGCTTCAATCAAAAGTAAGATTTTATTAAGTTTCAAAAAGCATTTCCCTGTTAACTTATGAGGCTAGCAGCACTACAATGTGGGAAAAACACATTTGGCTATTTTTCCCTAACATGGCATATAAAACAGATTTTATAATGTCCCTGCTTTTTATAACAAAGCATCCTACGCTTGAGTCACCTAGGACAAACGTTAGGGATGACGTATATGCAATAAAAAGTTAGTTTTGGACTTTGGAAGTACTTTTAATTCCAAAGTCGAATACTGACACAGTTTTATTTTAAAACCAGCATGCAAGTCAGGCCTGGTTTTAAAATGACACCAGACACCAGAGCAGTACACACTTAAGTGCATTAAGTCCACCGTGGTTTGTAAACCTACATGCCCTACCATATACTAGAGACGTACTTACTAGCGACGGCTGTCTTGGCCGATTAGAATTATACCAATTACTATATACCTTTTAAGGACAGAGCACTGGCTCTGGGTAGCAGAGGTGATCAGGGCAAAAAGGATGACTTTCCTACAAATAACACCAAGAAGCACAAAGTGCCAATGATAGTCAATTGTCACGGTAGACTGGGACCTATGCACAATTTGACACTGAGCACGATGAAATGTGGGTTCGGCGACACAACAAATACGGTTTATCCTGCAAAACAATTGCACTTTCTGATTTTAGCTCATTAAGTCCCAATTCAGCATAGAAGTACGCTCCTAACGTCCCCAGGGCATCAGGGGAGGCACTGAAAGCCTCAACGCGTGTCAGACAGAGTCTACCTGCAGGGTCCAATCCAGGTTCCACTTGTTACTGATCAGCTATGCAGTTGTAGAAAAAGGCCTTTTATTGTGTCCCTGTGGCTTTAATAGAAGGTCAGCCATATGACCCTCAGAGTCCTCTTCTTTGTACCGGGTACAAAAGAGAGCAGGTCTAGTACTTGAGGGCTTTTCTCATTTCACAAACAGCAGGTTCAGTCCTCTTATGATCTTTCTATGATCCAGGAGTGTTCTGGAGATGCCTGGCACAAGCGTGTGGGTAGGAATGACTCCTGGGCATGCCATACTCAATTGAGTAAAAGTTCCTGGGCCATCCCTACCCACTATGGGTGTTTTCAAGATGATGAAAGTCTTTGGCCACACAACTTCGGCTCCAGGGGCTGGGGTGTGTATGGTGATCCCTGTGTCCTCTCACATCTAACACTAAAATCCAGTTCACACCAGCCACTGTACCCACAATAAAACCATTGACAGAAGTCTGTTAGAACAAAAGAGGGCTAATCAGCAAACAGTCAATGCGTACACACAAATTGTTTTGGCATGCTGTTACCCTTCCTTTCAAATGTACCCACACTGTTATATGTAAAACCCAGAAACAGAAGTCTAGTAGGACAAGCAGGGTTCATCGGCAACCAGACAGTGGATATGCAAAAACTGTCTTGCCAACCTGTTCTCTGCCTTTCAAGCACTCCCCATAGTGTTACATGTTAACCCAGCAGATCTGTCAAGGAAGATTTGACACTCAAGCAGGAATTGACACTGTAATGTCAAAACGGATGCTCACAGCCCTCACCCTGCATATTCCTGATTTGGAGGAGCCATTTCTGCCCATTCAGGTCAGCCTATTGCTTGCTCGTGGGAAGCATTTCACACCTTTTTCACACCTTTTCAAATGGTAATCCTTGGCTGGGAGAAGTTAAGCAAATAAAAATTAGCCTCCAGGAACTTCAGGGAGACAAAATGTAACTTTGCAAAAGTTAATTTTCCTTAATATTTATCAAAAATCCAAATTCACCATTGAATTGGACATTTAATAGCTATTAAAAACAGTTATTGATTTTCTAGACTGTCCCAAGATACAGAATTTGGATTTTAATCTGCACTTTGGTTTTCCATATAGGACAACTAGGCCTGCTACAGTGAAAATAGCTTTTGGGTGCTAGTCACTATAAGTACACATTAACATTAAATTTCTACATGTCCTACTTTTAAATACCATGCACCCTGCCTTGTGGACTACAAGGCCTACATAACGGTGGCTTATTAATATAAAAAGGGACATTTATACCTGTTAAAAGGGTTTATTTTGACAGGCTACAATGCAGTTCTTACATTGCTACAGTCAAGTTACAATGGTATGCTTAAAACTATGTATTCACTGCCACTGTAGTGAATGGCACAACAGGTGCTGCAGTACACTAGTGGCATTTAAGTTCCAGGCCCTGGGTACATCTACTACCATATTCTAGTGACTTATTTTGCACTATGCACAGGTCAAGCAAACAAAACTAAATCTATTTTGCACTTCCTAGTAAATTCTGTTTTCTCAGCTACTTTGGTATAAATGACCCAATCATGGCAATAGCATAGTCAATCTAGGCCACAGTGTCCTGCAGCTGTTGGTAGCTGGTTCATAATGCATTAAGCTGTTATTAGCGTTACTGTAAATTTTACACAAAGATTTCTACAACAAATGTATTAACCCAGTATTGGTTAATTACATGATATATGCATTGCTCTGGGGCAGACAAATGTATCCTCTAAGTAATTTCATGATAATTCAAGCCTTTGACCAGAGATTACACATAGCTCCCCCAGCAAGTGCATTAACTATGAGATCCATCTTATGAGTATTATACCTCGAGACTGCAGGATACACATCGATGAATTGAGCCGTTATGGTATTTGGTATGTGGCTACATAAGTAAGCTTGGCAGTTTTACTTTTTTATTATCAATTTACTTGGAGGGTGCAGACTTTGTTAAAATGATGCATAGCTACTGGTATACCATCTCTTTCATCTGCTCTTGCTCATGACGCAGCCCTTCACCACGACTGCAGCCACCAGGATTCCGCCCTTTATAACTCCACCTCTTTTCTTTCCATTTCATAAAGAAGTATCTGAGTTCCTTCAGTAAATTACTTTAATTTCCAGTAGTCACAACACTAAAAAGCTTATATTTTACATTAACTATTGGCTTTGTCAGAGTATGTTTTCTTTAGTGCTAGCTCTTCTTCATAGAGGTTTATAATGCTTTTGTAGTAATGATAGTTCACACATAAAATACAAGCTACCCTAATCTAAAAAGTAGTTTAAACTCAACAGTAGCACCCATAGGTATCATTCAAATGTAAATATGGAATGAAAGTGCTAAAATAACACACTTTACTCATTTTTTACACATTTTTTACACATTTTTATCATAACCATTCATGTAGATTACGTCATAAATCATTTCATATCACGTAGTTTATAATCAAACTTTGTTCACAGTGACACCTGTGAACAAAGAACCACAGTTCTCTGTGTCTGTAGAAAAAAGCAAACGTAGACAACATATAGCCTCGACAGGACCAATGGACTATATTTGAAATTCAACGTTGTTTTTGAAAAGAAACTTACAGGTATCTTTTCCTTTCTGTATTGGGTTATTTTGTGGTTCTTTGTTCATTGAGGTGACTTTGCACACAGTTTGATTTGAAACTATGTGATATGAAATGATGTGTGACATTCATCTACATGAATTATATAAATTTGTAAAACTTTTGCATAGTGGTCTACAAATTGACTGTTGGAGAATCACATTAGATGCCGTGTGTTACTTTAGCACTTTCATTCCTTATTTACATTTGAATGATACCTATATGTGTCACTGTTGAGTTTAAACATTCATTCCCAGGTCTTATGGGTTTATGGTAAACTCTTGTTGCAACATTCTTACTCTAAAAGTAGGTCAGCTTCGAAAAGATTTCACCCCTTGTGAGCTAAGGACTAGGCAGAGGTGCTGCTGTGCTGAGGACGTTACCATTATGTCCTGGCACTGGCCCACATGGAAGCGCTAGCACCCCCCACGTGAGCTGCCCACCAACCTGCCCCCACTGGGGATGGCAGCAGAAGCGCTTCCGCTGCCACCCCAACCTCCCCCCTCGGCAATCGTATGACGCTGGTGTGCTCACGGCACACCAACATCATCATAAGCTGCCGGGGTTGCAGAGAGAGGACGTGTTTCAGGCACGTCCTTTTCTCAGGAGGGGATGTTCTTTGTGGAAAATAGACACAGGGAGAAAGGAAAGAGTTTTTCCTTTCCCCTTGTGCCTGTGCCTGTTTTGAATGGATTCCTACTCCACAATCGCGGGTGAGACCCACGATAATTCAGCAGGAATCCATCCACTGGGCCACCAGGGATGTTTCTTTGTGTTATTGGGAGAACGACCCTTTAGGCAAGGGTCGCTCCCCTAGGGGCATGTGCAGCTGTGTTCGGCCGTTTTTTGGGCCGATCAACCGCTCCGGGGGAGGGAGAGGATGAAACCCACTAGGCACCAGGGAATTTAATTTTGTGCATTGTGGAAGCGACCCCTTGGGCAAGGGTCGTTACCCTGTCGGCAATTTTCTTTTTCCGTGTTTCGCGCCCCCTGGAGCTAGATTGTTGTTTTTTCAGCCAAGCTAGCCCTGTTGCAGGGATTCTGCGCACACAGAACTATGCGTAGTCATCCTACCACACCTTAGTACCCATGAGCCCAGGACCGACTAGCTATAGTGTCTCATTTGCTCTCCAACTCACTTACTGAGAAACAAGTGATTCGACACCCCAGAACACAACACTTCTGACTCTCTCAGGAATTGCGGTTACAAGACACGCCCTTTCGCTTACACTCTTGTACTTGTCCACAATAAGATCTGACAGAGACAATAAAAAGTTTAAAATATTTATTTTAACTAACATGCTTTAATATACAGTGTACGTGCCTCAACAAGCATAACACCAATATGGTAAGCATAACAATTAGTCCGTAAATCATGAAAGGAGCTGTCATTATAAAAAGACAGTATAGCTTAATCTCCCTCCCCTTGAATAGAAGCAGAATGATCATATATCAAAAGATCTCTGTGCGTTATCTGCAGACCCGTACCTCAGTCTATAGATGGTAGATCCACATCATAGATGCTGTCTTGCTCATCACCCTGGAAAGGTCCCTCTTCAAGTGTCTGCTACCTATTCGTATATTCCAATAAGACCAAAGGACGTATTCCCAAACAGCTGCATCTGTATGTTTTTTCTAGGTGCTAGAGCCTGACCAGAACAGAACAACAAGGGGCATTGTTGTTCGACCTTGCTCACAATGTTCAGAATAAATCCCAGGAACCTGTAGAGTGTGTACACAGCGATAGGTTCTCATCTGAAAACAGCAAAAAAAGGTATTTGCAAAATAAACTCGTGCAGTAATATGTGCAAAGCAGCAGACAATCTGCAGCATGCTCATAATAACTTAGAGAAGACGACAATGTCCCCACGGGCCACGTGACAGCCCCTGGGGTGTTGAAGCACATTAGAAGCCAGAAATTCTTTTTTTAATAATTACGTGGGGAGTGATCCCTTGGGCAAGGGTAGCTCCCATTTTTCGGGATGAATGTTTTGCCCATTTTCGCCCCTCTTGGGGGCATATCAGACTTACATTTCTATCTACCCCCAAGAAGGGCAGAAGCCACTAGACCACAAGAGATTTTTTTGTATGTAGTTATAAATGTTTTGGGGAGTAGCCCCTTGGGCAAGGGTCACTCCCCTTTTGGGGGTGAATGTTTTGGCCATTCTTGCAGAATAGCCTTATATTTTCAGGCCCATCTGCCCCTAAGGGGGCCAGAAGTTACTAGACCGCCAGGGGTTTTATTATATATAGAGCATAATGTTTTGGGGAGCGGCCCCTTGGCCAAGGGTCACTTCTCTTTTGGGGCAGAATATTTTGGCTGTTTCTACCTACATTGGGCCTTGTATTTTTTAGTCCATGTGCACCCAAGTGGGACAGTAGCCACAAGACCACCAGGGAAAGTTTGTGTGTTAAATGTAGTTCGGCTGATGGTCTGCGTGATTTGCCATTATTTGTAGTAACATTTTTTTTTCCTTTTCATTTTAGTACAAAGCTTTTGTTTTACTTTGATGTAACGTGTGCTTGCAGTTTTGGCACTGGTAGAGCTGCAGTTTGTGTTTTTGCAAGTGTTTGATAAGGAAAAGTTTTTTTTTATTGTTTACTCCAAATAAATATCAATGACCTGCATGAATGTGTCGTTTTCGAAATGTTGTAATAACAGCAGCCCATTTAGCTTCTGTTTGAATGTGTGTGACATCGTACTTGCACAATGTGGATTGTGTTGCCTTATGTGTAATTTTCTTTTGCTTTCTTTTCTAGTGGGATATCGGTGCTTGCTGTGTCCGTTCAGAATAGGTGCTGGTGTGTCTAGTGGTCTCACACCCGTGAGTGGTATTATTTTACAGTATATAGGTCTTTTTGTGCTTTGTATTGGTTGACTTTACCTTGCAAATGCTATATGCCAGTAGTTTTTCTTTTTGATTTTATAAATCCACACTTTGTTTATTACTTTTTTTACACAGTGTTGGGTACTGTTGACTTATTTGTCAAGGTACTTGTATAGCTAAGGATTATGGCTAGCCCCAGGATGACTGTTCAGAAGGTAGGGATGCTTTTCGAGTCTTCTTCTGACCATGATTATGAGACTGACTCTGCATCAGAGGAAGAGGAGGAAGGCAAGCATTATGGCAGTGAATTTTATGTCCAAGAGGAATCATCTGATGATAAAGCTACTCTCAGTGCGGATGAAGCTACTCTCTGTGAAGATGAAGAGCCTGTTTTAGAGGCGGACACTGATGTGTCGATAGTGCAGCAAGAGGCATCTGGATTGCAGCCTGGGGCGACAAGACCTCCCATTGGTAGTGCTGGACTCTGGGTTGACCCAAACATGGTGCAGCAGGTGTTGCCTGCATTTAGTGGTGTTGCAGGGTGTAGAGTAAATTGTGAAACATTTTTGCCTATAAATTTCTTTCAGTTGTTTATGGATGATGTATTTTTGACTGAAATTGTTGAGCAGACCACTTTGTATGCTGAACAGTATTTGAGGGACAACATTGCCAGACTTAAGCCCCACTCTAGTGCTACCTGGTGGACAAATCTGGATGAGCTGAAGACGTTCTTGGGTTTAACTTTTTTCATGGACCTGATAAGGAAGCCATCACTGTCTTCATATTGGTCTACTTATCCCTTGATGGCAATGGCTATATTTCCTGCAACCATGAGTCGTAATCGGTATTTGCTTCTTCTTCGGATGTTGCATTTTGTTGATAATGCTTTAGCGTTGCCACAAGATCACCCTGATTGTGACTGTCTTTTTAAGAATCGGCCTGTCCTTGATTGCTTTGTAGATCGATTTTCAGAGATCTATGTGCCAGGGAAAGAAATAGCTGTGGATGAGTCTTTAGTCCTGTTCAAGGGCCGATTGGTTTTTAGACAGTACATTCCTAGCAAGAGAGCACGTTATGGAATTAAGATGTATATGATGTCTGAGAGTAGTACTGGATATGTCTATAATTTCAGGGTCTACACTGGTAGACCCTCCTGGTTGTCCGTCTACTTTCAGAGTTACAGAGAAAATTGTGTGGGAACTTGGTAAAGGATTTTTAACAAAGGTCACCATTTATATGTAGATAGATTTTACACTGGTGTGTCATTGTTCAGGGAATTGTTCAAAGTGGATAAGGTTGCTTGTGGTACAATCAGCTCTAACCGTAAAGTTTACCCAAAAGACTTGTGAAGGGACACTGCTGTGCCTTGCATAGTGAGAAACTTCTATCTCTGAAATTTTCTGACAGGAGAAGTATATGCTGACTACCATCCATGATGAAAGTACTTCACCTGTGACTGTTTGTGGTCAGGTTACAGAAAGTGCAAACCGGTCTGCATTTTAGACTACAATAAGCACATGGGTGACATGGACTGAGTAGATCATAGCTTAGAACCTTACAGTGCTGTTTGTAAGATGTACGTTTGATATAAAAAGTTGACTATCCATTTATTCCATTTAGCAAGCTACAATGCCTCTGTTGTATATAAGGATCCCTCTCCAGAGTCAAAGATGACGTGTTCAGTTTCAGCAGTCTCTGATAGGCAGCCTTGTTTTAGTGGAACAGGCAGGAGTTCCTAGAGAAGCGGTGGTGGAGGATGTGGCTAGATTGAAACATCGCCACTTTCCTGATCACCTTCCTCCCATGGCCCAAAAATACTTTCCCGCTGTAAATGTAGAGTCTGTGTCAGAAGAGTCGTATCTACTGCCCCTATTGTCCTTCTAAACGTATTTGGTTGCAACTGTGAGCATAAAAGTAAACTGACGGGTCTTTATAGTTTTTGTTCAGATTTCACGGTTGGCATTAGTGTGATATATTTAGTTAGTTAGAGCTGTTGTGTTTTTAGTTATAGTTTTGTATCTATTGCCAATTGGTTTGTGTTCTCTTTTTTAGCATCGAAAATGTGATGGCGGTGTGTGAGGACTGGTGCTTGGCTGGTGGTGTGCATGGACTGGCTCTTGGCTGGCGGTGTGTGTGGACTAGCGCTTGGCTAGTGGTGTACATGGACTGGCACTTGGCTGGTGGCGGGCATGGACTGGCATTTGGCTGGCGGTGTGTGTGGAATGATGCTTGGCTGGCAGTGTGTGTGGACTGGCGCTTGGCTGGCAGTGTGTCTGGACTGTCACTTAGTGGGCAGTGTACGTGGACTGGTGCTTGGCTGGTGGTGTGCATGGACTGGAGCTTGGCTGGATGTGTGCATGGACTGGTGATTGGCTTGTGGTGTGTGTAAACTGGCGCTTGACTGGTAGTGTGTGTGAACTGGCTCTTGGCTGGCAGTGTTTGTGGAATGGCAATTGGCTTGAGGTGTGTGTGGACTGGCGCCTGGCTGGTGGTGTGCATGGACTGGTGATTGGCTTGTGGTGTGTGTGGACTGATGCTTGTTTGCTGTGTGCGTGGACTGGTGCTTGGCTGGTAGTGTGTGTGAACTGGTGCTTGGCTGGAGGTGTGTGTGGATTGGCTCTTGGCTGGTGGTGTGTGAGTAGTGATTTGCTGCTAGTCACTATACACACTGGTAGCCAAACTCCGTCAGTCGGTATGGTTGCCGTGTCAGGCATGTGGGCATATGAAAGTGATAGGCCCTTGAGTGAAACTGTTGATATGAGTGTTGTTATGTGCTTGGCCCGTGGCTGGCAGTGTGAATAGTCTTGTAAGTGTCAGGAATGAAAGGTGTGTGAATGGCCTGTAAAGAGGTAGGTGCCTTGTCGTGGCTTTACAGCTCACAAGCTGTGAGTCATTGGTTCAGGTTTTTAACCTTTTAATTATTAACAGTGCATTTCTTTTTTGTGAAATCTCTTGTTGATAAAATTTTACGCTCTGAACGTTAACTCATTCTCTTGCCAAATCCAACCAGTATGCGTGTGTACTTGAGGAATAGTTGGTTGTGAAGTAATATTTGAATTTTCTGGCTTTCTCTGCCAGAGTGTACATTGTCTCTGCATTGTCTGTTGATGTGAGTGTTGTAATGTGCTGGGCCCATGGCTGGCAGTGTGAATGGTCTTTTATGTGTCACGTATGAAAGGTGTGTGAATTGCCTGTAAAGAGGTTAGTGCCATGTCATAGCTTAACAGCTCACGGCCGGGGAGTCATTGGTCCAGGTTTTTAACCTTTTAATTATTAACAGTGCATTTCCTTTTTGTGAAATCTCTTGTTAATAAAATTTGACGTTCTGAACCTTCACTCACCCTTGTGCCAAATCCAACCAGTATGTGTATGTATTTGAGGAATAGTTGGCTGTGAGGTAATATTTGTCTTTTCAGTCTTTCTCTGACAAGGTGTACATTGTTTCGTAAACTAGAAACCTTGGGGAGTACAGGGTGGTGTCCCTCTTGTGGATCCCAACAAGTTTTCTTACCCAAAATGCCGTGCAAACCTCAAAATGTGACTACAGTCACACATTTAACATGCATTACTGTGCCATATTCTTTAAGAATCAGAAACAAACCACAGATTTCCTATCACCCAGTGTTCCCCCAGGGCTCCTGATAAAAATGGTACCTCACTTTTATGGGTTGACCAAGTGCCCGCCACAGGTAAAGGCCTAAAACGTATTGTGGAGGCATAAAAAAGTATCGTTAATGAAACAACCTGGTTTTGCAAGGGGGTCAACTGTGTTTTTGTTCCTGGGCTCAGCGGCCATATAGGGAAATCTACCAAATCCAGACATTTCTGGAAACTAGACATCTGGGGGAGTCCAAGAATGTGTGGCTTGCATGGATCCCCCAACGGGAGAGCCACGCAAGCCAAACATTCCTTGAACTCCCCCGGGTGTCTAGTTTTCAGAGATGTCTGGGTTTTGTAGGTTTCCCTACATGGCCGCCAAGCCCGGGACCAAAAATCTAGATGACTCCCTCGCAAAAACAGGTCTTTTTGTGATCGATTATTTTCAAGTCTCCACAGTAACTATTGGGTCATTTACTGTCGTAGACACTAGGCCTACCCACACAAGTGTGGTACCATTTTTATCTGGAGACCTGGGGGAATGCTGGGCGGTAGGACATTTGTATCAGTCCAGTGATTCCACAACTTTCCCACACGCAAATGTGAGGAAAATGTGATTTTTAGCTAAAGTTGAAGTTTGCAGAGGATTCTGGGTAAGAAAACATTGGGGGATCCACATAAGCCACACATCCTTGGACTCCCCCAAGTGTCTAGTTTTCAGAAATGTCTGGGTTTGGTAGGTTTCCCTATAAGGCCGCCAAGCCCAGGACCAAAAACGCAGGTGAGGTGATACCTACGCAAAAACAGGTATTTTTGTGATTGATAATTTTCAAGTCTCCACAGTAAGTTTTGGCCCATTTTCTGTTGTTGCCACTAGGCCTAACCACACAAGTGAGGTACCATTTTTATCAGGAGACTTGAGGGAACACCGAGTTGTAGGAAATTTGTGCTGGTTCTAGGATTCCACAACTTTCCCACACACAAATGTGAAGAAAATGTGATTTGTTTAGTTAAATGTGAGGTTTGCAGGAGATTCTGGGTAAGAAAACGTTGTGGGATCGATGCAAGCTACACATCCATGGACTCCCACAGGAGTCTAGATTTCAGAAATGTCTGGGATTGGTAGGGTTCCCTACATGGCCACCAAGCCCAGGACCAAAAACGCAGGTGACTCCCTCGCAAGACCAGGATTTTTTTGTGATCGATAACTTTCAAGTCTCCACAGTACGTTTTTGGCTATTTCCTGTCGCAGGAACTAGGCCTAGCCACACAAGTGAGGTATTGTTTTTATCGGAAGACTTGGAAGAATGCTGGGTGGGTGGAAATTTGTACCTCCATGCAGATTCCAGAACATTCCATCACAGAAATGTGAGGAAAATGTGTATTTTTTACAAAGTTTGAGGTTTGCAAGGGATTCTGGGTAACAGAACCTGGTGAGAGCCACACAAGCCACCCCGTCCTGGACTTTCCCTGGTGATTAGTATTAAAAAATGTACAGGTTTCCCTAGGTGGCAGCTGAGCTAGGGCCCAAGATCCACAGCTAGGCACATTGCAAAAAAAGGGTCCCTATTCTGTGGAAAACTTTGATGTGTCCATGTTGCATTTTGACCCGTTTCCTCTCATGGGCACTAGGCCTACACACATTAGTGTAGTACTGTTTTATCAGTAGACTGACCTGGGGAAACGCTGGGTGGGTGTACGTTTGTGGCTCCATGTAGATTCCAGAACTTTCCATCACAGAAATTTTAGGAAAATGTGTTGTTTTTTACAATGTTTGAGTAAGGTTTGCAAGGGATTCTGGGTAACAGAACCTGATGAGAGCCTCACAATTCACGCCAGCCTGGATGCCCCTTGGTGTGTCTAGTTTTAAAAAATGTGCAGGTTAGCTAGGTTTCCCTAGGTGCTGGCTGAGCTAGGGCCCAAAACCACAGCTAGGCATTTTGCAAAAAAAGGGTCAATTTTCTGTAAGAAAATGTGCTGTGTCAATGTTGCGTTTTGACCCGTTTCCTGATGCGAGCACTAAGCCTACCCACACAATTGAGGTACCATTTTTTATCATGAGACTTGGGGGAATGCTGGGTGGGTGGAAGTTTATGGCTCCATGCAGATTCCAGAACTTTCCATCACAGAAATGTGAGGAAAATGTGTTTTCTTTTTAACAAAGTTTGAGGTTTGCAAGGGATTCTGGGTAACAGGACCTGGTAAGAGCCACACAAGTCACCCCCTACTGGGTAGCCCTTGGTGTCAAGTTTTCAAAAATGCACAGGTTTGCTAGGTTTCCTTAAGTGCCAGCTGTGCTAGGGCCCAAAATCCGCAGCTGGCCACATTGCTAAAAGAGGGTGTGTTTTTTGTGGAAAAATGTGATGTGTCCATGTTGCGTTTTGACCCGTTTCCTGTTGTGGGCACTAGGCCTACCCACACTAGTGAAGTACTATTTTTATTGGGAGACTGACCTGGGGAAATGCTGGTTGGAGGTTTGTGGCTCCTCACAGATTCCAGAACTTTCCATCACAGAAATGTGAGGAGAATGTGTTTGTTTAACAAAGTTTGAGGTTTGCAAGGAATTCTGGCAGTGGCATAACGAAAATTGAGGGGGCCCCCCTGCAAGGTAGGTGAAGGGGCATCCAGACTATCAGGAGCTCTGCGGCTGAAGTGCTGTGCTGAGGGAGCCCCCCGCACCGTGGGGGCTGTGGGTGCTTGTGTTACGCCCCTGGATTCTGGGTAACAGAACCTGGAGAGAGCCACACAAGTCACCCCATCCTGGATTCCTCTAGGTATCTAGTTTTAAAAAATGTTCAGGTTTGCTAGGTTTCAATAGGTGCCGGCTGAGCTAGACCCCAAAACTCACATCTCGGACATTGCAAAAAAAGGGTCAGTTTTCTGTGGAAAAATGTGATGTGTCCCTCTTGCATTTTGGGACTTTTCCTGTTGCGGGCCCTAGGCCACAAGTGAGGTACCACGTTTATCAGGAGACTTGGGGGAATGCTGGGTAGGTGGAACTGTGTGGGTCCCTGTAGATTCTTGAGCTTTCCATTACAGAAATCTGATGAAAATACATTTTTTGACAAAGTTAAAGGTTTGCAAGAGGTTCTGGGTTACAGAACTTGTTGAGAGACACACAAGTCACCCCATCCTGGATTTGCCTGGGTGTCTAGTTTTCACAAATGTACAGGTTTGCTAGGTTTCCTTAGGTGCCGGCTGAGATAGGGCCCAAAATCCACAACTAGGCACATTGCAAAAAAAGGGTCCGTGTTCTGTGGAAAAATGTGATGTGTCCACATTGCATTTTGGGCCGTTTCCTGTCGCGAGCACTAGTCCTACTCACATAAGTGAGGTACCATATTTATCAGGAGACTTGGGGGAATGCTGGGTGGGTGGAAGTCTTTGGCTCCCTGCAGATTCCAGAGCTTTCCATCACAGAAATCTGAGGAAAATATGTTTTTGACAAAGTTTGAGGTTTGCAAGGGAGTCTGAGTAACAGAACCTGGTCAGAGCCACACAAGTCATCCATCTTGGATTTCCCTGGGTGTCTTGTTTTAAAAAATGTACAGGTTTGCTAGGTTTCCCTAGGTGCCGGCTGAGCTAGGGCTCAAAATCCACAGCTATGCACATTGCAAAAAAGGGTCAGTTTTAAGTGGAAAATGTGCAGCCGCGGCCCGTGCAGATAAGAGTGGTGGGGCCAGGTGGGGGGATTTCGACAGACGACAATGAGGGAAAATGTATTATTTATTTAATTTTCCCTCGTGGTCGTCTGTCGAATCCCCCCCACAACCTGGTTGCACCACTCTTACCTGCACAGGCCGCGGCTGAAAATGTGATGTGTCCATGTTGTGTTTTGACACATTTGCTGTCGCGGGCACTAGGCTTACCCACACAAGTGAGGTACCATTTTTATCAGGAGGTTTCAGTAAACACAGGATAGTAGAACAAGTGTTATTGCTGTTGTCTTTCTATGCATTTCTGCCTTCCAAATATAAGACAGTGTGTAAAAAAGAAGACATTTTGAAAAATACCCCCTAATTCACATGCTAGTATGGCTACCCACATATTCACAGATGTGCAAAGAATGACTGCTTCTAAACTCCATACTTTATTCCCATTTTGGAAATATATAGGTTTCCTTGATACCTATTTATTACTCTTGATATTTTACCAAATGAATTGCTGTATACCTGGCACACAATGAAAACCCATTGCAAGGTGCAGCTCAGTTGTTGTCTCTGGGTACCTGAGGTTGTTTGTAAACATATAAGCCCGATATATTCCCGCAACCGGAAGGGTCCCACAGACGTAACGGTATATTGCTTTAAAAAATCTAGCATAGTTGGAAGAAGTTACAGGTGAAAATGTAGGCACAAATGGCTATTTGTTTTCAACTCAATTTCAACATTGTTTTATTTCAACTGTTACTTTCTATAGGAAAACCTTTAAGGATCTCTGCAAATGACCCTTTTCTGAATTTAGAATTTTGTTCTATTTTCAGAACTGTATAGCTTTCCGAGATCTATTTCTTCCACTAACTGAAAGGAGGTTGAAAGCACAAAAAAAAGGAAAAATAGGCTATGTCCCAGTAAAATGCCAAAACTGGGTCTAAATTTTCTGACAAAAGGCTACGTGTTCCTGAAAGCTGGGAAGATGGTGATTTTAGCACCACAAATCTTTTGTTGATCCCATTTGCAAGGGAAAAAAGACAGACACTGTCTTCTGCAGTACTTTTTTCCCAAAACCCCAACATTTAGCTGTATTTTGCCTAATTTCTAGGTCCCCTCCAGGGGAATCCACAAACTCTGGCTAACTTTAGAATCCTCAGGATGTTGGAAGAAAAGGACACAAATTTAGCATGGATACCTTATGCGGACAAAAAGTAATGGGGGCCTAAGCATGAACTACCCCAAATAGCCAAAAAAGGGGTGGCACGGGGGGCCTGGAAGCAAAGGGGTTAATATGGAGACTTTGGTTCAGTGATAATAGTAATAATAACATTTTTGGGGGTTGTTTACGAAGGTTTCCGTGGTTTCTTGCGCAATGCAATGTAGCACTTCACTTGCGGGTTTTTATACAGTATGATAAATCAGCCATACGTTTCGTATTGTTTTGAGCCATGCAAACGCAGAATCTTAGTAAATATAACCCTTGGCATTTACATTGTGTGGATATTTCACGCTTTCATGGACCTTTCAATAATAGGAAGTTCTATTACTAAGCTCAAGAGTTTTCATTTTATGACAGTAGGAACGGATGAAAAGCGGAGTCACCCCTTTGAAAAGCAGGGTCTCCCCTTGAGTTTAGGATGTTGAAGTTATATATACCGATATTTCTCCTGCGCTATTGATCCAGTGTTAAAGTGTAAAGGGACAGGACACAGTCCTACATATATTTAGCTGATGGGGTGGCCGGAAGTACAGTCTGTTGTAAGGAGTGTTCAGCATATTAAGTTCCTCGTTAGAACACTTGAGATGGTTTCAAAATGTTATCATTTCTACCAAAAGAATTGGATGGGAGGCCTTGATAAAAGAGGCAGCTCACGGAAGTATGTCAAGTAAACTCCCTAAATATATCTCATGTTTCCTCTCATTACTTTGAGGAGAGTAAACCGCAACATAGGCCAGACAAATTGGTAGAAAGTGTGTGATGTGTTTTTAACCCACACTTTGATGGGACTGGTCCTTACAGTGTTGGTAAACCCTGACAAAACCAGACAAATGCCATCTCTACGACGATGATCACGCTATGGGGGCCGGCCTACATAGCATGTTTAGATACTTTTGTGCGAGTGCATAAAAAAACCTAAAAGAGCATTATAGTTGCTTTGTTGCGCCGCATAGCGAGACAGAGAGGGAATGTCCCATCAACCCAACTAGCACAGGTCTTGCGCTATAAACTGATGGGGTGGCTCATTTGGGGTAGTTCCCCTCCTACTGCCTGAGCTGGCAAGTAGCAACCGGTTGTGGCCTATATCTGTAATAATATGTTCTTGCCTCTTCAACTGTGATGCAACCTTTGGATTATTGTATGCATCATGTGGAATATCATGCCTGCAAGTCAACAGTGAACAATTAAAGAAGAGCTGGTGTTGTTGTCGTGTAGTTCCTATATATTCCTATAGAGAATCTGCACGTTCGGATAACATAAACTGTGGGTTTGGTAGCAGACTGGTTCTGAGCACCCCCACCGAGAATGTTAGCCTGTTTGCATTAGCTAGCTCACAGTGCCACTAGAATCTCCTCTTATCGGGGAGAGAATAGTGTCTGGCAACCTTAGAACATGACAATCCTGATCCCTCAGAATCGTGGAAACAATGTACTACCTTTCGCTCAGTCACTCGTGCTCAGTTATTCGGTCTCAGAGAGTTACACATAAGAAACAGTCTGGTGTGTTACAATAAGAATTTATTGTACAGTTGTTCTTCTAGTGTTAAATATATGTGCTGCAACAACCATTAGACAGTAGCAGAGATAGATGATCAGCAGTACAGTGAATATATAAGGATAGTACAGTTCTATAATTTTGAAATAGTTATGAACACATACATGCATATAAAATTCATGATAAAAGAAAGCGCGTACTCCTACGATGCCTATCTATATGTACCTAAGTGTACCTAGCATGTGAGTAGGTGTGAAACCAAGAGTCCCTCTATGTTTAGTCTTACCCCATTACCTGAAGCAAGAGAGTGTGGGACCCAGTCTTGGTCTCGAATTGGACACCCCGCGAGGGATGTGTCAGACCACTGTCAGCTGGAGAGTCTGCATGCAGGAGCCTCACCAACTCTGGTCAGTGTGTCGGCCTGGAAGTCTTGGTTCCCTCTAACACTAGCAAGAGGTGCTGTATTTATACAGAAAGTATCTAGGGTTCCTTTGCCCCTTGTTTCTTGTACTAGCCATTGTTGGATTTGAGGATGACGTATGGGATGAACCTTGTATGTAGATATTATGCAAGTGGATGTAGCCCCTGCCTGGTTTCTAAGAACCCTTATGAATAATCATTCATACTGTGTCAGTCTATTGATGAAGTCATAGAACTCTATTGTTCAGGGAAAACCCTCCTCCTGCGCCCAGGACTAGAACTAGGTAAAGGTTCAATCCTAAAAGGCTTGTTACAGTGTAGTGTAGGGGAGGTAATGTAGGTGAAGGGGTATGATATTACCCGGGCCTATATTAGGGTACCTATATGGAACATAACATTGTGGTAGCTTTGCTGTTACATGGTGGATTCATTAAATAGAACTGGAGATTCCTACTGCCTATGTGTTCTGTTAACACTGGCGACAAGTTAAAGCATCCACCGAAGAACTCAGGATGTAAGGTTTTTACAGACCCTGTGTCTGCACAGTCTATGGATGGACTGTGTTGGCAGCACGTCGGCACCTGCAGCGTTTCATGATTAAATACGGGGTTCATTTATTGGCAGTTGACTGTGCCCCCATACACTGTGATGCGCATTTGTTTAAATTTGGGTTACACAACTTTTCAACACGAGTGCTAACTAGTTGGTGCCATGGGAGCTCGAACATTTGCACAATAACATGGTGTGGGCTCCCAGCATTACTGTAGAATACTCACTGTAGCTTGGATGCACTGCGTGTGTTGGAGTGAGCTGAGTGTGCTGGAATAAGCCGAGACTAATGTGTGCCTTCTCCGTGCCAGGGAAGCTGCGGAGTGGAGTTGTGATCGGCACGTCTCCTGTGTACCTGGGAAGTCGTTGGGCATGTGAGTCGTGGTTCATTCATCGTCAGGAGAACGTGAGAAGGAAGGAGTTCACTGGTACGTAGGCAGCTGTGAAACACTGGAATGCTAACCGATATTGCAACATCTGCTGGACAGCTTTTGTACGGCACATTACATAAAGGAAAAAAAATAAATTTGTGTTTATGCACACATGTACACAAGAGCACTTGTACACCTACGGCCAAAGCAATTCGGGTTGTTTGATATTCTTGGTGTTATCTACGGTAGAACCTTCCACATTTTGGCTATTTCTATAAGTTTCTTCAGTGATTTACTGACGTGCTGCTGGATTGTTTTTTTTTCCTTTCCGAGTTGGGACATAATGAGACTGTGGGGTAAGCTTCTCTCACCCTTTATCTGAGCACAACCAGTCACAGTTGTAATTTTAGTTCCTTATGTTAACTTATTGTGGTAGTTTATTATTTCAGTCAATTATTTTAAATTGTTGTGTTAATTAATTATTTTAAGGATCTATGCTTTTGAGCAATGGCAGCAGGATGTATGCCTCCGCAATTTCTCTCAGAAGATGGTGATCCGATTCTACCGTGGAAGAAATGAAAAAAACTCTTTGACTCCTACTTAGGTGCCGATTCCGATCCGTTAAAAATATTCCCCGTACGAATGGTATCTGGATTTTTTTACGTACGAATCGTACAAGTCCCGTACAAACTGGCAAGTACGATTCGTATGTTAAAAAATCCATACGAATCGCATTGGGAAAATTCCCCGACACGTCCTCGGGTCGGAAAAAGTGTCCGACACGTCCCCGGACAGTTTTACGTACGAATTGGTAAACTGAAGTCCGAGCGCGCAAGTACGATCTGTCCCGTCCGTCCGAATGCACAACCGTATGGAAAAAACACCGTACAGAGCGAACTCCCATGGCAACCATGGAGACGTCCAAACATGTGCCCGCATACGTGCCGAACACCCCCCAAGTACGCGCCGTACCCCCAGCCCCCCATGTACGTGCCGTACCCTCACCCCACCCTCGTAGGCACGGAGCATACCCCCACCCCCGTAGGTACGGAGCGTACCCACACCCCCGTAGGTACAGAGCGTACCCACACACCAGTAGGTACGGAGCGTACCCTCACCCCCGTAGGTACGGTGAGGACCCCCAGCGCGTAGCGCTGGGGGTCTGCACCGTACTTACGGGGGTGGGGGTACGCTCCGTACCTACGAGGGTGGGGGTCCGCACCGTCCATACGGGGGTGGGGGTACACTCCGTACCTACGAGTGTGGGGGTACGCTCCGTACCTACGAGGGTGGGGGTACGCTCCGTCCATACGGGGGTGGGCGTACGCACCATCCATACGGGGGTGGGGATACGCTCTGTACCTACGGGGGTGGGGGTCCGCACCGTCCATACGGGGGGCTGGGGGTACGGTGCGTACATGGGGGGCTGTGGGTACGGTGCCGACGTGTAGGGATGGTGGTACGGTTCGTACCGGGCCCCCTTTTTCTCGTGCATCGCGCCGTACTTCGCTTTTCCGGCACTTTTTGGGTCTCGTAAAAATTTTGCCGTGCGAAGTGCTGTGGGTACGAATCGTACTTGCTGATCCGTAAAACGCTGCCTGACTCCGTGCGAATGTCGCGTACGCGTTGTCCCGGATCCGATTTGTGGGTTTCTTTTAGCCGGTCGGTGTTTTTTACGATTCGTACGGAAATGGTGTTTCTGTACGAATCGTACTTGCGGGTTTGTAAGGTGTTTTTCCCGGGTACGAGTCGGACGGAGAAAACGCTCCGTCCGACGGTTCGTACCCGGGTTTTACAGGATCGGAATCGGCACCTTAATTGTGATTGGAGAAGAGAAATTCTCAACAGCAAGGAAAAAAGTTTTATTGCACAAACTTGGGATTTAGGGCCATAATATCTATGAGAGTCTGGATGAGAACACCATAGGTATTGCTGAAGGGGACCCTGGAGACATTTTTGTCATGTCCATGTTGATGTTGGAGAAACACTTTGGTCCCAGAATTAACATAGTTATGGAGAGACAAAAATTATTTCACGAGGGTCCGTAACAAAACGGGTAAAGTGGGCAATTATATAGCTTCACTTAAGAGTTTAGCACGAACTTATGAATTTGGTGATTTAACCCCTTCGATGCGGCGCCGATTCCCGCTCAGCGCTGACCGTTTCTTGCGCGGGCGTGGTCATGACGGAACGGTTCCGTCATGAGCACAGCTCAACCGACGCTCATGACGGAACCGTTCCGTCATGAGCGCCGAAGGGGTTAACAGAGTCTTTGATCAGAGACCAATTTTTACACTGTACTAATAATCCCAGGGTACTGGAGAAGTTACTCATGAAAAATCCCACTTTAAGAGATGCAATAGGTATGGTGGAAGGTATGGAACACACGACGGGGTGGTTCAAGGAGATGTGGGATAAATGTGCCACTTCTTGTGAGAGGGTAGCCTACCTTAATTTAGGCACTGAGGAAGATGGCAAGTATTATGAAGTGGTGCACAAAGTAGGAGCTACTAGTCTCAAGGGTAGTAGTATTAGTGCCAAAAGCAAAGGACAAGTCTTTAAGAACACAAAGGATGACGTGAAAACAAATGAGCTGAAAAGAATGAAATGTTTTAGGTGTGGTAATCCCAATCACTTAGCCAACAACCAAAATTTCGATGCCAGGAATGTAACTTGAGGGCTTTTGGCAAAAGAGGACATTTGGCAAAAGTATGTAAGAATACCAAAATGCATTACATGGATGACCAGCCAGAGGTGCACCAACATGCCATACTATGTGTATCACAAGATCAAACCAGAGGAGTAAATCAGATGAATGATGATGTGGATGTTGGCCGAGTGATAATGCTAGAGCGGCAGATACTTGTAGATGGGAAGGAGATCAATGTGTTAGCAGACTCAGGCTCCCCGTTCACTCTCATTGGTGATAAATACTGGGAGCACATTTTTGGTGGTGAAAATATACAATTGCGTGCCCCAGATATTTCCTATGGTGATATGAAAATTGACATCATTGGTTACACCATAATGAGAATAAATTTCAAAGGTCATGAAATTGTAGGGAAAGTATTTGTGGCCAAGTGTGAAGACAACCTCTTGGGGTGGCGTTACCAAAAGAATTTGAGGATTACTCTAAATCTCAATGCAATGGACCAGGTCATGCTTATAGCCAATGTCAGTGAAGATGAAGATGTGGTGAAGGATTTTCACGAAGTATTTAGGGAAGGACCAGGTTCACTGCGGGGATTTGGACACAAGATTGTCCTCAAAATTGGTGCAAAACATGTATTTCATAAGGTTCGGAAGGTCCCAAACCTTATGATGGACCCCTTGAAAGAAGAGTTGGACAGGTTGAAAAAGTTGGATGTGGTGGAAGAAATAGAATTGTCTGAGTGGTTGACCCCTGTGGTTCTTGCACCCAAGGATAATGGGTCAGAGTTAAGAATGTGTATGGACCTCAGGGATCTTAATCAGTGTATTTGGGTAGACTGAAAACCCCTTCCTAATATAGCAGAGACGTTGTCTATGCTAAATGGGGCTCAGGTGTTCATTGTGATGGATCTTTCCACAGCTTACCACCAGTTGATGTTGCACAAAGACTCACGCCATCTTACATCTTTAGAAACATTTGTAGAAGCTTTCAGGTCTAAAAGAATGCCCTTTGGGTTGGCTTCAGCGGCCACATGTTTTCAGAGATTAATGAAGGGAGTCCTGAAAGAGGTCAGCAATGTTTTATTCTTCCAGGATGACCTTCTGGTTTACGGCAAGGACAGAGCAGCCCATGATGTCATTTTGAGACAGGTTTTAGGAAAATTAAGGGACAGTTGACTCACATTAAAGCAGGAAAAGTGTAAATTCAGAGTAGGCACAGTATAATACCTTGGGGACATTATCTCAGATGAAGGCATCAGGCCGAAAGTGAACTTAATGAGGTCCATCACTAAAACCCCTGCTCCTGTGGACAAGGACGGTGTTCGGTCATTCCTTGGACTTGCTGAATACTACTTTACATTTGCTCAGAGGTGTGCTGGTGTAGTGTTGCCACTGAGGGCCATGTTGAAGAAACGGGGTAGAGTTAAATAAATAATTGTACGTATGCTCAGTTTAGGACATTTTGATGTAACTAAGAAAACAATATTGACAACCAATGCCAGCCATAGAGGGTTAGGAGAAGCTTTAGCCCAAATTGTAGATGGAGAAGAAAAAGTTATAGCATTTGCCTGACGTTCTCTCAAGGGAGCTGAGGAGAGATATTCTGTCATCGAGGGTGAGCCACTTGCATGTGTTTGGGCTGTCCATCACTTTAAATTCTGTCTCTGGGGTCTTCCTTTCACCTTAAGGTCAGACCACACATCCTTGGTACAAGTTTTTACATGCAAAGGTTCAGAGAGGGCAACACCCAGGATCAAGAGATGGGTTGAAGGGTACTCAATTTTAATTTCAAGGTGGAGTATTTACCTGGCCTTTGCAATGCTGCGGCAGACTGTCTCTCCAGGCTGCCACTGGAGGATAAGGTACTCTCGGAGACTGACATCCCAGTGATGTGGGTAATTGAGTCAGCTTTGAGTGAAATGGAATGGAGTGAAGAGTGTGAGAAAGATGCAACTTGGGTGCAGGTGAAAAAACACCTGATCGCAGGCTTCTGTCAGAGGAGGTCAAAAAGTTCTGTGGAGTGAAGAAGAAAGTAAAGCATATTGTATGTTAAGCTGTTCAGGGAAGACCGTCTGCTCCCACCGGAAGGTTTAAGAAACAAGATAATGACCTTGGCACATGAAGGGCATCTGGCTCGGAATCTCATCACAGCAACTTTAAGGGAGCGTTATTGGTGGCCAGGTCTTGACAGACAGATGGAACACCAAGTAAGAGACAGTTGGTTATATGCAGAAAGTTACAAATCCAAAGTGGTGAGTGCTGCATGCCCCCAGTGGAGGTGCCAGATGGACCTTGGTACAAACTAGGTCTCTTAACTTGCTGGCTCCTGGGGAAAGGTATGTCTTTGTTTTGGTTGACTATATGTCCAAGTGGGTAACTGCTTGTTGTACGAACTCTATCACCACTACGAGTGTAATGGAATTAAAAAAAGACAGCTTTACCTGTGAAGGGATCCCGAGAATCATTGTTACTGGTAATGGGGTCCCGTTTGTGCCAGAAGAGATGATGGGTTTTCTTTAAGAATAGTTAATTGAGCATCAGCTCACTGCACTGTATTCCCCTCAAGGTCAATGACCTGATGGAAAAAATTAACAGCTTAGTGAGAGATTGTGCCGAAGTTGCTGTGGCAAACAGAGGATCTCTCACGAAACTTTTAAGAGAGAAATTATGGGTACACCGCACTACTCCTAACATACTGACAAAAATCTCTCCTTTCCACAGTTTGAAAGGATGCATGACAGGTTCCAAACTTAACCCCAAATAGTTAAAAGTGGGAGAGGGAAACAGGGAATCCTAACAAGGATAGAATGGTGGAGCATCAAAAAGGAAAAAAAAAGTGCTGTGATTTATTTATTTTTATTTATTTATTGCGATTTTATATAAAGCAAACTTTACTCAAAGGTATTAGAGCGCTTTACAAAAGGACCAGTTACATTACATAAGGACTTCGGAGTACATGAGTTACATAAAAGATACAAACAGAAAAACTCTAAATTCACAAAAGAATGGTAGTAAGTACATACGTCTACTACAGGTACTAATGGTTAGAGTTGCATATATACAAGTTGAAAATTCACTCAAGGAAAAGATACAAACAGAAAAACTCTAAATTCACATCAAAAGAATGGTAGTAAGCACAGACGTCTACTACAGATACTAGTGGTTAGAGTTATATATACCACGTATATACTCGCCGATACCCTCAGGTCCCTTAACACAGGTAATACGATGTTAGATGGGATAACCCACGCCACACTACAATCCGAGGCTTTGCTGCAGGGAGAGAATGTACTTACCCGTACCAGGACTCAAGGCCTAATAATTGCTACATTAAATACACTCTCCCTGCAAAAGCATCACTTAGAGGTATTCTCACTTCTGGCCGTGGGCGAGATTGACATCCTTGCTCTCTCAGAGACATGGCTGGGTACGTCATCGACACCGGACGTTCTAGCAGCCCTGCCTCCTGATTTTGATGCATTTTGGCACAATCGCCCTAAGGACATCAGAGGGGGGGGTGTGGCCATCTTGTTTAAAAAGAGTCTTAAAGTGACACAGATGATAGCAGAGAATTGTGATTGCGCAGAGCTGCTAGGGATAAAAATATCACTTAAATCCTCATGCATCCTGCTGTTGCTAGTATATCGCCCACCCCAGAGTTCACCTGATTTTAATGATATCTTCTTTGAACTTCTGACGCCGCATACAAGCCGACCATCATGACCTGGAAGCCCACCACCGTTGAACATATCACCGCCACCATGAAGAAAACCCACGCAGGAGCCCCAACAGACCCTTGCCCACCGCACATATTCCGCTCCCGAACTAGGACTGGCCATCAACGCCTCCTTCATGTCTGGCATCTTCCCAGATGACTGGAAGGGGGTGGAGGTTAAGCCCCTCCTCAAGAAGCCCACGGCCGACCCTACCGACCTGAAAAACTACCGGCCCCTCTCTCTCCTCCCCTTTGCGGCCAAAGTCACCAAGAGACTCCTGAATGCCCAGCTTACTACCTTCATCGAAGAAAACTCCATCCTAGATGCCTCCCAGTCTGTATTCCTCAGCAACCACAGCACCTAGACCACCCTCCGCGCTGCCAAGGACGACATCCGAATGCTACTCGACCAGGGACACACCGCGGCCCTCATCCTCCTGGAACTCTCCGCAGCCTTCGACACCATCTCCCATCGTACCCTCGCAGCCAGACTTCATGATGCGGGGATAAAAGGAGCCGCCCTCGATTGGATCCAATCCTTTCTCTCCAGCAGAACCCAGAGGATCAGACTCCCTCCCTTCCTCTTCGAACCCACCGACATCAACTGCGGAGTACCCCAAGGATCATCGCTCAGCCCCACGCTCTTCAACATCTACATGGCCCCCCTCGCCACCATCGTCAGACAGCAGGGACTTAGCATTGTATCCTACGCCGTCACCCAGCTCATCCTCTCACTCATGAAGAATCCCAAAGACACCAGACTCTGCTTCGAGGAAGGAATGAAGAACATGGCAGCCTGGATGAAGGGCAGCTGCCTGAAGATCACCTCAGAGAAGACCGAGGTCCTCATCCTCCGACCCAAATCCTCTGCCTGGGACAACGCATGGTGGCCTTCCGCCCTCGGAAATCCACCCTTCCTACAGACCATGCACGAAACCTCGGCATCATCCTCAACTCCTCCCTCTCAATGAACCGCCAGATCAACGCCGTCACCTCCACCAGTTTCAACTGCCTACGCATGCTCCGCAACTTCAGAAAGACCGTCACCCACGTGCTCATAACCAGCAGACTGGACTATGGCAACGCCCTATAAGCCGGTATCAACAGAACTCTACTACACAGACTCCAAACCCTTGATAACGCCGCTGCCAGACTCGTCCTAGGGACACCACGCCACAAACATATGACCCAACACCTACGAGACCTTTACTGGCTCCCCTTAGAGAAGAGGTTCACCTTCAAACTCCTCCCTCAACAACATCGGACCCAAATACCTCAATGAGAGAGTATCCTTTCACATACCCAAGAGGAACCTCCGCTCCGCCGACTTTGCCCTTGCTGATGTTCCCCGCATCCGCAGAAGCAGAACAGGAGGAAGAGATTTCTCCTACATCGCAGCCAAGACCTGGAACGAGCTCCCCGTGAACATCAGACGCTCCCCGACCCAGCACACATTCAGGAAGGAACTCAAGACCTGCCTCTTCGATTGATCCGGAGCTGCTCACCCCCTCCCCCCCCCCAGTGCCTTGAGACCCTCATGGGTGAGTAGCGTGCTTTATAAGCCCCTGATTAATTGATTGATTGATTGAAACCCATCTACCTGGATCTCTAGTACTAAAGGGTTATGGTCCAACAGAAACTAGGGGTAATGCACAATTCTGCCTTGCTGCATTAAAGCCTGTGACACAAAGAAATAATCTAGTCGGGCGTGAGATTGAGGTGGCGCTGAATAGTAAATAAACACATGTTCACTAGATCTTTTACTGTACCATATATCGGTCAACTCATAATCCTGGCATAGGCTCCTCAGTGATTGATACACTTTTGGTTTTCTTCCGGTACATGTCTGATTTCCCTCCATAGACCAGTTACCGGGTAGATTAATATTCATGTCAACACACAATATAATTTGCAGGGGCCAAAGTGCTAACTCATTCGAAAGCCAATTGAATATACCTCGGTCATCTGTTATACTGCCATATACTGCAAAATAAAGTAAAAGAAAAATCTGTAACGGGCCGGCATTCAGCAATAACCCATCTACTGCGCAAGACCGCCCGCATTTGTTTGACCTACACCCCAATATTGCGAGTTAAAATTGCTAACCCACTGGTATGAACACCTTGAGAGGTGCCCCGATCAATCTATTCCTAAAGGATTTTAACACATCCTTCCGTGCCCCTTCTATATGAGTTTCTAGCAGACAAATAATGTCAGCATGAAACAATTTGAGCTCTTGAGAAACTCTCTGCCTCTTCTATACATCATTCAAGCCACAAATATAAAGGGAAGCAAGCCGCAATTTCCCCTTTCCTGCCATTAGATAATCCTGATCACCCAACCCTACATACCAGCCCTAGATCCTGTACAACAACCTCTGATTCTCTCATCCTATAACACCTCATTCTCCACCTCAATAGCCCATCAACCTGTGAACCTCCCCTTCTGACCCACCCCAACCACGCTATCCCCACCCCCTCACCCCCACCAAAAAATGAGCAATCAGGCCAAGCCTTAAAGATGTGCACCTTGTCCCACAAAGCCACTGCCCAACTCTCACCTGCCAACAAGAAATCCTAGACAAAATTGGCTTTACCCTACTTTTTTTTATTTCCCCCCTTTCTTTCCCCTCCCCCCCCTCTCAATTGATACCACTAGGCTATTTCCTAAGAGTTCTCACCACAATGGTTTAAAGCAATGGAAAATATATTCTTCCGGTTTATTTGAGCATACTCCAGGCCTAGATGAGCCTTCAAACTCCTTTCCTTACCCAGGGAGCGAGGTGGGTGGGCTCTACCTAATTTGAAATGATATTACTGGGCTACCACTCTGATATACAGCCGAGTATTTTTGTGTGACAATGTGGATTGCATGGGAACTGGTTTGGTACCCTCGCCATTCGAGTTTATGATGGGGAAAGAGGTTTGGGGATGTCTTTGGTGACAACTGAATGACAGTTATTTAAAAAAAGTAATCTTTAAGACTCTATATAGCGTATTTAAAGTCTGGAGTGCAAAACGAAGAGTCTTAGGGATCTGCAGATTATCATTTTATACTCCCTCATTTATTAACCTTAACCTACCAGGGATTTTTAGAGATTCTCTTATGAAGAAGTGGACCCTTGGAGGGGGTTGATCAGATGGGTTGCTTTTTTTCTTCCTCTTGGCTTCGATCTTTTGATGAGATGAAAAATGAGTTTAACCTTGGACGGAGAGATTTTTTTAAGTTTCTTCAAGGGAGGGATTTTCTTTTGCGGAAAGGGGTGGGCCGGCTGGATTTAATAGAATAGAAGTTATTGAAAGAATGTCAATAGGAAGAGCAATCTCAATTGGGAAAATCTATGCCTGCCTTAATTCTGCTACGCCTGATGATATGAATAAATACTCTCTAAAATGGCAAGAGAAGGTGGTGATTTCTGACAACATATTTATCGAGGCGTTTGACCTTGAACAATCCATCTTAATGTCATCACGATTGCAGGCACAGTTTTATAAGACCTGTTTGCTTTTATATTACACACCGGATAAGATCGGTAAATGGGGGGTGGGCAAAGGTACATTCTGTCTTCGATGTGCCCTACATAAGGCTGATATTGTACATATATTCGCTACTTAGCTAGAAAATTTGGAAAAATAAATATCTGGATTTCTGTCTGAAGTGTTAAAAGTAGATGTTATTCTAGCACCAGAGTTAATTCTATTAGGAGTATCCGAGAGGAATCAGCTGGAAAACGGGCATGAATTGGTTTATATTGCTATGGCAATTTTAAGGCTTTGCTTTGCCTCAGCCTGGGTGGATTCCAGCCCGTCCGGTTTCCAACAATGGCTGGCAAGTTTTTAGCGGCTTACAACTTGGAAAAAGCTAAATATATGCGGAACGGGAGCCGTACATGACAAAACGGTTTGAGAATCTGGGCCCCTATATCTGAGTGGGTGAGAGACCATGGTAGGCTTGAGGGCCATTGACTTAGACAGGTTGCTAGCCATATGTGATGTATTTTGCACTTGACACTTTAGGAGGTGGGGGATGGGTTGGCCCCTGGTCTTCATAGATATGTAAAGTATTTGAAATGCATATTTATAATGTCATGAATTTGGTTATTGTGATTGTTTTTGTGTTTATGAATTTACCAGCTGTGAGGGGTAGGAAGGGGGGTCTGCGTGGAGTTTAATGAACATTTTTCATAAAGATTTTTTTTTTTTTTAAATGTTAAATGATTTTCAATCTTGCAGGATTTTGTAAGTACACTTCAGCACTCAATCTCTGGAAAGGACCAAACAAATGTTGCAGGCACCACCTGCTCTCAACTGTGGCATGCGCAAAATCTGGATTAACAAAGAAAGACAATTCCTCTTGTCTCTTTTGCGTTTGGGCAAGCCTCCTCATATATATGTTGCCTTAACTAAAAGATCGTAAAATATACAAGCATTGCTCGAGGCTTCTCCGCTTCATTCGATTGGTCTTTTTTCAGCATTAAGGGAAATCTGTGTGCGCACTAAACTTCCAAGTCCCAGTCCCATTTGTCAAATCTGAGAATGCGCCTTCCAGGAGTTTTACGATTAATAATGTGGTGTTACCCCCTTCCGCACCCTCCGGAATCCCCAAATATCATAAATTGTTCCTCCGTTACCTATTCTCCTAAACCTCTAGGGTCCACATGACATCCGACATAATGGCTTCTTAGGATACACTTTGCATTATCAATGAGCTAACCTCAGTCTCTGGGCTCTCAGTCCGGCCCTCTACCATAGTAAACCGATCTGCGATTTCTGAGCAGGTCTTGTTCAGTTTCCTCACCCCCACTGCAATTTCTTAGATGCAACTCTTGCCCGATGACTATCAGTCTGAGCTTCCTCCTGCAATTTTTTGATTGAGGAAAAAAATTGAAAGGCAGGGCTCCATAGAATCAGCTACCACTATGGTCTTCCCTGCCACCCTGTATCTTTTTCGGATTTCTCCCCGTCAGGATACGCAAGCTGAGTAGCGGAGTAGTCCCATTTTAATTGCTGAATATTCCCCCTCCTATTTCCTTTCCTTTTTAAGGATGAATTCTTTGTTGAGTTATCAGCAATGGGTCCTCCGAAAAGCGACTACAGCAGCTGCTTGTTGAATCCAAATCCACATCCTCGCTCGTTGATATGTCGTCCTGATTAGAAGATTCAGAACCATCTGTTAGCGGGAAAAATTTCTCACCCAAAGTCTCAGGGGACAGAGCCACTTCTAGTCTCTGGCCCTCTGGGTTACTCCCGGTGGCAGCTAAATCCACACCAGGAAAAGTGCTGTGCTAGCCATCTGACTGCTGCGAGAACCAGGCAGGTCAGTGCCCTATATGTAATGTTCCTGCAGCCGTATCTCCAGCCGTTTTTTGTTGATAGCGTCCTCCTTCGGGCACCTGTATCACGGCGCTGGATCATCGTTTCATAACTCAGTCAGGCTAGCCAAACTCTGACCTAGCAAAGCAGGGGAGGAGCAGTGAGCAGTGCAGTATGCTACTCAGGTGCAATCTTGACCCTAGAGAGAATGTGTATGTCACGTGACCTAAGTGGTCTGCCAACGGTGGATCCAAGTTCATGAGATCTTTCCATGTAGATGAAATCAGGAAGAACATGGTGTTGTTGGAAAATGGTGGCACGGTGCACCTCGTGTTCAGATGGGGTAATTCCATGTGTGATGGGAGCAAAAGTGATATCAACCCTAAACACAAAGGGGAGGTGGAGCGGGAATCACTATCAAGGGTGCCATCTGTGGGAACACGCACCAGGAGGAGACCACCTGTCTCACGGATTATGTGTAACCTTCTCGTGTTTCAAGGAAATGTGTTTACAAGCTGGTGTCTAAAATGCTGATATATTTACATCTTTGGATTTACAGTAGCTATGGTGCCTACGACATGCAGTGTTTTTTTTTTTTTACTTTTGCTCTGTATTTTCTTTCCAGGTTTTCTTGTGGTATCTACCACACTGTTATATTTTCTTTTCCAGGGTTTGATTTATCTTATTTTATTGTTGTGGGGGGGAGTTGGGGCCTATATCTGTAATAGTGTGTTCTTGCCTATTTAACTGTGATGCAACCTTTGGATTCATGTATACATTATGTGGAATCAAAAGACACACAATTAATGGACGGAATGCAGAACCAATCAAAACATTCACCCCCAGTAAAGAGATCTGGGTTAAATCCATCATTCTTTTGCTCACCATGCCACCCCAGTTTAGACTAGCCACTGCAAATCAGTCTTGGCCCTGTGCCTCATGGGAACAGTCTAGCCCAAACTACCAAGCAAGGTCCTTCCTGGACTGGAAACAAGCATCCTAGGACCGGTTTCAGGGTTTCATTATGTGGACAGGCATGCCTGCTAAGCAACAGTGAACAGTTAAAGAAAAGCTGGTGTTGTGGTAGCTGTGGTGTTACATGGTGGATGCATTAAAGAGTACTTAACATTCCTACTGCGTATGTGTTCTCTTAACATAACCATTATGATATATACCCCCAATTCAACACAGATATGTCGTTGGCATGTGCAAAGATCTGTTCCCACTCTGTACTTGCAAGTCTGCTGGGACCGACTGAATGTTCATCGGACTGAACCACCATATACAGGGCCGGCTCTACAGCGTTTCTTTGCCCCGGCTATTACCAGACCTTACAAAAAATGTCAAGATAACTGATGTGATTAATTATCTTCCTGGAGAGAGATCAGCGTTTTATATTGTTGAGGTTTTGACTTATCAGTCAGTGGTCAGTGATAACTTTATTTCGGTCATAAGACTATAAAAGTACACATAAGTACATCAGCAAATACAATAAGACAATAAATAAGCATAAAAGATTAAAAGAGGAGTTAAACTACAAGTTATCAGTGAAAGAGGAATAAGTACAAAAATTAATTTTAAAAAATTCGTCTCCTACGCCACATGCTGTATAGATAGCGAGATACTGCAAAGACAATAGGGGGGTGGGTGTCATAAGTTAAAGACCTACAAGCCTGCATAAAATAACGAAATCCCAAGTTCCTGCAGATGGGAATCAACCAACGTTTTCTGATTACATAGTAGGCAGGACAGAAGAACAACACATATGCAACAGTCTCCGTTTTATAATTACATGCAGGGCAAATTTCCTGGTTCTGCATCTGCCACTTAGATGAGAAGGACCTAACCGGTAGGGTACCATGTCTTAACTGAATGTATAGTTTTCGGGCAAGCGGAGGTTCAATTTGGTCCATAAATTCCTCAAGTTTTGGGTTTGGTTTAACTATGAGGAACTCTGAAGTCAACCTACCCACCGCTGTAGGACTCGAAAATGATTGAGAATTCTGTATACATATCAGGGAGAGGAGTTCTTTCTTTGATAGCCCAGAACAGTAGGTTTCCGGGGTTACCCACAGTTCCGGCAGTCCTAGACAAATACTAACTGCATTAATATGCTGGAGCCAAGGGACCTTTTTGTGTTTAAGGACAGGCCAAATCTCAGCAAATTCTGCTCTATATGAGGCCAGTTCAGGGACTGACCACAACCTCTTCTAATAGAAGATTGGTCTGGCACTTATGATCTCCTCTATTGGGACTAAACCAAGGTCAAATCTAAGGGGGATCAAAGGCGTGCTAGAAGGGAGCCCTACAAGAGTTCTTAAAAAGGACTGCTCAGCCTTTATGAGGGTCCCTGTCTGCTTATGTCCCCAAAGTTCAGCCCCATAAATTGCAGCCACTCTGGCCTGCCGACAGTAAATCTCCAAAGCAGGGGACACTGGTTTGTAAGTTGATTTTTAAAAAACTTTGTTTAGACCCCCCACCAACTGAGAGAGCTTGAGTGTCGACTTAGCAATCTGCGCATTCCAGTTAAAGTTCTCAGGTAAAGTAACGCCCAAAAAAACAAAGGTTTTAACCCTTTCAAGGGGAGTGCCAAATAGAACTGGATTTGGGCGCACCCGCTTCGGGGGGTTGAAAATCATACATTTTGTTTTCCCCAGATTGATTTCCAATCCCCGCAGCTCACAGAACTTCACAAAACCATCCAGTGTATTTTGAATGCCCGATGATGTTCTAGACAGCAACAAAGTGTCGTCTGCAAACATCAGAGCGGGCACTCGACCTGTAACCAATTTAGGGGCATCATTGTTTACCACACAATTCAGATGGTCCACAAGACCATTAATATAGAGGCTGAATAGTGTGGGAGCCAACACACACCCTTGGCGGACACCTTTTTGGACAGGAAATCGGTCAGTAAGACCACCATGCTTGCCACACCTTACCTGGGCGAAATTATTTTCTTGGAGCCTAGATAGGACGGCCAGTAAATAGGGCGGAAGACCCAAGTCTGCTAAGACCTGCCACAATTTAGCTCGTGGAACTAGATCAAAAGCTGCCCGCAGGTCCACAAACACAAGGTAGAGGCTGCCACCCTCCACCATAGCTGTTTTCCAGTACAAGACCTGCAGGCAAAAGATCTGATCAAGAGTGGAGGTACCAGCCCTAAAACCTGCCTGGAATGTAGACAGAATCCCATTCTCCTCAATCCACCCCAGGACCCTGTCCAGGAGAACCCTCCCCATTAGTTTTTGCGAAGTATCAATTAGGCTAATGGGCCTATAATTAGAGGGAGTTAATGGGCAGCCCTTTTTTAGAATGGGCACAATTTCTGCTCCCTAGCCAGGAGGGGGGCACATCATCCCCCTGCAAGATACGGTTAAATAGGACGACCAAATAGGGGGCCCATATCTTTGGTTGTGCCCTAAACAGGTCCCCAGGCAATTTATCAAGGCCAGGAGCCTTATTAGGGAGCATTTTTCCAATCGCTGTTTCTACCTCAACCAGGGTAAAAAGTTTGGATGGAGCACAACATACAAAAGGTGGCGGAGGTTCAGGAGTACTAACAGACAAACCATCATAATCAGGCGTGCCATATAGATCACCAAAGTGGCTTTCCCAGATTGAGGAGGCAATATTGGGGGCAGGAGCATGGAATTGCCCACTAACTCCAGTTGCTACGATGGACCAAAATGATTTGGCGTCATTGCGACTAAGCGCAAAACCCAACTCCTCCCACACTGCAGCCTCCCTTTCCTTCTTCGCATCGCTGATTGCCTTTTTATACAGGGAGCGATTTACCCTGATGGCTTCTCTGTCGTTGGTTTTTAAGACCAGTAACAGAGCCTTTTTGGCCATGCGACAAGTCGTGTTGAACCACCGAGCTGTTGCGGTCCGGAGCTGAATTACCCTCTTTACTGGATACAGGATATCTTTTAGAGCAACAACCAGTTGGCCATGAATATCAGTTGAGCTGCCCAAAGGGCCAACTCTCCCCATCTCTTCAATGAATGGTATGATGATCTCATACAGTTCCGCAAGTTTACTGTCGGACATTTGAAATTCTGGCCATTTGACCCTCCTTCTGCAGTTTGTAATTATCAATGGGTCAGTGACTTGGTTCTCATCCGGGGGAGTGTTTTTTAGTCCAAAGCTCCCCGGTTTAAGGGTCAAAGCTAGAGCATTATGGTCACTGTCAAACCTCTCAATAACCACAAACTCATAAAGCCTGTCCCAATGCCTTGCTTCAATAAAGATGTAGTCAATTATCGAGGTATGATTTAATCTATTGAACGTTACTTTCCCAGGTCTATCTGGCTTCACCCTTCCATTGCATGCTCGTAACGATGCAGCTAAGGAGAGCGACTGCAGTTGCAAGACAGGGGGGGTCCAGACCTTAACCAAAGGGGTCAGCGGGTCTGGAATATTCCATAGTAAATCCACTTCATCTGAGTCTCCTACATTTGGATCCCAAAGGGGCTCAAAATGGCAATTAAAGTCCCCACCCAAGATTAACACAGTGGAGGAGTCAAGTGACTGTATGAGGTTAGACAGTGCAGTAATAGCCTCAGATTCAAGGCCCCGCTTAATTGGCCTTGAGTAAACATTTATCAAAGTGATATTTGGGCCATTTATTAGGTCCAGCAGAACAAGTTGTACGTCGCGAGAATTAGTTGGAATTTCTAGTGCCTTCACTCCTAGATACGTGCCAACCCATTTGGACAGCCCGCCCGAGGGCCTGCCCCTACTGCTCATACTTGCCAGAATGTCGTATGTTGCAAAGCCCGGGACCACACTCTCTTTGAGCATCCAAGTTTCTTGCAACATACAAATGTCAAATGAGGCAATAAACGCACCCCACTCAGGAATGGGAAATTTATTCTTGAGACCCGCCACATTCCACGAGAGAATTTTAACGTGTTCAACATCAGTAGCATGCTTAGGTGTTAGGGAGTCCAAGGAACCATTGGAATCGCTCAAGGTGAAGGACCCAGCACCAGCCCCCTGCTCAGGTATGCAATTTGAGAGAGAACGAAATATAAGGGAAGGAGTAGATGGGGACTCGGCAGATGATTCTGATGTCAAGATCCCCTCTAGTGGCCTGAATCGTTCAATTGGGTCAGATTTACCAATATGCAGTGGTTTAAGATTATTGATTGGGTCAGATTGGACAGTAGCGAGGGGTAAGTTGGTCAATGGCCACATCTGTCAATCACAACTGTCGAGGCCAGAAAGGGCTTCAAATCTATTTAAGGCTTCAAACGGCGTGAATGGTACCAGGTGGTCCATCCTCCCGTTTCTACTCCCATAGCACCTGGGCGGTACAATGTCCCACCTTGGGACGTTATCAAAGGTCATTGGTTTGAAATTAGGTTCCAACATTGTGTGCCCATTAATATAAAATACACGTGGGTTAGTCTGTGGGAAGACAAGAGCCCCAGAGTGCCCAACTCTGGTCCCTTGGGTTCTGGGGTAAAAATAGGTGAGTTCAAAAGGGGCGATAGAATTACCAGGATTCCCTACGGACCAGTTTAGAATATGTCTAACAGCCTCGGGGTCTCTGAAATTAATAACAATTAAATCCCCCTTAATGTCCTTCACCCTACTTCCCAGCCTGGGGAATCGGCGAACATGAAGGATCTCGCCGTTAATGTTATAAGGGAGGGGATGATTTTGGCTCAGCCAATGTACAGTTTTAATTTTGAGCTGATAAAACCCTTCCCTCTTACCATCCGGAAGTATTGGGACTCCCGCTAGTACAACCACATAGGGGACAGCTTCTGGCGGTAGTTCAACTTGAGGCTCCTTACGTTTCGTGTCCTTAGCAGTGCTAGAGCTCCTACTCTTATCACCCATGTTTCCTGCGCCCTGTTTTTCCCCAACCCTCTGGGTTTCGCTAGCAACAAGCGAAGCCGATTGCCTTGCAGGTTTAGGGGGTATTAGCCTCTGTTGTTTAAAATCTGTGGTCGTGCTAACTTTGGTTGGGCCTTCACGCGCAGCAGGAAAAGAAGAAGGCATGGTGGCTACGGGAGAATGGGCCAGGACCGCTTGGTCCTTAACCAGCCCAGCTTTACTACTAATGGCCAGCTCTATATTCCCTAGCCTTTCCTCAACCCTCTTCAACCTCTTGATAATTGGTAACATGAATGACCTTATGAGATGTTCGATACTTTCCAAAGGGTAAATAAACTGTACTTCCTTTGGAGGACAATGCAAAGGAGTGCCTAATTCCGCTAATGTTGGTATTGTAGTTGAAGTAGCCTTTGGAGTTGATGCAATTACTATGGGGGCCTTTGAGATAGATACAGCTGGTTTAACAGCCTTAGTGTTTTTCCCAAAATCAGAATGGCTGATCCTGGGTCTACATGGGTCTCCGCCCTTCTTCCTCCTTTTATTTGGTGGTGGGCCAAGAGCTTTGGACAACAATGGTTTCCTATTCTTCTTTTTCGTGATCACCTCATTTGGCAGGGAAGGGTTAACTATCGCTTCTACTTCTAATAGGGAATCGCTAGGAGGAGGGATGGTGTTTGCGTGTAAACTATCAGACGAATTAGGTAAAGAAAATGGAGGGGATAACTCCCGCAAAAGTACGGGAACACTATCTATAGAGAGCAAGTCATCAATTACAATAGAGGGGCTTACATCAGGCAAAATGGCTTGTTGTGATAGATCTATAAGGGGCCTATTCTTCATACATTCGACTGACTGGCGGCGCTCGGCCCGGCGCTCAGCTAATGTGTCCTCCCTCCCTAGATCCATGGGAACCTTGCTAAAATAACGGTCTAATGTGCCTTTAGTAAAACCCCCAGCCTTAACAGATGTCAAATGTTCATGACTCAAGGCCATAATGGGTTAATGAAAGAATGTACAATAAATGTCCTTCACGTAGGCAAGAGAGTAGCCCCAGCCCAGCCTCTTCTGGCCTCTGAGGGCCACAGAGGGCCCGCCCTTTGCCCGGGCTTAGCCCGGCGTCCCGCTCGCGTCCCGCGAGACGGGAATAGGAGCTGATGAAATAAGGCGTATGACAGGCCGTGGGCGGGGCTAGCAGGGGGCGCCGGCAAGATCTCCTATGCCGTGCAGGGACTCCTGGTCAAGCGAGTCCCTGCAGCGTTACTTTCCTGTGATGACCTATCAGGCCCCAGGCACACACAGAGTCCGTGGACCGCCCCTCCACAAGACCCACAGCGCGAAGCGGCACCCGCAAAGCGGGTGCGGCAAGCAGTGGCGGCAGGTCAACAAGGAGGCTCCAACAACAGCAAGGGTCCACAGGTTAGGTGATTCCTCGGTCGGCGTTTCACGATTCCCGCAGGTGATGAGGATTCCGGGCAATTTCTGCAATTTTTCAGGCCGTGGGCGGGGCTAGCAGGGGGCACCGGCAAGATCTCCTATGCCGTGCAGGGACTCCTGGTCAAGCGAGTCCCTGCAGCGTTACTTCCCCGTGATGACCTATCAGGCCCCAGGCACACACAGAGTCCGTGGACCGCCCCTCCACAGGACCCACAGCGCGAAGCGGCAAGCAGTGGCGGCAGGTCAACAAGGAGGCTCCAACAACAGCAAGGGTCCACAGGTTAGGTGATTCCTCGGTCGGCGTTTCACGATTTGACTTATGTGAAGTTAGTGCAGAGGGTTAATATGCCTGCTGCAAAGAATGTGTACCAAATAAATTACAGAGTGCATTTAATGTAAACTTTTCAGCAGGTAACTGTTTTTAGAAAAGGCATCCTTTTGTTACTTGCAATTTAGAACTTAAAGTCCTAATATTCAACAGTGAGCTATTAACTTTTATCATAGAACTGAATATACACTGCAAAGTATACATTAGAACATTGATTAATGTTGCACAAAGGGTTCATTTGGCTAGAAATCGATTCTTATTATTAAAGAAAACTCCCAACTATGCTGTTTCTTTTTCGACTCTGAGTTTGTGCCTCTCCACACCAAGCACTCTTAAACTATACGGCCTACCAGTATGGATGACATGTGACTCCTACACTTTTAGTCCTTTGGCTTATGTAACATTTCCTATACACTGATTTACACACGTATGAATGATTGATTGTCTCTGTGTAACGTGTGTGTGATGCAAAGTGCTTGGACACCCTACACTAGTATGAGTGGCGCTATATAACTAATTCAATGCATCTGAGAGAGTATGGTTATGGAGACTTGATCACTGTTAAAGGGTGCTAATGAGAGAATCCGTGGTGGAGGTGGTCAATGGGGGCTGGGGGGAAACATTGTTCACAGGGTGCCACCAGCGCTAAAGCCGGTCCTGACCATATAAGTTCTTCTTCACCATTAGACATGCAGTAGGACTGGCCTGTCAGCAGTCACTGTGATGGTGACATGGTGTTTTGAAAAACTGCTGAGTTATGCTGGCTCCAGTTCTGCAGCCGTTGCTCCTGTATTGGCAAGAATGAGCCAGATTACTAAAGAGAAACTCGAGTCAAGCCACTCCCGAGATAGGAGCCGAGATGAGAAGGGAGCATCAGGTGTTCAGGTTTCCAAAACACCTGCACGGTGTGTGCAAGAAAGGTGCTTAGTCACCATGAGAGCTATGACGTGCAGATGGACGAGCGGAGCGCCTCTTCCTATTGGTGGGTAGCGCTGTCCGTCTCCTTCTCCTAACACCCCTCCGGATATAAATACAGGTGCCGTGCGTTTTCTCCTCAAATCCAGCTCTGAGAGTTGTGTTCTTGCTTCAACAGTGTTTGAACGGAACGTGGCTCCGAGTCCAGCGCTCTCCTGAAAACTTTATCCATCTCTCATCCATCTACAACTACCGCCGACAACCACACCATCAGCAACGCCATGGAGTCCCAGGTGCGCCAGAACTACAACCGCGAGTGCGAGGCGGCCATCAACCGCATGATCAACACCGAGCTCTACGCCTCCTACGTCTACCTGTCCATGGTGAGTGTCTGTCCGTCTCTACTCCCCGTAGGGGGTCTGTCAGTTTATCTGTCCTTAATATTACTGTACTGTGAACGCCCAGCTGTGCGCCTCCATTTCTACCTGTCCATAGTGAGTACAGGCGCCGTCTCTCCGTCTTAGTGAGTCAACATTCTGTCTGTCTTTACTGCTTGGTTAACACTGAGCTGTGGGCTTCCTTCCTACAGTCTATCTGTTCATGATGAGTACAGGATCTGTTTGTCTTAATTCTTCATAGGGAGCTCTGTCTGTACTTCATACAAGGTTAACACCGAGCTATACGCATCCTACGTCTCTACCTGACTATGGTGAGTGCAGGCTCCGTCTGTTTGTCTTTCCTCCCCGTAGTGAGTACAGACTGTCTGTCCTTACTGTTCATTATGAGTGCAAGTTCTGTCCTTCCTCTCCGTAGTGAGTACAAGTTCTGTCCTCCCAGTACTATCAGCACCTACCTATACGCCTTCTACATCTACCTGTCCATGCTGAGTACAGGCGCTGTCTGTCCTCCTCCACTGTCCATGCGGAGTACAGGCGCTGTCTGTCCTCCTCCACTGTCCATGCTCCACTGTCCATGCGGAGTACAGGCGCTGTCTGTCCTCCTCCACTGTCCATGCGGAGTACAGGCGCTGTCTGTCCTCCTCCACTGTCCATGCGGAGTACAGGCGCTGTCTGTCCTCCTCCACTCAACAGTGGGTGTTATCTGTTTCAGATTGCCAGAATGGCACCCTCCTTCAGCGGGCATCTCTACACACTGGGAGCCGTGTAGCGTTGGGGGTGTGGTCCTTTCACTACCCACTGCTTCTTTGTAAATGAAGTTGGTGGATGTGTGCACTGAAGTGATGGGTTGTCAGAGGCAGGGGTGCACTGGTTCTGTTGCGTGGTGCTTTGCGAAGAGTGCCTAATATAGATCAGCTCCTCGCAGAGGAACCTGGGAAACCTAAGTGCTCTGGCTGTGTAGGGGGAAGTGGGGTTTGCAACAATGACCAATGAATAAAAACTATGTGGTAGTAGTGAAAACTCCATTGGGGGTCAAGCTCGAGAGGCTCAGTGGGGTAATTACTGCAGCCCTGGGCAGGAACAGCTACTCCATTTTTACGGTTCAAATCCATAGTTCCACACCCCAACTGATTTATTTATTTGTCTGCAAGTCCTGTACTTCGTTCTTCATCCATGGAGAGACTAATGCATTTTTGTGCGGTGATGTGCACGCCTGACCTAAAATGGATTAGTCTAACGCCTGATGCGTGGTACTTGGGAGGACTGATGAGGATGCAGCCATGGAGGCGGCAGGTCCTTGCCTCTGTGTCTGCTGCGCCTCGGTCGAAGAGGGAAGGCCTCTGGTGTGCTTGTACTGCGGGAAGCAGGTCTCTGCTGCCCTGCCCCGCCTCCAGGATGGCTTGGGACCAGCAGTCCCGCCAGTGTCTGCTTGTGCCGCCCTCCGTGTGACGGCATCAGAAAGAAGTGGTATGACTACAACTTCAGAATATATTACAATTTGGGAAAACTGAAATCCATGGTTAAAACTGTGGGGGCAAATGAGTTGCCCGAAATATATGGTGAGGCGCCAAACAGAATTATTTTAAGCCCTCCCCAGAGTCTGAGAAGGAATACAGTAGTAGATCAGAGGGCAGATTAGGGTCGGAATGCAAAGCCATACATTTAAGACATCTTTAGGTTCAGTATACAATTTGGAGAATTAAATTATGGACATAGCAAGTGCTAAAGAATGTGTCATTGTATGGAGTTTCCGTGAAACTTAAAAAGGATAGCTACAGTTAATGAACTATAGCTATTGGTGTACTGCTGTTATCCTATGGTCGCCATAGGACTCCAGCTCACAATGATGCAACTTTTACACTCATGGTTTTCATTTTATGAATTGTTTTCGAGGGCACCAGTCCAGTGGGTTCCAATGGACTTAACCAAGCCCCAAAATGTACTAATGTGGTAGATAAAAGCCTAGGTGTAGAAGAGATTTATTCATGGCATGGAGTTCAATAGTAACCGTATACTATGCAATCACCCAAGTAAATAAACTTAGACAGACGCATATGAAGAAGAGAATGCAAGCTTACCATTGTGTTCCATGAAAGTGTCTCTGCTGTTAAGAACTGCTGACCACTGGGCACTCAAGTTGGATCCCCACCATAAATAGGAAGAGCGATAAGAGTTTAATGTGGTTAAACAAAATTATGAGATATTGACCCTTAGGAGTGAGACATGTTCCAGGTTTCAAGCACACTGCTTTGAGACTACCACCCTGTGACCATTCACTCAATCGATGCTGTGATTGGCTACTGACGTTCTACCTGATTTTCTGTCTCCAGTCCTACTTCTTTGACCGTGACGATGTGGCCCTGAGTCACGTGGCCAAGTACTTCAAGAAGCAGAGCCACGAGGAGCGCGAGCACGCCGAAAAGTTCATGAAGTACCAGAACAAGCGAGGGGGACGTGTGGTTCTGCAGGATATCAAGGTGAGTGTAAAAGGGACTGCATTGGTCTACAGAATTCAATGCTCATTCTCTCAACTTACTTCCAACTCTAAACCTACCTCTGTGCCTCAGCCTGTCCCTACACCTGTCTATCTGGTGTGGATCCACCATATTGAGGGACCACAATTTTGTTTATAAATATTGACAGTTAAGTATGTATCGCTTTTCTATAGCTAACCGCATATGTGTTTCTTGACGATCGAAATAGCTCCAATGTACCCAGATGTGGAGTTAAGAATAATAAATCTGTACTTACCTATGAGCACTTACCACCATAATATTTTGTTTTTTGATGTTTGGTCACAATATTGTGGCCACGTGATATTCAATACTTTATAGTTTTGACTACAACCCCTTTCCTTAAACCTAACCATTAATCTAATTCTAACTTTACCCTGACCCATGACCTAGTACAACTCTTTGCTGTACCTCAACAGAAAACTTTGTGCGGAACCTAAATCCTCATTAATCCTAAACTTATATCTGATCTTAACCGATATCTCAACAGTAAATTTAACTCTTTACCTTGATTACAACAAAAATAATCCTTTTACTTCAAAGGTAGATAGACTTCCTTCTATTGACTCTTCATTCTGCTGTGGTGCATTCTTTTTATTGCTTGTTTTTTGTTGACCTAATATAATTCCAATTGCACTTTGTACCTGCATAGAAGGAAATTGCCTGTACGTGGACCAAGAGAGACAGAGCGCTCTGCCCGGTCACAGGAGTGTCCTCTGTATGTTCCTTTTTGGGATCTTGTGCTAATCCTGTTTCCCTAACTGGTCCTCACTTGAGTCCCTACTCCTAACCTCCTCTATGTGCTCAATCGCAGCTTCTGGGCAACCAAGCTAAACTAACTCACTCTACAACTTCTACAGAAACCGGACCGTGACGAGTGGAGCAACACCCTTGAAGCCATGCAGGCGGCCCTGCAGCTGGAGAAGACCGTCAACCAGGCCCTGCTGGACCTGCACAAGCTGGCGACTGATAAAGTCGACCCCCACGTAAGTATCCATGCGCTTCCTTTGCATTAGTACCATGGTCTTGATTAGCGTATGAGCGAGGCAATGCACTTTTTAAAAAAATTTCCCAACTGAGCACTGCATTGTCATGGGGAGACCTGAAGAAGGCCTCCCTGGGGCCAGCTTCCTTCCCGCCTACACTTCTGACACAGTCACCCGCTAGACTCTGAAAGTAGGCACCATCCTAGAACCCACTTACCGCTTTTTACCGTTGGGTTATTTTTCCCAGGAAGACACCACACACAAGGCCTTCTATCAGGACCAGACTGGCCATAGCGGGCACCAGGCATTTCCCCGGTGGGCCAGAGGATTTGAGGGTGGTTTTCTGGATGTGGGGGCCGGTTTTGTCACTGGGGGCTGGTTTTTCAGCAGTGCTGCAATTTTGCCCCCTGCAACAAATGCGGGAACAGTGCTTTTTACTAGCACCCTCCAACCCCCCCCCCCCACCCCCACCCCCACCAGGCCCGGTTGAGCAGCAATCTGCCTGGGCTGGTTGCTGTTCCCAGTCTGGCCCTGCTTATAAGGTGAATGCCATTGCACCAATACCAGGGCTGGTGCACCTGTAAGGGAGCCACCTAATGTTGTACTCAAAGGTGAGAAAAATGCCCTTTCTCCTGTGTGTGGAGGAATGGCTGCAGTGCTAAATCCCCCACACAGTTGTTGACCCATAACAGCTAGGAGATGAGCAGTCTCTAGTTACCTCACTCAGATCTGACGAAATCCGAAAATGCCTTATGTAATACAGGCCATGAGGCCAATGACAGACCACTCGAGTTTCATTGAGTTGTTTGTTTCCAGCACCTGGTTGGCTCCATCTTTTTCAATGCCAGCCAATCCTAGCGACTCTTATGCAAGGTAGGCTTTAGCAGTGTCGCTTAACACTAAACTTCATTGGCTTACACCGGCCCTCCCCTAAAACTCCTTGTAGTGGTCTGTTCTCCACAGTACGGGTGGACTGCACTGTTTAAAGAAGCTTCTAGGCTAGTTCCTTATTTATCAGCTCACTGACTCGTCCCATACCCTTAATCATTTTTTAAATTTTTTTTATAAACCTTTATTGTGTATTTCAAGAAAAAGAAATATACAACTCAGCGTATCGCCTACAACCACCATCGGGCTGGCAATGCAACATTTCAGATATACACATACCGCTGCATCACAGGTGGGGGAGAGGGGTTACACAGCAAGCCGCCTATAACCCAGTCGGGCCGGCCGCGTTGGTGGAGTCGTTAAGCTAAACGGGTGGTGGCATTTTTATAGGTATTTTAGCTATACACACCAACGGTCAACCGGACCGTAACCAAACAATAAAAAAAACGTTCTGCTAAAAACACTGTTCTAAAAGGAGTATGGATAAGGTGAGAGGGCCTCCTAGCCCAGACAGTCAGAAGTGTCGCCGCATCCTCCCCCTCCCCCCCCCCCCCCCCCCCCATCTGGCAGTGTGTGGGATGTCAGCAATGCATGTTACAAGAAGACAGTGATCTCAATGGGTGGCTTCCGTGTCGTTATCAGTGGCATGCTCCAATAAGTAGGTTTGCAAGGGGTCCCATATGTTAGTGGGACGTGATGAGGGAGGCTGAAGATCTGCATAGGTGTTAAGTTGCTCTTGGCAATAAATAAGGTCCTGAATCCAGTCCTTAAACTTCGGAGCTCTGCCCAATTTACAAGCAATTCTTCTTTTAGCAAGGAGCAGAGCAAGAGAAGTGTATTTACGCATTTTGGCCGCAATAGGGGCGGTGTAGCCCAACAACGCAGTTAGGGGGTCTTTAGAAATGTGTATGCCAGTCATTAGGTCCAGTGCATCGAGCACTTCAGCCCAATAACGCTGTATGGGCGGGCAATCCCATGCCAAATGTTTAAAGTCCGCACCCTCCCTCCCACATCCATCACAATGATCGTTCTCTCGGATCTTCAACCAAAACAGTCTCGCTGGTGTATAATATAATCGATGAACATATTTGTAATGTATTATTCTGAACCTACAGCTGGGAGAGATCTCACCAGTCTGTTTGCAGCAGTACGTCCATTGATCCTCAGTGAGGGGGTGCCCCAGTTCCTCCTCCCATCTACCACGGGCCAAGGGGGGGGTCATAATACCCATTCACCTGCGCTGTAAGGTAAAGTAGCGAAAGTGCAGGGGCATCCTGTTGCAATACCACATGTAGGGGAAGCATGATCCGAGGTTCGTCAGGGAACATGGGTGTGACGGCCTTCACATCCTGACGGTTCCTGATATAATATCTGTCCAGTGGGGTGGGAGTGCTATCTTTGAAGAACTCTGCACTAATACTAAACCTCCCCTGTGTAGAGGTGTCCCCAGGTGTGAATAGAAAGTTTGCGAAGGTGTCGGCGGCAGCCGCCCTCTTGCATGACTGGGATATCCTGCCATCCCGAAAGGGGCAAAAGCGGGGAATATAGTAATGTGAAGCGAGTTGCTTTGGCGAGATCATGCCAGGCATTAACCGTGGACTGGACTGTAGTGGTTGCGAGGCTGCGTGGAGACCTGGAAATACTTAGACATGCCGTACTTGGCATAGGGGCCATGTAACCATCTTCTTTGGCCAAATGGGGTTCATCCAGTAGGCAGCATGATGCGCACAGCTGAAGTACAGCTATACATCTGGGACTCAAAAACCTCCTGCACAGAAGGGGCGCGTGAGGGCATCCCATTTTAACCTGGCCTGCTTCCCCTACCCCCCCCCCCCCCATATGTGACATATTAACTGAGTACTGATCGCTGAAAAGAAATGACGGCTGTGAGCATATGGGATATTTACAAAGAGATACAAAAGTTTGGGTAGGATACCCATTTTGATCAACGCTGCTCTGCCAGCCATTGACAAAGGCAGCGCTAGCCAACCAGTTATTTTATCAGTGATAGAATCTAAAGCACGCCCATAATTGTCCCGCATGAGTTCCTACCGAGTGCGAGAGATAATTATCCCCAAATATGTGATGGTAGTGTCACACCACTTGAGGGAGAAGTCTGACTGGAATTTAGCAGTGGAAGCAGTAAGGGGATACATTTGGGATTTACTCCAATTAATGTTTACCCCTGACAGCTGCCCAAACAAAATGAATAGCCGCAATATGGGATTCAGGCTTAGAGCCGTCTGGCGCAGGTATAAAGTGATGTCATCCGCGTATAGTGAAACAAGGATCTGTCTCTCTGGGTAAATGATCGCATACTCGCGATGATGCTGCCGTATTTTTGCGGCAAGGGGTTCAATAGCCAAGGCAAATAATAGGGGAGAAAGCAGACACCCTTGTCTGGTGCCCCTGGTCAGCGAAAAGGAGGACGATCGCATCCCATTGATCATCACTGTAGCACGCATCCCTGTGTATAACAGATTAATCCAGGCAAGAAATGAGGATGGAAAACCCATGCGCACCAACACATATGACAGGTAGTCCCACTCCAGCGAGTCAAATGCCTTTGTGGCATCTAGAAATGTCAGCCGCGTCTGCCTCAGGATCTACGTCATGAAGCAGAGCGAACAAAGTGCGTAGGTTATGGGCCGTGCTTCTAGTCGGGACAAACCCGGACTGGTCCGGGAGAACCAGTCTCGGCATAAGAGGGCTTATACGGATTGCAACTAGTTTGGCCAGGATTTTGGCATCGACATTAATAAGGGATAGGGGCCTGTACGAATCTAATTGCGTGGGCGATTTACCCGGTTTAGGTAAAGAGATAATCAGTGCCTCGCGCATTGATCTAGGCAAGATACCAGTTTCTCGGGCCTCCTCGAACACATGCCTCAGTATCGGGATAAGGATGTGCCGGAATAGTTTGTAAAACTCGGCCGGTAGGTTGTCCGGCCTTGGGGCTTTACCCAACTGTAATTGCATAATGGCAGAGATTATCTCCTCATCCTCATGGTGCGCTAAGAGGTATTCCCTCTGGCCATTGCCCAGCCATGCAATGGCAGTATCCTCAAAAAAGGGATCAAAATCTACCGGGGCACGGCGTTGCATGGAATACAAAGTTTTATAAAACCTTTTAAATACCCCAAGTATTTCTGAGGGATTCCTATGCGTTAGTCCGTCCTCGTCGGTAATTTCTGAAACGGTATTAGCGAAGCGGGGGGGTCGGATAGAGGATGCCAATGCCCGGCCTGGACGTTCTCCCTCCTCGTAACAGTGAGCTTTGTGGTATCTACCTCTATATTTGCATTCCTGCTCGGCTGTGTCTTGATAATCTGTGAGCAATGTACGCAGGTGTACTTGCAATGATGGAGAATGCGCGGTCTGAAGAGCCAATTCTGCATTCCTAATATCCGTTTCTAACTTTTGAAGCCTGTTACGAATGCCTTTCAATACTCCCCCACTCTTCGCAAGACAGAGACCGCGGACCGTAACCTTGAAAGCCTCCCAGTGAGTAGAGTAATGTGAGACCGAGCCGGTATTACGGGTGAAAAAATCCGATATTTCCTGTTCAAGCTCAGCCTTAAACACAGGGTCCAGAAGCTACTGTGGGTTAAGGCACCACAAAAGAAATGGAGACTCCGCTGGTGGTGGGATGAGGGTTAACAATACAGGAGAATGGTCTGAGTGTGTGCGGGGCAGATACGAGGTGCATGAAGCCCATATGTCCAATCCCCTATCCACAAGCCAGTAATCCATGCGTGACCAAGAGGCATGAGCCGAGGAGTAGCACGAGCCCTGGCGAGATGATGGGTTGCGGGTCCTCCATGGGTCTATAAGGGCATGTTCCCCCAACTATGTGTTTAAGGGCTAGTTGCGCGGCTGTATAGTGCTTATATTGAAGTCTTCCCCCCCCCCCCCCATATTAGATGTGTGGTGCCCACGTCCTGGTTTTTCCCCCACAAGACCCGAAATAACTCCGGGCTACCCGTATTCGGACCATGACACGAGACTATAGTGACAGACTGCCCGAATAGTCGCCCCCATAGGATATTATAACGGCCTTGCGAGTCAGCATGAGAGCCGATGGGAGGTGTTAGGTAGTGTATGCCTAACCAGGATGGTAGTGCCCCGAGCATATGAAGAGTAACACAAGAACCCACGATGACTCGCCCAGCGTTTGGCAAAAGAGGGAGATGGGTTGGGGAATAAGTGTGTTTCTTGCAACACAGCACAGTGCACATTGTGTCGATCAAGATATGCAAGTATGTGACGACACTTACGGGAGTTGTTTAAATCTCGCACATTCCAAGTTAAAAAATTATACTTTAGTGTTCCGGAACAGGACTCCATTGCTAATGTGCCACGATGGATTGTAATAAAGCATAGTGCGTAGGGCAATGTGAAACCTTCATCCAATATACGTCAAACACAGCGTAGTGGCAAATAATAACAATACAAACAGTCTTTGAGCCCTCCCACAACAGCAACCCCAACCTGCTGTGCCGTATACCTCCCATTTCCCACCCCAGCCCACAACCCCTAGTCCCAACTGCGGACGAGCAGACACTTTCCCAAACATTTCACTTCGATTCAGTGATAGGGTTCACCTGGTGGGCGGCAGCCAGAGGGCGACCAGGTGCTCCTCGCAGCGGCGAGGGTGTTCGGGTATATTATCATGGGTCCATCTTGACAGAGCGATTAGCGTGTTCCAGTCCATGATGTGGTTACAATAAACAGTATGTCTCTCAGGGCGGCAGGAAGCCGCTCCAAATCATTTCTTTCCTACATTAGAATTGGAATACCAATCCTACTCTTTCCTCCCTGGTCCTTCTGCCTTACTTTCACAGGGGCAGATTTACAATGAAAGTGACTCGGTGCATTCCGCAAGCCATTTGGCTGCGCCGCACTGAGTCACTTTCAAAGCACAGGGATGCAACATATTTACAACAATATGTTGCATCTCTGTGCTTCCCCATGAGCTGGCGCACAAACAGCAGCCATGTGCCGGCGCAGGCACTCTTGTACCATGGTGCAAGGATGCCTGCGTCATGGGGAGATTGTTTTTGTGCAGCAAGGGGCACCTTCCTGCACAAAAACAATCACTACAGGCATTTTCCTCTTTCAATGCGTGCTGTAGAATGCAGCACGCATTGAAAGAGGAAATAACGAGGAGAAATAAACATTTCTCCTCCTTGCGCCTCCCTATGCCTCCCCTGGGGAGGCGTAGCATTCACACGCATTTCCAGATTTACAATTCCTGGTAGATTTGGAAATGTGTCTCCTTCCATGGGTGTTGTGTGGGAACACCCACAGCAGCACCCATGGATTCCCCCCCCTTTCACGCAAACTGCTGCGTGTAAAGGGGCCATATTTACATGGACAGGAAAAGCCACTCAGGGTGGCTTTTCCTGTCCATGTAAATATGGAGCTGGAAGATACGTCACAAAAAGTGACGCACTGGTGGTGCAGGGGCTTGTAAATTTGCCCTACAATGTTTTCAACCTCTTACTGTTTCTTGAGTCATGTACCCTCGTTTGTCTCTTTTCACAGCTCTGTGACTTCCTGGAGTCTGAGTACCTGGAGGAACAGGTGAAGTCCATCAAGGAACTTGGAGATTACATCACCAACCTGAAGCGCCTGGGCGTACCCCAGAACGGCATGGGCGAGTACCTGTTCGACAAGCACACCCTGGGGGAAAGCAGCTAAGCCCCCCCAGGAGGGAACACCAGCCTGCTGCACCCATTCTCACCTAACCTGCATCCTTCCATTGGTTACACTGCTGCAACGTCATCAGAAGCAGTGTGTGGGGTGGGATTCTTCTATATCTATCTAGGCTACCTGCAGCAGCTGTGCTTGTCAACATGTCTCAAGAAATAAAGGTTTTCAGCATCCTACTCGTTGTGATGGCTTCATTCATGGATGGGGGAAGCAAAGCGCTATACAGTTCGCATATCTAAATACAGGCCGTGAGGATCCCTGTATGGGGTGTAGAGGGCATAAGTCCCACACATGGTCACAGAGGGTCCCATGCCTGGAAAAAACAGCGAGAGTCACGGGTGTCGGTACAGAAGGTGTGTATGTTTACAGCCTGTGGGGAAGAGGCAGGGAGGCTGAGCTTCCAAGGGTTGTGTGCAGAGCCCCGGACAGAGGCAGGCCTCCATGCTGAGGGTGAAAGGGTCCCAGCTCTGGGCACGGTGTGAAAGCATAGGGCTTTAATAAAGAGCATCTTAGGTCCAAGCTCGGCGGCACAGGGATGGAAATACACCTTCTGGAGAAGGAGGGCGTGACTCCGTTCATTTCCACGTCCTTGTGAACCCACAAAGAAGCATTCTATTTTTTAATTCCTCTAAACTAACTCCTTATTCTAATTATACGAAAATAGATGGCCCATGGTGCTCTAGACATCATCTTATATTCCGAATCATGCTGCGCAGGTGAGGTGAGAGAGAAGTAGCACATACGTGTCTTCGCACAAGCTGTAGACGGGTGACGGTTGTGTTCCCAGCCCAATGCTTTATTTATGTAAAAAAATAAACGTAAACCCCAAAGTTTAAATTGGGAATGAGCCTCCGCTGTTGAACACAGACTGTCCCCTTTGATTCCATTTGACCCTCTTTACTCCATGCCATACCTGTGCTTAATTTGTAAAAAAAATATATATATATAACACACACACATTGCTGCTGCCAATGACAGTACCAACACGGCTACTAGCCACCACACTCCAACAAGTGTGACAATTCGGACTATTTTCGGCCCTTAAAGCTATAAGAATGGCTTGGGTAATAACATTTGTATTAATATTTAACTGTTGCTGTGATCCTCTCTAAATTAGCCAGACCGCGCCACCTTGTGGCAGACTGTCACAAGCGCTGGTGTTGTGAATTAAGTGCTAGTGCCGAGCACTGGATACCACTGGCTCAAATTAAGCACTGCGCCAAACTCTTTCTGTCTATTCCACTATTCTCGCAGATTGTTTTCATCCAGGCTTACTCCTCATGCCACTGTTTTTTTTATCGTTCTCTTGAGTGGGGCCACACCATCTGCCCCAGGCTCCTGCCCCTCAGAGTGCACTCTGAATGAGAAGGCTGTTGGTGCGCTTAGTGACTGGTAGCAGAGTGTGGTGTAGAGATTCTCAATCAGTTGCACCCTTAAATGCTGAATGTAGGATAAGGTGCAAAGCTCCTGGGGAGCCTGAAACGCGCAGGCACTTTTTAGTGGGGTGACCATGCCGGTGACGCTTTGTCACAGTGGGGAGATGGCCAGTGGCGTCACTAGGGGGGTGCGGGGGGTGCGGACCGCACCGGGTGACACCATCGTATGGGGTGACACCAGGGCCGGCTTTAGACGCCGTGTTCGAAAGTTTATTATGCTTTTGAAGCACCTGCTGCAGCGTTTCTTTCCCCCATCAATTACCAGGCCTCACATAAATGTCAAGATAACTCGTGTGATTAATTATCTTCCTGGAGAGAGAGCAGCATTTTGTATAGATGAGGTTTTGACTTTTATGTGAAGTTAGCGCAGCGGGTTAATGTGCCTGCTGCAAAGAACGTGTACCAAGTAGATTACAGAGTGCGTATGATGTAAACAGATCTGCAGGTTACTGCTTTCCAAAGACATTCTTTTGTTACTTGCAATTTATAACTTAAAGTCCTAATATAGGATAGTGAGCTATTAACTTTCATCCTAGAACTGCATACACACCGCAAAATATACATTATTAGAGCATTGATTAATGTTGCAAAAAGGGTTAATTTGGCTAGAAATAGATTCTTATTTTTAAAGAGAACTCCCAACTAGGCTGTTTCTTTTTCGACTCGGAGTTTGTGCTTCTCCACACCAAGCACTCAAACTATACTGCCTACCAGTATGGATGACGTGACTCCTACACTTTTAGTCCTTTGGCTTATGTAACATTGCCTATACACTGATTTACACACGTATGATTGATTGTCTCTGTGTAATGTGTGTGTGATGCAAAGTGCTCTGACACCCTACACTGGTATGAGTGGTGCTGTATAACTAATTCAATGCATCTGAGAGGGTGTGGTTATGGAGACTTGGTCACTGTTAAAGGGTGCTAGTGAGAGAATCCGAGGTGGAGGTGGTCATTGGGGGGGCGCCAACAAACATTGTCGCACAGGGCGCCACCAGCCCTAAAGCCGGCCCTGGGTGACACCAATCTGGTTACGCTGTGTAAGTGTAACACAGCTCTGCAGCCTTGCCTCTGACTGCTTTATAATCAGGACTCAGAGGAACAAATACTGCAGTGCACGCCAGCGCCATGCACGCACCACCTACTAGCATAGTGGTGATGGTGCGATGCGCGGCAGTGGCGTACCCAGTTTGTGGGTCCCAGGGCCGTCAATCTTATAGCGCTACCAATGACGGCCCTGGGCCAGCCCCCGCGCTGTGCTCCTCTGACGCGCACCATCACCACGCGCTTAGACTGCGTGAAGACAGACAGTCTCGGCAGGGGAGGGCTGCTGGGCGATTTGCAGAAGCAGAACCCATACGGTAGGGGCCCAGCCACCACCACAGTGAAGTCTTAAAAGGTAAGATGTTTCGTGTAATCCAATCAGGCTGCTCGTAGTACCCGGAAGACCACACACACTGCAGTTACAGTTCATGTAACATTACAGTGATTCACCTGGAGTCAGCTTGGATGCCCCTGGGAAGAGATGCATGCATGAGGGCTGCTGTCTGACAAAGGCAATGTCACCCACTCACGAGTACCCCTGCATCCACCCACTCACAAGTACACCTGCATCACGTGCTGATAGGTACTGAGAAAGGTCAGGGCGGTTGCGCCACTGTGCCATGCACCTCTTGTTATTAAACTACCCACTGTAAAAACGTCATGAAACGTATGCCTTTTAAACGTAAACACCGCATACCTAAGGGGTTTATGGCGTGAGTAACCACATGCATATAAGGATTTTCCAGCAAATTTCAAGTCAGTTTATTTACTTTTGCTGGACCTATTAAAACGAGCGTTGACAAAGTCAGCAAGTCTGACTAGAACTTGCTAACGTATGTAAACAGAGGCATGCATAAACGAACACAGACAATGTATGTGGTCTCTCAGTGGAGCATGATTCTTTCTAGGTCACCCCAGACTGGACATTTTTTTATGCAGTTTTTTTATAGCGTGAAACTGTCCCAAGGGCATTAGTGCACTTAACAACAAAACCATACTACGTACACATTTTTTCATTTTTTAAGCAGCAAAAGATTAAGTGATTTGCCCACAAAAACTGCTAAGCCTAGACAAGGATTCAACCCCTGCTCCCTAGGTCAGCAGCTCAGTTCCACTAGGTATTCACCCCAACCCCATCATGTGGCAAGGCACTTGCACTGTAAACTGAGGAACAAAAAGAAAAGCAGCACCAGATGTTTAGGACAAAAAATCCATGGCACAGACAAAAATACAAACAAAGTGACAGGTTACACAGAGGCACCGCACAAATAGTCTGTCTGCATTTGTGTTTCCCTACCTGTGGTTGCATGCCTTAGCAGCAAAGCGTTTCCCAAACTGTGGCTCAGGACCCACTGGAGGGTCGAGCTTACTTTTGGTGGGTCTTGAAAGTTAGTCCGAGCAATATACAAAGATGCTTGTAAATTCTGTATTTATCTTGTCACATTTCCTATGCTTCAAAGATAGAGGACATGACCTGACATTTGACTTCTGACAAATTGCTTCTTATGTTTTTTTCAACGTGAAGGATTGGTATTTACAAACTTCTCTCACGTTGTGGTCAGAGAAAGTAAAGTGAATTATATGACAATATTGCCAAGCACAGGGAGTGCGAAAGGGAAGGCTATCATTTTTTGTAACCCACAACAAAATGTAGATACCTGTAAATTAAATGTACACATTCACCTGTGAGAAAACCAAGCACAAAGCCCATTTAGTTCTGAAGAGTTAGGGAAACACAGATTTAAATAGGGTTAAAACAAATCAGAACACGCAACTCATTGATGCACAAATGATGAATGGTCACAGAAACCCAAGCTCCACACATCATCATTTGTCACCAATAAAGTTTTATCAGTAAAACTGAATGTCTGTGCAAATTTAGTGGCCATTTCAATGGGCAAACTAAAATGACACCCAAAGAAAACAAACAATAGGAATGGGGTTTTGTGACCTCTCACTGAGTGCAGTGGGCACAGTGTGGTTTGGTGACATAAGGCCACAACAAGGAAGCATTTTCGGAGATGAGTCCGTGTGCATTGGGACGTTCAGCTTTAGAACATGACGGATGCCAAGCATATAATGCTGCATGTCTGCACGTGCCTCCACAATAAAGCAACATGTTATTGAGCAGACATTGCCTCTGGGAGTTTTTTGGTGCCCCAAGGTAAGACCTTCCTCCTGATGACCTAAACAACATGAAGAAAAAACATTCAGCAGAAGGCACAAAGTTTTTTATATGGCTCAATACATACATGTGGGCCCTCTTCCCACCCCTCGGTACTCACTGTGGTTCATGGGGTTATTCTCAGGTGATGCCACCAGGTGCAGGTAGGCGGTCCAAAACCCTTCTATGGCCTTTTTTAAATAGAGGACCTAAATTTACAAACGTTACTAAGGATTCTGTATGGTTCCGTTATTTGCCAACTGTGTCCACTAGTGGACTCGGAGCGGAGGAGGTCCATGCGGTAAGTCGTGATGGGGTGACACCATAAGTTACCCGCACCGGGTGACACCAACCCTAGTGACGCCACTGGAGATGGCGGCACTGCAGTGGCAGCAAACCATGTATTACGTGCACAAGTGAGCGTGACTAGGGAGTAGGGGCCGGCTGACAGTGGACGGGGCCTGCTCTGCTGCAGATGAACCTGTATGCACCATAACTCAGACGGCCAAGGCTGGAAACACCGGGCTTTGACGGTGACTCGCTGTTCTAGCAGCTGGCGAAGTGCAGAAAAAGTCTCACCTGAGAGAGGCGCCATTCAAACCGTTTTCAAGAAAGAAAAGGTCTAACTACGAGAAGACGTCATATTTGTCTTTGGGACAAGATCCTCTCCCTTGGCCTCCTTCCGTCAATGGATGGCTGTCCCACCCCTCTTAGGAATCCTCAAACCCAGGGTCTTGCTTGAGGGCCCCTGTGCTTCACCCACCCTGTGATGGTTGGGACAGAGGTTGTGTCTTGGGCAGACAGGCCATAAGCTGCAGGACGGTGGGCGTCCAGTTACCGTCTGCACTGGTGATGCCCGCTAGGAGAGAGGGGTAGACTTGGGGGTAGACTTTAGAGCTGGAGAGGAGACCCAAGGAGGCTGAGCACAAGCCAGTTTTTCCTCATGCCCCCGCCTCCCCCCGACCCCTCTTCGCACTGGCAGCAGGCGGAGAAGTGTCAGCACTGAGGGTCCCGCCTCTGCATGGATTTCTCACAAGCCAGAATCTGTCAAAGGGTTCCTCCTATTCAAGCCTGCCCTCCCAGAGTCTCTGTAGCCAATAGAGAGACGGCGACTTGCCTGATGCCACTCTCACCATATGATTGTGGGACCAATAGGAGCCTAGCGCTTGCCCCCTTCAAAAAGCATCAGTGAACCATTACCTGAAGGGCCTCAGCTGTCGCCCGTCCATGCTGAAGCCTGGGGTTTATTAGTGGGCTCAGTTCACTCTGGAGTCTACCTTGGTGATGGCTGTTGCGTGTGAAGTGCCCCGGGGAGTCAGGCGTTCCTGCTGGCTCTTCCGCCAGCTTGATTGTAGCCTATTCTGGGGAGGTGTAACTGTGCAGTGGCCTGCCCATGTGCCAGGGAGGTCAATCACTAGGTCCTTGCCCCGCAAGGAGCATACACCTTGATGCTCCAGCCCTCCCGAAACCGCTCATGAATGTAGGGCAGATGAAGCCCTCGCTGAGGCTTGTGGTGTCGGGCACCTGGTGGCGCTGTCTCCCGAGCCATCTCGGTGTCTGTCTATGACAGGAAAGTCTGTACGGCATGGTTCCACCCCCTGAAAGTAACATATCTAGGGTTAGATGTATCAAAGGGTGTTACCCATTCTGTGTCCATGCGAAAATGCTTTAGTACATGTGGGTCCTGGTGTGTCAACCACATCGCCAAAGAAAGCTAGCTGCATGTGAGTAGACGGCTCCATGCAAGCCGTGCAGAAAGCCAGGGCAGGGTCCGAGATAACAGCAGGATTCCTTTCTGTCCTACCCGTACAAAATAGGCCCATCAATAAGGGGACAATTACACCCTCGCTTCTGGACCCATCCTTTATGAACCCTCCTAGGATGAAACTGAACCATCGGTGCGGCTACTGTAAACTCTTGCCGCGCAGTGTAATAATGCATGTCATAGAACCAGCAGTCATGCAGAATCAAACCGGGGACCAACTTCTCATATCTACGTAGTCCTCCCTAAGGTGGGATCCACTGTCAGTAACCAATACATTTCTGTGGACCATATACAATGCTTCACCTCTAGGTATCAATGCTCATACCACAGATAGAGTGCACAGCCGTGGTCCGTGCCGCAGTGCACTTTTGCTGGGTGTGTTGGGCACGAACAGGGTCAGTGCGCTCTATCACAATGAATGCATTGTCCCCAACACAGCCGCAAACTCGCACCGGCACTGGGGGGCAGTGCATCCCTGAAATGCAGATCGACTGTTTGAAGACCCTGCTCTTCCTTTCACTGAGCAGGCAGCAACCAGGCCTGCCTTTCAAAAGGAGAAGGACAAAGAACTACCTACGGGTGAGTGCAGTGAGTGACTGCACCAGACTGCAGAGGGATACTGTGGAGGGGGTCAATTTGACCCTTTATCCCCCCTTTCAATTGATTGACTGTGTGCCTCCTCCATCTGGTGCACACAGTCCGTGCACGTCCTGATGGCCTCTTTGCTGCTGCGCCCATGTCTATAATACAACACAGGCGCAAAGACAACAGATTCCCTCATTGGCATTGGGCCACATCCACAAGTAAATGAGCGAGTGCCCCTTAAGATACCGTCAGCACTACTCTGGACTTGCGCCTTCTGTATTAACGACTATGCCGTACAAGCATCTGTGGCCGCGTCTGGAATACCAAAATACCCTGTGGGGGCACATGTTCATTGACCACCCTGGGGCACGTTTGATAAATGGCCCCAGATGTGTCCTAAGGTACCATGATCAGGGCTCTGGCCCTCTTATTGCCTCCACAGAGAGGGGGGTCTGCTACTAAAGAGAGCTGTTCTTTCAGCTCCAGAGCAGGAACTGCCCCTGCAGGATCACCCAGCACAATCTCCAATATACTTATTGGTCTAATACTACAGTGCTCCAGGGTGTCCTATGCTTTGTCTTCCATCTGGAATTACTGCTGCGTTGCCAGTGATACAGGCACATTTCTAGGGACATTGTGCGGCCTGCTATGATTCGGCTGCTGCTTGATGAGGCGTAGATTTGGTTTATGGTTCATCTTGGGTGTTCCTCCTGCCGTGTGTTGCCGGTCATTGACCTGCTGCTGTTGGTTTGGGAAACACCATCAGTTTTCCAATGTTCTGTAGATGGTTCCCAGGGAGCACTTTGCCCATCCAAGATCCAATCTCCTAACAGTGGAATTCTCTCTCACTGATGTTGGGATCTGGGTCCCTGAGATTCTCTTATGGTCCCTTTCTGCCCAATGCTTTGGAGCGAGCCCGGGTCTCTTGGTTAGAGGCCCTACTCCTTGACTCTTTTTGTGTTGAGTTTTATTCTGCGCAGCATTCTTGAGAGGCATGCTTGTGTGCCACCTCCAGGTCCTAACTTGAGTTATTTAAACAGCTCATCTCTGTCTGAGCGCCTACTGGTACCAGAGATATCAAAACAACTGTTCACTGGTAGGTTGGCATCTCAATCAAGCATTAAGTAGTACACAGTGGCATACATTTTAGTGCAGCTGTGCAGCTATTAGCACACACTGTGGTGATTACACGTGGACGGTGGCTAAACTTTGACTTCTGGTGGGGCTTCAGGTACCACAGTATACCCAGCAGAGTTTTATTGAAGTTTACAGCTATTTACTATCCCAGATTATTTTGGCTTTCATTACCTTTATCAAACTGAATGTTTCCTTGATCACCTTACTTTCGTCTGTACTGATCCAAATGCAGACTTGGTGGCCAACTGTAGCTGCCACTTTTGACACTTCGTGAGAACTTTTACCAAATCATGTTTGCAACGTAGAAGCTGTTTGATCCCGATAGAGGTAGGCTTGTGCCTACATGGTGAAGTGACCTGTGCTTCTGAGGATGGTCTCAATGCCTTTCGTGTCACAGGGAAGTGACAGCAAGCCCCTGCAGACCAGAACCACCTTTGGCCCAGTGTTCTAAAGATGTTACCATTCTGCAGAATTCTTTAACAGAGAATTTCTGATTATGCATTATACATAATTTGTGCACTGCTTCTCTACTTCTGGTGAGTCAAGTAGAAACTTCTGCATATGACATCAAAGGTTTTGTTATACCCTAGCTGCCCACTGTCAGTAACACTCTCTCTGTTTTGTTTGGTCACAAATGGTAGGTGTCTAATGGCAGATTTTGAGTTTCTCTGTGCAGCATTACTCATTACTCATTGGCTTACTCCAGTCTTAGATACTGATGTGCATCTCTTAGTAAGTACATCTGACGGATGTCAACAATTTCCCCAACTTCTAAGAATACAGATATTTTTGGGCTTCCACAACTGTGCTGTTCTGATGTTCTTACGCTGTAGGTGTGTACGTAACATTCGATATGAGGATGCTCGAAAGAACCTCAGTGTTGGTCTTCCCAGATGGCTATTGTGGTTGGAAATCGTATGTGGATATCACTGCTAACTTTCTACCCTCCAACCATGGGTTATTACAGGATTATTTCTGTTTGGATATTGAAAGTGGTGCTTTAGGCGTTGTTTCGTCATTCTAGCAAAGTTTAAGGCAAATAATTCCAGCTTGTACACAGGTAGAATTTTGTTCTCAAGGCACTCTTTATTTGGCATAGCAAAGAAGTCTTCCATCTATATTTTCACCTCCATACAACTCAGCCTTCAAGCCGTCATAGTTGACATTTATATAAAGGAAGTAGAGTGGACGGGGGTCTGCAAACCGCAGAACTAGTGGTGTTGACAACTTGAAGCTGGTGAATGCCAGAACTGCCAATATTGACCAATTCTCTGTTAGGGTGAAGGAGGCCTCTTTGCAGTCAACTGTCCACCTTTGTAGAAAAGTTGTGTGTATCTTGTTGGAGGGTTCCACAGGTGGAGTTTTTTTTAATTTGTTTTATTGGTTGATGGGTACCCATTTGTCAAGTCTGTGAGCAGCCTGTAGATCTTGTGCAATCCAGGCACAAATCAGTGGTAATAGCTGTAGACCCCCACATAGCTCTGTGGATCTTCCAGAGTGGTTGGGTGGGATCAGGATTAGAGGTACCCTCCTTAGCCGGGTCCACCTGTAGTCCATGCTCGGAAACAATGTGACTGACCTAATTCAAGTAGTCAAAAGCTTTCTATAACCTCTACTCATGTTTTTTCAGCATACACGTTTAAGATGGTGTAATTGAGGTTCAGCAACACTTCTAGTGAGTTTGAAGGAAGTTACCCGATTAGGGCCACCCGGGTCACTCGCGACCACCTCTCATCCTTCCACACAAATGAGTCGGTCAGACAGTAGAGAATACAAACCAAGTTATTTTATTAGTATTTGCTCGAGCGGAGTCCAGTCTGACCAGCCTCCTTAGACAGCTGCCGAGTGACTGACCCCCACCAACATAACATCAGATTTTATACATTTCCAATATCCAAGAAGACCCGCCCAAGCTGGAATTTTCCAGCCGGAGCAGGCTAACAGAGGAGGCGCAGGGGGATGAGCTACGCTCCTAAGATCGGGTACGTACTATCTCGACATCAAGGTTACTCTGCTTGTGTCTGCCACTGTAAGTATGAGAACAGGCCAATCTAACAACAGAGGTATGCAGTGGTACAATAATGCATTGCTTAGGACAGCGAAACTTAGCCTTGAAGAGATACACAAAATATTGGGGCTGTTTTCTGCAGAGGCTGATAATCATTCAAAATGGCGACTGAAATGCAAAATGGTGCCGCAAATGCTAACTTAAGCACAATGGTAATAGGAGGAGTCGACCGAAAATACTTTCCAGTCCGACAAGTTCCCGCTACCAACCCTTTGTCATGAGTCTCTAGTCTCTAAATTTTTGCCGATGCTCCAGATAAGAGTTTATGGCATTCGTCAGAACTCCTAGAAGTCAGTGGGTAGGTGATAGCTCTATTCCTCTGACCATCATTCCCCATAAGTAATTCCCAAGATACAGTATTGAAAACCAGAAGCTTTCATCCAGGCTGTCGAACATGTTGTCCACATGAGGTGCAGTGTACTGGCCAAAGCCTACCCTGATGTTTGAGATATGATTGTCGATCCACATTCTGATTTTCTTTCAGGTCACCATATTCCTCAAAGCACAACGAGCTGTGGGACTCCTGGATGGTATCTGCTGCCTTCATATCTTCCAGGTGCTTTTGCATGTCCTTCAGGGCTACTTGGGCCATTTGCCTAGATTGTTCTTGGTCTGATATTATAGTCAGCTGAGATACTAAGATTTAGGTTGTTTGGAAAGAATCTTGGTTCCTCCCAAGCATTGGCTATTGTCTGATAAAAATGTTCTGGTAAGTATGAGTGAAGTCAGTCAAGTTCCATAGTCCCATGTGGCGGTAACCTTGTGTGGTTTGCTACCAGCATTCCAAGCGTGGAATTAAGTCTTACGCAAAATGAACAAAAGTCTTTGCACCAGGATGCATCCTGGAAGTGTATCCTATCCCTTTAGTCTCCATCAGGAAGGTCTGCTTGTAGGTGTTTTCCATCCCATATGCTTCTCTAGTGACCGTCTTCCACATCCCAGCAGGAATGGTGATTGGCTGTCCTTTGGGCAGGACGACCACCCATTGTGCCAGATTCTTATTACTTTTTCTTCACCTTTTTTCTGCAGTAGGTCCACATGCTTGGAAGGCACATCTTTACAGATTCCTGAACTACTGTAAATCTTCTCAATGTCTAGCCAGTATTTTCAGCTCTTAGTTCACGCAAATGATCTCTAAGGGCAGTTGCATCGTCAACCATCACATATTCATGGAACAGGTAAGGAGTTCTCTCCCATACAGAAAAGGGGTAGCCCACCAGTGGTTCCACTTGCACTTTTGCTGGCGGTCAGGTGCAGGATGTCCTCTATTCGGGTGACATATAACAGTAGCATTTCTCTCTCTGCCAGTGCTGACAAGACTTGTAGTATAGGATTAATTATCTTTCAGTTGCTCCACTTACAGATGTATGAGTATGTCACTGGAAAAAAGATCTATTTTCAAAATGCTCAGTGCAATGAAGAAGCTTGTACCTGTTCCTCAGATAACCCAAGAACCACTGAGTAGATCATCCTAAAGGTTTCTCATACCCGAGATAGGCCTGGTCCCTGTAATGGCTGACATTTTGTAGCTTGTTGCTCCATCACCAGAGTTTGGCTAAAAATGAAATACTCTAATGATGACCACTATACAGGAGTTGTGCAAGGAGGATGTTGGAGTCTTAGTACATGGTGGAATGCCCGCTATGGAGCCCAGTTCCAGGTCTCACTTGGCTGCCAAGACACAACAGTTCACTGGTTCTCATCTGTTGGGGTGCTTGGGTTATTTGGCATGTGGTGAGTACATCTTGTCCCATTGCTTAATAACTCTAAATCCTCAGTGTGGCATGTTAGAGAACTTCAGACCTGTGCAGATGGCATGTCAGCATGGGATTCGCCTACCGCAAGAGGTACATCAGGTCTCCAAAATCCACCACCATTTCCTTTGGCCTTCCTACCAGTTCATATGTGGCTATCCTCCTCTCACATGAATTCACTTCTCTGGTGAGTCCCTCTGCACTTACCCATGCATCTTGTCTCTCCACTCTTAGGTGCCGCAGTAAACAGTGCATCCCACCCATCTCAGTGGGGAGTGCATTTTGTGTGTCGCAGGGGTTGGCACAATGTGAAATGGTGCGGTTGGATGACCTGGTTGATAACAGAAGCCAGCTGCCCTCCTTAACTGTGGCTGGCCAAATGGAGGCTGTGTAGCTGATGCTTCGTTTCTGGAGCTGAATGGGAGTGCAACATGTCTCCAGGGGAGTTCACTAACTAGGGCTCCCCACCCCCCAATCAGTGCCCTTTCTCCTGAAAATTAGAGGAAAGGATGAGAGGGCATCAGCTCATGGCAGGAGCCTGCAAAAGAAATGGTCACACATGGAACTAGCACCCAGTACACACAACAGCAATTATTATGACTACTATAGGAAAGAAAGGCAGTGTTGGTGACGTAAACACAGGAAAAGCTGCACACATAAGCTGTGTATATGTGAAAAGTTCATCAACACCTCATATGGGGTAGTAAGCACTCTTTAAATGCAATTACAATACAATTCAATATCTTTGCATCTGTGACCTGGGTATAGTTGGTGGTAAAGTGCAGATCCTAGGTGGTAAAGTTGGTGGCAGTGCACAGATCCTAAGAATGTTTCCAGTTCTCACCTCCCACAGCCTAGGTCAGACTAAAAGTCCTGATGGCACCTACGCTGACTGGTGGTCGAGGGTAATGCAGGTACCCACAACTGTTGCAGAAGTCTTGCTCACAAAACAGATTGGATACGGTATTGGGTGAAAAGTCAATGGAAACCTGCACCTCATCACACGTGAAAGAAGCTGGTTCTTGCCTCTCAGTGGGCTGACCCGCATGTGAGGTAGCATAACAGCCAGGGGTCGCCCCATTGCTTTTCAGCAGTGTAAAAAAGGGAAAATAAAATGATAATAACAAGATGTTGTTATCATATTATTTTCCCTGCTGAGGCACTTGTGTGGGGTGGGGCTGGGCTGCTACACAGGGCAGGGGGAGGAGTGGTGGGCACTCTATAAGTGCACATGGCGGTTTGGCCAGTCGTCTTGGACCGGCCAAACAGTCATGAGCACTTTGCACCTTCTCCACCATGCTGTATTACAGCCTGGGTGGAGAACATGAATAGGCTCATAGTCCCTGTCTGAGCGCCGAACCATGGCGCTCAGACCGACCGCGATGCTGCTGACAGCAGTGTTGTGATTGGCTTAGGGAAGCCTGTGTGTTTCCTGCTTCCATTCCGGCCGGAGTCGAGACGCGGCTCGTTGTCCCCGTCTGAGCACCGAACCACGGCTCTCAGACCAATCACGATGCTGCTGACAGCAGTGTTGTGATTGGTTTAGGGGACCAGGTGTATTTCCTACTTCTGTTCAGGCTGAACTTGAGTCGCAGGAGAGACGACAAGGAGAGACCCAGTGATGAGGTAAGATTTTAATTTTCCAACCCGCCCGCCACCCCAAATCCGTGCCAGGTGGCATTGATAACAGCTGCAAAAAGTAGGCAATGCAATAGAACTGCTCTTGAGCACACCGCCAAATACCCTTGGTTGATGGTAAGAAGAGAAATAGCAAAGAGCCAGATAAAGAGGGATGGGCCCTGCTGTGCAGTAGATAAAACAGTCTTCGGGCTCCAGAGATCATCATCTGCCTGGAAACTTGCGGGTATGTTTATATGTCTGATTGTAGTTGCAGCTGTACAGAAACAATCAATCACTCTCCTTCAACGAGTCAGAATGCTAAGGAACCAACCATGGCGAAATGTAAAAATATGCTTTGGGTATTTGGGGCACGATGTACAAAATCATTTAGCGGTTGCAAAGCCTGCAATTTGGTAAAATGCAGAGTTAGTGATTGCTAAACGACTTTCTAAAAATGTGCTACATCAATTTTGTTATTCTGCAAATGTTTATCGATTCACAAAATGGGTTTAGAAATGTGTACAGAATACATTGGTGTCTCTAGATATGATTTTGGGGAGTAGCACATAAGGGCCACATAAAGAACTGGTGGGGCCACCTACAACGGGCGATAATGAGGATTGTGCGCATGTGTATGATATACATTTCTGAAAGAAGCGAAGGCTAAAGTGAAGTTACACGTAGGTCTTCTAATAATAAAAAAACAGAAATTTACAAACAAACAAAAAACTGAGATTCACCAGTTATACGTAACTGACCAAAGTATAACTTGCAGCGTCATAGATTTCAGATGTCATCACTGATGTAATATGTGAGGTCATTACCGGTACATCATAGCGGTGCAAATTATACCTATGTTTAACTAACTTGTGAGTCTGTCTTGTTATGTCCTGTCAGTGCGGGTCTGCAGAGATCCCTACTAGCAGGGGAGAAGGCAGTTGTAGCAGGTCTCTGGAATCCCAGGAGCAGGGTCAGACTGGCCCTTTATCCTACCGGACATTTCCCTGGTGGACTGAACCCATTGGAGGGCAGTTCTGAAAGCCCAAGGCCACTGATGAAGCCTTTGTCACTTTTCGAAGGTCCCTGAGATTAATGTGAGAGGGGGCGGGCGTCAAAATAGAGACAGAAACAGAGAGAGTGATGGAGACAGGAGAGTAGAATAGAGAATGGATGTATTCAAAGAGAGAGACAGAGCAATGGGAAGAAGGGAGAAGGTCTTGTTTGAGCATTTCTGCCAGGGTTTCTTTTGCTTCAGTTTTTCGGCCCTGGTGAGGCGGAAGAGGCAGGTGATAGCCTCAAATCACTGTTCTGCCGCCATGCTTGGGTAGGTGGAGACCCGAGTAAGGTGGTGGAACAAAATATAAGCAAGTGGTTTCCGTTGTGATGTCACTACAGTGGGTAACCACTTTGGTCACTCACTGTTGTGATGTCACTGCAGTGAGTATCCAGGTTTAACTCCAGTTATTCACAACAGAGGCTTGCTAATGAAGCCATGTATAATAACAATAAAATCTGTGCCATAAAACTCATGTTCATATTTTGAACAATCAAAGCACGTCATAAATATAACTGTTTATGTTTGCTGCTACTTCTCCAAACGCACAAAAGGTCCTTGTGAGGGAAGTGCAACCCTTGACTTCCACTGCAATAGTAAACTAAGGAAGCCTTCTTACAAGTAAGGTTGTTTTTATGCATTTACTGTATTTATTTTAATTTCAAAAAGATTATTATCTCAAAAAAAGATTAGCTTTCGGTATCCTCAGATATCAGGCTAAAGTGCTCCTATTGAAGTGACGGAGCAGTGAACACGTGATATGGTGAATAAACAGTGAACTAGTGCTATATATAATATTATGTACATATGATTGACAGGGGGATAACGTGATGCCATTCATGACGTTCGTATTACGAGTGTCGCGATCCACAATCAAATTTAAAAACAGTCAACATTTATAAATTGTCGACGTTCCGACCCGTTATTTATTTATTTATTTATTTATTTATTTGTGGGTTTATATCGCGCTGGAATCAAACTCCCGAAGGAGTATCTCCGCGCCATTGGTCGACCATCTTACAGAAAAAGAGGACTAAGCAGTATGTCATATTAATTAGTTCTGAAATAGGTATGTTTTTAATTGTTTCCTAAAAGGGAGGTGATGATCGCAGAGTCTTAAGGATAATGGGAGGCTATTCCAAAGAATAGGCCCAGCAGCTGAAAGGGCTCTGGCTCCCTGTCTTGTTCTTTTTACTCTGGGTACACATAGTAGAGCCTGTGTACTGGATCTCAGAGGACGCAATGTTACATAAGGGGAGAATTTATGAGACAAATATGCAGGGCCCCTCCCATGCAAGCATTTGTGTATAACACAACAGATTTTAAACTTCACCCTTTGTCTGATGGATAGCCAGTGAAGCTTAGTTAACAGAGGTTTAGAGGGAGTGCGAAGGGGCTGATTTAGGACAAGGCGAGCAGCAGTATTCTGGACCACCTGGAGTCTAGAAATTACTCCCTCATTTGCCGCCAGCAGTAGCCCATTGCAATAGTCCAATCGACTCAGTACTAAAGCCTGCACCAAAGTCTTTCTAGCAGAGTCTGGCAGCAAAGGGAAGACTTTCTGTAGCAAACCAATAATGTGGAAACAGGAGCCCACCACTTGGTTGCCATGATGTCTTAAGGATAACTCCTGATCCAATCGGACCCCAAGATTTTTCACTACCTGTTTGGGCTCAGGGACTGGACCTAGATCTTGAGGCCACCAATCCGGTGACCACAGGAGTTTAGCCTCCCCGAATAGCATCACTTCCATCTTTGCAACATTACATTGCAGGAAGTTAGATGCCATCCAATGAGCCACTGCTTTCATACCCCGAGCAAAGGAGTTTCGAACCTCCACAGTGAGGCTTTTAAAAGGAAAGAGGAGTTGGGTGTCATCCGCATATGACACTGGGATAAAACCCTGGACCTCATGATGTCAGCTAGGGGGGCCACATAGATGTTAAAAAGAGTAGGGCTCAGACAAGAGCCCTGTGGCACCCCCTTAGAGATCCCTACCTCCTCTGACCGATATTCACCCAGAATAACCCTTTGGGTACGGCCTGTTAAGAAACTCCTCAGCCAGGCTAGAGCCTTGTCCTCCAGGCCGATGTTAGCTAGCCTGGTGGTCATGATGTTATGTGACACCGTGTCAAACGCCGCAGACAGATCCAGCAGAACCAGGACAACAGAATAGCCTTTGTCCTGGAACATGTGTAGATCGTCTGCGACTGACAACAAGGTGGACTCAGTGCTATGTCTTGGCCTAAAGCCCGACTGGGAAGAATCTAACCCACCTGTCCTTTCGATGTAATTTGACAAATGTCGATTTACAAATTTCTCAATTATTTTACCCAAAAAGGGGAGGAGCGAGATAGGTCTTAGATTAGACAGTTCCGTCCAGGGGATCGCAGAGTTTTTCCTCAGCGGTCTTACCAGGGCCCTTTTCCATTCTGGAGGAACATCCCCTGTGCTAAGGGAAAGATTAACTAAATTCAGCATTTCTGGTCCTAAAACATCTGCCAACATAGGCATAATACGTGCAGGAATGGAGTCTAAGGGACTACCACTCTTGATTTGAGTGATCAGTGAGATTACCTCCTCTAGGGAGATAGGGGGAAAGCTCTTAAGACAGTGAGTACCTTGCACTTGCTGTACAGCATTCTGGGAGGTGTTATTTTCTCCAGCAGCAGTTGTATTTGAAGCTATAATCCTATCATAGATTCCATCTATCTTCTTCATAAAGAAGAAAGAGATCTCATCACAGAGGTCCTGGGATGCAGCCTCCACAGTCTCGCAAGCTACTGGTTTAGTGAAAGTTTGTAGTATACTATACAATACTTTTGGGTCTTTCCCTGCCGCTATTAGTTGTGCTGCAATGTGATTTTTCCGTGCTGCCCTAATGGCCTTATGATATGTCTTTAGGGAAGTTCTATACTGTTCTTTATCATCCAAGGACTGAGATTGTCTCCATAGCTTTTCCAGTTTCCTGTTTTCTTTTTTTCAGACATCTTAGATCCTCCGAAAACCAAACTTCTTGTTTATTTGTCGGGCGAGCCTTGTATGTTTTCAGCGGGATGATAGTGTTAATTACTACTTTGACCGTCTCCTCAAACCTGTTAAGAGCAGTTACTACGTCATCTGTAGGATTCTCAAACCGAGAAGCATCATACTTCTCTTTAAAGGTTTCCGTAGTGAGTTTGTGCCAAGGTCTCCTTTTACTAGCTAGGACATTCTAAATTCGTGGCTTACACATAGAGGTAGTATAGAATTTTAAAATGGAATGATCAGTCCATTCTACCTGAATAGGTGCCAAGCATTTAATGAAGGGTGAGCTGGACAAAACTAAATCCAAAGTATGACCTGCCTCATGCGTGGGCCCATAATTAATCTTTTTTAGTCCCAAAGAGTCCAGATCCATTAGGAGCGTTCTTGCCTCCATACATTTCTCTGACTCACTATGGACATTAAAATCCCCCACCAAAAGGAAGTCCTGGTTTTCTATTACGTACGGTGCTAAGGCCTCTATAAGTGCGACAGAGAAATTCCCACTTGGGCCTGGTGGACGATACACCAATGCTCCCTTCCTTTGTTCCCTAGGTGTTGAATTGATTTTAAAGATTAATAGTTCCATCTGGGGTGTACATATTTCCTCGAGGATAATGATATTCAGTTCCTCCTTATGGACAATTGCCACCCCCCCCCCACCTGTTTTAATAGGGCGGTCCAGCCTAACTATTTTGTATCCCAACGGGATACCCATTGTGATGGCTTGAACTGAGTGAGGCTTAAGCCATGTTTCTGTTAAAAAACAGAGTTCAGGTTCTTCCGTCGAAATGAGATCCCACACTTGAGTAGCATGCTTCACTAATGAACGGATATTACACAGCAGATTTTTGCTCCCCAGAGGGTAACTGTCCGTTGTGTTGTTCCTCTTAAATCAAGCATTTGATCTTTTTCCTCCCCAGAAAGGTGGAATCGTGTGTGACATTTCTGACAAGTAAACGGTCCTTCAAGAGTAGCCCCCATAGTTTCATAGCATCTAATCGGGAGGTGGTTACGTAACTCTAACAGTACCTGTGAGGTATATGTTATCCGTTTACTGGGCGGGTTCTCCGGGGTGTACGTGCGTATTTCCATATCCCCCAACCCCTGGCCCATGTCTGTCGCGGACGGGCGCAGACGGGCTGGTCTTTGGCTCGTCTTAGGCGCAGGAGTAGGCGCCATACTGCGCGCCAACGCTGCGCGCTGGAGCCGACGAGGGGCTAAATAGCCCTGAGCTGAGGAAGGACTAGAGCGCTAACCGCTCGTCTTCCTGTGTGGCCTGTCTCTGCCCCGCCCTCCGCACACCGTGATTGGCTAACAGGCGTGCAGGCACGAATCAGGGCTCAGGAGGCCGTAAATGTAATGCAGCACCTAGCAACCTCAGTGTTTGCGGGTATGCAATTTACTTACAGTGTGTCACTAAATGAGAGCACCACATAAGGAGCAACAATTTTAAAATTAAACAAACAGTTCGCTATTTCATATTAAAAAGTAGTATCTCCAAGCTGCCTTCACTCTAGCAAATGAGCACAGCGTAGCCGCTTTAGTAACTATAGTAATGGTCGCCAAGCGGAGTCAGGAGAAGCTGCCACCGTCTCCTTACCGCAAAAGTCGGTGCCTCCTCGCCGCCTAAATAGCCCTGAGCTGAGGAAGGACTAGAGCGCTAACCGCTCGTCTTCCTGTGTGGCCTGTCTCTGCCCCGCCCTCCGCACACCGTGATTGGCTAACAGGCGTGCAGGAACGAATCAGGGCTCAGGAGGCCGTAAATGTAATGCAGCACCTAGCAACCTCAGTGTTTGCGGGTATGCAATTTACTTACAGTGTGTCACTAAATGAGAGCACCACATAAGGAGCAACAATTTTAAAATTAAACAAACAGTTCTCTATTTCATATTAAAAAGTAGTATCTCCAAGCTGCCTTCACTCTAGCAAATGAGCACAGCGTAGCCGCTTTAGTAACTATTGTAATGGTCGCCAAGCGGAGTCAGGAGAAGCTGCCACCGTCAATGAATCAGAAAAGGTTCATCATCAGGACAGAAGTTTGAAGGAGACACCTAAAGAAAAGAATGAATTATGTGTAAGTAACCTTGGTGTTGCGTTTCAAGTAAGATGTATTATGAAAAAAAGGGGGGGGGGTTTACATACCGGAGGAGTTGTGGCAATAGTCCTACAATTACAATCCACCTGAGAATCTAACTCAATGAGTACCTCATCCAGGCTTGTTCTGTAAGGTGACAAGCTGTTGGAAGATAAGCTGTACTGTTAGAATTTGTAGGAAAAAACAGAAAAGGTATCTATGTCTCTCTCTCCCTCTCTCCTGAACCTCACTTACTAAAAGGGTAAGAGTCTTTTTGAACAGGTCACGGGGTGGAAACAGGTTGAATACACATTGTGCTATACTGTTTTTTTTTGGGGGGGGGTTGGGTTTTTTTTTTGTCCTCATCTCACCAAAGACGTTGGCAGATTTTACAAGCCGACAATTTTAAACCTGGGTGCCCTTCATCTAACTGCTTTTGTCTAGGCCGACATAGCCTTCCCCACGTGTTTGGGGTCTGGTGTAATCATTGGACCCACTTAAGGCACCAAAATTTAACGAGTAATCAGCCGGAGGCGCCGTCCCCAGGTTAATAGTGGAAGCCAGATGTTGTCGTGCATCTCCCCCCTGCTATCTTGCTCTAGCTGTGCCATCCTCAGTGCAGCTTTTAACCAACTTTCTCTGTCCGGAGGGGTCGGATCTTTCCACCTAATGCAGATCTCCCTCCTGGCCAGGATAATAAGATATAACAATAAGCCCTTATGTATCTGCATGAGCGGCCCATTTACTTGATCATTTTTACCAAAGATCACAAGGTGGAGATCAACCTCTATGTCAATTTCAAAGATAGCTGTTAATGATTCCCCCACGTTTTTCCAAAAGAGCTTAACTCTGAACATTCGTAAAAGATATGAATGTCGTCCGCATTATCTAGCCTACACCTGGGGCAGGTTGGAGCAGGTACCGGGGCAAATTTGGCGATTTTGGCTGGAGTATAATATAGCCTATTAAGCACAAAAAAGTGGTTCTTCTTTAGGCAAGCGGGCTTGATGTATCTATAAAGTAACTTAAAGGAAGCTTCAAAAGATTCTTCAATACCTTGGGCAAGTGGGGTAGAGTTCCATACCAATGTTTGAAGAGGAACCTCGCGGTCCTCTACTTTCAGAAGCCTTGTGTACCACAAAGAAATTTCTTTCTTTTTAGGTTGCGGATCTTGTAGTATCTGTTCGAGTTCCCAGCTCCCTATAATTTCTCCCGCTTCGGCCTCGTACCACGATTTTAACTGAAGAAACTTAAACCTGGAAAAGGTGGGGCCGATCTTGGCTTGTAAAACCTCCCAGGGGAGGACCCCATCTAGATCCACCAGGTCCAACCACCTCAACAAACCAGCTATTTTTATCGGGGCCGCCAAGCTGTCGCACAGGCAAAGGGGGTCCCTGGGGAGTCCCAAATGGGGGCAAAGTCAGAGTAGTAACCTATGCCCCAAATACGTCTCAGTTTGTACCAGGTCATCAAAGCAGCCTTCAGAACCTTAAGACGTACACGCTTGAAAAATCTGGGTGCCCCAAATTTATATAAGAACCCTCCACATCCATTGCCTCCCTCTGTTAATGCCATTCTCCAAGTAACCTACCCCATGTGGTTTCCTCTGGGGTAGTCAACAACATCCTAATGCCCTTAAATTGAAAAGCCATTAAATACCAGGTAATGTCTGGAAGAGCCAACCCACCTTTTAAAAGTGTTCTTCTTAATTTTTTCCCCAACATCCTTGAGCTTTTTTTTCCCCATATAAAACTTCCAATTTTACCCTGGATCTTACTAATAATTTTCTGGGGGAAAGTTAAGGGAACTGCGTTAAAAAGGTAAGTCAACTTAGGCAAGACGGACATCTTCACCAGATTAACTCTCCTGTAGATCGTCAAGGGGAGGTTTTTCCATCTGGCGAAGAGGTAATCAATTTCTTTTTCAATTTTTGCCAGATTTATCAGGGGGATTTTATTCAGGTCCTTAACAATTTTAACCCCTAAAAACCTGCATTCTTTGCTAGTGGGACCGCCTCTGTAAACTGTGTTCCAACACATAGCTTCGGTTTTAGCCGAGTTAGCGAGATATCCTGAGATCGAGCCAAACTCCTTCAACGTGTTTTTAAGCCGTGGAATGGTAAAATCTGGGTCGTTAGTATAAATTATAACATCGTCGGCGTACAGTGCTATTTTGCACTGATAATTCTGGGAACTAAATGGAGTAATGGTGTTATCCAATCTGATTGTCTGTGCTAGGGGTTCAATGTATATATTAAATAAAAGAGGGGATAGGGGGCACCCCTGTCTTGTCCCTCCCTGGATGTCAAAACAGGGGGTCAGAGAACCATTCAATAATATCTTCGCCGAAGCCCCAGTATAACAATTCTTTAAAGTCTGCACAAAGATAGGGCCAATACCCATGGTCTCCATGACCCCCCCTAGAGATATCTCCAACACAAACGATCGAAGGCCTTGGCGGCATCCAAAGCCACTACCGCCAAGGGGTCTGACCTTGTCTCAGCCAGATCAATATTTCCTATCAATAATTGGGTTTGTTCCTGGATTATTCTCCCTGCCATAAAGTCTTTCTGATCATTGTTAATCAGGCTTGGTGGCAATTTTGCCAATCTCCCTGCCAGAATGCCCATAAAGATCTTATAATCGGCATTCAGCAGGGAGATCGGACGGTAGGAGTCAGCCATCAGGGAGTCTTTTCCTGGCTTCAATATTAAAACGATCGTGGCCTCCTTCCAGGAACTGGGGATTACCCCAGTGGAGCTATAAACTGAGTTAAATAAAGTGTGGAGTATAGGTAGAAGTTCGTTGAGTAACAGTTTATACACTTCATTGGGGAGGGCATCGAGGCCAGCTGCTTTTTTGTTTTTTAATCTCTTTATTTGGTCCCTTATCTCCTCAGTTGATATGGGGGCATCTATGGCATCTTTGGAGGAATCAGTGAGAACAAACAAAGACTTATCACTTAACCATGACGATATCAGGTCATGAGAGTGATCTATGTTCTCCCTATATAGATTCGAAAAGAGAGACAGAAGGCATTTCTGCATCTCTTCTGGCTTACTAGATTTGGTCCCACCACTATCTATAAGTTCGTTTATATTATTTTTTGCCGGTCTATCTTCGCTTTCCAGGCCAGTAAGGACCCAGCTCTTTCCCCGTATTCAAAGTCTTCAATGTTGCGAGCTTGCCACTGGGCCTTACATTTCAAATCCAGGAAGGTCCTAAGATCCTGCCCAGCCTCCTCCAATCTTTTCCCTATCAGAGTCAATTTTCCTATATCCTCCAGATTGATGAGGCTCCTTTCCGCTTCAAGTTCAGATATTTTATTCTCCGAGGTCTGCATTTCCAAGGCCTTAGTTCTGTTCTTGAAGCTTATTAAGCTATGTAATGAACCTCTCAGACTGGCCTTATAGGCATCCCACACAAGTTCTATTGAGGTGGAGCCTACATTGATGTTAAAAAATTCAAGAGAAAACTCTCTAATCGACTGAATAATTCCTGAGTCTGATAGCATTGTTCTATTCAGTGTTCATCTTGATTGTGGACTATTATTGTTTATAGAATATAAAAACAGAAGGGGGGCGTGATCAGATAAGTGAGACGGCAGTATCGATATACTAAGGACATTATCTAAGATCTCTCTGTTAATCAGAACATAATCTAGTCTGGGTTGGGGGAACATGGCGGCCGCAGCTTAACAGTCGCGGGCTCCGAATGGCGGCAGGAGACCAAGGCTCGGGAAAGCATCGTTAAGTCTAAATAACTTATTGCCTCTCCTGTGAGGATATTTTCTTCAAGTAAGACTGGTTGTGCGCAGTTTTTTCATCTCCCCGCGGCTGGAATGCGAAGGGGATTGCCTTGGCCGGCGCAGGACGTCCCGTCGGCGGTCGACGCTCTCACACTCCTGAGATTCTCAGGCGACAGGGACGGGGGCGGAGCTGCCGCGGTGAAGCCGCGCTGGAGGTGGGGGATCGCCGCGAGTGCCTGGAGACGCAGCGGGTTTTTCCCTCCGCTGCTGTGCTGTGCAAGGGGAAGAGCGTGCAACCTGGAGGTCTCCTGCTTGGTTTCTGAGCAGGTAGGGGAGCATTGTTGTGGCGGGTCTTCCTGGGGGAGGCTCAAGAGGTCACTCTGCTCACTCCGGATATTCCGCCTGAGGGAAGAACAGTGAGGGGGGCAGCTGGGGTCGTGGCAGCTGATGGTGGGTTTCCGTCTCCAAAAGTCTATGGGGGAGTAAAAGGAACATTGACTACAGCAGTGTAAGACAGTTTTGAAGAGGGTTTCCCCAATTGTATGGAGAGGGGTGCTATATTTCAGGAGGGTACGTCCCCCCCAAACTGAGTAGATATTCATTGCGTGCAAGAGCAGCTCACCTGGCATCCAACACAGTCATTACGCATTCAGTCCTACCCCTGCGATTTTCTCCACCAGTGACGGAAGTTAAAACCTCTGGCAAACAGGGGGGGAGCACTAGTAGGTCAGTGTCCTCAGTGGAACCTAAAATTCAAAAGGGCATGGCGAAACCCCGCGACAAAAAAGTAACTCTTATTAAATCAAAGATCACCCCGTCACTGAAAACCTTTTACCAGGTTATGTCTCTTTCTTCATCAAAATCAAAGTCCCCACCCTCATCCCATCCTGGGCCCAAAAGCATGCAGTATTACTCCTGCGCGCGTACTGACCCCAGTACCGCTTCTTGATCCCTCTCCCCCCTTCAAAGCTTTAAAAGTGAAGGCAGTGGGGGGAAACCCACCGAGAAAAGCGGAGTCCAAGAAAAAAACACGCCGCCAAATTCCGGCGAAATCTTTAAGCCTCTAGAACTTGTTAAAATAACTAATTCTGAACTGGAGGTACATTTGATAATTAGTCTTACTAACAGATTTTCGGTGTTGGGGCAGACGGAGCGAGATAGAGTCGTAAATCAGGTTCAGGATCAGGAACAAGATCAGGTCGAGGAGAGGGGAGAGGATGGGCGGAGCAAGAAACGGCACAGGAGGTCGGGTTGGAGCAGGAAGAGGAGCAGGCTATAGAACAAATGGAGGTTTCCAATAGCTCCAATGATCAGAGCAACAGTAACTTTACCCACCCCCCTCCTATCAAACCCCTGAACACCTCAGCACCAAATCCACACTCCCTTGCAGACCTCCTCTTGGCCATGAAAGATGAGATGACAAGTAGATTTACAGTCTCTGAGGCGAATCAAGCTGACCTGGCGAACAGGTTTCTAGTCTCGGAGGCGAACCAGGCGGCTATTCGGACATCAGGTGAGGCCCTTGCTCAGAGGTTAGAAGAGGTCACTGCAAGGACCGGGGTAATCGAAGAGGAAATTCCCAAGCTGAAAAATGCGATTGAGTCTACCACTTCACAGCTGGCGAAACTAGTCACGCAAAATAAAGAACTGAAAGACGATCTTGAAAGATTGGAGAATCCTTCGAGGAAAAATAATCTGACATTTTTTAATATTCCTGAAGCTTTGGAGGGAGAGGACATAAAGGGGTTTCTGATTACCTTACTGAAGGGCACAGTCCTTAAGAGCCATCCTAACATCGATCTTAATTATAAAATCCAGAGGGCCCATAGAGACCCCTTTAAAAGAAATCTGGGAAGGCAGAAACCCTGGAAAATATTGGTAAATTTTCTATCATACTCAGTTAAAGAGCAGATTCTGTCTGCTGCCCTAAAGGAAGGGGTTATCTTGTCCCCATTTCTAGATCTATCTCCCTTCTCTTTCTCCATCAGATCGGATATTTCGCACATAACGGCTGAAAGACAATGGGAACTGGGGAAAAGACTGGCAGAGCTAAATAGTTTAGGGGCAAAAGCCCAATTGAGGTTCCCCGCTACTCTGCGAGTGATGTGGAACAACCACATGCATATGATCCGCTCTACAGAAGAAACAGACTCCCTTATTGCAAAGATACAGCACGGAATGCAGGGGGGGAGTAAAGGAAGAATGAAGAGGTTCCTTGAGAACTTGGTTTCCTGTCTTTGTACTTAGTAGATGTAATGTAATTGTATTGTAGCCTGGGGGAGTAGCGCCCGAATAGGCGCAGCCTATTGGAAGGGAGGGTTCCTCAGGGTGTAGGGGGATTTAGGGATCACAGGGGTTTTCGAAGGGAGGGGTGTTGGAGGGGGGAGCACTGGGTGGGGTCCTAAGTGGGAGAAAAATAATTAAAATATTCCTCATCACACCTAGTAATAAGAGATATCCATTCAACTCCAGCAAAAAGTGTCTGGGCCGTGGAAGGGTAAAATGAAAGGGGGTCGTAATATTCAGTTTATTTCATGGAATTTAAATAGCCTGAGATGCCCGAGGAGACAGAGATTAATTTTTAAATATCTAGAGCTGTCACCAGCAGGGGTCTGCTTGTTGCAAGAAACCCATTTAAATCAAACAGTGTCACAGATTATCTTCTCTAAAATCCCTTGGATACAATGTTTCTGCCACTCTCCACAATCAATAAATAGCCGTGGGGTTGCAATTCTGGTAAAGAAAGGGTTCCCCTGCATGATCAAATCAGTTCAGACAGATCAAACAGGCAGATGGATCATCGCACAGCTGGATTTTGAGGGGGAAGAAATGACTTGTTCATCTTTTTATGGCCCCGATATAGATGACCCAACTTATTTGGCTAGACTGCAAGATAACCTGATCAGGATGAATCCTCCTCTGGTAATAGGAGGGGATTTTAACATTCGGCTTGATCCTGTAAGGGACAGATCCAATTTGAGTCACGTTAAAGGGAATCCGCATTCTCCCAGGGTCATGAAAAACCTATTACTAAACATAAATTTGGTAGATCTCTGGAGAGCTAAGATGGGGAGTGTTCGGGGCTTTACTTTTTACTGCAAAAAATATCATCATTCCTCCACATTGTGCTATACTGCTGATGCACTGAGTGAAAAGATAAGAAACAGGAACAAAACCAACAATGAATACCCCAGGGGAGTTTCCCTGTATCCTTAGGTGGTTCCAACACATGGACATCATCATGCTATTCTAGCTCGTTTACATGAATAAAACTGATTTAAAACATCAACGAGGATGGAAAAGAGAAATCGGGGGGTGGCCCAGACCCCCAATTTCTAAGTGTAGATGGCTGGTAAACTATAGCGGCTCCTTTAGTGGATGGCCACATGTTTGTAAAGAAAATTGTGTCCGCCGCATTTGAATTGCGGCAGAAAACCTTGGGCCCCTCCTACTGCATAATGAGACTACCAATGACATCTACTGTACATTAATCACCACTAACAGAAATAATCTATACGTTTTGTTAATTTAGACCTTTTGGGGGGAAAGGGAAACAACCAAAGAAATGTACCTGAGCGTCACAATTTCCGTATAAAAGCTAGCGGAATAAGAATATCCTTTTTATTATAATGCAACAGGATAATATTCTTTCACAGTTCCCATCAGTAATGGCCGTAAAACTGGAAAATCTAGGTATGCAAAATAGTATTAGAGTTACACAGAAAGTAGGTCATAGATTTATCGTGAGTGTAGGAAAGTCGGCAAACTCACCCAAAGTCAAGTAATGCAGTTCGAAGCATCGCTATTTTCTAAGATTAAATGAAAGAAAAATGAAGGCAAAACAACATGGCGAGGCGCAGTGCAGAGATCTCATCTCGCCCATCACTTTTAATTTACATAGTCCACATGGGTGCGGTGCCGGAATGAATCAGAGGCCAGCAAGTGAGGACGAGCCAGATGTAAATAGACCACCGGGCGCACGTAGCCTGCGAGGATGCTGTGACGGGAAAACACGCTAGGTGAAGGGACTCAGCTAATGTACAGATTTTACACTTCTTAAACACATGGGATAATCTCTTTTTCAATTTAACAATGGGGTCAAAAATAATAATAATAAAAAGCCTTTCATAAAGAACGCATATTGCTAAATGCAACCAAAAGAGAGGAAATACTATCACTTTATGAAACAATCTTCCAATGTTCCAAAAAGGGAGCCTTGTGTGTCCTGGCATGTATTGCGCAATGTGGAAAACTTAGACAACCAGCATGATGTATACTTATTTGCATTTTAAAATGGAGGAGGTGTACCATACAAGAGAATATGTCAATGAAAGAGTGTGTGCTGAATAGATGGATTAGACATATAGATAGAATAAAACTAAGGTCTGCTCGAGTGCATCATCTGGGTTTAGGGTACAGCATACACACCTTAATCTGATAGTCAGAAAATATATGTTAGTATATAATTATACATATAAAATACCAAAATCACCAAATTAAACATATAAAATGCCACTATTGAAGAAACATGTTGATGTCAAAACAGTGTGGCAGGATGAAGACAAGCAATCACATAATGGCTGATGAAATGTCTCATGGTATCCGCTGCTGATCATATTGTCCACATGAGGGCAGCCTGTGTCCAACCTGCCAGGGTATTCAGACAATGTGTCACATTTGTCCATCCAAAATAATTCCCTTCTGGAGAGAAGCCTGGCTTTGTCCCCTCCATGTGGTCCAAGTGAGACCTGCTCAATCACTCACCACTTCAGATCGACACTGTTGTGTTGAAGCCTTTGGTGATGTTCGGCAAGTGGTGCGTCTGCCGTGCCTCACTTTATCCTGCTCCTGTGTCGCAAGATTCCTCACTTCACTTCAAGTGTCATCTGTCCAATGTGAATTAGTTGGCATGGACACCAGATCGCATAGATGACATCCTGTGTGTTACAGTTACTAAAACTGGTTAGAGTAATGTCAGCATTATTATGGCTGAAGTTGTTGGTATTTTGACAAAACTTACATGCTACGCATTGGCCACATTTTAAGTGCCCCGCTATTGCCTGGAGACCTCACAGAGTGTTAAGGGTAGTTCTGGGTGGTTGGGGCAATGCAGCCCTGACATGGGCATCTTTTAGGTTCCTGATCTGTTTAAAAGAAAACAGGAGTAGATATCTGGTCGTGAGATGTTCTTCTACAAGGCCCGAGTGTCTCTTTATGATCTTTTTCACTTTGTTACTGACCGGGCTGAACGTGGTGACACGCACAATTCTACGAAGCGAGCTTTCTTTTGGCCGTGGTTCCAGAAAGTCTTCCCTATGATTGTACCACGCCCTCTTTCTGGCTTACTTCACCAGGCGTCTCGAGTAACCCCCCTCTCTATGAGTTTCTCTATGAGTGTGTCTAACTCCTTGAACTAGTCAAGTCATCTGGTAGAGTTTCTGCAGATGCGCAGGAATTGACTGAAGGGTAGATTTTCGCTTAGACTTCTATGATAACTGCTGCTGTAGTGTAATAGGGAACTCTTTTGGTAGATTTTCTGCATAGTGTTACATAGATTTTTTATTGCTTGATTCCTACTCTGAGATCCAAAAAGGATTGCAATTCTTTGTTCCATCGTGAATTGTATTTCTCTAGACCTGGTATTGAGCCATGCGTGAAATTGATGCAATTCAGCCAGTGTCTCCCACCAGATTAAAAAGACGTCATCAATGTACCTGTACCATTTCCTTATTTTATCAATAAAGGGATTGTCATTAGTGAAAAGTCTCTTCATCTCACAGTCAGTCATAAACAGGTTCGCTAGATCCGGAGCGATGCCCACGCCCATGGCTATTCCTTTTTCCTGAAAATAAAAGCAGTTGTCGATCTGGAAATAGTTCTTGATCTTGTTACCAGAAACCATCTGGGTACCTGCATGGGCTGATCTCGGGAGTCCAATAATAAATCAGATATTCCTCTTAGTGCTTCCGTCTGGGGGATGTTGGTATACAATGATTGTATATCCAGTGTGATCAACAGACCAGTGGATACATTGAATTCCATGTCCTCTATCACGGTGATAAAATGCATACTGTCTCTAATATAAGCATCAGTTAGAGTTACAAATAGTTTTGGAAACAAGTCCAAGAATTGACATAATGGTTCAAATATAGAACCACAGCCTGGTCAGTATCAATGTGAAAAAGATGATAAAGAGACACTGGGGCCTTGTAGAAGAACATCTCACGACCAAAGATCTACCCCTGCCTTCTTTTAAACGAGGCGGAAACTTAAAAGATGCCCTCGTCAGTGCTGCATTGCCCCAACCACCCAGAACTTCACCAAACAGTTTTCCTTTTTTATTTTCGAAAACAAAATCTTTAAACGGGATTTTCGTTTTCAAAATAAAAATGAAATCCTCCCCCCGCCATTGGAGTTATCTCCCATGGCAGGGGGCATTGAAGGGGTACTATTTGCTTTTTATGGTCCCTCAATGGGCAGTAAAAAAATGGATATGTGTCTACCCATCCTGATTGGGTGGGCGGGCATACAGCCATTTCTCCAACTGCGCTTATTCCGTCTGGCTGTCGGAGATGTGTGGCTATGGCGGTGACAGAGTTGTCACCACCGTAGCCAAAGCAAAGGTTCGCTCACATATAAATGTGGCAGGTGGACCATTATGTTGGAGCTATGTATGCACCATCACGGGTGCGGCAGAGCATACACACCGCCAACATATAAATTAGGCCCTTAGTCTTGAATATTATATTACATTTCTAATGCTTCACTGGCGAAAAGCAATCAGGCTGAACTTTTCAGTGGGTACAGTAAAGGAGAAACAGACGACTGTACGTTAAAAATTAGCAGTTTGTGATTTATTGATATCATCTTGAAGTCGGTGTGAACAGTTCTCATTAATTCTTTAAAACCTATGTCAGCGATACTGAGTCCTCATGTGTCGGCAAGCTTGAACCTGCTTAATAGAGGGAAATTGAGGAACATGAGCCAAGTCACACCCTTGAATGGAAATACAGGAGAGGGCTGGGGGCTGACAGATGATCACCTGTTCAAAACACAAACATCAGTACAGAGTGTAAGAAAAGTGCTCAGTCACCACGAGGTGCATGACGAGCAGATGGACGGGGGGCTCTTCCTATAGGTGGAATGAGCTGTGCGTCTCCTGCCTCTCGTAGTATAATTATATAAAATATATATGTATATATATATATATATATATATATATATATATATATATATATAATATATAAATATAAGGCCATCTTTGTTCCCTCCTCAGACCCAGCCCTGAGTTGTGTTCTTGCTTCAACAGTGTTTGAACGGAACATGGTTCCGAGTCCTCTCCTGAAAACCTAATCTACCCCTCATCCACCGACCGCCAACAACCACACAATCAGCAACGCCATGGAGTCCCAGGTGCGCCAGAACTACAACCGCGAGTGCGAGGCGGCCATCAACCGCATGATCAACACAGAGCTGTACGCCTCCTACATCTACCTGTCCATGGTGAGTGCAGGCGTAGTCTGTCCGTCTCTTATTATTATTATTATTATTATTTATTTTTGTAGAGCGCATAGTCACCCTGAGGTATCCCAGCGCTGACGAAAACCCTAACTCTCCAGTTTGGTGGACCAGGGGCAGACAAGAGGTGAGGAGGGGGGGAGGGGACACAGACTCAGTGTAGGGGAAGGCGTGAGTCATTGGGGAAAAAGATGAGTCTTTAGCTGCTTCCTGAAGCGAAGGTATTGTGGTTCGAGTCGCAAGTCGCGGGGGAGCGAGTTCCAAAGACGTGCGGTTTGAACTGAGAAGCGTCTTCCTCCGGCTCGGGCTTTCTTGAATCTGGGGGTAGTGATGAAATTTTCTGTGTCAGACCGGAGGGATCTTGTGGCTTTATAGGGAGTGATGAATTTACTAAGGATTGGGGGGCCTTGTTTTTGCAGAAGTTTGTGGGTTAGGCATAGAGCCTTGAAATTGACTCGCTCCCTTATGGGAAGCCAATGGAGGAGTTTTAGAGCAGGTTTAGCGGAAGTTCTGGCAGGGGTATTTGTGATAATCCGGGCTGCGGTATTCTGGATTCTCTGAAGCTTGTTGAGGGTCGCTTCAGGAGCGCCCAGATAAATCACATTGCTGTAGTCAAGCCTCGATAGTATAAGGCCTTGAATTAGCAATTTTTGTGAGTTGAAGGGTAAGAGGGGCAGGACTTTTCTCAGGGATTTTAAGAGGCCGAAACAGGTCCCGGCTACTTTCTTTGCCTGTACTGTGAATGAGAGGTCAGTGTCGATCCACACCCCCAGACTTTTAACCTCTTCTTTTGGGTCGGGGGGAGGGCCCAGGCAGGCAGGCCAGATGTTAGGGGAGAGTGAGAGGCCTTTCGGGCCGAGGAGCAGGACTTCGGTTTTTGTCCCGTTTAATTTTAGAGCTGACTTATTCATCCAGCAATGGACCTGCGTAAGGCAGTTGAATAGGTCTGCTGATTGTTGTCTGGGGTGAGACAAAGATACCACTAATTGTGTGTCGTCAGCATAGCTGACGACGCTCACTCCGAATGGGGTGATGACCTCCTCCAATGTGGACATATAGATATTAAATAATGTGGGGCTCAGGGAGGAGCCCTGAGGCACACCACATTGGAGGGGCATTTCGGAGGAGCAGGCGTTCTTCTCCCAGATCTGGTAGGTCCGTTGAGCTAGAAAGGATGAAAGCCAGGATAAGGCCGAGCCTTCCACACCAACTCTTTTAAGTCTTTTAATAAGGAGTTGGTGGTTGACGGTGTCGAATGCCGCACTTAGGTCGAGGAGGATCACTGCCACTGATCCTCCTCCGTCCAATAGTGTTCTGGCCTCTTCTACCGCTGCCAGGAGGGCGATGTCAGTGCCCTGTCCTGGTCGAAAGCCCGTCTAGGAACTTTTTAGTTTATTATTGACCTCGAGAAACTGCGAGAGTTTCCTGTTGACTAGTTTTTCAGCGATCTTACTGACTCCTGGGAGAAGGGAGATGGGCCTGTAATTCGCCAGATTTTCGGGGTCGAGGGATGGTTTCTTTAATAGGGCTTTTACGACCGCCGTCTTCCAGCTCGGGGGAACAACTCCCTGTTGGAGTGAGGCATTGATCAAATGGGTCAGAGGGGGAGTGATCGTGTGGGCTACCTCCTTAAGGATCCAGAGTGGGGCGGGGTCCCTGGGGGATCCGCTCTTCATGGATTTGAGCGTGCTTCCTACTTCTTCAGTGGTAACTTGGCCCCAGGAAGAGAGACAGATAGATGATGGAGGGTACGAGGGGGCAATTTCTTCACACGGATTCACAGAGGGAATTGAAGCAAGAATTGTTTGAATTTTGTCATGAAAGAAATTGGCCAATTGTTGGCATTTCTCCTGATCAGCTTTGGGGTCAGTGTGGTGTCTCGGTCCCGGTTCTGGGGTTTTCAACAGCTCTTTAAGGATGGCATAGGATTCCTTACTGGAGCATCCAGCTTTCTCTATTCTCCCCTGGAAGAAAATGCTTTTGGTTTTTCGGATAGCGGTTTTATAGGTAGATAGAGAGGTGGAATAGATGTCTTTGTTGATCTCCGATTTAAATCTTCTCCAGGAGCGTTCCGTTCTCTTGCACTCTTGACGCAGAGCTTTGAGCTCTGGGGTGTACCAGAGAGCAGAGGATAGTCTTTTAGGATGTTTAAGGATCGCAGTTTTTGGGAGAAGTGTGTCTAAGGAGGAGGTGATCCACTCATTAAACTGTCTGTCAGCTATGGCAGGGTCGGTTAAAGGCTCTGGGATGGAGTCTGTAAGGGCGGCGGCCCATTCATCAGGTGCGAGTTTGCGCCACTGTCGGTCGGTAACCTGGATTTTAGAGGTTAGGGAGTTCGTGGTGGAAATTTCCCATAAGATGGGGACCATAAAATGGTCGGTCCATGGAAGGGTTACGGGAGGTCTGGTGGTAATGGTTGCTATATTAGTGAGAATGGGATCCAACAAGTGTCCCTTCTCATGGGTAGGCTCGTTGTTGACCAATCGGATGTTTAGAGATGTTAGGTCTTGCCTAAAGGTCGGAAGCTAACCGATCCGTAGGGTCCATGAAGTGGAAGTTTAGGTCACCTAGCATAAGGAAGTTGGAGGTGGACGAAGCTAGCTGTGACACTGATTCGATGACAGCATTAATAAAATTACCAGGAGCACCTGGGGGGCGGTAGATCAGTAGCCCTGACAGGGAGTGAGCTGGGGAAGTTTGGATGGAGAATTGACAGCTCTCACAGTCCTCAATGTGAGCGTTGGAAGTTCTACAAGTGAATTGTTCCCTGAAGACTATAGCTACCCCCCCTCCCCTCCCTTTGGGTCTGTGTAAGGCTTGGCAAAGATACCCTGGGGGAAGGGCCATGACGATGTCCGAATCGGTGCTATCTGAAAGCCATGTTTCCGTTAAAAACAGGAGGTCGAGATCCTGATCTTGAATTAGCAGGTTGGTTTTGATCGCATGTTTAGAGAGGGAGCGACAGTTAAGGAGTCCCATCTTCAGTGCGGGTTTTGTCAAGTTCGAGGGAGTCGGATTGCAGCGCATACAATTGGAGAAGGTATAACCTTCAGTATGCGTGTGGTAACAGGCAAGAATTTTCTTAGGTTGTAGTGCGCGAAGTGCCTCTCCAGTGTATATCACACGGTCACGAGGGCTACCTGGTAGAGTAACTGGGCCTGGGTCCGGCTGGGCCCGGACGGGCCCAGACGGGCTTGCCTTTGGCGCGCCTTTGGCGCGCTGACGGCGCGCCCGCTGCGCCCGTCCGCTGCGCTCCCTGAACTGACACATTATTTATGGGCGGAGGGGGTGTGAGCAGGCGGTGGGTGTGGCCACCCGGAGGGGCCGTGTCCTGGTCTCCTCGCGGCCGGTAATGGCGGCGTTCAAGTGGGTCCTGTGTACCACAGCGATCAAATCAGCTGTTTACCAGTGACACAGGTGAGTGCAGGGGGAGAGGTGCACGGTGGGTTTAAAAAAACACAAATTCAGACAATTTTAAAAGATATACGATTTTGTTCTATGCGTTGCTCCCGGCTTCCGCCTCAGGAGTTTAGGGTAAAGTGCAGCTCTCGTAATCAGAGCGCACTTTTATCTGTTTTCGTGGGCGGTGGGCATGGCCACCCGGAGGGGGCGTGTCCTGGTCTCCTCGCGGCCGGTAATGTCGGCGTTCAAGTGGGTCCTGTGTACCACAGCGATCAAATCAGCTGTTTACCAGTGACACAGGTGAGTGCAGGTGGAGAGGTGCACGGTGGGTTTAAAAAAACACAAATTCAGACAATTTTAAAAGATATACGATTTTGTTCTATGCGTTGCTCCCGGCTTCCGCCTCAGGAGTTTAGGGTAGAGTTTAGGGACAGACCCCACTACGTTTACTCAACGTAGTGGGGTCTGTCTGTTTATCTGTCCTTATTGTACTCAGTGGCGGCACCTACTTAACGGGGGTGGCAGGGCGGGGGAGAAAGAAAAAAAATCACTTACCTGTAGGCCGACAACCGCCTCTCGGTCGAATCCTAGAAGGAGGAAGCACACAGGCTCCCAGGATTCCCTAGCCAATCACAACACTACTGTCACCAGCATGACAGCAGCGTCGTGATTGGTCTGAGTGCCATGGTTTGGCACTCAGACAGGGACTGGGAGCCTGTGCATGTTCTCCACCCAGGCTGTGCAATACAGCCAGGTGGAGAACGTGCTAAGTGCGCATGACTGTTTGGCCGGCCTAAGACGGCCGACCAGACCATCATGCGGACTTAGAGAGTGCCCACCACTCATCCCCTCGCTCTAGCTACCCCAGCCCCGCCCCGCCTCCAAGTGCCTACGGAAAAATAAAATGATAATAACATTGAGTTATCATTTTATTTTTCCTTTTTGATCTGCTCACAGAGTGGTGGGGCAACGCTCCTCCGCCTCAGCAGAGGAGCCACCGCTGACTACTGTCAACACCAAACAGTACGCCTCTTACGTCTACCTGTCCATGGTGAGTACAGGCACTGTCTGTCCGTCATTACTGTTCATAGTGAGCTTTGTCTGTCCTTACTGCCTTGTCAACACTGAGTTGTACGCCACTCACGGCAACCTGTCCATGGTGAGTACAGGATCTGTCTGTCGTCTTTACTCTCCGTAGTGAGCTCTGTCTATCCTCATCTCCCTTAAGTGAGTACACGCTCTGTCTGTCCGTGCTGCATGGTTAACACCGAGCTGTGCGCTTCCTACGTCTACCTGTTCAGGCTCAGACAGGATCAGTCTGTCTGTCCTCACCTCTCCATAGTGAGTAGCGGCTGTGTGCCGCGTACTAAACTGTTTGTCTGTCCATCCTGTATGGTGAACTCTGAAATGTAGACCTGCATGTCTTCATGCCCATGCTGAGTGCAGGCTCTGTCTGTCCTTGCTCTCCATAGTGAGCAAAAGATGCGTCTGCCCTAACTGCACAGTCAACACTGAACTGTAGGCCGTTTGTGTCTATCTGTCCACGGTGAGTACAAGCTGTGTCTGCCTGCCCTTACTGCACAAATCCTCACGCCACAGTAAAACCTAGCTGCGTGCCTGCTACTTCTATCAATCCATGATGCGTACAGGAATTTTCTGTCTGTTTGTCCATCCTACACTATCATCACAGAGCTGTGCGCCTCCTATTTATAGATGATCATGATGAGCACAGGCGTAGTGCTCACCTCATGCTGTCTGCCTGTCTCTCCATCCTTTATGGTCATCACCGAGTTGTGTGCCTCCTACATCTACCTTTCCATGGTGCTTACAGGCTGTGGACCTTACACTAAACTGTATGTCTGCCTGTCTGTTGCCAATTTCTGTGTTTGGCTGCTAAACTGGTACTAATGAGGTCTAGTCTTTGTTCAGACAATATTTCCATGTGTAAAAAATTAAATTTCCAGCACTGGCGGTGACGGGTAGGTTACGAACTACCTCAGGCAACATGAAACTATAGCTAATGGGCTAGCCTGTGATACCGCCAAGAGCTGATTGAAGCACTAATACCTGTCGCTCTAGGTTGCTCCACTGCGACGATTGGCACACCTTAGTGGTGTCAGACCCAGATAGTGATAGTATCACCCTCTGCACACTGTAGATAGAAACACACACAGGTCCTGACGAAATGCCATGAGGGCATGAAACATGTCGACCACTAGAGTAGGAGACAGTTAGAGACAAATACAAGTCACACTAAAACTGTCCATCTTCCTCTAACTTTTTAATGAGGTGGACAGCTGTCCTAAATAAACACATTCTACAGACTATCCAACCTTTTTTAACTCACTCTACTCATCTACACTCTTTCAGGCCCCTCACACCCACGCACTCAATGGCAAGGAACAAAAGATCTCCGCTTAAGAGCCCCTTCACGGGTGCCCGTCGGGCATTGCACCACCGGCCCGATGAGGAGCAGGCCCAGATGATGAAGCATGACACCTAGCTTGCTGGGTGTGTGAGGGCATTAGTTTCGAATATGGGAACTCCCCTTCCCTACCTATAGGTTCTTTGAGTCCAATCAATATCGACGGATTTGAGAATTGACCTCACTAACAAACCATCCCCTTAAGGAACTGCATACCCTTTCTAAATATAGTCTATCCGGGGCATGTATGCTGGACCTCTTGTAAAAGCCCTTCTGTCCTCCCCCTTTTGTTAATAAAAAATTAAATTGCAAGCTAATTTAGTAATACAATCAAAAAATGTGCTCATTATTCCACATAGTTTGCCTTTTCTTGCCACATAAGTGGATCATCCCTACCGCATTATTCAAATCACCCTGATTATGTATAAGTGATTACCTCAATTAAAACAATAATATGCACTGACAAAAAACATACACTAGGAGCAAAAAGATAAAGCAATATGCTAGAGTCTATCATATTGCTTAGTCTTTTAGAAATCAAAATTTTGAAAAGCTCAAACCTTCCTACTAAAATTTTGATTTTTAAAAAATATCTTTTGTTTCTGTATTAAACAAAATATTTCCTCATTTATGCATTAGTTTATTGCATACTTGTTTCTGCAGTTTTGTGTATTGTTTGGAGGCTCAAATCATAGATATTGACATCCCACAGTGTCCATTAGTCATTCAATAGGGGCCCAGGAAATCAAGATGTTAAGAACCGCTGCTCTAATGCATGGTCAGCACGGAGATGTACGTCTCCCAGGTCTACCTGTCATACTATGCATCTGTTGACCCATCCCTAGTGGTGCATTCTGAATACTGGGGGAGGAGAGATATAATATGGTTTTTCTGGGGGTACTTGCATAGCCCGTCTGTCACTTCCTAAACCTCAGCGCCAGTGGCGTAACGAAAATTGACGGGGCCCCCTGCAAGGTACGTGGAGGGGTCCCATCCGGACTCTATCAGGAGCTCTCCGGCCAAAGTGCTGTGCTGAGGGGGGCCCCTGGAGCTTGCCCCCCCCCCGCATTGCAGGGGCTGCGGGGTCCTGTGTTACGCCCCCTCTGATAGGCGCCCCACAGCCAGCGGCATTTCTATATAGGATTTTTACTGGGGGCCTCAGATGAAATCGCTGGGGGCCACCTTCAATGAGAAATCGTGAACAGTTTGTGCAAAAGCACAAACACACAAATACACACATATAAACAGCACTGGCCATCAGTGCTTAATTTGTAAAAATGTTAGTGCTGGGGTCCTTCTCAGGAGGCCACTGCAGTACGTATTTCCTCGGCCAGCACGGCCAATGACAGTACCAACATAACACCTCACCATCACACGCTTACAAATGTGACAAATCAGACTATTTCAGGCCACAGAAGGCTATAATACTGATGTGAGAGGCTAATAGTATTTATTTTCAATGCAGTTTGACTTAATAAACACAGTTGTTGCACTTATCTCAGAATTAAACAGAAAGCACCATGCGGTGAACTGTCACTAGAGCCGGTGCTGACAATTAAGTGCTGTGCTGAGCACAGGAAACCACTGGCTCAAATTAAGCACTGCTCGGCATGCTGGGACATCTGGTTTCAGTGTTCACATTACATGGTGGTGTGATCTGCTGTTGACTGTCTCTCTTCTCTTATTTTTCTAGTCCTACTACGTCGACCGTGATGATGTGGCCCTGTGCCACGTGGCCAAGTACTTCAAGGAGCAGAGCCACGAGGAGCGCGAGCACGCCGAGAAGTTCATGAAGTACCAGAACAAGCGCGGTGGGCGCGTGGTGCTGCAGGATGTCAAGGTGAGTGCTCGTGGTGCTGCAGGATGTCAAGGTGAGTGCGCGCGGTGCTGCAGGACGTCAAGGTGAGCGCGCCTGGTGCTGCAGGATGTCAAGGTGAGTGCGCGCGGTGCTGCACGATGTCAAGGTGAGTGTGCGTGCTGGTGCAGAATGTCATGGTCGGTGTGCGTTTCACTACAGGATGTCAAGGAGGGTGCGTGTGATTTGCAGGTCATCATGGCGAGTGCGTCGTACAGTTCAGGAGGTCATGATGAGGAAACCCGGGCCGAGGAAGGTGCAGCCGGACCCGATGGGGGCCCGGGGCAAATGCCACCCGGAGGCGTAAAGCCCCACCCCCCGCCCCACTCCGTCGCTGAACCTGGCGAAAGACGGGGCGACCAGGATTGGTCACCCCAAGGTAGCCGATGGCCCCCCCCCTAATCAGGGAGCGAGGCGGCAAGTGGCTGGGGGGGGTTAAGAAGGGGCGCAAGGCCCAGAGTTAACACTCAACCCCCCCAGCAAGAAGAGGATGGAATCCCACCCACCCACGCCAAGGGAAGTGGGTGTCGCAGCCGCAAGTTAGAGGTGAGGCGGAAGATACCTTGGAAAGACACGCAAAAGAGAGAAAAATTACTGGAGGTAGATCGAAGACTCACACAGTATCCTTGGGATGCCTCATGGCAGGGGCTCTGAGGGAGCTAATGACGGCACACAGCCACAGAAGACTGTTTGTTTACTCCTGAGGCGGAAGCCGGGAGATTGCTTGTTTTTTAAATATTGGAGTCACTTGCTACTGTGTGTTTTTAACTCACTGCCTATCTCCCTGAGCACCCCCACGCAGCGGACCCTAGCGCTGACGTAGGGAAAATTGCCTAATTGACGACACCTGGTCGAGCACTCAGGCCACGCCCACCTCGCTGACCACACCCCCCCTCTCTACTAAAATGTGTCTATTCAGGAAGCGCAGCGGACGAGCGCAGCGGGAGCGCCGTCTGCGCGCCAAAGGCGCGCCTAAGGCAAGCCCGTCTGCGCCCGTCCGCGCCAGACCGCGCCCAGAGCCCGGACCCCTGGCTCGCCCTCCCCAGGCCACCACTTACTCCAGGGACACCTTGCTGGAACTCCGAATTCCCCTAACCCCCTCCTGCAGCAACTCGATCTCGCTCGCTGAAGGGAACTGTTGCTGTCGTTCATGCTCGTACAGTTTCCATCTAGAGCCAACGTTGAAACCCATCACCCTCAATATGGCCCTGCTTAACTGCAGATCCCTCCCAAAGCATCAAACGGAAATTAATCCGCTCCTGAAAGACTCCGACATCGAAATCCTATTCCTAACGGAAACATGGCTCGCAGCAGGATCAGAGCCAGATATCGTTCAGTCGCTCCCACCGGAATACCTGATTAAATTCCACAACAGACCTGTAGGCATCGGCGGAGGAATCGCTGTTATTTACAGAGACTACTTCGCATGTCAATTCAGAGATAGTCCCATACTGGACTGCGAAAACATCCTCTTCTCAGTGAGTCGCCCACCATCGCTCACACTCTCGGGACTATTAGTTTATCGTCCCCCTGGACCAATCCGCCACTTTTGTGAGTCACTCATTGACTCTGTCTCCTCCCTGGCCTGTACTACGCCGAATTTTACGATACTGGGAGATTTAAATCTCCATCTCGACGACCCCTCCAACAAACCGGCGATGGACCTCAAAGCCGACCTAGGTTCACTCAGCCTCGAATTACTCAATAACCTCCCTACTCACATCAAAGGTCACCTGTTGGATCCCGTGTTCTCCAACCTCCCCCGTCTCACAGCTAGGCCCCCTATCCCCACTCCATGGTCAGACCACTTCTTGGTCCCATTCGAGCTACTGCTATCCACCGAACCTCTGGGTAAACCCCTTCCCCAACCCCCGGATCGCCCGTGGAAAAAACTGGACAACAGCGCCTGGGCTCAGGCTCTATCCTCCACCTCCCCCCTCCTGGACGAAGACCCGTCCTTAGCAGAAACTCAGCTACAGGATTGGATCCATCAATCCCTAGATACCATTCTGCCACCCAAACCAATGCCTAGCAGGAACAAATCGACCAACTCTCCCTGGTACACCCAGGAACTCCATTCCCTAAAAAAGAGCTGCAAAAAATTAGAACGCGCCTGGAGGAAAAACTGGTCCACAGCCTCCAAAATCGAATACAGAAGCGCTATCAAGCTCTACAAAGCCGCAATTAAATCCACCCAGGCCACCTTCTTTGAAGGAAAGATTGCGGCAGCAGCTAACTCAGCGAAGGAAACATACCGCATAGTTCGGCTCCTCACCAAAATCCAGGACCCTCCCCCCCCTCCTGACCCTGAAGGTGTGAGATGCAATCAAATGGCCAACTTCTTCTCCGCAAAAATTGACAAAATACTCACCTCACTCCCCGCACCCTCTGCTTCTCTCCATCCTATTGCATCCCCCCTTCGGCCAGAGGCTCCCTGCCTGCGAGCCTTTGATCAGATCTCCACGGAAGTTTTTTTAGAAACCCTGAAAGCTGTAAAAAGTGGCTCACCAGCGGACCCTGCTCCCATCAGTAAGATGAAACTGGTCGCCCCCACCATTGCCCAACCCTTCACCTATCTAATAAACGCCTCCTTCAGGAGTGGCACCGTGCCAGCCAACTGGAAAAAGGCTACGGTCAAAGCCCTCCTAAAGAAACCCCACCTGGACCCCCTAGACCCCTCCAACTTCAGGCCGATTTCACTCCTCCCAGGGATTAGTAAAGTGGCTGAACGAATAGCTAACAAACAGCTATCCTCCTTTTTGGAGTCCAATCACTTACTACGCGACTCCCAGACCGGCTTTAGACCGGGCCAAGGCACCGACACCGCCTTGCTCGCAGTTGTCGAAGAGGCGAGAGCAATCATAGACGCAGGAGGATCAGTGGCAGTGATCCTCCTCGATCTAAGTGCCGCCTTCGACACGGTGGACCATTCCATCTTGGTCCACCGGCTGAGCCAACTGGGAATCACTGACTCGGCCCTCGCATGGATTAAATCCTTCCTCGAGGGAAGATCATTCCAGGTTTCAGACGGCTTCTCCACGTCCAAACCCCTGCCTATGCTGTGTGGGGTCCCTCAGGGCTCCTCCCTTAGCCCCACACTTTTTAATGTCTATATGGCCCCCCTCGAAGACATCATCACTCGCTTCGGTGTCAAGTCAGTGATGTACGCTGACGACACCCAGTTGGTTGTGTCCATTAACCACTCTGACTCTAGCTTAGGAAACCTGGCCAGTTGCCTAGAAGGGATCTCACAATGGATGTCGGACTCTAGACTCAAGCTCAACGGCGACAAATCCGAAATCCTCCTACTGGGCAATCAACACAAATTACCCGTAAACCTTTCCTGGCCAGCCTGCATGGGCACCTACCCTACTCCCAAAACAGAAGTCAAAAGTCTAGGCATCTGGCTTGACCAGGACCTTAACTTCAAAACCCAGGCTAGGAAAACATCAGGGACCTGCTTCGGCCTAATCCGTATGGCCCGTAAGATCCTCCACCTGATCCCTTTCCATTCCAGGAAACTATTGATGCAGGGACTGGTCAACTCAAGACTTGATTATGGTAACATCCTATACTTGGGAGCCCCTGCATCAGTCACTCAAAAACTCCAGGTGGCCCAAAACGCCGCAGCTAGAGTCCTCACGGGAACCAAAGCACGGAATTCGGCGAAACCTGCCCTCAAGAGCCTACATTGGCTCCCAGTAAAAGAGCGCATTACGTTCAAAACGCTCTGCATAGCGCACAAAACTCTGCAAGATAAAGGCCCCCCAATACTCAGATCCCTGATGAAACCTCACAAAGCTAGCCGTCATCTAAGATCTGATTCACTTGTACTGGCATCCATCCCGAGAATAAAAAAGGCAAGATCGGGTGGCCGCAGGATCGCCTATAACGCGCCTAAACTATGGAACTCCATCCCATTACCCATGAGGAGTGAGCAGAATTTACTAGCATTCCGAAAAAAATTAAAAACCTGGCACTTCCCCTAAACATTTTCCTGCACCGACCCCACTGGGAATAAACTAAGTCCTCTTAGTGCTGGGATGCCCAAGGGTAGCTATGCGCTCTATAAATCCACATCCAAATCCAAATCCAAATCCACAGGCAGAGTAGATGTGATGCTCCCACAGGGCCCATAGGATGCCTCACGGCAGGGGTACTGAGGGAGCTAAATGACAGCACACAGGCAGATTAGATAAGGGTCCTTGGGATGCCGCACAGCAGGGGCCCAGAGGAGCAGGCGAGTGGCCAACAAAGGGTCCAGGGCAAGCGGAATGGCACTTGCAGCCCGGGCAGGTGCCGACGGACGCCCACAGAAATCGGTAGCAAAGGGAAGCCTGGAACCGCAAACACAGAGGCCCGGCAAAAGGGGCACCTCGCAAAACTGTACTGTCTTGGAGAAAACAACAACAATTAATGTACAAGGACAATGAAGTTATTCAAGAGCATGGAAGTTTATGAATGACCAAATAAAATTGCGAAAGGTAGAACCATGTTATGTTTGAATAAACTGCGACCTTTTAAGGCACCAAATCACGTTGTTAGTGAAGTGATTAAAGGTGAAAGGGACGCAGCATGGGGGCGGGGGGGAGTAAGGTTCCCCCCTAGGAGGGGTTTGCGCGTGGTACTTATTGCAGGATGTCAAGGTGAGTGCGCACAGTTCTGCGGGATATCCAGATGGACACACGAGGATGACGCCTGACCTGTCATTACAAATAATAAAGCACTCCGTCATTCAGACGGTTTAGCCTTTGTCCGCCAAACTCTAAATCAGGCCAAAGTGTCTTCTGAGTGCCCCAGCAATCTCAATTTGGAGAACAAAGGTTTGAGCAAAAATCTAGATTGCAAACTGTTTTTCACCTTGGACCGGGGGAAAGCATACAGGATGACCATAATAAGCTAAACTAAAAAAAATAAATCATAATTATTCACCTTCCCTTAACTACAACAAAACAAAAAGCATTAGCAAAGCCAATAGGTCTTGCAGTTAATGCAATATGCTGTGCAGCAAGACTAAAAGTAAAAAATAAAAAAAAAGCGAAAAAAAGTATGATGCAGTTTCAGCCCCGTGTCATTTTGTAGACTTGTGCATTTGCGATTACATATGCACAAGCATGCATCATAATGCATGTGCACCGACAAAATGACACAGGCACCATGGTTTTATTGAGTGAGATAAAGGTTTATTGTGGCCCAGGTAGGACTGTACCTTTGGATACAGGTTTATTGTGGCCCAGGATATGTCTGTAACTTCTGATAGATGTTTATTGTGGCCCAGGTGGGGTTGTACCTTCAGATAAGGGTGTATTGTGGCTCAGGTAGGGCTGAAGGTAGCGCTGTTCCATTCAGACACAGGTTTTTTGTGGCCCAGGTAGGGCTGTACCTTTAGATACGGGTTTATTGTGGTTCAGGTAGAGCTGTACCTTCAGATACGGGTTTATTGTGGTTCAGGTAGGGCTGTACCTTCAGATACGGTTTTTTGTGGCCCAGGTAGGGCTGTACCTTCAGATATGGTTTTTTTTAGGCCCGGGTAGGGCTGTACCTTCAGATAAGGGTGTATTGCGGCTCAAGTAGGGCTGAAGGTAGCGCTGTACCTTCAGACACAGGTTTTTTGTGGACCAGGTAGGGCTGTACCTTCAGATACAGTCTTTATTGTCACGTTTTCGAAGCTGATAATATTTATTTAGGTGGTGTATGGGGCACGGCCCAGACACAGTTTAGACGTATTTTGGTGTATTTTTATGGTAGCTCTTTTGACTACACTCATTATTTTAATTGTCGAGTTTCTATTAAAGTCAAATGAGGGTTGCAGGACTTTTATTGTTGGTTTATCAGCTCATCTGTGGGTCAGAGCCTGTTTTTGTGGGATATGTAATCTTAGTTGATGCATGTATGCGTTTTAAATAGAGATATTGAACAGAGACCCAAATAGGGCATGCCTGCCCTCTGCAGATCGGTCACGAAATTCAGTGCCCTGAGTATAACATACTAGGGCAATGTACACGACGCTGACGCCATTTCCTTCTTCTTTCCAGCCCAGGAATTTTGAAATACTGAGCAATTTCTTCTGGGAAGTCCGTGCCCGCGGGCTGAACCCGGCCGCAGCCTCTCGGAAGATGTTTGTGGTGTCTTCTGGTATCCGACCAATGAGGCCGCGAATTCCCCAGATACTGTAGGGGTCCAGTCGGCCTTACAGGCCGCTACCCTGCGGCCCGTGCAGGCATCGGATGATGTGGGTTAGGGTGCACTGGGAGGGAGGGAGGGAGTACCAGGAATCCGCCTCAGCACAGGGTAGGATTCCCGTAAACGGTGAGATGCTGAAGTGGTTGAGTGCCGCCTGCAGAGGCCGGTGTATAAAAGAGCGGGTCACTTATTCTTAACATGGCAGGGCTGACACAGCCTTTCACGTTTCCAACTCCTGTCGAGCATGCACCACGTGGAATACGCTCCCTCTAGAAGTCTACCAAGACCCTTTTACTGCGCAATCTTCCGGTTACGATCAAGTTTGTTAATGCTCATACTCAACATATTTAGTTTAGTTTAAAGGAGCTTGTAAAGCGCCTGGTGACGCCTCCCGGCGTGTCCCCGCGCTAAAATATGTAGAATATGTACTCAGCGCTTAATCACTTGGCCAGAGTAAAGGGCGCTATAAAATCGCCTTCAGATAGTCAGATAAAATGAGAATGGTAGGTCTGTGTAACAACAAAATAAGTTATTTAAGCTGGTGAGTGCGCCTGGCAAATCATAGAGACGGCTCCAAATCATGACATGCGCCTGGCAGGATCATAGAGGTGACTGCAACTCATGACAAGCGCCTGGCAGGATCATAGAGATGTCTCCAACTCATGACAAGCGCCTGGCAGGATTCGCAAAGAGGTGACTCCAACTCATGACAAGCGGTTGGCAGGATCATAGAGGTGACTGCAACTCATGACAAGCGCCTGGCAGGATAACAGAGAGGTGGCTGCAACTCATGACAAGTGCCTGGCAGGATCATAGAGAGGTGTCTCCAACTCATGACAAGCACCTGGCAGGATCATAGAGAGGTGACTCCAACTCATGACAAGCGCCTGGCAGGATCATAAAGGTGGCTCCTACTCATGACAAGCACCTGGCAGGATCATAGAGCGGTGACTCAAACTCATTACAAGCACCTGGCAGGATCATAGAGGTGGCTCCTACTCATGACAAGTGCCTGGCAGAATCATAGAGAAGTGACTCCAACTCATGAGAAGCGCCTGGCAGGACCATAGAGGTGACTCCTACTCATGACAAGCGCCTGGTAGGATCATAGAGGTGGCTCCGACTCATGACAAGCACCTGGCAGGATCATAGAGAGGTGACTCCAACTCATTACAAGCACCTGGCAGGATCATAGAGGTGGCTCCTACTCATGACAAGTGCCTGGCAGAATCATAGAGAGGTGACTCCAACTCATGACAAGCGCCTGGCAGGAACATAGAGGTGGCTCCTACTCATGACAAGCGCCTGGTAGGATCATAGAGGTGACTCCAACTCATGACAACAGGATGGCAGGATAATAGAGGTGGCTGCAACTTTTGACAAGTGCCTGGCAGGATCACAGAGGTGACTCCAACTCATGACAAGGACCTGGCAGGATTACAGAGGTGACTCCAACTCATGAAAAGCGCCTGGAAGGATCACAGAGAGGTGACTCCATCTAATGACAAGCGTCTGGCAGGATCACAGAGGTGACTCCAACTAATGACAAGCGCCTGGCAGGATCACAGACAGGTGACTCCAACTCATGACAAGCGCCTGGCAGAATCACAGAGGTGGCTGCAACTCATGACAAGCACTTGGCAGGATCAGAGAGGTGACTACAACTCATGACAACAGGATGCAAAAATGAACTATTGATGGACAGAATGCAGAACAATGTCATACATTCACCCCAGTACAGAGATCTGGGCCTAAATCCATCGTTTTTTTGCTCACCATGCCATTCCAGTTTGGACCCAGCCATATGCAAATCAGTCTTGACCCTGTGCCCAATGGGAACAGTCCAGCCCGAATTGCCAGGCCAGGTCCTCCCTCGACTGGAAACAAGCATCCTAGGACCGGTTTCGGGGTTTCACCCCTCTTCAGCCAGGATAGCTTGATTCCAGTGGCTAGACTGGAATGGCATGGTGAGCAAAAAAACGATGGATTTAGGCCCAGATGTCTGTACTGGGGTGAATGTATGACATTGTTCTGCCTTCTGTCCATCAATAGTTCTTTTTGCATTTGTCACCCCGAGTGGGACTGGTATGCTCAGACGTGAGTTCCATGCTCTCCATGCCACAGGAATCAAGCTATCCTGGCTGAAGAGGGGTGAAACCCCGAAACCGGTCCTAGGATGCTTGTTTCCAGTCCAGGGAGGACCTGGCCTGGCAGTTCGGGCTGGACTGTTCCCATTGGGCCCAGGGTCAAGACTGATTTGCACATGGCTTGGTCCAAACTGGAATGGCATGGTGAGCAGAAAAACAATGGATTTAGGCCCAGATCTCTGTACTGGGGTGAATGTATGACATTGTTCTGCCTTCTGTTCATCAATAGTTCTTTTTGCTTTTGTCACCTCGAGTGGGACGGGTATGCTCAGACGTGAGTCCCGTGCTCTACATGCCACTGGAATCAAGCTATCCTGGCTGCAGAGGGGTGAAACCTCGAAACCGGTCCTAGGATGCTTGTTTCCAGTCCAGGGAGGACCTGGCCTGCCAGTTCAGGCTGGACTGTTCCCATTGGGCACAGGGTCAAGACTGATTTGCATATGGCTGGGTCCAAACTGGAATGGCATGGTGAGCATAAAAACGATGGATTTAGGCCCAGAACTCTGTACTGGGGTGAATGTATGACATTTTTCTTCCTTCTGTCCATCAATAGTTCTTTTTGCATTTGTCACCCCGAGTGGGACGGGTATGCTCAGACGTGAGTCCTGTGCTCTCCATGCCACTGGAATCAAGCTATCCTAGCTGAAGAGGGGTGATACCCCGAAACCAGTCCTAGGATGCTTGTTTCCAGTCCAGGGAGGACCTGGCCTAGCAGTTCGGGCTGGACTGTTCCCATTGGGCACAGGGTCAAGACTGATTTGCATATGGCTGGGTCCAAATTGGAATGGCATGGTGAGCAAAAAAACGATGGATTTAGGCCCAGATCTCTGTACTGGGGTGAATGTATGACATTGTTCAGCCTTATGTCCATCAATAGTTCTTATTGCATTTGTCACCCCGAGCGGGACGGGTATGCCCAGACGTGAGTCCCGTGCTTTCCATGCCACTGGAATCGAGCTATCCTGGCTGAAGAGGGGTGAAACCCCGAAACCGGTCCTAGGATGCTTGTTTACAGTCCAGGGAGGACCTGGCCTGGCAGTTCGGGCTGGACTTTTCCCATTGGGCACAGGGTCAAGACTGATTTGCATATGGCTGGGTCCAAACTGGAATGGCATGGTGAGCAAAACACGATGGATTTAGGCCCAGATCTCTGTACTGGGGTAAATGTATGACATTGTTCTGCCTTCTGTCCATCAATAGTTCTTTTTGCATTTGTCACCCCGAGTGGGACGGGTAGAGTGGGACGGGTATGCTCAGACGTGAGTCCCGTGCTCTCCATGCCACTGGAATCAAGCTATCCTGGCTGAAGAGGGGTGAAACCCTGAAACCAGTCCTAGGATGCTTGTTTCCAGTCCAGGGAGGACCTGGCTTGGCAGTTCGGGCTGGACTGTTCCCATGAGGCACAGGGTCAAGACTGAATTGCATATGGCTGGGTTCAAACTGGAATGGCATGGTGAGCAAAAAAACGATGGATTTAGGCCCAGATCTCTGTACTGGGGTGAATGTATGACATTGTTCTGCATTCTGTCCATCAACTGTTGTTTTTTGCATTAGGCTGCCACACAGCAGACATGTTGCTGGACCCCTGGGTAGAGAGCCACCTGCTCTCTTGGGCCTGCAACAATGCACATCCTGGGTGAGGGACGAAGTCTCCTCCCGCAGGATGGGCAGGGGAAGCTTCAAAGGCATTCCGCCTTTGTGAGCTTTTCCAGGCCTCTTGCTGTACCCAGCAACTGGCCCCTACCGGTTCTCAACCCCCTCTCTGGCGGGAAGACTAGCCGGAAACCCCAAGGAAGGACAGGGGGTGTGCCAGCCTCTGCCAACCCCACCCCTCAGGTGGGGGAGGCGAGGTGAAGCACGTCCCCGGGCTCTCGCCATCTTGAAGATGGGGAGCCCTGCCCAATCAGGACTAGGCCACTGCCCCCTCCCACAGGAGAGTGGCAGGATAGGGGGTGTACCCACCACAGGACAGGGACCTACATGTAACACCCCTAAATGTAGTATTTAGGGGCACCCTGAACCTTCCTTCCTCAGATCCCGATTCGAAAACAAGCAAGAAGATCAAGAAACCAGAAGACCCGCCTTGCAGTTGCTAACAAGAGGACGACACCAACTGACTTGATCCCAGCCCTACCGGCCTGTTGATCTTTGAACCTGCTCCTGTGGAACTCCGGCACCTTCAGTGGTCAGCAACCTCAAAAACCCCGGAGGACCTGACCACCTTGAGACTCTACCAAGACTGGGACTCCCACGAGCAGTGGTTCTGCTCAAACAGCAATACCCCTGGTGCCAGCCAGGAACCGCGAATCCAGCACACTCTGCACCCGCTGAGCCCGGCCTGTGCGCGAGTGAACAAAGACCCTGAGGACGTCCCCATGGCGATTCTGACCTGGAATCCAGTGCCCAAGGACCCTCCTCTACGAACCAAACGATGCCTGCCCCTCAGAACCAGGAACCCCTCCAACCGCGACCAGCAGGGGGTAAGATGTTCCGACGTCAAAAGACACCCCTGCACCCGGCGCCCCACGGCCCCCTGTGCCCAATTCCTGGGTGCCTATCTATCCTCTAAGATCCCAACTTACCCCTCGAAGTGTTGGTCGCCCCTGAAGATCCTCCGTCCCCGAACCTGCAGCCTTTGTTCACTTTCTAGGATCTCCATTGAATAACATTGAGCGCCGGACGGCTCAAAAGCACCCTGCACCCAGCCGCCCGAGTGCCCCTGGCAGTGCAACCCATGTCCTAATCTACTTCCCCATTTGCCTTGAGCAAGTGAACAGGAGCCCAGCTCCATCAGCCGCGTGGCCTGCTCGCCAGCAGCCACCAACCGAAGGCCCCCTGCCTCTCATTGGATAACATTGGGCCTAACTACCTCTGCACCGTGCTGCCCCTGTGCCGCTGAGGGTGTACCAACTGTACCTACCTGACCCTGGGAGACCCCTGAGTCTATGCCCAGAACCTTAAAGGGAAGGAGTGCATGCTCTCTATTTCACATTTTTTAACACAAATAGACTGCCCCTACGTGAGTTTGCACCCCGTGGTTTAAAGTTTGAAGATTCTCAAAGATTGATTGAAGATATACACATCACTTCGAAGGCAGCGTGAAGACATGAACAATTCAAGTGACGTTCATGTATGGATAATGCAATAATCGGACTGAGACAACAGATTCAGTTGTATGGGGCGTTACAACTCTGTAAACATTTGAGTTTTTCTGCATTTGGTGCTGTATCAGTTTATTTATTCATTCATTCTTTTCGTTGTATTTTTGTGTACATTAGATGTACTCGGTTTGACTTTTTTTGATGGTTTTGACTTGGGAGGGTTCGAAATTCAATTTGAGCAGCTGTAATTAGGAAAGAGCTAACGCAGTATGTGAAAGGCTGGTGTTGAATGGAGATTGCTTTTGTTTCATTTTCACGACAACATTCTGTGCGCTGTTTCTTTAAAGATTTGAATTTCTACCAGAATAGGTCATGGATTAGAATCACACCTGTTTCCCATAGTGCACGAGGTTAAAACTGCGGTGGAAGGGTTTGAATCAAATTGAATGCTGACACTGTAGAATGTTGCTGCACGTTACGATGTTATTGCCGATTGTCGCTTTCAAGGTGATTTACTCGTTTACATTTGTATAGTGCACCGAAGGGATGGAGAGTAGCATTAGTAAACAGGGTGGGTTCAACAGAGAGGTTTAATTGAGGGATGCTACGTAGGTTAAGGGAATAACAGAATGGGTTGTGGGTTAGTGGGTTTATTAATGAGTTTTTCACGTGTTGGGTTTATTTTTGTCTAAGTAGGTGATGAACTGTTGGAGGGAGGAGATAAGCTTAAGGAGTTTCTGGGTTTAAATTGTAACAAGGCTTGACGTTTGGGTTCGCTTTTACATGCACTGTATTTTAGTTTAATGCAGAGTGTTTGCTTTGTACATATGGCTGAGATATCTTTTTGTTATCCATTTCAGTGACCCCTGACGAAGGGCCCCTGAGGCCCGAAATGCATTGGGTGAAAAGCAATAAACACTTTTTGAGCCAACTTGCTTTCCATGATTCTTTTGAACGTGTCGCTGTTGAAGGTCCGGAGGGCATGCAGTAGATATGTGAAAATGTAAAATGAATCATGTTGGAATCACGCTGTTTTCGCTGGCATGTTAGAAGCATGGATCAATCATAGATAAAGATTGTGGATTACTGACTGGTTTACCTCGAATAAGATGATTATTATTCAAAAAGGAAATGAGAAGTTGTTGTTAAGGATACATTCCTGTTCTCGCAGTGCGACAGATGGGTGCGCACCCGCGTTACCCTTTGGACATTCATTTATTAAACCTGCGATTGTTGGGACAGATCGCAGCCTGTTCGCACGCATTCACAATAAGTAATTTTTCCGCCAAGTTCGATAAAGTATTACTCTAAAGGGAAGGAGTGCATGCTCTCTATTTCACATTTTTTAGAACCTTAACTCTGCCAGTCGAGTACTTACCTAAAAGCCGATAACTCACTTTTCTTCCATAGGCTAACATTGACTTGTTTCACTTGGAAATTCTGTGGAGTTTTGGAACTTTAAAATATTCATCTAAAATCAGCCAAACAACAAATTCCGTTTTACTCACCTGTTATCAGGAGAGACGTCAGTGCTGCATCTTGTAGCTCAGTACTGACCCTGAAAAGTAATTTTAACCGTATTTACCAGTAACTTGAAATTCCTTCCATAGGATATCCTTGCCTGCTTTTTGCTGAAAAAGTTTCTGTGTCGATTTTTGAAACTTACAAATATTCTTTAAAAATCGTACCAACTGCGAAAACGTAATTACTTACCTTTTTTAGATATATGTCCCAGTACTGAGCCTAGGAGCCCAGCACTGGATTACAAAAGTAACGAGAACATACTTCACCCGTAACTTGAATTTTCGTCCATAGGAAACCATTGACTGTTTTTCTGTGAAATTTCTTCTGTCAATTTTGCAAACTTATAAATATTCGTTAAAAATCGCCTGTATAACTTAAACGCAGTTTCTCGACTGCTTACAGGTGGTACACTAGTGCTGGATCCAGAATCCAACACTGACCTAGAAAAAGTAACCATAACCCCACTTACCTGATAAGTGAATTTCCTCCCATAGGATAACATTGGAATTTGATTAGAAAAAGTTTCTAAGTGTCAACTTTTAAAATTGCAAAATATTGCTTAAATATCACAACAGTAACTAAAACGTATTTACTCATTTGTTTCCAAGAACTGTCCCAGGACTGAATCTAGGATCCAGTCCTGGAGTTAGAAAAGTAATCCTGAAAGTAATCAATTGCATATAACTTAAAATTCCCATTGAGCTCAATGTATTATTGCGTTTGAAATTGCAACAAACTGTAACTATTACATGCAAAAGTCAATTGCCTATTGCAAAGTATTTAACTAAAGCATCTCATTCTGAGAAAGTATATTTTGATACCTATCGTTGGTTCTAAAATAAAACAACCATATATTTTTATATACAAACCATTGGCCTAGAGTTCAGTTCTTGAGTGTGTGAGACCATTTGCTGACTGAGTGTGTACAACAAATGCTTTACACTGTCCTCTGATACTGCCTTACTGCTCGACCAAGCTACCACTTTAGAGAGTAAGGTTATATCTAACTTTAGCCTCTGCCAAACATCTGGGGACTGTGGACTCTGTGCACACTGTACCTATTTGGAAACAGAATATACAGAGCCACTTTCTCACGGTGTCGCACAAGCTCGACAGCCTACCACAGAACAACCTCATGGTGGTGGCGGGGGACTTTAACATGCCTCTGGACCACATACTGGATAGACAATCACCATGTCAATACCAACCCACAAGTGCACACACTACATTAAAGAACATATGCTCCAAATTCAACCTCAAGGACCCATGGCGGTTCCAGCACCCAGACACAAGGGACTTCACATTCTACTCTAACCCACAGAACTCATACAGCAGGATAGATTACATACTAATCACAGGCCCACACACACACCTAATAGAACATTCCGACATAGCGCCCAGGTTAGTGTCAGACCACTCTTGTATAAGCCTAAAGCTCAGCGGTTGCCATAACGTAGACATTCCCCGAAGGTGGCGCTTTAACAGCGACGTCCTAGCCTCCCCCGAGAACAAGGAAAAAATTGAGATGGCAATAAGGGAATACCTTAGGCACAATGATTTACCGGGGACTAGCGCCTCCACCCTATGGGATGCACTAAAGGCTACCATCAGGGGGACAATAATCGAAATTAAGGGCAAGCTAAATAAAGACACAAACTCACAGCTGACCCAACTCGAGCAAGACATCAAAAGCCTAGAAACGAGTCACGCTAGGGCCACTCACGATACCAAACGGACCTACCTACAAAAAAGTACGAATACAATAAGATCCTGAGTGAGAGAGCCGGGCTGTGGTTCAACAAATGGAAGGCTATTAACCTCTGCGAAGCAAACAAAGCGGGGAAACTACTAGCCTCCTACCTGAAACACAAACGCAACCAATTTAGCATCTCGTCCATCACAGACCCACACAACAAAACCCACACAAGACACAAAGACATCCTCAAGACCTTTCAAGAGTTCTATCAGGAACTCTATAAAAATGACCAGACCCTGAATCTGGAGGCATGCAAGAAATACCTTAATAGACTTGGCCTCCCACAGTTAACCAGTGCAGAATCACAGAGCCTAGGGCAAACAATTAACACCGCAGTGATTGAAATGGCAGTCAAGTCTATGAAAGATAACAAAGCCCCGGGCCGGATGGATACACAGCCACCTTTTACAAGTCCTTTCTAGAGCAACTAAAACCAACCATGAAGAGGGTGTTCAATCACTGTGCAGAGAATGGGTTAGTATCACAATCCATGTCTGAAGCGAACATAATAGTAATCCCAAAGGAGGGTAAGGATCAGTTGCTGCCCAAGAACAACAGACCCATATCCCTAATTCATATGGACTGCAAAATATATGCAAAATTCCTAGCAACCAGACTTAATTCCGTTCTAACCAACTTAATAAGCAACTCCCAAGTAGGCTTCCTGAGAACACGAATGTCTAACGACAACACCAGACTTCTCTGCCACATATTAGAACACACAGCTAGGAAATCAGAAGCAGCGGTAGCTATCACCCTGGATGCCGAGAAGGCCTTTGACAGGGTATCATGGACCTTCCTGGAACAGTGCATGAAATCCTTCAACTTAGGGGAAGGTTTTAGTCGGAAGGTGATGGCGCTGTACGGGGACCCGAATGCACGCATTGTCATTAATGGTTCACTCTCCGAACCACTCACACTACAACGCGGTACTAGACAGGGCTGCCCACTGTCTCCCTCACTCTTTCTGTTGGCGTTAGAACCCCTGATTAGCGACATCAAGCTAAACGTGAAAATAAAAGGGGTCAACATCAATGATGTTGAAATAAAACTGGCAGCATACGCAGACGACATCCTAATAGTTACGGAGCAACCAAAGACCTCAATTGATGCCCTGATAGACACCATAGAGATATACTCAGCCCACTCAGGATACAAGCTCGACAGGGACAAATCAGAATGCAAACCCCTGAACATCCACTGCACTAAGGACACCCTAGGGGGGTCCGGCCTGGCCTGGCAAACAAGGTTCATCAAATATCTAGGCATACACTTTGTCAATGACCACATGAGCACACTAGCCCACAATGAGAAGATACTGCTTGAAAAAATAAAGAAACTCCTGGAGGCATGGTCCCCGAAATTTATAACTTGGTGGGGCAGAATCGAAACTATCAAAATGATGATCACCCCAATGATCAACTACCTGATCAGCATGCTGCCACTCCTGCGCTCAGATGACTTCCACCGTAAAGTAGACAACATGATTACTAAATTTCTATGGCGGGGGAAGAAGGAACGGATAAGTATTAAAAAACTAAGACTGGGGAAAAAACTGGGACCTAGCAAACTATTGAACCTTCCAAACTGCATTTCTGGCAAAACAAGGAGCTTACTGGATAGCACCCCCTCAAGGCTACACACCGGTATGGCTGCAAGTCGAGAGAGCCATACTGAGCAATCTAAACCCATTGGCACTATTAACAGCTAACAAACACTCTCCTGCCTCCAGCTCCATTTTTAAAAACACAAACATTGCCCTTCTAAAAATAGACAAGAAAATGGAGCACAGAATAAAGGGCTTGAAGATGGAGTCACTTTGGGCCAATAGCAAGATCAGTTACAAGGGGAAATCCCTCATCTTCGACACATGGATAGAGAGAGGTAACTCCCACCCAGACCAGCTAGAGGAAGGGGGGTACCACATTTGCCGTACTGAAATCTAAACATAACCTATCAGACATTGAGTTCTACAATTTCCTGAAAATCAAAACAGCCCTATCCAAACCCAAACTATCACAAGCCCAACCGTCAATCTCACAGTATTTAGCAAAGATCAACAGACTAGGTCATCAGGTATCACACCTCTACAAACTACTACGCCCAAACACCACCAAAATTAATGACAAGACAACTAACTACTGGATAAAACAAGGCGATACCCCACTGAACCAGCAAGAACAGGCGACATTATGTTCCTCTGCCTCATGTAATAAAATCACCCCAGTACTAGCACAAACTAAATTCTGGCTACCCCACAAAGCCTTCTGGACCCCCGCTCAATTATTCTCACTAGGACTCAGGGAAGATGACCTGTGCTGGAACTGTAGCAAGGAAAAGGGGGACCTAGCACATCTTATCTATTACTGCCCATCACTCAAAAAGTTCTGGGAGAAAATCTTTGGGTTCATAAATAACGTACTGGGCTGCACACTAACGACTGAATTCTCCTCCCTCGCCACTGCATTCATGACCACAGCACTACGATCGGAGCATGATAAAGACCTACTGGACCTTCTTCACATTGCGGCAGTGAAAATGGTCCTCACCAACTGGAAGGACACGACTAAGACCTCATACAAGGGCTGGCTCAACTGGGTGACGTACCTCAGAGACGTGGATAACATTGTGTTGCAGAACTCACCATGGAGACCAGCAACCAGGGGGATGTGGAAGTCACTCGATAGGTACTTAGACTCTTACGAACCCCCTTGAAGCCAGTCTGGCTCCCTCCTCCCCTCCCCTAGGGAGGGGGCGGAGCGAATCGGAGTTTAACACCACAGGCCGAAGGGACATCGGGGGGCTAGTTGGACTGGCCTGTTTGACCACCTCTCCCGCCATAGATCAACTAGTGGGGTGTCAGTTTTGTCACATGACTAAAACCTCTATTAGACTCAGGGCTACAGAACCTCTCTCATATCTTCCTGTCACCTCTTTCTTTCCTGTTTCTCTCTTTCTATCAGCCTTTACCAAATTTACGGGCAAGTCAATGTAAGAGGGGATTAGCTAAAACAGATATCTTACCGTAAAATACATGTAACCAATGCATATATATTATGTTTGGCTAACCCCATGACAGAATGTTATTGTATTTGTTTGTATAAAACAAATAAAATACTTTGAAATAAAAAAAGTAAAAAAAGGAATGGTGGGTAGAGTCAGACTTGGGAAGAAAGTGGATCTGTCGGTGGTTTCCAGGCCTCAGGAGCAGCAGATGATGTGCCAGTCAGCATGTTTCAAATAAATAAATAAAGGTTTTCGGCATTGTCTCTCTTGTCTTAAAAGCAGGGCACAAGTCCTATAAAAATAAGTGGGGGAACTGACCGAGTAAGACATTATGCAAATGACCTCATGATGTCACAGCGTAGCGCTATAAAAGAAATAAAATAGTGCTATTTAAATTATTTGTGTAAATACTGGGACAGAATAACCCATCTGACAGTTTTACAGTGTCTGCATTTATATCCAAGGACAGAACAAAGGCAAAAGCATGCCTCTCTTAAGTACCTGTGAAGAGAAAGCAAACTGTGTGCCTTTGTTTCCCTCTGTGGCATTTACATTTAAATGTAAGGTTCCAGGTGGCCACCAGTCAGCATATACAAACAAAAGGAGGCCTGATGGCCCCTTGACTTCGGCCCTACTGGAGGTGAAACAAGCATGTGCAATGCAATAGGTCTTGCATTGACGCGAGTTTAAGCTATTGGCATTGTAAATGACAATGCCTTTTATTTATGTTTTAAAAACGAAAACATAAATAAAAGGTATTGTTATTTACAATGTCAATAGCTGAAACTCGCGTAAATGAGAGACATATTGCATTGAAAAGGCTTGTTAATAGAAGTGATAGGTTAAATATTTGTATCAATCCCCAGACGCGGGGTGTTCCCTGCACTTCCCGGCCTCAAGAGAGCATTGGGCATATTTGCACCTTACGCGGGGTGATGACTGCACTTCCCTGCCTCTAGAGAGCAGTGGGCATATCTGCACCTCACGCGGGGTGATGACTGCATTTCCCGACCTGCAGAGAGCACTGGGCATATCTGCACATCACGCGTAGTGATGTCGGCACTTCCCGACCTCTAGAGAGCATTGGGCATATCTGCCCCTCAAGCGGGGTGATTCCTGCACTTCCCGGCCTCTAGAGAGCATTGGGCATATCTGCACCTCACGCGGGGTGATGACTGCACTTCCCTGCCTCTAGAGAGCATTGGTCATATCTGGCCCTCACGCGTGGTGATGCCTGCACTTCCTGACCCATAGAGAGCATTGGGGAGAGCATTGGGCATATCTGCACCTCACGCGGGATGATGACTGCACTTCCCGACCTCTAGAGACCATTGGGCATATCTGCACCTCACGCTGGGTGATGCCTGCACTTCCCTGCCTCTAGAGAGCATTGAGCATATCTCAACCTCACGCGGGGTGATGACCACACTTCCCTACCTCCAGAGCGCATTGGGCATATCTGCACCTTACGAGGGGTGATGACTGCACTTCCTGACCTGCGGAGAGCACTGGGCATATCTGCACCTCACGCAGGGTAATGCCTGCACTTCCCGACCTCTAGAGAGCATTGGGCATATCTGCCCCTCATGCGTGGTAATCCCTGTACTTCCCGGCCTCTAGAGAGCATTGGGCATATCTGCACCTCACGCGGGGTGATGCCTGCACTTCCCGACTTCTAGAGACCATTGGGCATATCTGCACCTCACGCGGGATGATGCCTGCACTTCCCGGCCTCTAGAGAGCATTGGGCATATCTGCACCTCACGTGGGGTGATGCCTCAACTTCCCAGCCTCTGGAGAGCATTGGGCATATCTGCACCTCACGTGGGGTGATGCCTCAACTTCCCAGCCTCTACAGAGCATTGGGCATATCTGCACCAGGTGCTGGGAGTTTCTCAATGTTACGGATGATGTGAAAGTCATTTAACAGGCACTACAAACCAGTGTTTCCAAACTGCATCCCTTGGCATGTGGAATGGAAGATGTGCAGGCGACCTCCGATTGCTTTTGAACGGAGATTAACCCTATCCCTCCACCCTATCGTATTGTTCTCTTTTCCTGTGGCGAAAGGATAAATATTTCACTGATGCTGTTGACCTGGGTTTTTAAACGATCAATAGTCTATTTTTGCACCTCCTTATGCGCAGCAGATGGACCACTGCTGTGTCGGGTGAGTGCCCACGTTGCAAGGGGGCTCCGACACGAGGGGGAGGGGCAGACATCGATATACAGGGGCGTGTAAGGGCCACAGGAGACCGGAGTGCTTGTAGTGGGATGGCCGTCTGTAGCCCAACTGGCGTACGTGCGTGCGTACCCTGTTTATTTAGATTGGGATCACCTGACTCTTACGTAGCGTGCCTGTTACGTCATAGGCACGACACAACATTCCTCCCCAACAAACATTAAACCAACAATAAAGACCACCCCGTGCCTATCTAGCCATAGGCAGTCTTACAGGCTTCAAGAATATGCTTAACACTTTATTGCACACACAACTGAAAACAGTCTTACGTGAAATAGTCCCGCAAGCGGCGAGTGGGTTCTGGATTCTCCCGCAGGTGATGTTAGGACCTACCACGCCTCATGGCCTCTCCCGTTCCGGCACCAGATGTTACCTCACTGTGGCCATCTCCCGGGTTACCATGCTCAGTCTCTGGCCCTGCACTCACCACTCCACCACCTTGAGTCGGGACGCTGACGCTGGTCTCCCTGCCATCTTCTACCAGGGTAGTTTCCCCCAGTTGGTCCTGTCTGTCCTCCGTCAATGCCAGAGTACACGAGGGAGGTCTCACTCCAGCCGGCACCGACGAAGCCACCGCCTGCTGATATTCCTTGAAATGGGATATATTTCGGATCACAGTCTCTCTCCCTCGAGTCACGAAGATCCGAGTACCTTTGACATCAACGACAGTCCATGGGTTCTTTTCATATAGCAATCGGAATTTGCCGCTGGTTATTCTATTTCGGAGCAGCACCAAATCTCCCTTCTCAATTATCAGTGGTCGCGCTCGCCTCCTCTGGCTGACTTGAGCGTGCGCTTTTAGACGTCTTGAGTCCAATTGGGCATCATCAGGTACCCCAGGACACCATTGAGGGTTGTGTGGAATGGAATCCATGATCACTCTCCCCATGAGGAGATGGGCTGGTGCTACACCCGTGGTGGTATGAGGCGTCTGGCGGTAACTTCTAGCCGGTCTACCCAGTCTTTCCACTTTGGCGCGAGTGATGATGGGGACCCTTCCACTATGAATGGTTCTATCGGGGGAATCGTCAACATGGTTGTCTGCCCTGTGTTTTATGGTGTATCTGCCTTCCGGCGTTTGTCTCCGCCCTGTTCACCTGAACCTGTGGCGCGCACTGCACTCCACACCATGTCTGTACTTTTCCTTGTTTATTACGGATGTGCTGTTATCCGTCACGTCATTTGTGATGCCCCTCTTCTGGAACTTCATCTGGTAGGACTGCTGTCAGAGTTTATTTATTGGAGGATGTGCCCTTTTTTCCCTTGTGGCTCTTACAGCTGCCAATGCTTGATGTGTGCTAGGGGTTGCCAGGGCTTGTCTCTTGCTTGCGGCTGCCAGTGCTTATTTTCACCTTGAGGCTGCCAGTGCTTGTTTTTTTTTTCTTGGGGCTGCCAGTGCTTGTTTTTTTACTAGGGGGCTGCCAGTCCCCCTTTGTATTGATCAGCCTCTGGCAGCGCTGCACTCCTCCCCCAGGCTCCTTACCGGCACGTTGATCTGGGAGGCCTGCTTGTCTCCCCCACCGCCGGCTGCAGCAGCGTCTCCAGGGCCTTCAGCGCGTTGGAAGCGCCGATAGACACACGGTCCTGCGCGCTCAAAGGTGCGCGCCTCCCTGCTCCCGCGTGCAACCACACATCAAAGTGCCGGTTAATAGCGCTGCACTGCAGCGGCGAGCGGACGCCTCCCGCTGACAGGAGACGCTCCGTGGGGACCACCCACCGTTGGGGGATACCAGGGCACAGCGCACCGCGGCACAAGCACCATGAGGTCAATGGGAGACCCTCGCGGCCGCCGCACAGTGCAAGCAGAGGGCACGCCCACCCTCGTCGCCAGCTGTTGTGTCGAGTGAGTGCCCACGTTGCAAGGGGGCTCCGACACGAGGGGGGGCAGACCACGATATACAGGGGTGTGTAATGACCACAGGAGACCGGAGTGCTTGTAGTGGGATCGCTGTCCGTAGCCCAACTGGCATACGTGCGTGCGTACCCTGTTTATTTAGATTGCGATCACCTGACTCTTACGTAGCGTGCCTGTTACGTCATAGGCAACACAACAGACCACCTCCCTCACGCAGGTTCCTTGTCACAACACGTCATCTTTGAAAGCCCACTTTCCTTGACCATCTAGTAGTGTTCACCCTGGTTCCAAATCACTCCCTATTGGGCAGGTAAAGGAGCGGAGCACGGAATGTGCTTTTCTTTTCCCAGGATCACCCATGGCGGTCTAGTGGGGAAGCTGGCACTCTGGGCTGAGGTTGCACGCACATTACACTGATGCAAGAACGCAGCGGATTCTTGTTCGTACTATTGTTGATGTAACAGGGAGAAGAGGAAGTACACAGAGATTGTTTCACCAGGGCAAACAGAAGAACACAGAAAAACTGAAACTTATATCATACATTTTTTATAATGAAGAATTTATCTTGTAATGACATCTTCAACAAAGAAGTTTGCTTCTTCAATAACCTGTTAAACAAGCTCTCTCCATTGCGCAAAGGCAGCCGCTTGTTTATATTTGCATTTTTCCGGCTTATCATTAACGCCTTGTGTGCCCATGACGAGCTGCACTCGTCATGGAGCACAGTCGCGCTGTGCCCATGACGAGTCCAGCTCGTCATGAGGCATTCCCTGGGGAATACCTCTGGTGCGGGCACCAGAGGGATTCCCTGTTACTGCAAATAGCCTCCCGAGGCCCCCCCCCCCCTTTCACTGTAATGACGATCGTCGCGCACGTCGCGCCGACGTCATCACAGTGAAAGTGAAACTGAAATGAGCCAAGAGGCTCATTTCAGGTTTCACTTTGTACGTGCTCAGGGGGCTATCTCAGCCCCCTGAGCACGTAGAAAGACGAGGGAGGTATCGTTGGAAAGGGGAGAATCTCCCCAGTGGATCCCTGCTTGGGGATCGCCACAGGAGGGCGATCCCCAAGCAGGGATCCACCCACTAGACACCAGGGAGGGGGGAGCGGCCCCTTGGGCAAGGGCCTTTGCTCCCCCCAAATAATTTTGGCCATATTTAGTCTTTTTGCCCCCCTGGGGGGCAGATGGGGGCAGTAGCCCCCAATCTGCCCCCCCGGGGGGGCAAAAAGCCCACTACACACCATGGAATTTTTTTGACAATAAAAATAGGGGTGGGGGCTGCCCAAAACGGGCAGGGCCATGCCCCCACCCCACCCCCAATTATCACAGTCTTTCTCCCCCCCCCGAGGGGCAGATGGGGCATTGGCCCCTAATCTGCCCCTTCGGGGGGGCAGAAAGCCCACTATACACCAGGGATTTATTTTCAGTTTTTTTTAGGGTGGGGGCTGCCCGAAACGGGCACGCCAATGCCCCCACCCACCCACCACCATTACAGCCTTTCTGCCCCCCCTGGGGGGCATATGGGGCATTGGCCCCCAATCTGCCTCCCCGGGGGGGCAAAAAGACCACTAGACACTAGGGTAATGTAAAAAAAAAAAGAAATAGGGGTGAGGGCTGCCCAAAACGGGCAGGCCCATGCCCCCACCCCACCCCCCAATGATCACAGTCTTTCTGTCCCCCGGGGACAGATGGGGCATTGGCCCCTAATCTGCCCCTTCGGGGGGGGGGGCAGAAAGCCCACTATACACCAGGGGTTTGTTTTCAGTTTTTTGTGTGGGAGGCCCAAGTACCCGTGACAGGCAAGGGCCCACAAAGGAAACGTGGGGGATCCACGCAAGCCATACCTCCCTGGAATCCCCCGGGTGTCTAGTTTTCAAAAATGTGTGGGTTTGGTAGGTTCCCCTAGGTGGCTGCCGAGCACCGGGCCAAAAACCCAGGTGACCCCCCTTGCAAAACCAGGTCGTTTTGAGGTAGGCAATTTTCATGTCGTCTCACTACGTTGTGGGCCCTTGCCTGTCAAGGGGACTTGTGCCTCCCACACGAGTGAGGCACCGTTTTTATCAGGAGACCCGGGGGAACGCTGGTTGGTAGGAAATTTGTGTCAGCCTGGTGATGCCACAACTTTCCCACACAAATATGTGTGAAAAAGGTGATTTTTTCAGCTAAATTTGAGGTTTGCAGGGCATTCTGGGTAAGGAAACATTAGGGGATCCACGCAAGCCATACCTCCATGGAATCCCCCGGGTGTCTAGTTTTCAGAAATGTGTGTGTTTGGTAGGTTTCCCTAGGTGCCGGCAGAGCTAGGGTTCAAAAACTACAGCTAAGCACTTTGCCAAAAAAGGTTCATTTTTCACTGCGAAATTGAGGTGTGTCCACGATGCGTTTTGCGCCGTTTCCTGTAGCGGACACTAGGCCGACCCACACAAGTGAGGTACCATTTTTATCGGAAGACTTTGGGGAACACAGGGTGGATGGAAATTTGTGGATCCACGCAGATTCCAGAACTTTCCACCACAGAAATGTGGGGAAAATGTGGTTTTTTTGGCAATTTTTTAGGTTTGCAAGGGCTTCTGGGTAGCAGAACCTGGTGGGAGGCCATCAAGTCACCCCATCCTGGATTCCCCTGGGTGTCTAGTTTTAAAAAATGTATAGGTTTGCTAGGGTTCCCTAGGTGTCGGCAGAGCTATGGTTCAAAAACTACAGCTAGGCACTTTGCCAAAAAAGGGTCATTTTTCGCTGTGAAATTGAGGTGTGTCCACGTTACGTTTTGCGCCGTTTCCTGTCGCGGGCACTAGGCCGACCCACACAAGTGAGGTACCATTTTTCTCTGAACACTTTGGGAAATGCGGGGTGGGTGGAAATTTGGGGATCCACGCAGATTCCAGAACTTTCCACCAGAGAAATGTGGAGAAAATTTGTTTTTTTTGGCAATTGTTTAGGTTTGCAAGGGATTCTGGGTAACAGAACCTGGTGGGAGGCAGTCAAGTCACCCCATTCTGGATTCCCCTGGATGTCTAGTTTTCAAAAATGTATAGGTTTGCTAGGTTTCCTTAGGTGCCGGCAGAGCTATGGTTCAAAAACTCAGCTAGGCACTTTGCCAAAAAAGGGTCATTTTTCGCTACAAAATTGAGGTGTGTCCACGTTACGTTTTGCGCCGTTTCCTGTCGCGGGCACTAGGCCGACCCACACAAGTGAAGTACCATTTTTCTCGGAAGACTTTGGGGAACGCGGGGTGGGTGGGAATTTGGGGATCCATGCAGATTCCAGAACTTTCCACCAGAGAAATGTGGGGAAAAAGTGTTTTTTTTGGCAATGTTTTAGGTTTGCAAGGGATTCTGGGTAAGAGAACCTGGTGGGAGGCAGTCAACTCACCCCATCCTGGATTCCCCTGGGTGTCTAGTTTTCAAAAATGTATAGGTTTGCTAGGTTTCCCTAGGTGCCGGCAGAGCTAGGGTTAAAAAACTACAGCTAGGCACTTTGCTAAAAAAGGGTAATTTTGCATTGTGAAAATGTGGTGTGTTCATGTTGGGTTTTGAGCCATTTCCTGTTGTGGGCACTATGCCTACCCCTACAAGTGAGGTACCATATTTATCGGGAGACTTAGGGTAATTCAGATTTGTAAAGAAACTGTTATTACCTATTGACTTTCGATGCATTTCTGCCTTCCAAATGAAAGACATTGTGTAAAAAAGAAGTCATTCTAAAAAATGACTGATAATTCTCATGCTAGTATGAGTATTCCCAAATTCGGAAATGTGCAAATATCTACAGTTTCTAAACTCTATATTTTGTTCCTATTTCAGAAATACATAGGTGTCTTTCATACCGATTTTTGCATGTACACATTTTTACAGAATAATTACTATATACCCGGTGCATAATAAAAAACCATTGCAAGTTGCTGCTCAGTTTTTGGCTCTGGGTTCGTCGGGCTCTTGGTGAACCTACAAGTCCTATATATCCCCACAACCAGTAATGTCCAGCGGATGTAACGGTACATTGCTTTCAAAGAGCTGTCATAATTACAAGAAGTTACAGGTGAAAACGTTGACACAAAAGGCGCTTTTTTTCAACAAGTTTTCAATTTATCCTATATTTAACTGTTAGTTTCTATAAAGAAACCTTGATGGATCTACACAAATGACCCCTTGCTGAATTCAGAATTATGTCTACTTCTCTAAAATGTATAGCTTTCCAGGATCCATTATTGCTTTGTACCCATTTCTATCATTAACTGGAAGGAGGTCGAAAGCACAAAAAATAGCAAAAATAGGCTATGTCCCAGAAAAATGCCCAAACTGTGTAAAAAATGTTGGGTTTCTGACAAAAGTCTGGTATCCCCTAAAAGCTGGGAAAATTGTGATTTCAGCCCCACAAACCCTTTTTTGATAACACTTGCAGGGAAAAACCCAGAAGCTTTCATTTGAAGCCCGTTTTTCCCATTTTCCCCCCAAAAAACTAAATTTTGCTGTATTTTGGCTCATTTCTGTGACCCCTCCAGGGGAATCCACAAACCCTGAGTACCTTCAGAATCCCCATGATGTTGGAAGAAAAGGACGCAAATTTGGCGTGGATTCCTTATGTGGTCAAAAAGTTACAGGGGCCTCAGCGCGCACTACCCCAAATAGCCAAAAAAGGGCGTGGCACAGGAGGGGAAAAGGCCTGGCAGCGAAGGGGTTAATTCCATATGAACTAATCAGTTTACTATGACAATATTTAGTTGCCACTATTCCAGTTGATGTTTCTGTTTTCTGCCACACCAACGTTGCAATAGGTCTTTCCACCACTCTAGGAAATCTTAGACTATAATATCTTTAATAGATAGCTCTACTTTCAAAGGAACATTAACAGTACTTGAGTGTTCTCATGGCATAAAGAGAAGTTCGTAGATTGAATCCACCAATATCCACACGATGATCTGTTCAGGAGTTTATCCAAATCCTTTAACACTCACCTGGGCTTCAGGGGGGGTTCCTCCTCATTCCGGACAAGCCATAAACAACTTCTTAGTATGAACATCCACACCTGTGATGTAGTCCCTGTCCCGCCTCCCATGGTTCTATCCTTGTGCCCGTGTTGTTCAACTTACACCAGAAGGTTTAAGATTTTAAATGGCGGGAATATCAAACCGTGTTTAAATATTTCATCACCTCAAGGCATCTGAACCATAGGAAATTGTTTAACAAAACTCCATTGCTGGTGGGGAGAAGTAACAAGTAGGGGAGAACATGGACGAAGGAGACATACATGGTGTGGGGTGAATATCCTTGTTACCTTCTAAAATGAAAAATAGAATGATCCTCATTATGTGTCAGCACACATCCAGATATAACAAGCATTGGCAAAGCCAATATGTCTCGCCGATGAACCTATTTGCTTTGTTAATGTGTTTAGCCATGTTGAATAGCATTGCGGCTGCAGTGCACAGGGCGAAAAAAAGACCTAATGATTAGACTGTTGCGTAATTGTTTGGGCACGCGATCAACACACATGCACACACTTACAAAGGGCACTGTTTTATCTTTTACTTACAGAGCTGAGGTGTATTGGTAAATTTGAAAAAAGAAGGGCGAAAGCTGCTTTAAAATGGAGCTCAAAGTGCTTTTTTTAAATAAATGATGGATTTGCTGTTTGCAGGGGTGGGCGGAGTGAAGCGACATGGGTGTGGGAAGAAACAGCATGTATGACAGAACATGGGCATAGGAGAGTAACGTGGAGTGTGGGGCACAGAAGCACACGGTGAAAGAGAGCAACGTGGAGTGCAGGGGGAGATGCACATGGGAGAGAGAGCACAACACAGGTGTGGGTGGTGGAGGGTAGGAAATGGACAGCTGAGCCATGCACTCTTTGAGAGTGGATATCCAAAAGTTTAAGAAACAAGCATTTGCAATGCGTTAGGTCTCGCATTTACGCGAGTTTCAACTATTGACATTGCAAATAACAATACCTTTTTTTTGTTTTCAAAGCATAGATAAAAGGCATTGTCATTTACAATGCCAATAGCTGAAACTCGCGTAAATGCGAGACCTATTGCATTGCAAATGCTTGTTTACATTTCTTCTGGCAACCCTGCCTGATTCACTGAGGTGTCTGCTGCTTGTATTCTTGCAAAGGCGGGGCACTAACATAATCTTGTCTAATGTCACTATTATAACTCTAATAATATTAGAAGCTCAGGATGATTTTCTTTAAACATAAGTTGCTCTTATTACAGAAGAGGCTGGAGACCCCTGTGCTAGTCCTTTCCTATATGCGTTGTGTCATTAGTTGGCTGCGGGCAGTATCCGCAGGGAGTAACATGGTTTACCGTTGGTGTTTCAGGGTTTCAGACTATTTCATTCCATTTGGTTAGCAGAGTCATTCATTTTGTGACCTTGTCTCTTATAAGTGGCAAAAGCGAGCAGTCGAGGCTTACTCCAAGAGTTGATAAACAGATTGGAACTCAGTATGACATAGTAAAGGCACTCGATACGCTTAATTTCCGGACAAGTTATATCTTTTAAGATGGCCTGATTTTAAAATGGGAGTTATGGAATGAACCCTTAAAGAAAGGAGCTGCATGACTCTTAGTTTCCACGCTCCTCAACAAACGTATTCTGATGTCTTCCTGCATGCAAAGTGTCTCAACATGCGCAAAGTATCCTAGTTCATACATGCCAATAGACCCCATCCAGGCAGGAGATTACCGATTTGTGTAGCTAAAAATGGCTTTACTTTGGCTGTTTACCGCCTGAAATTGCCTCTACTTCAACAGAAGTCAATAAGGGGAAATACATCCTACCAGTTATTTTTTTGAAATCTCCCACTTTCCTCTTCCAAAATGTTGGCATGTATGCAAGTTGGCCACCCTATTTTGCACGTGCCAAAAAAGTTCCTGGACTGGTTCAGCTACTTTAAAAACTTGAGAATTCTGAGTTTCTTTTCCTGGGTACTGAAGCTGGTGCTTTCTGGTATCTTGTGGGGTGAGGTGGGTTGGGGTGTTGTGTGGTTGGGGGTGGTGCGTATTGTGTGAGAGACAGAGATGGGGAGGGGTCGCAATGAAACTGCTCCCCCAGAAGGGACGAACACTGCAGTTGATACTGCCATCAAATGCCCGAGTATTGTAAAATGTAACCAATTGTTTTGGGCTGCTACGGATTCTGACGCTCCTTCCCCAAACCTTGTGGCAGGTGGCAGTCCAGGCTTTAATTCTTTCCCACCTGGACTATGGCAACTCTTTATTTCTGGGTTCCCCCAAGGCTGCCATTCAGAAACTTCAAGTGGTAAAGAATGCGGCTGCACGAGTGCTCCTGGGTATCCCCAAGACCCTATCAGTCCTGCGGGGGCTGAGGGAGCTGCATAGGCTCTCCATAGCTCAAAGAATTGAATTTAAGTCTCTGTGCATTGCCCGTAGAGTCCTTCATGAGAAAGGCCCTCCCATCCTTCAGCAGCTCATTACTAACTATGTCCCCGATAGGGGGGCGCTCCAATAGCATGCACTTGGTCACTGTTCCGACACGTAAAAGAGCCAGAAAAGGAGGACGCTCCTTTAGCTTTATTGCTGCAAAGCTGTGCAATTCTCTCCCCTTCGCCATTAGGTGTCTGGATTCCGAGCTGCACTTTCGCAAAGCCATTAAAAACTGGCTCTTTCCACCTTGGCCTCTCGGGTGCTTGATCTCACCCGATCTCAGTTCTGCTGTGCGTTCTCCTCCTCTTAGCGCTAGGATGCCTGCGGGTCATGGCGCTCTACAAATCCCTTCGCATGGCATGTTGCGATACATGCTGGGGCACTGCATGCCTTTTCTGGGGGGTCAGGTGGGGTGAAGCGGGGGAGAGACATGGCACCTGTTGTACATATCCTATGGGGGCACAAGGTAGTATTGAACAGGATGCCATTGATTTGGTGCTCAGTCGCTGCTACTCACCAACGTCTGATTGGTGGAGGTGTGATTGGCCAACAGAGGGCGCTCTTCTTCTGGGTGAGTTAGCGGAGGCATGCCTGGCCAGCAGGGGGCTCCCTTCTGGGAGGTTAGGAGGGGAGCATGGCCAGCAGGGGGCGGTATTCTGAGTGGTTATTGGAGGTGTATCTGTCCAGCAGGGGGCGCTCTTCTGGAAGGTTAGTGGAGGGCGCTCTTCTAGGAGGTTAGCGGAGATGTGCATGGCCAGCGGAGCGCGCTGTTCTGGGAGTTTAGCAGAGGTGTTTCTGGCCAACAGGGGCAGTGTTCTGGGAGGTTAGTGGTGGTGTGCCTCGTCATCGGGGGGCGATGGTGTGCCTGGTCAGCAGGGGGTGCTGTGCTGGGTGGTTAGTGGAGGCATGCTTGGTCAACAGAGTGCTCTCTTGTGGGAGGTTAGCAGAGGTGTGCCTGGTCAGCAGGGGGATCTCTTTTGGGAGGTTTGTGGAGGACGCTCTTTTGGGAAGTAAGCGGTGGTGCGTCTGGTCAGCAGGGAGGTGCTGTTTTGGGTGGTTAGTGGAGACGTGTCTGGCCAGCACGGGGGCTGTTCTGAGAGGTTAGTGGAGGGCCCTATTCTGGAGGTGTATCTGGTGAGCAGGGGGCGCTGTTCTTGGAGGTTAGTGGTGGCATGCCTGGCCAGCAGGGGGCTCTTTTCTGGGAGGTCAGTGGAGGTGTGCCTGGCCAGCAGGCGGCTCTCTTCTGGGTCAGAGGAGGTGTGTCTGGCCAGCAGGGGGCGCTCTTCTGGGAGGTCAGTGGAGGTGTGTTTGGCAAGCAGAGGGCGCTCTTCTTGGAGGTTAGTGGAGGGCGCTCTTGCAGGAGGTTAGCAGAGGTGTGCCTGGCCAGCAGAGAGCACTGTTCTGGGAGTCTGGAACAGGTGTGTCTGACCAGCAGGGGCGGTGTTCTGGGAGGTTAGTAGTGGTGTGCCTGGTCAGCAGGGGTCGCTGTTCTGGGAGTTTAGTGGAGGGTGCTCTTCTGGGAGGTTAGTGGTGGTGTGACTGGTCAGCAGGGAGCTCTCTTCTGAGTGATTAGTGGAGGTGTACCTGGCCAGCGAGGTGCACTTTTTCGGGCGTGCCTGGCCAGCAGGGGTGCTTTTCTGGTAGATCGACGCTCCCCTGGTCCCAGAGAGCCTGCGGTGTCCCCTTCACACATTTGAGGCATTGTTTGTCTAGCTGTTCACAGGGGGCTCGGTCTGTTTTCCCCCCGCTCTTGGTTTGAGTAGTTCACAGGTAAACACAGCGGCTAAACGCCCCATTGAGCACATAGTGTAAATATCTGAGCCCCTCAGTGCACCTCTACCAGCAACTACAGCAGTGGGGCCAATAGCCAGCGTGTCCTGAAACCTGTCATGTGTGAAGAAATGTCCGTCTCTGAGGCGTGAGGTAGATGACTGGCAGTGCAGAGGTGTCAGCCCTGCCCCCTGCCCCCACCCCACGCTCCCTCAGAGCCGTACTTTTCGTCCTCTCGCCGCCTCCACTCGGGCCTGTGCCTTTGTAATGTGATCTTTTAAGGCTACTCGTCATATTTTGCACTGGCAGGGCCATGTGGTGAGCGCCCACCGGCTCAGATTGCTGTTTCATTCACACCCGGAAGCAAATGTTGAATACGGAACGTTGGAACCTCGTGTCGCTTTCAGTCCTTCAGCGAGGAAGCGGGGTGGTTCCGGCGGAAGTGACCTTCCTGTGTGCGCATTTGCCCAGAATCGGCTCTTGTGTGCGGGTCAATAGCAGTTGAAGTCAAGAGAAGCTGCTGCTGGGGTGAAGGGTGGTCTCGACATGGGCAGACATGTGGCTTCCTTGTTAAATATGCATTTATTATAGTAAGGTATAACATCGGCATGTAGCTCGTCTGTTAGATGAGAGGACATGTGATGCTTGTATTTCCACCTCCTCCCCACCACCTCAAGATAACAAACTCAGCACCCTCTGCAAGAAACTTAGTGGTACATTTAAACCTGTCGGGGGAACAAAGCTAATGCACACAGATCACTGAACGTGGTTAATAAGCGCTCGCCATGACGTTTTGGTTCGCCTTTTTCTGCTGTCCCACTTGGACGGCCTTGCCTGCTAAAAGGTTTCTTGTCTTTATGGGGCCATGTGTTTGGCCCCCATAAAGATAAGAAACCTTTTGCGACGTAAGGAAGGCAGACAAGCCCGTCCAAATGGGACAGCCTAGAAAGCCGAGCAAATACATCACCAACAGCTCTTTTCCAATGGCTGGCCACCGTTTAGCATAAACGGTGACGACAGCCAATGGAAAAGAGGGGCGGGGCTTAATGCCCCTTACAGAAGATACCCCATATCATTAAATCTCGCCAGCGAGACTGCGCATGTGCGCAGCCTACGCTAGCGAGACCTAAAAAGTACCTTGGGGGGGCGTGGTTTCGGAGCCGAGGGAAATGGCGGCGCTTTAGGAGAGCTCCAGCTCCCAGGTCCCTTAAACCCAGAAAATCCGCAGTTCCAGCCAGACAATGGCAACTTAAATGCTCGCGTTACACATGGGAATACTGGAGGCCCAACCGGCAGCAAGTTAAACCAAGGTCCACACCGGAGAATTCCACGATTTGAAGACACCTTCGTCGACATGAGCGCAGGGCGCAGTGCACAGGGCGTGGCCATTATCGGAACACCGGAGTGAGAGGAGCGGGTGAGACGGTGCTGCGAACCGCTGGCGAAGCTGGCTGCGGCTGTGTTGCGGCCAGCCTGAGATCCTCAACGGGAATGCCCCACATAATACCAAGGCCCCAGGCGAGAGCTATCACTAGCGGAACTCGCGGAGGGATCTGAGACGTGGCTCTGCCCCCTGCCTGGCAGCACCCGCCATTGTTGCGCGGTCGGGCCGGCTGCCATCCGAGAGGACACAGCTACTGCATACTGGAGCCTGGTGAGTGTTAACAGAGGCTGGAGGGAGACCGTGGGATTGGCATGGGCTCCTCCATCCGCCCGACGCCGCCTGCCATTGGAAAGTGGTCAGACGGATGGCCTTATGAGAGACCGGGCCACGAGTCCTCCTGCCACCAGCCACTAATCGCCCCCGAAGCGCGAGGGCCCTGTTCTGGATCCTGAGGCCCGGGGGGCATAACAACGGCCAGAGGCACCTGGGATTAAGCGGGGGGCTCAGACAAAGGTACCATAGCCTGAAGCATCGATGGAACACCGCCCCGGAACCATAGAAGCCGGCAGGAGAAGCAAGGCCCGAAGATGACGGAGAGTCCGCGAGCGGCGTAAGGAGGCCTACTGGGCATGATAAACAGGAGTGCGCAGCACATCGGGCTGGAAGGAGTCACCCTGGCACATTGGATCAGACAGTGGGACTAAGAGAGCTTCACAGTTCAGAGAACATAATAAATGGTCTTTTACAGAGGGGCAGAATCAGTGGGTGAGCATTGGAGGGACAGGGCCCGAGGAGGCGCATGAATGTAACACGTCGGATGTGACCGCGTAAGTCCACCTGAGCGGGCTTGTGTCCTGAGAGGCCGTGAGACAGTGACGGAACTCCAGAAAATACAAAGGGAAAGAGGCCGTGGTTCCCGTGACAGGAGACGTGATGAAGAACCCACAGAACTCAAGCATCAGAGCATCAAGAGTTTGAGGCGATCAAGCGAATGAAGCCTAAAGGACAAGCAGGGGCACATTCAAATAAAATGGATAAATACGCAATGCCACTCCAGACTGCGGCACCGCAGGCTCAACAGTCAGATGACCAGACAGAACCTTCTCTAAGTGCGATCATGGCGGCAATTGCGGACCTCAAGGGCACGATCAAGCCTAAAATAGACGCAGTAAAGGTGGACGTTAACTTCCTGAGAGCAGACTTCAGGAAGATGTCGGACAAAGTAGCCGTTACAGCCGTTACAGTATGAAGAGCCTGGAGGAAATAGTTCAGACCCTCACAAAACAGCAAGACGCCATGGCAGCTAAGTTGGAGGATCAGGAGGGGTGGGCGCGCAGGAACAATATTAGAGTGGTGGGAGTGTGGGAGTGCCGGAGGGTAAGGAGGGACCTAGCGTCAACCTCTTTCTGGAGGACTTGATTTTGAACCATCTTAAACCGAAGCATCTCTCCGCGTACTTTACCATTGAACGTGCCAATAGGTCACCCTTCCCTAAGCCCAAACCCGGCACTCCACCAAGAATGATCATTCCGAGACCGAGATGCCATTCTACAAACCGCACGTCAAAACGGGGACCTCCATCATGGAAATGCAGTGATCCGATTCTTTCCTGATTTTACATTAAACGTACAACGGCAAAGGAGTGCCTTTAAAGCTGTGAAAAAAGACCTGCGAGCCAAAGTACTAAAGTACTCTATGATGTTCCGAGCTAAATTGAGAGTTGAGGCCGAAGGGAAAACATGGGTCTTCAACTCCCCGGAGGGATGGCTTAACATAGGCCCAAAAGCTCAACGAGGAAGATGGCGGGAGCAACACAGTTCAGCAAGAGATGAATCAGACTGAGAGCGAATAGACAGTAGCTGGACCAGAGAACAACGGAGGGTCTGGAGGCTGGGACCTCGATGTGATGCTGAGTCGACAACTGGGAACACCAGGTTTTGTTGTGGGATGGTGGGGGATGTGGGAGAAGTGCAGAGTGCGCGAATTATCCACTTTTGAGACTTTCGCTATACTGACATATCAACGAGGTTGCTATTGTATTTCAATGTACGTATTTTGCTCGGGTGGGATCCTGGAGAGGGGGCTACTACAGCCCGGCACCGACCAACCCCATCTTGGTTTCTTGTTAGGGGCAACATGCTCTCTGTACGTTGGGGAGGTGGGGTAATAATACCCACCTGCAGGGCAGCAGGGAGGGGGCTAGGTTATTTTGCGAAAGTTATGTTTTGTAGGTTTTTGTCATTTCAGCATTAGTTTCACAACATTGAACAATCAAGGTACTTGGTTGATACAGCTTGCCAGTCATAGGATGAGACACCCAATGCACGTAAGGGGATACACGGGCGGGTAGCATTGCAGGAAATAAGCCAGGCATTAGAAAGGGGCCACAGGCAGGGGCAACAAGGGGCTGCTAACCTTAATTTTTTGTCGTGGAATGTTACTGGCCTAGGGAGTCGTATTAAAAGAAGCATTGTTTTACAATATCTACATAGGCACTCCCCGGGAGTTGTGTTGCTACAGGAAACGCACTTTAAGGGCCACAGATATCGTGCGCTAGATAGATACGGATACAAAATGGTTGCACATGCGGGTTACACGACCGGCTCGCGCGGAGTGGGGATACTGGTTAAAACAGGTCTCCCCTTGGTAGTTGGGAAAATTTGGCACGATCCCCTTGGGAGGTATGTGGCTCTCACAGGGACATGGGAAGGACAAACGGTTAATATTGTCTCCTGTTACATACTGCCGTTAATGCGGTCCGAGGCGTTGATAGCGCTGGGGAGCGTACTGGTCGACCTTCCACAGGGACTCCTGGTATTGGGTGGGGACATGAACTCCACCATTCACCCGGGGATGGACAGAGAAACCACATCCCCTAGAGATAGAGGGGCGGAACCACTAAGCACGTTCGTGGAAGTGATGGGTCTGATAGACCTATGGAGACTGCATAACCCAAACACTCGCTAATACACCTTTTATTCAGTCGCACATAGTAGTTACTCCAGACTTGACCATATTCCAACACACAGAGGTGGGGAGCCATGGTTCTCTAACGCTAGAATCGTTCCACGGGGTATTTCGGACCATTAGCCAGTAGAAGTACTGGTGAGGGGACCAATTCGAACCTATGCCCTGCCACCCGGGCTGTATTCCTGGTTCTTCAAGAAGAAAGAAAATGCTCAAAAGGTCTGGGAACGGGCACAACTCTACTTCCAGGAAAATGAGGGGACAGTTGACGAGGCGTGTACCTTGTGGGAGGTATTTAAACCAGTCATGAGGGGTCATGTCCAGGCCTGCATAGGAGGTAATAATAAAGAAAAGAGACTGCAATGGGATATACTGGAGGTGAAGATAATGGAGATGGAGGCTTCCTACCTGGAGGGTGGGAGAACTGACACCGAATTACCGCATCGATTAGAACTTAAGAGGCAGGAACTGCAGGACATGGTGAATAACGCCGCAAGATCGGCTGCACTCGCCACACAGAGATGAATATATGACCTGGGAGACAACGCCAACAAGATGATTGCCTGGTTATAAAAGAGAGACAGGGAACGGAGCTGGATATCAGAAATATGCGACAAAAACAGTCAGGCGTACTCTACTGGAGAGGATATGACTCGGATCTTTGTTGATTACTATGAGAAACTATATGAGTCCAACCCAGTTAGGTCAGCCACAGATTGTTGCGAACTACTAGAAGAAATGAGGCTGCCGGCTCTGTCGGAGGAAGACAGAGAAAGTATCGATAGGGACATAACAACTGAGGAAATAGTAGGAGCCATACAAGACCTGCAGGGAAGGCACCAGGGCCAAACGGTCTCCCGGCGAAGTTCTTCAAATGCATGGCAAATACAGTGGCCCCATATCTATTAGGTATGTTTAATGAAGCGAGAGAGCGGGGATGCTTACCAGTTGATCAGCGGACAGCCACCATTTGGTAATCCCGATGGCAGGTAAACGAGCAGACCAGTGTACCTCGTACCGGCCGATATCCTTGTTAAACATGCAGGTTAAAATACTGGCCTAGGTCCTGGTGAATCGACTCCTCATTCCAATCATGACCCTGATACATCCAGACCAATCGGGCTTTGTGACCCACAGAAGTACCAGGCTCAATCTTCGACAACTCTACGGGGTGATGCACCTGGTAAAGACCAACCCAGGGGAGGAGGCAGCACTTCTGTCTCTGGACGCCCGTATGGCATTTGATAGTATAGAGTGGCACTACTTATTTGAGGTCCTAAAGCGGTTTGGGTTTGGCCCACAATTCCAGTCATGGGTTAAGTTACCGTACACGCATCCCCTAGCTAGAGTCGAAGTGAATGGCGCGGTGTCCCGCGCCTTTGCTCTGCATAGGGCACAAGCCATGGTTGCCCTCTTTCACCAATCCTATTCGCATTGGCGCTCGAACCACCGGCGGCATGGGAGAGAGGGGACCCGATAATCACCGGCATTTACGGGGGGGAACACTGGGAGGAGAGGATATCGCTTTATGCGGACAATGTCCTTCTATACGCAACGAGACCAGGGTTCACAATAAACCGGCTACTGCAGATTTTCAAGCTCTTTGAAGGGTACTCGGGATACCAGATTAATTGGGATAAGTCACTCGTGTACATGCTATCGGATGGCCCAGGCCCCAATACTCGGTGCTGACAATAAGTTGCAGGTCAAAGATAGTTTTAAATATTTGGGTATATAAATAGCCAGAACAAACGCGGGATTTCTGACGGGGAGTTTACAACCTCAACTGGAACGCTTGCGGAGAGACGTCGCACATTGGAGGAAACTGCCGATATCTCTCATGGGAAGAGCTGTGCATATCAAGATGATGTCGCTACCAAGAATACTATACGTTGTGCAAAACACCCCCTCTCCGATATCTGACAAATTCTTTAAAGATGTGAGCAGTGAACTAAGAACACTACTATGGGATGTCGGGGTGCGAGAATTGCATTGGCCAAACTACAGAAAGGAGTATATGAGGGTGGTCTGGCCATTCCAGATCTACAAAAGTACTACTGGGCCTCGCACCTAATGGTAATCAATGACTGGGTGTTTACGGATAGGAACCACCCGGCATACAGAGTGGATCACTGGGCAATAGGGGCCGGAGGACACCTACGAGCGTTAAATAGTCCAGGGAGCAAAGAAGGCTTGCCATCCCATACACAGATAGTAATAAACATGTGGATGAAAGCCAATCGATTTCTGGGTTGGGCTAATAGACTGACAGAACAGACCCCCTTATGGGACAGCGATGTACTTCAGGAAGTAGGCTGACTACAGGCTTTCAGTAAATGGGAACTGATAGATATTGTGCGCTTAGGAGATGTATTCCCCGAACTACAGAAAGAATATCAATTAGCAGACACAGAACCCTACAGGTACTTGCAGATGAAACACGCACTGGGCGGGCACCTCAAGGAAGGGGTGCAGATACCCCAATACAGCCCGCTTGAGGATAGACTAATCCTGGATCCAATCCTATAAGAAGATTATTAACAATGCCCCGGACCTCCTCGTGAACCTAAGGGAGACTTGGGAATCTGATGTAGGCCTGCTGGAGGATGATGACTGGGTGGAAGTAATACAGAGCCCTAGAGAGGTGGCAATTAGGGCAAGGTTCAGGCTTGTACAACTGAGAATCCTTCACAGGTCTTACTCCACAAGTGTGCTCATGTTCAAGCTGGGGCACATACCCACCGAAAACTGTCAGAGGGGGTGTAACCTGAGGGGTACCTTCTTCCATATTGTCTGGGAATGCCCGATCATACAGCGGTATTGGCGGGGGGTAACTCGGATAATGTCGGAAGTCGTGGGACAGGAAGTTCCTCTTGATGTCAGGTGGCATGTGTTGTGTATATATCGGGGGAACAGCCGTGGCCTAAATACCATCAAATTTGGCTGCTGGTGGCGGCAATGGTGGCCAAAAGAAATATTGCCGGGGCCTGGGGAGCCATGCAACCGCCGATAGTGAAAAGATGGAAGAGAGATATGGACTGGTGCTGTGCGGCTGAAAAGACAGTATATGAGAGTAGGGGATGCCCCCAAAAATGGGGAAAGTTGTGGCAGCAATACGAAGTGTACAGGGGTAACTGGGGGGAGATGCCCGAATGATCATAACTGGAGGGGGGGGGGAGCAGGGAGTGTCTTGGGCTGGATACCTGACTGAATAACTGCATATGTTACAAACATTTATGTTACAGAAGTGTAATGCAGAGATGACGATGTATTAATGAATATTGCCTATTGGAATGCTGTATTTTGAGACTGACAAATGTTTCATAAAAAGACGTTTAAAAGAAAAGAAAAAAGTACCTTCAGGAGCTTGTGGCCAGTGGAAGGGCACTGGTGGCAGACAGGATGCTGTACTAGGTCCATGCTCTGTGGCAGACACAATGCTGAAGCCCTAGGATAAGCAAGAACGAAGAGAAAGCTGCTGACCAATAGCAAGCAAGGAAACTTGAGCAATGTGCAAGCCAACCAATGGTAAGTTGCAGTAAGCAAGGAACATGCTCTAAACACCCCCTTATTTTATGTACAATAGATTTTGCAAGGACAGTGCATACCATGCATGCACTACATGCACTATTCAGGCAAAACTTAAAAAACATCTATTAAGGCAAAGAGAGTGAAAGGGAAAAAAACAAATGGTAAGCAGTGGGTGGGCTCAAAGCCCCTTTACGTTCTTGTTCATAATATTTATTTTGCAACCAGACTTGTGCTGCCTGGAAGGCCGGACCTAAAAAGAACCTTTTTCAGGTGGGTAACAAAACACCAAGAAGCGCCAAAATTAAAAGGCAATGGCTAGTTAAAATTAGAAACTAAAATACATCTCTGGAAAAGTTAGTATTCACATTGACCAGCATAAAATAGTCACTTTATGTTTTAATAAAACATGTACAGTTTTGTATGTGATGTGGCTGTCCCCTTAGTAGTTCTTGAAGATGACAATAGTGTACTATCCAAATTTCCTCCGGGATAAATCTACTAAAGCCCTACTGGCCAAACTCAGTTCATGGGTTCAGTTAATTTTTTCACTGGATATTATTATTTATAAATTATCATGTATAAGTTTCCCGACACTTTTCTATTTTCTCTACATCTGCCAGTGTACACTAGGTCCCAAATAAATACATACAGAGAGGTTTTGTCTTGAATTAAACTGGGTGCTCCCTGGTGTCTGGACAAAGCCATACCTCTCTGAAGAGCTCTAATGAGAGCGAAACACATGTCCTTCATTTCAGGTTAGCTTGGATGGTATTTTACCAATCCAAAGCTATAATACTGTGCCTAATACTGTACCTGGAGTGGTAAAAGGCTTTGGCCATTAAACAGATCAGCATGGATATAGCACTGTGTTAATCCTATACTTAAAGACTTGCTGTAGAAATGGCAAAAGACTTTGTCCCTTTCTATCTTGGCGTGGATGGCATTGTGCTAATCCAACGCTTAAAGACTTTGATAGAAAAGCAGACATTTGAGATGAGCAAATTTAGTGTCGCTGGAGTTGAGACTGCTCTATTCTGGAGCTGCTTTCCACCTAAACTTGAGAACTACCCAGAGTTCTCTGCTTCTTTTTTGCATATATATATATGGCTATTGAAATTGATGAAATTACGAGCAAATTAAAAACTGCCTGTACACCGGAAGAGTTTCAATCTGATATGACCAAAATGCAAACAAAGCTTGATAGAATTGAAGATGATATTAAAGCTAAAAAACAACGCAAATACCATTGAGATCAAGTTGATTATGAAAAAGGACAAATATTGACTTTTGCAAAAAAGTATGATCATCTACGCACTCAAACACAAGTTCCAACATTAAAACTAAAGAAAAAAGTACGTATAGCTACTACAGCGTCCGAAGATCTAGACAAAACAGGAGAACAAAATGAGACTGGCGAAAGCGACAGTTATGAAAGCGATGCATTTGCTATCTCAGAACATCAGGGTGCAAAAAACTAAATTTGAAATGAATTTACGCTGATGGCACAGGGAAGGATTACAACCCAACACAAGCAAAGTGCCGGCGGTTACAGAGGACGCGGACGCGGCGTGAGAGGAGAAGGAAGCTATATCGCAGCATCAGCAAGAGATGTCGAGAGCCCAGTGGGAAAAAGAACAAGGGGCCAGCAAAAATCAAAATGACCAACAAAAGAACAGTTGTCAACCTTTCAGGTCGGACCTTGAGTCAAGCGGAAATTGATGTACTTTCTCTTGGCCTGTCTTTTTGTCCCACTACTAACTTTAACTATACACAAAGTCGGATTGATCTATTTCAATTCACTCGTAAGCTAAACCTTAAAAAATGGTTCGCAACAAAAGTAATGGATCATAATGAAAGAATACCGTGTGCACCCAGTATTTTGAATATTGGGTGATGAACACTTGATAGATGATCCTTACCTTAATTTAATTAATGACAATATTCAACTAGATTTGTGCTACACTAGTGGATTTAAACCTAAATCTATCTTCCTCCCCCAGATATCTAATGATGCGATTAATGTCTTTGAGAAAGAAGTAATACATGAATTTGAAAAAGTTCGTAGAAAAAAGTGTTTTAAAAATAATTTCAACAAGCACAATCTCAGTCAAAACCATTTTGATGCAATCCAAGCTTTGAAAAATGACAATAACATCATCATCAAAAAATCTGACAAAGGTGGTAACGTGGTGGTTCTATCAAAGGAGATGTACCTACAAGAGGGGCATCGCCAACTTAATGATAGGGACAACTACGAGATTACCACCAAAGTAAAATATGAACAAGCAAATAAAGAATGTATAGAACTTTGGGAGAATGGAAGGAATGAGGATTACTTGAGCAGGAGGAATACTATTTCCTCAACTGTAGGCACTCAAAACTTCCAGTCTTTTACCTATTCCCAAAACTACATAAAAATGAGATCAACCTCCCTGGAAGACCTATTGTATTATCTAGGGGTAGTTGCTTAGAAAATACCTCACGTTATGTGGATTTTTATTTGCAACCGCTTGTTCAAAAACTCCCGTCTTTTATAAAGGACTCGAGTGACTTTTTAAGACTGATTGATCAGATCGATCAGATTAAATGGGAAGACAATTGTCTTGTAAGGACCCTTGATGTTACAAGCCTGTACACCTGTATCCCTCATGAGGCGGGAATCAGAGCTTGTCATCACTTCCTTGGGCACAGGTCAATTTCATATCTATTCCATACAGAAATGATTATTGACATGATGTACAGGTGCCTCACACAAAACTTTTTCATTTTCGACAAGATCATATACCGTCAGATACTCGGGACTGCGATGGGGAACTGCTTTGCTCCCAGCTTCGTGGGATTGTATCTTGGCTGGTGGGAGGAGCAGGTCGCCACCGCTCTCCCCTTATACAAAGAATTTGTGGTTACATGGGCAAGATACATAGATGATATCTTTGTGATTTGGAATGGCAGCATTGAGCAAGCTAATCAGTTTGTTTAAACAATCAACGAAAATACTCTCAATCTACAATTTAGTAGCAGAATTGAAAAAGAAATTATTGAATTTCTAGATCTAAAAATAGTGGCTGTGGGACAGTGACTAGAAAGTTACTTATTCCGGAAGGAAACTGCTGGGAACAGCCTGCTACATGCAGAAAGCTGTAATCCTACTAACCTCATACGCAGTATCCCTTTGGGAGAACTATTACGAGCTAAGAGAAACTGCAGCAGTGCCCAGGGATTTGAGGCTGAAAAGGAGACAATGATTGAACGCTTTCTTGAAAGAGGTTACTCTCAAAAAGACATCTTAAAAGCTTGTGAAGAAGTAAATAAGAGAGCCAGAAATTAACTTCTTCAAGTTAAATCATCTGAGTTGAATAAAAACATGTCTGAAATCAAGATTAGGTTTATTACCATCTATTCCAATCAGGCACATGAGGTTAGAGAATGTCTTTTAAAATTTTGGAAAGTCCTCAAAACAGACAATGATCTTGCGTCAGCAATCGAACACTACCCCCAGGTGACATACCGTAAGGCCAAATCCTTAAAAGACAAGCTATGTCAAAGTATGGTGACATCTATGTCTATTAACCCGGTACATGGGTTTTACACATGACAAAGATATAATGCCTGTAAATATAGCAAAAATTGCAAACAGGTCATGCTGTCAGCCAACACAAAACCCTTTTTGATAACTAAACATGTCTCATGCAACACCGACCATGCTGTATATGCCATTAAATGTCCATGCAACAAGTATTACATAGGCAGTACAATTCTTCCTGCTAAAAAGAGGGTCCTTGAACATCTGAGGGCTATCACTAGAGAAGACAAACAATATCCAATAGCCAGACACTTTAAAGCAGAACATCAACAGAACACGAGTCCACTCTCGTTCTGTGTCCTCGACACTATTCCTTTGAGAGAGAGAGGTGGTAACAGAGTCCTTGAATTGAGACGATTAGAGTCAAGGATGATAATAGAATACGAGACAGTACAGCCTCTGGGGCATAATATTGACGAAGAACTTTCTGTTCACTTGGGTTAACTATAGTTTAGGTGACCCTCTGATCTTCTTCGACTCATGGTGGATCACTAATTATGTAACACCTTTGGTGGCTGTTTGTCCTCATCTGTTGTTCGTATTTATGTGATCTTTAACATCATAGTATATCAGTCAGTTTGTGACATTGTTTTTATTATGTGTATTTTTTCAGATTTATCACCTTGTGAGCATTGACCAATGAGTTGGAACAACCTAGACAAGAACTATGACCATCAGTGGCTCTTTGCATAATTAGATGCGGACACTATTCTGGTTTGCTATCAGTTATTTGTGTTAAAACTGCTTGATCCTCGATAATGAAGATCCATGTAAAAAGAACACTTGTTACCATTTGCCCACTCTGGCCATATTCTGAATGTGATACAGATATCTTCCTCGTATTTTAAGAGCCCCTGCACACTTGTGCAAAACACTTCTTACAAAAACAACAGTTGATGGACAGAATGCAGAACAATGTCATACATTCACCCCAGTACAGAGAGCTGGGCCTAAATCTATCGATTTTTGCTCACCATGCCATTCCAGTTTGAACCCAGCCATATGCAAATCAGTCTTCACCCTGTGCCTCATGGGAACAGTCCAGCCTGAACTGCCAAGCCAGGTCCTCCCTTGACTGGAACCAAGCATCCTAGGACCGGTTTCGTGGTTTCACCCCTCTTCAGCCAGGATAGCTTGATTCCAGTGGCATGGAGAGCACGGGACTCACGTCTGAGCATACCTGTCCCACTCGGGGTGACAAATGCAAAAACAACAGTTGATGGACAGAATGCAGAACAATGTCATACATTCATTCCAGTACAGAGATCTGGGACTAAATCCATCGTTTGTTTGCACACCATGCCATTCCAGTTTGAACCCAGCCATATGCAAATCAGTCTTGACCCTGTGCCTCATGGGAACCGTCCAGCCCGAACTGCCAAGTCAGGTCCTCCCTTGACTGGAACCAAGCATCCTAGGACTGGTTTCGGAGTTTCACCCCTCTTCAGCCAGGATAGCTTTATTCCAGTGGCATGGAGAGCACGAGACTCCCGTTTGAGCATACCCGTCCCACTCGGGGTGACAAATGCTAAAACAACAGTTGATGGACAGAATGCAGAACAATGTCATACATTCTCCCCAGTACAGAGATCTGGGCCTAAATCCATAGTTTTTTTGCTAACTTTGCAAAAACAACAGTTGATGGACAGAACGCCGAACAATGTCATACATTTACCCCAGTACAGAGATCTGGGCCTAAATCCATCGTTTTTTTGCTCACTTTGCAAAAACAACAGTTGATGGACAGAATGCAGAATTGATTTGTTCTGCATTCCGTCCATCAACTGTGTGTCTTTTGCTTTCTCGCCCCAAAACACTTCTTAGCCAGTAAAATGTTCTGGACTAATACGCTCAAAAGTCCCTGGCGCTGCCGGGACGTCTGATCATTGTCAGTATGGTGTGACATACATGCGATAATATATATATATCTCCAACATTCCATTGTGATTCTCTTCAGGAAAACATCGCTCCGTGGCACCCAAGATGCTCTTAGGCAGAATTTATTTTCAGGCAACGAATAAGACTCTACGCGTTTCGGAAAACCAGTTTCCTTGACTATAACTTGCGCGACCGCAATGCACAATGTGTCATTTCAGATGTCATCATTGATGTCATGAGTGATGTCACTGACCATGTCATAAGTGATGTAATATGTGACGTCATCAGCAGTGCATTGCGGGGGAGCAAGTTATAGTTACCTGATCTAACTATAACGTGGAATTTCATTGGTTTTTTACGAGTGAAATGTACAGCTAACTATAACTTGTGTGAAACCTATGGTTTTTTAAGTGAATTTGCAAGGTTTTTTAAATGCTAATTCCTAACTATAACGTGTGTGAAACCTATGGTTTTTTCAGTGAATATATATATATATATATATATACACATATATATACATATACATGTACAGAGAGAGAGAGAAAGAGGTTGTGTGTTGTATGTGTGTGTGTGTGTACATACATATGCTTTATTCAGTCCTTAGTGACTGCAGAAAAGCGTGCATTTTGGATTGAGGGTCAAATAGGCCACAACAAACTAGAAGTACTAGTCACTGAAGCTTCCCCGGCCCTTCTGTTGTTCGAGAAGTACACTCATTTTTTTCTCAGTGCTACCTGCTGCTCTCCCTGGGGCTCTGCGCTGTCACTGATCCTCCTCCTCCCTGGCCTCTGTCACAAGGCCTGTTTAGATCACATGAGCATCTTGCTAGCTGATGTAAACTGGGCCCAGGGAGCCATAGAAACCTTTATCTCCAGAGAATGCGATCATATTCCCTCCCCCATACCACCAAAGGCTGAAAACAAGGAAGATAATATCAGACCTGCTCGGAAACAGAACATTAATTGTCTGCCTGCTGAGCTGTCGGAAAATTACACAATGTTTTATTCAGGGGTTTGCTGAAATATGGAACAAGCATTCGCAAAGCCAACAGGTCTCGCATTTTTGATTTATTAGATGCAGCCGCGACCCGTGGAGGGAGTTCCCAGGGGCGGAAAGGCAGGGTGGGGAGGGGCAGGGTGGGGGGTACTAAAAACCGGAATATGGATAATTGGAGGTAAGTAAACAATTAAATAAAGAAAACGAATTTCGTAGTGCGCGCTGCATCGCATTTTGCGATGCAGGTCGCGCAACGAAATTCATTTTATTTATTTAATTGTTTACTTACCTCCAATTATCCATATTCCGGTTTTTAGTACCCCCCCACCATGCCACTCCCCCCGTTCCGCCCCACGGAACTCCCTCCACGGGCCGCGGCTGATTAGATGCTTTTTGCTGAAGCATTGACCAAGAGCAAAATTACTGATGATGTAGTATTGGGGGGGGAGGGGAAGCGGGGGAGAGACAAAAAGGTCCAGTTATGTGGCGGCACCTTGAAGTTGCATCATTCTATAGGCACATTCATGAATGACAATGTATGTGAGTGCAAGTGCCACCATGCATGTGTGCACCTACGGAAGGAAGAAGGCACCATTTTTGTTTTAATTTGCAGTTCCAAGACAGCGCATGCGCTGCATGCACTGCTCAGGCGAAACCTAAAAAACCTCTAAAAAATCAAATGAGAGTGAAAGGGAAAACACTAATGGTAAGCAATTCTTGGCCCCCAAGTCCCTGTATGGTTTTGCCCTCGTCTTTTGCAACCAGACAGCATGTTCTACCTGGAAGGCCGACCTGGGGAACAAAACAGTGAAGGGACACTCCTCGGAGTAGCTGTGAGGTCTGTAAATACCAATATTCATTCATTCACTCATTCATTCATTCAAAACACACAGAAAGAGTAGATAGAGCCAGAATTTAGTTTAAAAAGTAAAAAAATTAAGAAGGTAAGGTTAGTTAAAAGTAGAAACTAAAACGCATCTCTAGCCAAGTTAGTGTTCATGATAACCAGCATTAAACAGTCACTCACTGTTTTAAAAAACATATACATCTTTTAATTTCTATGCGGTGCGGCTGTCCCCATAGCAGTTCTTGCAGATGAAGTTAGTGTACTATCCTAATTTCCCCCAGGGTAAATCTACTCGAAGCCTGCCACGACTCCTGAAGGTAAGCGTGGTGTGGCGGGCGCGGGAGGGGGGAAAGCCGACAGATGACAGAATAGGGAAAATAGATAAATTAAAACATCCTATTCCGTCGTCTGCCGGCTTCCCCCCTCCCACGCCCCACCCCTTCCCCACCGCGCTTACATTCAGGAGCCGCGGCTGCCCGAAGCCATACTGGTCAAACTCACATCATGGGTTCAGTTTATTTTTTCACTGGCATATTATCATTTATACTTTTACTGACATTTTTTCTATTTTTTTTCCACATCTATCAGTGTACAATAGGTCCAAAATAAATACAGTGTTTGTGTCTGTTGTGAGGGATATTAAAAGAGTGTTCATTTATTTGCCCAATAAATCCCACAAAAACAGTATTTTGAACATGTAGTCTTGTGACTATTACTAAATAATATAGTCATGGCTGCAAATCTGTGCCGGAAAAATTGGCATCTTAAAGCAATAATAATTTAAGCAATAATAAATGGGAACAGCCTCTACCTATACTAACAAAAAGGGTATGCAGTTCCTAATAATAACGCAATGTGTGTTAGAATCACTAGGTCCCAAGGTGATGGTGTGAAAACGGTCTGATTAAGCGGAGTAGAAGGTACTCCTTCTGGAAAAGAAGACCCTCACACACCCAACAAGCGGGTGTCTTGCTTCATCACCGGGTCTTTGCTCCTTATCGGGCCGGCAGTGCAATGCCCGATCAGGCACCCCGAGGGGGCCTTCCTGTCGGAGATCTTTATTTCCAAACGCCGGTGAGTAAGGTGTGTGGGGAAAACGGTTAATTGGGATAACTGGTGTCGGTGCAAGTGGAGTGAAAGGTAAGTGTACTAAAACAGGGTAGGTGATCCACTTCAAACAAATTTAATAAAGTATGGTCAACACCCTGATTAAAAACAATCCGCACATTTCTCACCATTAGGTGTATGAGTGATATGTGCTACAAAAATCAAAGAGGTCAACATGTTTCTTGCCTGGGTTTTAATTAAATGGCAATTCTTCAGGACCAATGTAAACAGCCTCTACCTCCCACGCCTTTACCACACAGGTGCCTTTAACAGGTAAGCGAAGAATATTTAAGGTCAATGTATATATATATATACAGGATATATAATAGCTAGTGATGGTCATCAGTAGTTATAGTTAGGTCAGCTGCTCCATAGGAAAATCGTTTTTTTGTGTTGCTAATAACTCTGCACCAATTGAAGAATCTTCACAAAACTTTCCAAAAAAGTGTTATATTTTGACTAGTGTGTGCATAGAGAGTTTCATGGTATCTATCAAGAGGGGGTCCAGAAAAAAAGGGGTGTCCCAAAAAGCAAAATCCATATGCATTTTCCATAGACTTCTTTAAGACGGGCTAGAGCAAAAACTGCTGGATGGAATTACACTAAATTAAAAATAATTGCATATCTGGATGGTTGGGTCAGTAGTAAGCCTGGGCGGTGAACTACGCTCCGCTCGCGGAGCTTGCGAAGTTCAGGTAACTTTGCAATTCGCGCGCGCGGTAACGTCTTACCGTGATTCTGCGTTCGCCAACTCGCTTTTCTGTCTGTTCGCGTGCACCTCGAGATTTGTAATATGGCCGCCCGATCCCGCGAGAGTGTGCGAACACCTCATTCGGACGCGCGAGCTGACTTCCAGCGGCTGTCTTGGTATGATCGCGATCCCGAACATGCAAAGACTACAATCTGGCGAAGAGTATCTCTCGAGCATCATAAAACCTTCTTGAAAATGATCATTTTTCTCAGAAAACCTCCTCAGATTGTGATCTGGCTGTTGTCTTTTGTGCAAGGAGTCCTTTTTTTTTTTTACTCTTTTTTTCAAGATGAAGGAAGTGCCCCTGAGTCTCCAACTTCCTGTCCAGCAGGCTCCTCCCAGTGCTTTGTCCATGTGCTGTTCACTTTCATTTGGATTTGGAGCTGGAAGGATCCCTTTTTGTGTCTGTCTGCTGCATCATATCATTGGATTGGATTTATTGGAGGACTTTTTGATTTGAGATTTAATTTTACAAGTACGTTGGAGAATTGGTGTACATGTTTGTTTCATTGGGGCTTGTTTGTACCTACATTTTTCTGGGATTTTCATTGTTTTTAAAATGTATTGTTGTGGGTGGCCTGTACTTTCAATAGGGGCCTAGTTGTTGTTTTTTTGCAATTTCAGCCAGTAGGGTACCCATGGGTCCATGTTTCTGTGGTGTCTGAATTTAAACATCATGTAGGGCATTGATGGCATAGGATTGAAATGATAAATGTAGTTGTGGTTTATTTCACTGTTTTGCTGTGTGTGTATTAAATACCTTTGTTGGATGTGTGTGTGTGTTGATTTTCATTTTTGTATTAAAGCTGTGTTGTTTAGCAGGCCTCCTTTGTCCGGTCATATATAGGCCTGCTTCAGTTCATTGTTTTCCATGGCCTGTTGTGACTGTGATTGCCCATGTGACTTGTGGCAATTTTGTGGTGGTAGTTTAGTAGTGTGTGCTTCTTTTTCCATAAAGGCCTGCATGTCTTTTCTTTGTTCCCCTTGGCTTATGCTTGTTGTTGTGTCCTGGTCATGTGTGTGGCGGCCATTTTGTGAAGCATACATCAGTAATGGCGGGATGCACTCCAATATAGTATTCTAAATTCAGTTTTGTTTCTATTGCTGCGTGCAGCTTGGAGGGTGCCCTGCCCAAATGACCCCCAGGTAAACATGAGCATATGAAATGGGGCTAGATTCCGCCCCAACCAAACGCACTGCGTGAAAGCGCCTTGTTAGCGATCATATATAAAGTTAATCCAATCTTAATCATAAACTTTTCTCTCAGTGTTCTCAGTTTGTCCTCTATTTTCTCCAATTTTGTCCCCACACGGAATCCAATATGCCGTTTTCCAAATTTCTTAATGTTTAAACTGTGCTCCTCCGGCCTCTTGTAAAAACATGAACAGATGCGAGGTACGTCAGACAGTGTTTATTCGATAAAAACCCAATGCATTTCGGGCAACGCAGTGCCCTTCGTCAGGGGTCACTATAAACAACGATAAAATGACCAGTTACTACTTACACTTATTGCCATCATACTTCAATTGTTCTCATGACTTAATATGCGATATCCCACCATAAACATTTGTTTTGCACCCCTTTGGTTGCCACTAACTTCTCTAATACGTTAACCAAATGTTTTCCTTCTTTTTTCCCCCTATTTTTTCAAAAACGCATTCCGTTAATTTTTCACCCTATTACCCTCATCACTAAACAGTTCATCAAAATTCTAACAGTTAGATAGAGCCTACTATGACTTCCATTCTTTTCTTCTTTCATCTGCGAATTGCAACTTTTACAAGTACTCTGTCTCCCTGTGTTCTCCATTTAAACTCGTCAAAATTGTATACTCATTTCAACAAATGTGAACTGTTTCGCTGTTATTCATACCTGTCACAAATCCATACGACCACCGGTCCTCTTCCCCATTCTAAAAAAGTCTTTATGTCCCTCGTTACTCCTCCCACATTTAAATACCCACAATTCAACATTTCCCGTTATCGCGATGTTACTGAGATTGCGTGAAAAGTTAAACATACAGCAACTCCCATGATGCACTTCAAATGTATTGGCACTTAGCTAAGTTGACCCGATCTTTAAATTTTATATAAAAACAGTTGTTTATTAATGTACGTTGTAACACTGTTTCTCAAAAGAATATAACACCAACAATTGTAACGAACCTAGATGTTAAACAAACCGTGTGAGTAAAATACTTCTGTCATCAACTTTAACCAAACATTTTTATCCATACTTCGAGTGGGTGCATTCCCGTCGGTTGGGCCAAATTTGTAGAGCATACATCAGTAATGGCGGGATGCACTCCAATATAGTATTCTAAATTCAGTTTTGTTTCTATTGCTGCGTGCAGCTTGGAGGGTGCCCTGCCCAAATGACACCCAGGTAAACATGAGCATATGAAATGGGGCTAGATTCCGCCCCAACCAAACGCACTGCGTGAAAGCGCCTTGTTAGCGATCATATATAAAGTTAATCCAATCTTAATCATAAACTTTTCTCTCAGTGTTCTCAGTTTGTCCTCTATTTTCTCCAATTTTGTCCCCACACGGAATCCAATATGCCGTTTTCCAAATTTCTTAATGTTTAAACTGTGCTCCTCCGGCCTCTTGTAAAAACATGAACAGATGCGAGGTACGTCAGACAGTGTTTATTCGATAAAAACCCAATGCATTTCGGGCAACGCAGTGCCCTTCGTCAGGGGTCACTATAAACAACGATAAAATGACCAGTTACTACTTACACTTATTGCCATCATACTTCAATTATTCTCATGACTTAATATGCGATATCCCACCATAAACATTTGTTTTGCACCCCTTTGGTTGCCACTAACTTCTCTAATACGTTAACCAAATGTTTTCCTTCTTTTTTCCCCCTATTTGGGGTGGAATCTAGCCCCATTTCATATGCTCATGTTTACCTGGGTGTCATTTGGGCAGGGCACCCTCCAAGCTGCACGCAGCAATAGAAACAAAACTGAATTTAGAATACTATATTGGAGTGCATCCCGCCATTACTGATGTATGCTCTACAAATTTGGCCCAACCGACGGGAATGCACCCACTCGAAGTATGGATAAAAATGTTTGGTTAAAGTTGATGACAGAAGTATTTTACTCACACGGTTTGTTTAACATCTAGGTTCGTTACAATTGTTGGTGTTATATTCTTTTGAGAAACAGTGTTACAACGTACATTAATAAACAACTGTTTTTATATAAAATTTAAAGATCGGTTCAACTTAGCTAAGTGCCAATACATTTGAAGTGCATCATGGGAGTTGCTGTATGTTTAACTTTTCACGCAATCTCAGTAACATCGCGATAACGGGAAATGTTGAATTGTGGGTATTTAAATGTGGGAGGAGTAACGAGGGACATAAAGACTTTTTTAGAATGGGGAAGAGGACCGGTGGTCGTATGGATTTGTGACAGGTATGAATAACAGCGAAACAGTTCACATTTGTTGAAATGAGTATACAATTTTGACGAGTTTAAATTGAGAACACAGGGAGACAGAGTACTTGTAAAAGTTGCAATTCGCAGATGAAAGAAGAAAAGAATGGAAGTCATAGTAGGCTCTATCTAACTGTTAGAATTTTGATGAACTGTTTAGTGATGAGGGTAATAGGGTGAAAAATTAACGGAATGCGTTTTTGAAAAAATAGGGGGAAAAAAGAAGGAAAACATTTGGTTAACGTATTAGAGAAGTTAGTGGCAACCAAAGGGGTGCAAAACAAATGTTTATGGTGGGATATCGCATATTAAGTCATGAGAACAATTGAAGTATGATGGCAATAAGTGTAAGTAGTAACTGGTCATTTTATCGTTGTTTATAGTGACCCCTGACGAAGGGCACTGCGTTGCCCGAAATGCATTGGGTTTTATCGAATAAACACTGTCTGACGTACCTCGCATCTGTTCATGTTTTTACAAGAGGCCGGAGGAGCACAGTTTAAACATTAAGAAATTTGGAAAACGGCATATTGGATTCCGTGTGGGGACAAAATTGGAGAAAATAGAGGACAAACTGAGAACACTGAGAGAAAAGTTTATGATTAAGATTGGATTAACTTTATATATGATCGCTAACAAGGCGCTTTCACGCAGTGCGTTTGGTTGGGGCGGAATCTAGCCCCATTTCATATGCTCATGTTTACCTGGGTGTCATTTGGGCAGGGCACCCTCCAAGCTGCACGCAGCAATAGAAACAAAACTGAATTTAGAATACTATATTGGAGTGCATCCCGCCATTACTGATGTATGCTCTACAAATTTGGCCCAACCGACGGGAATGCACCCACTCGAAGTATGGATAAAAATGTTTGGTTAAAGTTGATGACAGAAGTATTTTACTCACACGGTTTGTTTAACATCTAGGTTCGTTACAATTGTAGGTGTTATATTCTTTTGAGAAACAGTGTTACAACGTACATTAATAAACAACTGTTTTTATATAAAATTTAAAGATCGGGTCAACTTAGCTAAGTGCCAATACATTTGAAGTGCATCATGGGAGTTGCTGTATGTTTAACTTTTCACGCAATCTCAGTAACATCGCGATAACGGGAAATGTTGAATTGTGGGTATTTAAATGTGGGAGGAGTAACGAGGGACATAAAGACTTTTTTAGAATGGGGAAGAGGACCGGTGGTCGTATGGATTTGTGACAGGTATGAATAACAGCGAAACAGTTCACATTTGTTGAAATGAGTATACAATTTTGACGAGTTTAAATGGAGAACACAGGGAGACAGAGTACTTGTAAAAGTTGCAATTCGCAGATGAAAGAAGAAAAGAATGGAAGTCATAGTAGGCTCTATCTAACTGTTAGAATTTTGATGAACTGTTTAGTGATGAGGGTAATAGGGTGAAAAATTAACGGAATGCGTTTTTGAAAAAATAGGGGGAAAAAAGAAGGAAAACATTTGGTTAACGTATTAGAGAAGTTAGTGGCAACCAAAGGGGTGCAAAACAAATGTTTATGGTGGGATATCGCATATTAAGTCATGAGAACAATTGAAGTATGATGGCAATAAGTGTAAGTAGTAACTGGTCATTTTATCGTTGTTTATAGTGACCCCTGACGAAGGGCACTGCGTTGCCCGAAATGCATTGGGTTTTTATCGAATAAACACTGTCTGACGTACCTCGCATCTGTTCATGTTTTTACAAGAGGCCGGAGGAGCACAGTTTAAACATTAAGAAATTTGGAAAACGGCATATTGGATTCCGTGTGGGGACAAAATTGGAGAAAATAGAGGACAAACTGAGAACACTGAGAGAAAAGTTTATGATTAAGATTGGATTAACTTTATATATGATCGCTAACAAGGCGCTTTCACGCAGTGCGTTTGGTTGGGGCGGAATCTAGCCCCATTTCATATGGCCATTTTGTGAAGACAGGCAGTGTGCTTTTGGCATAGGCTTACATTGTCTGTCTTCCATTTCTTGTTGTGGGTGGCTAGCGGCCATTTTGTGGAGCCATCCAAGCAGTGTGCTTGCTTTTGCCATTCAGTTCCAAGCTTGTGGCCTACCTAGTCTGCCAGTAGGCCCAGAGGTAGTCATCATCAAATCATGGGTGCATAAAAACTGTTTGTGTTGTCTGTTGAATTTTAACACCATGGGTGGCTTTGGATTGAATTGCAAAAGGTGGTTTTTGTGGTGGAATTGCAGTTTTTGGGTGTGTGTTAAATAAATAGGGCTTTTCAGGCAGTAGGTAACCCTAGGAATTCAGCTTGCGTACTTTTTTATGTTTGAAAGCTTTTATTAAAGAGTTGATAACAAAAGAAAGATATCAGCATACATTGCAATAATACAGAAACCATTGAAAAACTTAACACTGCTAATATCACTGTTAAAAACCTACAAAGCATTTTAAGAGAATTTTAACATTGAGGGAGGCAATGGGAGGGATAGGATAAGGGAGGAAAAGAGGGGGAAAGGGAAAGGAAGACATAAAGAACATAATATAGACCATACATTATCTAATAATTACGACATATATTCAAATCGTATAAATCAGCGATGCAAAATTACCATCATAAAACAAGCAATAGTATTAAACAAAACTCATACTGGAAAGCAAGAAGAGAGAGTTCTAGACGTTCAAGGAGGTTTAAAATTTTCTGCATTGAGACATATAGGTTTCTTTAGGGCCAAGCAGTCCAAATAAGTGGTAAGAGGCAACCAGAAAAAATCAACATTACGAATAGGTTTACAAGTGGAGGCAAAGGAGACGTCCAATCTGTGAAAGTGGCATAATGAATTCCACCAGCCTTGTAAGGAAATAGAGGCTAGAGATTTCCAGTTTGAAGAAATGTGTTGGAAGGCAAGCGCAAGTGTCAGGTCAAAGAGACCGTGTAGATGAGCAGGGAGATTCAAGGAATCAGAGAGGCTACCCAAAAAGAGAAAAGAGTTTGTGAAAGAGGAAGGGAGAGGGAAGATACGAGGGAGGCATGACCACACTTTCCCCCAGAAGGTAGAAACAACTGGGCACAGAAAAAACATGTGAAAAAGGTCAGCATCAGAAGAGCCACAGGTCCAGCATTTAGAGTCAGAGGAGGGAGAAAAGCGGGATAAAGAAAGGGGAGAAAGGTAGAGCCTGTGATACAAATAAAATAAGGATTGAGTAAGAGAAGCAGAGCGGGATATTTTTAAAGATCTGGACCACAACTTATCCCACAGAGCAATCGGCCAAGTACAACAAAAATCTGATTCCCAAGAAAGCTCCACTTTAGATTTGACACGATTAGGATTAGGAGATACAAAAGATTTATAGATGAGAGATGCTTTAGGGAGTGTAGCAAGAATATTAAGAAGAGAAGGAGGAGGTGACGATGATGATGAGGGGGGAAGAGAATAATAACGATCAAGGATAATTGCCATGAGGGTTGTGAATTTCCGCAGAAAGGAACGAGGGCACCGAAATAAAAGTTGAAATTGGGGAAAAGAGCAAGGGGATACACCGTCAAAAAGTTGGTTGACCCACATTACGCCCTTTACCCTCCATGCTCTCCAAAAAATGGGTCTATTTTTGAAAAGAATAAGAGAGTTATACCAAATAGGAGAATTTAAGAAGGATGTACGTGTGACCTCGGAGGGAAGAACCAAAGGACTTAAAAGAGAAGAGGTATGTTTGAATAGGGGGCAAAGAGAAAAAGGATTCCTGGCAGAGAATCGCATCACCTCAGCAAAGGAGAAGGGTAATAGTAAAGATTGTTCAATGAGAAGCCAAAGGGGCGTAAAAGGAGAAATAGTTGATGAGATCCATCTCGAAGCTTGACGTAAAGAAAAGGATCTATGATAAAGACGGAAATCAGGGAAGTTAACCCCACCATTAGATTTAGGCTTGCGAAGGGTGGCAATAGAAATTCTGGATTTCTTACCTTTCCAAAGAAAACGAGAAAGGAGAGAATCAATTTTTTTAAAGTAAAATGTAGGAATAGGAACCGGTAACATAGAGAAGGTATAAATTAAAATAGGGGCAATCATCATTTTAATTGAATCCAAACGACCCCACCACGAAAGAAAGAGGGGATTCCAGGCTGAGAGCGACTGATCAATCCTGGAAATAACTGCCGACAAATTCAATTTAACCGAGGATGAGATGGAATTGGAAAACAGAATGCCAAGGTACTTAATCTTGGAGCTACTCCAGGCAAAACCAGTAGCAGTGAAAAGATGGGGGAGGCAGGATGAGGTGAGAGGAAGAATTTCGGTTTTGTCCGAGTTGATCTTATAACCGGAAACCAAAGAAAAGGAGTGAAACTCGGATAAGAGGGGGGGAACTGAGGACTCAGGATCAGAAATAAATAATAAGATGTCATCCGCATAGGCAGAAAGTTTCAACTGATTAGAGCCATATGGGAAACCAGAAATGGAAGTGTTATTGCGAATGGAGGATAAAAAGGGTTCGAGAGATAAGACAAAAAGAAGTGGGGAAAGAGGACAACCTTGGCGAACACCCCTCTGAAGATTAAAAGATGGAGAGAGTTGTCCATTCACAAGTACCGAGGCCTTGGGGGCAGAATATAGGAGAGAGATAAGGGATATAAATTTGGGACCAAAGCCATGCCACCGCAATGAAGCAAACAAAAAAGACCAGTCAACCCTGTCAAAGGCCTTCTCTGCGTCAACAGAGATAGCAGCAAGAGGGGTTGAAAGTGAGGGAGCTTTATTTAGGACGTTAAGAAAAAGGCGAGAGTTGTCCGAAGTAAGCCTGCCCTTAACGAAGCCGCATTGCTCTTTGCCAATGAGATGAGGCATAAGGGGGTCTAGGCGCATTGCAAGTAATTTGGCAAAGATTTTGTAGTCTACATTAACTAACGAAATCGGTCGGTAATTTTTACAAAATTGGTGATCGCGACCTTCTTTGGGGATCAGACAGATGGTAGCATCTTGAAAAGTGCCTTCAGCCTTGCCAGATGAGGAAAATGATTGAAAGAGGATTAAAAGTTTAGGTAGTAAAATGTCTGAAAAGTGCAAATAAAATTCCACAGGAAAGCCATCAGGGCCAGGGGTTTTGCCTTTAGTAAGGGATGCCAAGGCTGCAGAGAGTTCATGGAGAGAGAAATCGAGGTCAAGGTCCGGAAAATTCAGGTGAGAATTAGACGGTTTAGGGAGTTTCTCAAAATAACTCTGAATAAGGGAAGGAGTGGGAGGACACTCTGGGGTATAGAGATTCTGATAGAACAATTGAAACTGCTCAAGGATTTCTTTGTCTTTGTGGAGAAGACTGCCAGCAGAAGAATATATAGAGTCTATAAGAGTGCGCTCCTTACGGGATTTAAGATAATTGGCCAAGAGCTTACCAGATTTATTGCGACCTCCGTAATACCGTGCACTACTGCGAAGAAGAATCGAAGAAGCATTATCCGTAGTTAATTTGTTGAATTCTAGTTTAGCTCGCAGGAGATCTGGTGACATAAGTTTATCAGAAGAAGTGTAGAACTGGTGCTCCAGAAATTTTATATGGGCCAGGGAGGACTTCCGCTTTTGAGTAAACTGTTTCTTCTTCCGAGAGACAAAGTCAATGATGAAACCCCTCGCAGAGGCTTTAAAGGAATCCCACAGAGTGTGGGAAGAAATGCTAGGGTCTGAATTAAGAGAAAAAAATTCCTCAACGAAAGAGCGAAAAGAAGAAGAAAAATTGGGATCTGTAAGAAGTGCACTATTAAAGCGCCAACGGGAGGGTTTAGGATGTGGTGGGAGTAGGTCAAAATCTGTCACGATGGGAGCGTGGTCCGAGATGACAATAGGTTCAATGGAAGAAGACAGAACATTCTGAGATAAAGATTTAGAGAGGAAAATATAGTCAAGGCGAGAGAAAGAAGAGTGAGGAGGAGAGAAAAAGGAATAATCCAACGTGTCAGGGTGTGAAAGACGCCAAGAGTCGATAAGGTGTGATTGTGAAATAGTATTAAGAAATTGTTTGTGGGGTTTGTGTGGTGTGAAACGGACTGTGGATTTACGGTCAAGGAACGGGTCAACAATCTGGTTGCAATCACCACCAAAAACAAATGATACATCCTTATATTGAACACATTTCTCTGTAATCAACGGCCAAAAAGAACAGTCTGCTTGTACAGGCCCATAGACATTAAAAACAGTCAAAGGGATAGAGTTTAGTAGTAATTTGGCCAGTATCCAACGACCTTCAGAGTCCGTCTCCTGGGACAGAACCGTACATTTAAGCCTCTTGTGACAGAGGATAGCAACTCCATTCTTTTTGTTGTCAGAGGGTGAAAATAAAACTGTACCCACCCAACTTCTTTTTAACTTCAGAGATTCAACATCATTAAGGTGAGTTTCTTGCAAGAGAGCAATATCTGGATTGTAGGAGGCCAAATGGGACAAAACTCTCTGCCGCTTAATAGGGTTAATGAAACCTTTTACATTCCAGGTAATAACTTTGAATTAACAAATAACATAGAATCAAATAGAATAGAAGAGGTAAAGAAGAAGAGGCATACGCAAATGACAAGTCGAAAAGGAGAAAACTTTGAGAAGTATCGATAAAGTAGGTTGAGAAAAGAAGGAGAGAGGTAAGGAGAAACAAAGGAGAATCGGAATTGATCAACCAGTACAGGGAAGAGAAAAGGAAAATACTCTGAATTTAAACGCAATAGAACATGAAAAAGAGGAGATAATAAGACAAACAAAGAGAGAGTGAAGAAAAAAAATAATAATAAATAGAACGGATACAAAGGGAAGAAAGAGGAAGGGTAAAAAGAGAAGAATACAAAAAGAGACAGTACAAATCCAAAAAGGACGACTGAAAATAACATACCTGAAGGGGACATGAAGAGGATGGTGGGGCAATGGAGAAACGAAACAAGAATGACCACCCGGAACCAGGAGATCAGACCGCACCAGGACGAAAGATGAGAGATGAAAAGAACGAACCATATAAAGGAGTAGGGGAGCACACCAATCGATCTGGATAAGAAAAATAAATATAAGAAACGCTTATAATGACACAACAGACCATCAAACAAATGAAAGGTGATATTAAGAATAGGATATAAGAGAAAGTAAAAAGAAAGGAAACCAGCAAAAATAGCAACAGACAATGGGAGGAAACGTAATAGAAACTATGAAAAGTTAGTCAAAAGGCCAATTAACAGTATAATAAACAGTATAATAAACAAGGGCAATATAAAAACACTAACAGAGAAAACCTGCAAGAAAAAAGTAGAGTTAAACATTCAACCACAAGCAGAAGTAGAAGTATCCATGCCGGCATTAGACTGAGTGTGAATAAAATTTTTAAGTTCGGCCGGATCTTGAAAAGTCCAAGTCTGATTTTGATGAGTGACTTTGAATGTGCAGGGATGGAATAAGCCATATCTGGCACCAAGAGAGCGCAAAGGGGCACGGAGGTTCAAAAACTCTTTCCTTCTTGCTGCAGTAGCCGTAGAAACATCCTGGGTAAGGAATACCCTCTGGCCCAACCAGGAAACTTGGCGTTTGGATCGAGCCGCAGAGAGGACTAGAAGTAGATCTGTGAATTTCAGAAAAAGAATAATGACACCTCGAGGCTTAGTAGAGGTTGATGAACGAGGACCAAGTCTGTGAGCCCTTTGGATAGTGAGAGAAGTTGTAGCAGGCATGTCCAAAAGTTTCAGGAGGAAGGAGGAGAAAAACGAGACAGGGTCATCGCCTTCCAAAGACTCAGGTAAACCATAAATGCGCAGGTTATTCCTCCTATTTCTATTTTCCAAATCCTCAGTATGTTGCTGGAGGGCAAGAACGGATTTTTCCAGTGAGGAAATACGTTGAGAGTTGACTAGGATCTCTGAAGTCTGCTGCTCCACGGAAGCCACTCTGTTTTCCATAGTCGACCATTTCATTTAAAAAAGCTGCATTTTATTATTGGTCTCCTCAACAAACGGTCGTAAAGCACGTATCTCTTCCAAGAGAAGTTCCATGGAGATAGGAGACGACGATTTATCTAGAGGAGGAGAGTCCTGCTTCAAGCGTTTAGATGACGTGGTAGGAGGAGAGGACTTACTGGAAGATGGCTGGGATGAGGAGGGACGATTAGGGACTGGTGTCGCCATTTTATCGGTGGTAGAAGAAGAGTCAGTTGCTGAGGAAGAGGCAGATGGTGCTGAAGAACAACCTTTCGAGGGCACAAAAACAAACTTCGGGTTGCGTAACTTGCCCATAGATACGTGAGCGGACAGGCTGTATAATAGATGAAGGGAGTATTGCAGCACAAGCACAAGCAGAGACGTGACTAGAGCATGGAAGCGTCCACGAGAAATAGACAGGTTGAATATGTAGGAGTCACAATATAAGAAAGGATGCTGCGTATCAGAGACAAATACAAATAGGAATATGAAAAAGCTCCTCCAGATTGGTGTATTAGTTGTGTGCAAAACTGATCCCAAATATCAGAATTGAAGAGGCGCAACACAGCAGAACAGCACGACTTTTGCAGAGATTTGTCAATCAATGGCAACTGAGGAAAGATTCATGAGAAAACCAAGAGCCATCAGAAAAATCAATGAGGCAGCGCAGAAATACGCCTAAGCACTAAAAAATCCACCTAGGCGGAATGGAGCATGGAAATCATTTGGTCCATTTAGTGGGTGTCAGAGATATGCTTCTGACAAAGTGACTCAAAACACAGGAGCTTTAGTTGGTATCCTCCATGCCGTCTCAACTGCGCTGCGCTACTTAGTGAAGATCGAAATAGGATTATACATGAGGTTCTCACAAGCTTCCAGCTAAATCCATAAAGATTTCATCAGTAAATACCAGACAAAACCACAAGATGGCAGTCATAGATCAGTCAGAAGCTCACTGCATATTACAGCAGGTGACAAAATGATGAAAAGAACGATTTATAAACAGGAGGCATCAATACTTTATAGTTAACATTTCTTTTGTCATAGCGCAGTATGAAGGCACAACTTCCTGTGAGGAAAACTGAAGAAAAGAGGTCACAGTCCATTCACAGAGCGAGCCATGGAATAAAAATAAAAATTAAAAAAGAGGAGGAAAACACACTTAGATGAGCATTTCAGCAGGCTGTGGGATTCTTCTTTGTTAAGATAGCGGTTCAGCAAGTGAAGCAATCCGAGTGAGGCGGTATTCTTTGAAGTGAGGACCACTCTGTGAGGAATACATCATACGGGGCACAAGATGGCGGTTGCGAGCGCCTCACATAACGTGCCGGTTATGACAGGCAAATTTAGGCAGGAATGCGAGCTTACCGCGGCAGAATAGATACGAAGATAAACTCGGTGGAAGTTCCGACAGTCAATTCTGTCATTAAAATCTTCCGAAAAGTCCTTTCATCGGTCCGCTTTCACTAGTGTCCTCAATATCGCCCCGGAGCAGTTCTAGCCGGCCGCCATTCTCGCTGACGCTCAAGCCACACCCCTCAGCTTGCGTACTTTTGGCAACTCTACACAGCTCGACAACACGGACTTACAGTTTTTGTCATTTTCGCGCTCTCAAGATGCGTGTTCAACCACTTTTTGTAAAGCTCGCGATGCCGAACACGCAGAATTTGCAATCTGGCAAACAATATCTCGTGAGCAATATAAAACCTTCTCGAAAACGCTGATTTTGTGCATTTTGCTAAAAAACTCCTCAGGTAGTCATTTTGCTGTTGTTTTGGAGCACGGAGTCACTTTTTTATTTGTAAAAAAATTTTTAGAAGACGGAGTAAGTTCCACAGAGACTACAACTTCCTGTTCCTGTCCTTTGTATTCACTTTTTTGTTATTATTGTGGTGGGTGGCCTGAGCATGTGGGTGGCAGCCATTTTGTGAAGGCCGGCATTGTGCCTTTTCCATAGGCCTGCATTGTCTGTATTCCTGACCTTTTCTTGTTTTTGTGAGTGGCCTGGCCATGTGGTGGCGGCCAATTTGTGGGACCAGCCACTGTGCTTTTTCCATAGGCCTCCAAGCTTGTGGCCTAGTCTGCCAGTAGGCCCAGGAGTACTAGTACTACTCATCAATCAACACGGGTGCATGGAAGTTAAACAACTGTTTTTGTGTTGTACGTTGAATTTCAACATCATGTATGGCGTTGGATTGAATTGCAAAATGTGGGCTTTACTTTTTTTCTGGGGTATATTTCACTTTTTGGGTGTTGTAAATAAATGCCTTTTTATCATATGTTCGTTGTTGTTTCTCCCTGATGCTGCATCCATCCCATGTGATGCACAAATGTTTATTTAGGGCAAACAGGCTAAACTACATTTATGTTTTTGTTCTTTGCTATTCTTATTCTTCCTGAGTGTACACAGTACAGTATTACACCAGGAGCCCCGGCCTTGTTGTCAGTCTCATAAATGGCTACACTGTTGTTGTTCACTGACTTAATAAAATTTAATAATTGTGACCACCCACCACACAAAGAAGTTATATATTATATTAGTTTGATTGTACTATCTTTTGATTGATGTTCTTCTGGCTTCTTTGCTTTTAGGTGCACAAAAGACGGAGGAGGCGTGTCATCATCGCCCGTTGTGGTGCCAGACCGACGTCCTGCTGCTGTACACGACGTGACGTGTCAGTGACCTGACCAGCCATCTCTGCAACTTGTGCAACTGAGTGCTGTTGACATCTGAAGAAGATGCCCCAAAAGAAAGCAGGTAGCAGGTCCTCCGCTACCAAGAAAGTTGACATGGAGAAGAAGGAACAGAAGAAGAAGGAAGTGTCACTTAAGTCTGGTGTGCCGCCCAAAACCTTTTTTGGGACACCAAAAATGACGCCTGCAGCAGCGGAGTTCGGGGGGCCAAGCTGGGGGCAGCACCTCCGCATCAGTGGGACCAACCCACCAACCCAGGCCAAAGAAGACGAGTGTGGAAGAGGTAGCCAGCCTAATGGTGGAAAGCAGTGATGCTGATCCTGAACTAAACTTATCGCTATCTCAAAGTAGTACACAATCAACACAGGAGGGAACACAGCAGATAAGTAGTCAACAACAACAGCCGCAACCACCGCCCACAATAGTAGCTGTTGTTCCTCCCGAAGTAGGGGCAGTTCAGGAAATTGAGACTCATGCAGAGGAAGAAGAGGAAGCCATTCCTTCAGAAGTTCCATTATCGTCCAAATCCCCAGCAAGGAAAAGGAGGGTTAGTACATCAAGTTCTTCGCCAAGCCCCCCTTCTGATGATCTAGATGCCACTCGGAAGCCACAAACTGAGTCTGAGAGGGAGACACGTCACAAGAGCAGGCATGGGAAAAGGAAGGTTCCAGAAAGCCTTACACTTATGGAGGTTGATGTAGAAGAGCAGGATGATGATGATGATGAGCCAGTCATCACAAACATCACTCCTGGCCCAGAGGAAAAAGAGACCAACATTTTTACCCTATCCAAAATGGCTGCGAGGGATGTAGCACGCAAACCTTCAACACAGGTAACACCAACCCGACCTCCAGCTTCCATATTTACATTAGCAAAGGGCCGGCAGCGTCCTACATCCAGCACAAGCACCACCTCAGCAGAAGTAGGTAGTGGTACTGCACAGAGTCAAATTCAACGCACACCCTCCAGTTCATCCGGCATTGGAAGTGGCACCTCCAGCAGGAGACAAAAGTTAAGCTCCCCAGTGTGGGACTTCTTTACGGTTAGTGAAAAGGAGGAGAACATTGCTATATGCTCCATTTGTCATCCCTCTGTTAGTCGTGGTAAGCTTGGTACAAACTAAGGTACCAGAGGCCAAATGACCCATCTGAAAAAACACCACGCAATCCAGTGGGAGGAGCACCTTCGTCGCATAAAAACTGGAACCATTGCTGTTGGTGGGGATAAACGAGTAGAAGGTCCACTCACGGTGGAACAGGAAGAAGAAGAAGAGGGAGACATTCTCTGTGGTAGTGGTACACAAAGTAGCCCTGTCCCCAGCACTGCAGTGGTAACGCCCACATCCTCAGCAACATCTCAGTGGCACAAGAGTAAGAGATACCAAGGAGTACTGTTTTGAATAAAAGTGCAACGTTGAGCACAGGAAGGAATACCACGCAGCCTACCATTCTTAGCATGTTTACTAGGCCGGGGGGGGCAGTACGAACGCAACCACCCAATAGCACGTTTGTACAATGCAAAGCTGGCTAAAATGTTAGCACTGGACCTTCTCCCTTTTTCTTTTGTTGAAGGGGTGGATTTTCTGGAATTTGTGACAACCATCTGCCCAAAATGGAAGGTTCCCAGCCGCTACTATTTCGCCAGAGTTGCTGTTCCAGCACTACATCACGACGTGCTGGAATTGCTTGGAAAAGCCTTAAAACCGAGTGCTGTTCAGAGTATCCACCTGACAACAGACATGTGGACCAGTTTCCAAGCCACTGATTACATGCGCATCACTGCACACTGGGTCTCTTTTTCGGGTGTTAAAGATAAGATATCTGGAGGTGTTGTTGACACTGCTGAGATTTTTAAAGACACTCGTAAACATGCAACTGTAGCCATGTTTGCTATGGAGAAATCTCATACTGCTGCAAACATTTTGGATGAGTTTAACAGCAAGGTGTTTGAGTGGCTGCGACCAAGAGGGCTTAACATTGGTTTTGTTGCCACGGACAATGGCAGTAATGTAGTTAGGGCCATGAAAGATGGTGGCTATTTCAGGGTCCCGTGTTTGGCACACTGCAATAACATTGTTGTTCAAGACTTTCTGAAAAATGAAAGAAAAGTCAGCAACTTACTGACCACCTGATGAAGAATATGCACACATTTCAACCATTTTTTTAAAGCCCAGAAGCAGCTGAGGGTCATTCAACATGAGCATAAAATGCCAGTCAAAGCACTCATCCAGGAGGTGCCAACACGTTGGAACTCAACTTATTACATGCTTGAGCATCTGTTTGAGCAGTACATACCACTCAATGCTTATGTCATGAAAAGGTCAGGAGATCCTACTATGAAAGGCATGACCGTTGAGATGGCCCAATGGGACCTCGTTAAATGCCTGACAGAGATGCTACTTCCTTTTGAGGTCTTCACACGTGAAGGACTATACTATGGTCCAAGCTATCCCATTGTTGTACATGCTAGAGCAAGAGCTGAAGGAGGTGTCAGAAATATACGCAGGTGTGGATGACAAAGTAGACGCATATTATTTGGCGGACACCTTAGCCGTTAGCTTATCTGACAATACAAGGATTCAAAATAACATTGTGTCACATCGACATTACATTACTGCCTCAATTTTGGATCCACGTTACAAATTATTGCTGAGCAGTAATGAAGTAATTCCTTTTTCAGAAGTGGATGTTGCCAAGTACAAAACTTGGATCGCTGAGGAAGCCACTGACTTTGAAAATGAACCGATCTTAATTAGAGGCCCTCCACCCCAGGTGAGAAAAATTACTACAGGGCACCCAGAGTCAAGTTCTACTTCAGAGCCCGAGAGCAGTGTGTTTGCCTCCCAGCAGTCACCAAGACTACCAGCAATAACATCAACAACAGCACCAACAGGATCATCAGCCACATTTTAAAAAACGGCAGGGGATTGGTTTCTATGAAAAGGCTTTTGTACGTCCATTACTGATGCAAAGGCAAAAGAGGCCAAGCAAATCGGAGCACCCCTGAACATTGAGCGGATGATTCAGGCCTATCTGGATGACACAACAGAGGTCTTCATGGAGCAAAGCCCATTGGTGTATTGGTATGGGAAAAGAGGACAATGGCCAGTGCTCAGCAGGCTGGTGATAAAGTATGTGGCTTGCCCTGTTGCAAGTGTCTCTTCAGAGCGTGTTTTCAGTGCTGCTGGTGCCATTGTTACTGTGAAAAGGACCAGTCTCTCACCCAAAAGCGTGGAGAGGTTAACCATGATCAAAATGAATCAGCACTTTATACCACAGGAGTACAAAATACATGGAATAACTGCGTTTCTTGGACTGCCTTAAAAGGTAAACAGTTTCAACAAGAACCACAGCAGACCTAGGCTACATGTCCATGTAGTGGTGTGTACTGGAGTAGAGTGTAGTGGTATGAGGGATAGTGGTGCATTGATTTAGTCACTTCATTTGGAAAATGCTAGGTTGCTGCAGTGCATATGCCGTTTGTCTGGCTCTGTCAAAATTTAAGGTAAATGGGGATAGGGTGCCTGGCCTGTGCCGTGGTTGGCCTGTTCTGTGCTGGCTCCTGTCCCGTTGTTGTTGTAGCTTAATGCTGTAGAGTAGACACTATGTATCCAAGCTGCCTCAGCCTGAAAGTGTTCTCTCAAGAGTCTTCTCTTCTCTTCTTGCACTCCACTGTAATCGAGTTTATTTTTTTTTATTCAGTTATTTTTCAGTACCCCTTTTGTTCTTCCATCTACACTTACAGGCCGGACTTTACCCTGTGCTATAGTGGGAGAAACAACTCACACTTACCTTACCAATCCGCATCAGGCAGGCAGTGGTACCCAAGATTGATGTGCGAAGTGTCCATGGAAGGGAGGACCAAGATGAATGACGTGAATGATGCAACTCCACATTTGGACCAGGATAATACAGTAACTTTAGTATCATTCATCATTCGTCTTTAAATTTATTTGATTCCTTTTTTCTCTTCATTCATTACGACTGCGTGTTGTGGTTTGTTTGGTAATTATTCCGTACAACTATTTTTTCATTTCCTTTGCTAGCTTGAAAAATAAAAGTAAGCCCGGTACAGCATGTAATTTGGTTCGCTCTGAGGGCAGACAGGCAAGGCAAATTTCATATTAATAATTTCTGCCCTGTACAGTCTAATTGTGTAGTAGTAGTTAGTAAGTACAACTCATTAACCATCAAGTTCTCTTCATCATCATGCATGCATTTCCTTTTTCTCACTTTATAGATTTCTTTGATAATGGATCATGGTCGTCTTCCAAGATTGTGTTTTACTTTTGTTATGTCCATGCATACTGTCTGTTTTTCTTTGTCAAACCTTTCCCCAAACCCCCCTTCCCATCCATTCATCAATCCCTAACGCTCTTCCCCCGGGCTGTGTGATTTATATTGAGGTGTGATGTGACAACATTAAATGTACACCAACAATTGATCACACGCTTGCTGGGGCAGATGTGGTGAAAGCGACACTAATTGAATTTCAACTAAGGCAGGGCAAGGAGCTTCTTCTACTTGCCCACCCATGCTGTACTTCACTTTGTTCTACTACTGCTCCCACAGTCTCTCTCAGTCAAGTGAGTTTCTCTTTTTTTTTTAAATGCTATTGCCAGTGTCTACTACTACCACCACCACAATAATGGCATCTTCTCCATTCATTTGGGAAACCAACCATGCAGCCATCACTGTGCCGAACTTCTGCATCATCAATCACATGTAAGATACGTTTGGTGGGAGGTATAATGGGCCAGGAGGAGAGACTGACAGTACTAGTATGACAAATAAAATAACTCGGTGAGGGGTACCGCATCCATCTGTTTGTGTGTTACAAAATCGACAGATCTTTTAAATCAAACACTGGCTGCGGGCATGCAGCAGCAAGGAAACAAAGTAACAAACCCTGTGACGTAAATTGAATTAATAAAACAGTAACCCACCACAAAACATTAACATCGCATGTTTAAGTAAATAATATATAATTAAATATACCCTAACAAAATAAACTATCCCACTCTGACCTGACCCACCCCCCTTCCTAACCCCAACCAATGTCCAAAAGTCAAAGTCCAAAATGTCCGTAAAAAAGTTAAACCCCAACGCCCAAAACCCACCCACCAATGAAAGGAATTAAAAAAGGGGCAAATTGACAAGGTCCTAAAGTCGGCGGGCTTTCAGGTGTTTGTCCACCAGGATTTTGACACGCTCCTCTAGGTGCTCCTTCAAGTGGGCCATCCGGCAGAGCATCTGGCGGTCGAAATGCCCTGCAGTTACATACAGGGTGGGGGGCAGCAGTGCTAGATATAGAGGCATGGCGGCGGGCGACTGCTGGACCACGGCGCCGTAAAACTAGAGGCAGGGCCTAACTGGGGCCTGGGGCATTGGAGGAGGCTGCAGCTGCAGCACCTCCTCCTCCGCCTGAGCCACCAGCCGCCGATATTCCTCGCAAATGGCCTCCAGTTTACGGCTCCGGGCCCTGGCTGCCAACTCCTTCCTCGTAGGATTTGGTTGGGAAGGAGTATCTATATCAAGAAAGAAAAAGAACATGTTGTAACCAATACTCTTAGCAAAACAGAAACACAAAATTCATTCAACACATAATGGCACAGTATCACTAGCAAGCACAGTACATAACATTTGTGATTTTGTGGTAAGTATCTATATACTCCTACTTCCTCGGACTCTAACATTTGTGGGAGTTTCCGACATTTTACTAGCACTATGTACTCCAGTACACACCAGTCGTCTTGTTCTTATCTCTAGTTTAGCGAAATTACATAACCTTGTTGTAGCCGGCATGCCAGCTCAGTAAGCTAAGCTTTCACCCAAGAGAAACAGATATGAGTCACATGATGCAGACTCACGTTAGTTTTATTTACTACTACTGTCTGCAGGTGGGAAGCTCATATTTTAGTATTACGGGTGGCACTGGCCATACTCTGTCTGTTACATGAGGGCAATTGCTCAATTTCACTTTCACCCTGCACTGGGTTCTACAAAAAGGCTGATTATTTATCGGATCCAATGATCGTTTCTTATGTTATAGATGGTAATACAACATCAGGTCAGTAGCGGTCGGTGGTGGGAGTGTTGCCGGGCGGTGACGTGGGAAGGTGCAGGGTGGGGGTAGTAAACTATGGATTACGGACAATCACAGGTAATTAAACAATACATATAAATACATAAAACAAATTTTGTTGCACGTACTGCATCGCATTTGGCGGTGCAGTGCGCACAATGAAAATCATTTTATTTATTTTTATGTTTACTTACCTGTATTTGGCCGTAATACATAGTTTACTTCCCACACACCCTGCCCCTCCACATGTCACCGCCCGCCAGCACTCCCACCACCGACCGCTACTGTATAGGGTACTTTGCTTTCATTGATTGTGTAACCAACAGATAGGCCACCTTTTGCAGGCTGGCTGACACTATCGAAAATACATTAACATAGGTAGGGAGTGGTCCTCGGAGTCGGAGGAAGGCGCTTCGGCTTGATAATATATATATATAAGATGTGCTTGCAAACTACTGCGAGTCAACTGTATTCTGAAAATACTACTTATATTCCCCTCTGCTTTGCTACTCTGGCACAGTTTCTTTTACATTTTCTTCAAAGTAAGACTCTCCAGTGACATTCTCCACCTATGCTGTCTATTGATGATAGTACATCCAGGCATACATCCATTACAGTAAATGTCTATCCTTCTTTTTTATATATCTCTTAACAAACCTTAGTTGGTTTCAGCAACAACCACCCATTCGTCCGCTCCATCCTTGCTTGCCTTGGCTTTCAGTTTGAACCAAACACCGCTGATTCTTGCTATCTAGTACTATCCCCCCATACTGTGTCGCCCACCCAGGCAGGCATCCTCTTTCACCTTCCACCCATCCTTCAACAACCCATGCATCTGATCTGATTACTATCAGCCACCTATGCATGCTTCCAACATATCCTTCTCTGCCAGTCAGTCATATTATCTCGCCCATCCTTCCACCCTTCTTTCCCTCTTTGTTCAACACATCCATCAAGGTCATCTGATCTGAGTTTGTCTTCTCCATAAAACCTTCACAGCTGAGTTGGAGTCAGATAGAAGAGGCCATTGGTTACTCAACTCACGCTGCTAATGCTAAGTAAAGGGTGTCTTCTTCAACCGTTCTATAATGTTCACTACAACTTAATAAGTCGCACAGTAAAGTGAGTGAAGTAGTGAACACACTTCCATCTAGTAGTAATGTCAAGAAGTAATGAATATAACTTACCACCGCCCGCCACTGCTGCTGGCTCCCCCCCGTAGCTCCTGCAGGTGCCACCTGCTCTCCCGCCCCCTCCGGAATAGCCGCATCGCCGCCACTGGCCCCGCCGGCACTGGTGGTTGGTAGTATGCCTAGAAAAAACATGACACATTTTTAGATACCTGGAAACCTCCCCCTATTTTATTAGTGTTCACTTGGAAGATTGAAAAAAAAGTTAATACAACATACATCAGCACTAGAGTAGTCTAGTCAGTAGACAGACACTAGTAGTGTTATATGGTTCCTAGGGTCATCTAGTCCTACTCTACTCTTTTGAAAGTTAGCCTGAGCCATGTGTAACCCTTTTAGATTCATCATGTCTACTACTCTTTTTGTGCATATTTAATTATACCTCGCAGCTTATTGACATGTGCAGTAGACGCCTTTGAGGCCACATGACGGTTGCGTACAAGTGAAGAGGTCGAAAAACAAGCCACTTTGTTATGGAGTTTGGTTAGTCCGTATTGCTTAGCCATCACATGTGCATGTTACACTTTTTGCCATGACTGCAAAATGCTTGCATTATTGCAGTATACTATCTAACGCACAGCATTTTTCTCATATAATAGTCGGAAGATTCCCTTCTACAAACCAGAGATTTGCAGAGCTTATGACGCATGATGTAACCAGTATCTCTACGTTCTACAGTGAGGGGTCTTCCAGAATTCACACAGATCATTTGTCTTGTTCTTGTTGTCCTGCACTTGTAAATGTTTACTGTTTTAATCTTATGCTTTTTGCTGTTGACGATGGCTGTAGTAAAATTTCATATAACGACGTACAGAGCTTGTTACTCATTTCAAATAAACCTTTTGAACTTACACATAGACTCTGTGGTATTTGGTGTGGTGGGGTGGACTTACACAAGTGAGTGAGCAAAAGGGTGTTATTATGTTCTGGGTTGTCTGAATCAGTCATCATCATTGTGTATCTTCTTCGTGTGGGGGGTCTGGAGTGGGACCTAATGTGAGACACTATAGCTAGTCGGTCAGGGGATCGTGGGTTCTTCTGACTGAGGTGTGATGAGTAAGGTCCAACCTCCCATCACCAACATCCTATTTTGTTGTGCATAGTTCTGTATGTGGCTCTGCATAATCACTACAACAGTAGTAGTATGTACTATCCGATCCAAAATACTAGTCAAATATCTGGTTGGGCATTTTGTTTGTGGAAATTGTCAAAGCCTCAACATTAAGAAGACTAGAAGAGGATGACCCAAAGGACAGGACACAGTGGCTAGAGCTATTGGTCAATCTGAGTTGTATTATTCCAAAGAAAACCTTCAATAAAGAGTGGCCAACTGTGCAAGCTTAGCTACTGACAGAATAATAGTAGTTGTAGTAGTAGTAGCAGTACAGAGAGTCATAGCAGAGGCAGTTAGAAGGAACTTAGTTAGAGGCAGGGATAACCAGAATTTGGAAACAGATAGTCAAGGTCAAAGAAGCTTTTGTAAAAAATAGAATTAGAAAGTGGAACCATAATTTATAGTTCGGAAAAAAAAGATGCAGTAAAAGTTAGGGAAATATAATTGTTAATATTAACCACTGGAGGACTTACTGGGGCCAGCAGCAGGAGCCTCGATAGAGGAGCGCTCCTCTCCTGGTTGATGTTGTCCCGCCGACTCGGACCCTGTCTTCTTGCCCCTGGGTGGTGCTGATGTTCATGTAAGATATAATAAAGAAAGAGACAAACATTAAGGAGTGCTGTGAAACAAATAAATCATTTGGAAAAATAAGTCAAAAAACATTTTAGGAAACAACAATTGCAATAAAATTGACCTATCTAATCAGATGGATCGACTACTGGGCTGCTTGCTGGATTCACGGATCGTCTTATTTATGAACACTCCAGTGTTCCATAATCATTCTGATTACAAATAATAACGAAGCCTAGTAAGTACCACCTCACCTAGAACACCTATTCCAAACGGGCCAATTGTTCACTAAGTCTGCATTTCCATTTTTTTTAGCCATCAAATGCATAGATGAGATGGAGGACACATGCATAAATTTGTCCATACACCAAATTGTGGGTTGGTTGCATCTGATCTTGTTCTGCTACTGACTGACCCTGCGAAGCCTACCACTCACTAAACAAACTACAAAAGGTTCTACGGAGGACTGGGGTAAGCAGCACTCAGTGACAGAGGAGGCGTCACGCAGACCGTAAAACAATTATTAACTAATACTAACTAAACCTAGTATCTAATATCCATCCACCACTATTTCACAGGAGGACAATGGAAGGACTAGAGTCTCTCTAGCAATAGCATTACCTAACTTCAGTTCTTTAAAATAAACTCTTACATTAATCAGCCCAAGCTAGCGCAAAGTTGCAAATTGGTAAGAGTAGCACCGAGCACCTGGGTCCTACAATCACAGAAGATTTTGAAACGTAATTTACCAGCAACGCGTTAGCACGCAGCAGTAATCTTGTTATTCGTCAACAATTTAATTTATACACAATAAGTTACTCACCAAGCCCAACGACCTCGACACCTAGCAGGTCCAACAGGTCCTGCTCCTGGTCCAGGACGTCAGACCACCGGTGGGCCAGCTGATTATGGGTGCGCCGGACCCCTGAGCACCGGAACACTGCCCAGCGCACCTTCGCCCACCGACGGTGACGCTCCTGGGTAGCATACCAAGGTCAAGGGGAGGTGGCGCTGGATGAAAAAAACAAGGGCGGCCACCTCCGCCTCACCAAAACGTTGCCGGGCCTGCACCCCTGCAGGACGCATTCTGCCGCAAGGCAGGCGGCTCTTGGGCGCAGGCCCCTTGCCCTTTGATGCGCTAGAGCTAGATGACTTGCCCTTGGCCATGGTTCTGGGGTGGGTGGGAGGCGGAAAAGAAAAGTTAGAAGGGAAAAAAAAGTTAGATGGAAGAAGTAAGAAAGAAGTAATAAAAGTTTAAAAAAACACCGTAAAAGTAGAAATAAAATGCAAAATATAAACTTAGGGAAAGAGAGAGATAGACGATAACTAAAAAAAGTCAGAAAAAATGTTTTAAATACTAAGGATTACAAAAATTAATGGAGGATAGAAAAGTAGGCCCAGAACCATAGCATTGAGTGAAAAACAAGATGGCCGCGCCCATTCGCGACCACGTGGGTAAGTTTGCGCGATATTTCTCGCGAACATGCAATAATCGTCGCAAACAAGTAAAATGCGCTCCCGAACACGACATGCGCATCGCGAACATGCTATTTGCGACTCGGAACAGGAAATAAGGCATTGCGAGCGGGCGGGACAATTGAAAAATAAGATGGCCGCACCCATTGGCGACTGCATGGGTAAGATCTCGAGATATTATCCCCCGAGCATGCAAACAGCTCCCCGAACACGCACACCGCGCTCCAGAACAAGAAAAAGGCATTGCAAACGGGCGCCCCAAGCAACTACGCACGCTACGCGTAGCTCGCATAGTGCAAGAACATCTTCGCATAGCTTTGTGTAGCGCGGCTACGCGAACAACGCCCAGGGTTAGTCAGTAGGAGTCTCGAGAGACTCTCGCGGGAGCACCAATTTAAAAATAAAGCATTCTGACTGGCCGAGGGTGCTTTGTTTCCCTCGCTCCTGCGGGAGTCAGACTTTTGTGGGAGTGAACGCTCTAATTAGCTGCCAGAGACATGACAAAAATGTTGCTGGCGCCATTACCCGACTCGGAGACTTAGTCCCATATACTGAAGTTAAAAAAAAAAAATTATAATGGTGGTAGGTTAGGGATACCCTGCCTCGTTATGCCCTATAGGGGGGACACAGAAGGACACCACCCCTAGTCCCAAAAAGAAAAAATAAATCAGCAAGAAATGCCATGATCCCAGAAGACTCTTGCAGGATCAGGAAAAAAAATGGCAGCCAGTTCGTGTTTATTAATTATAAGTCCTGAGAAGCCCACCCCCAGATCTGTATTCATAAAGGGGTGGGGGGCGTGTGGACCCCTCTCCAAGCCTCCAGAGGCCCCTGGGTCCCCACCCATGGGGCAGAAAACATTGTGTATAGGAAAGGGCCCCCCTCCTTTATCCATCAGAGGCCCCGGGGAGCCCACCTCCGGGGTCGACCATATTCTGAATTGGGAGGAGTGACATGTGGCCCCCCTTCCTGAGCCATCAGAGGCCCCGGGGAGCCCACCATTATGGCAAAATTCATACAAAATGATGAAGGGACTGCGCCCCCCCCCCCCTTAGCCTTTAAAAGCCCTAAGGAACCCACCCCCAGGGGACGAAATTATTCAAAATGGGTAAAGACCCGTGCGGACACCCTCCCCGAGCTCTAAGGCCCTGGAGAGCCCAACCCGGGGCCGATTATCTTAAGGGACTGAGGGCCACGTGGCCCTACTCCTTGGACCATTAATTGCTCCGGGGACCTTATCTCCCGGGACCATCTCAGATGCTGGTTCCTGGGAGCCCACCCACTGGACATAGCGGATTCCTTGCCTACAGCGAGAAGGCAGGAAAACCTGTGTTTGCTCTTGCTTGGTGGGAGCATTTTCAAAGTTCCTGCCAACCGGGAGCAATCACATAGTCCTCTCCCAGCAGGTTGGAGCTTTGAAAATGCTCCTGCCCACTGTGAGCAGATTTTTGATCTGTTTCACTGCCGGCACTGAAGTGAGCAGGGAAACAGATCAAAATATTACTCCCACCCAGAGGGAGCAGCATTTGGAGCTGCTCCCTGCAGACAGGAACAATGCCACCTCCCACTGTATGCAAGAGTATGTTGGTTTCTCCTGTGGGCACGAGGGCACCCACCTTTAAGTTTGAGGGCCCCGGGGATGGCATCCCCGGGGCCAAAATAGGCCCAGGGAGGGTTGCTGCATGCCCTCCACCCCCTAAAAGTCATGCCAGGCACAGAGGAATGGCATCCCCAGGGCTGACATTGTCCCGGGAGGGCGGCTGAGTGTCCCGCCCCCCCCCCAAATCAAACCAGGCCCCGGGTGGATGGGGTCCCCGTGCCCAAAATCGGCCTGAGTAGTAGGGCCTCGTGCACCTCTATCCCCTTATTTTTATAAATTGGCCCTATCAAGGTTTGAGGAAAGGGCCATGTGATCCCCTTCCTCTTAATAAAATACATGACCCTGAGGGATGGGGTCCCTAGGACCTAAAGAGGCTCGGGGAAGGGTGGGCAGCACAGCCCCTCTTCCCGTTTTTAGATATATATGTACAGCCCTGGGGTCCCTAGGGCCTGGGAGCGTGGCTAAGCCAGCAAACATGGCAGACGTGTTCGGGTAGAGCTCCGCTGGGAGCTCCCTGTTTATGGCCGCAATTATCCGATTCAGCTGACCTGAAGTAACCGCTGACAGCCGGAGATATCCCTTGGGACCTGGGGCAGACCCGGGGCGAGTTTCGTCGAAACCGAGGGCCCCGCACCAAACTACGCCGCCAGGACCTGCGCCACGCCGAGTGAGCGATGTCACGGACATCGGGGCCGCTGACCAAGTGAGCCCAAGGCTGGGCCCCGCCCACTGGGCCCCATCGGGTAGCGCAGCTGCTCTAGGTCACTGTGGCGAGCTGTTACCAGAGACATTTTTTCCCCAAAAAGTGTTGAGTGCGGCGCCCTCAACCTTTGAACTGTTGGGTTAGACCGTTTATGTGCCGTGGACTTTGTGGACCGTCTTTCCCTTTATGCGCTCGAAGTGCAGCTCATCACCGCATTACATGAACTGCTCACCCTGGGCGCCGGAGCCTATGTACAGTGACCAGAAACCGGGAGGGCTGCACCGACGGCCTGGGGTCCCCTATTTGGCTGCTGGACTCGTGCTGCAGAGAGATACCAGCGGACTGGAGCACCCCCGGCCGGCTTGGCTGTGAGGTATGGGCCGGGGGCGGAAGAGGTGGCGCTGCTACACTGTGCTGGACGGGCGTCGCTACTGGTCGCGGCACGTTTGTGTGCTCTCTGGACGCTTCTTCTCCCCACCCTCCCTCGCCTGGACCGCTCGCCTCACCCGCGCCGACCTCCCTGCCTGGATTTGAGCATGGGGCCTGAGATGCGGTGGATCTAATGTGCGACATGGTGTGAGATATGGAGTGCCTGGAGGGGGCTATTTTCAGCAGGGCTGCCCTACCGCCTGCTTCCCTTTGGCTGCTGGGCACCGTCACTTCGGGACTTTCATTGTGCCCTCCCCTGGCTGTTTGGAGCCACTGACCTACGACCTCCATTGCACCTACATTGACCGGGAAGGAACCTAGCCTGCTGCTTAGTGCTGAGCTCCTCTGCAATTGACTCCGCTCAGCTCCTACTCGCGATGCCACTCGGATGCTGCAGCCCATGGCAAGGGTTCCTGAATGTTGCATATCTGGAATTGCCCGAAGGTTGCTGCGGTGATGAACTGTGAGTAAGTGAGCGATTCTGAAGGTGTGCGGGAGGTTACCTGCGGCAGGGGCATTGGTACTCTTCTTGTTTCTCCAAGCAGTTGTGGTGGATGGTACAGGGCCCGCGGGCGACAGTGGCTGTCTCTCCAGTTGCACGGATATGTAGTGTGGTCTCTGGCAATTGAGTTGGTGGACTGTACCCCTCCGCCCCCCTGGTAATGATGACTTACTGTACGCTCTGGCCTTCGACCATGGCACGGTCTCCACGTGCTTAACTGGGACATGCTTTGACTCCTAGCGCTGCATCCTCCCATTGCGTCCTTGTCGCAGTTCTGAGACGCCAGTAGCCTATTTGAGGAGATGGTCGCCTAGTGCACTATGGTCTAATTGCTGTTTCCTGACACGCAGAGACACCCTGTGGCAGTTGTCTTGGTGGGACGCTGGGCTATGGCCCTGGTCGACCAGGGCAGAGTCACGTGCTTGTGCTTATAGACATATGTCACAGGGCACCCGCCCCAAGGTGGGCGCAGGAGGTGTTTTAACTTCACCTCTGTCCTTCAGGAGCAAAACGAGCAAGATGGCGGCACAAGCCCAGACAGACCCAACCTCCAGCAAACTTGACGCAGTGCTGGCAGCAGTGGAAAAACTGGGAGAGGCCCTTAATCAAACACGCACTTCGCTGGAAGACAAAATAGATAAAGTGGCTATCGACCTTACTCACTTACGTGCTGATCACCACAAACTGGCGGACCGCACTACGGCCGTAGAAACTGACATAGCTGACATTGCCCCGCAAGTTGCAGCCACAGAACAGCATGTTCAAGACCTACTTAACCGAGTCGAGTTCTTGGAGGGCAGGGTCGATGGTGCTGAAGGTCGGACACGACACAACAACGTTCGTATAGTGGGCCTGCCGGAGGGACAGCAGGGGAAGGACCCCACTGCTTATACTGAGGCCTGGCTTCGCTCCCTGCTACCTGAGGGAACCCTTTCATCCTGTTTTGTGGTGGAGTGTGCGCACAGGGTGCCCGCATGACCACTGCCAACAGGTTCCAATCCACGACCATTCTTAATGCGCCTGCTTAACTACAGAGACAGAGACACTATATTACATGAAATGCGAAAAACACCAGATATTCAGGTCGACAACAATAAAATTATGTTTTTCCCAGATTACACGTTGCAAGTTCAGAAGCAGAGGTTTACCTTTATGACAGTTAATCGATGCCTTCGACAATGCAATCTCCAATACTCTCTTCTGTTTCCAGCCCGATTGCGTGTGATCGCCGACAGAAAAACTCACTTCTTCCAGAACTCAACGGATGCTGAAGAATGGATGGACTCTTATGTTTCTGGGCACCCTGTGGCCGTCACCGCACACTCGCAGACACAGGTGCGAACTGCACCCCCCCACCGCCGTCGCAAGGACAAACAGCGAAAACGACTTTTGGCCTGGCAGGCTGTTGGGCCAGGTCTGAGCCAAACACTGACTGAACGACGTGGAGCCCTCCGAGCTGCTGCGGGAATCACAGGCTCCCCAGCAGAAGATCTTGCCTCCGTTCCCAGCAGGCATGGTCAGTCCAGTGACAATGAACTTTCGGATGATTTACAGGGGTCTCAAGGCTCATGTGAACTGCTAGATGTTACTCCGCAAACGTCTGCCGATCTTGGTTAATCAGCAGCGCCCAGGTATTGCTTCCGTGACACAGGTATGTCAGTCGCTCAAGCTAATGCACATGTCCTGATTCGCACTGAACTTCCCTACGCGGCGACATCTTGCAGTCCCACCACAACTATGGCATGTATAAGGAACGAGGGCTGATTACTCTGCAGATAAGTAGCTCCCTTGGCGCTTTGGTACAAGTACGCACGTATATTACAGATGTCAGCAGGACTTGAGGGGTCTGGATGTCATGAATCGCGACCCCGCCCATTAATGTATGGCAGTAGTTGGGGAGCTTCCGAACACTAATTAAGTTATCTGCATACTATTTGTTTTTAAAGTTGTGCTTAGTGCACCCCCTAGCTATTACGTAAATGTTGTCTTGGTACACGGTTTGGACGATTGCCTGTTGCAACTTCGCCCTTTTGGAATTTTTTATATATTTCATATTATTGTTTCGATCGCCTTTTAACATGTGCATATATATATAAGACTTGGACATTCTGGCAGGGTGGGACTAATGGTACAGTTTTGTTCCATGTTTGTGGAGTCTGATTTTCCTGTATTATGTTTGTGCATTTTTGTATTGCTGTCCCTTTTAATACACAATGGCCTCAGTTAAAATAGGTACCTGGAATGTACGTGGCATTCACACTCCCTCACGCAGGTATCAAATGTATTCTTATCTAAAACGCCAACACATACAGATAGCGCTCTTACAAGAGACTCACTTAACCAAGTCAGAACTCCCGCACTTACACCACCGCTGGCGTGGACAGTTATTCGCCACGGGGTACTCAGTATTTGCACAAGGGGTCTTGGTATGGGTAAGACCGGGGATCCCATTTACTGTTACAGATACTAGAATAGACGTAGAAGGCAGGTATGTGGTGGTCAGGGGCGAACTCGATGGCAGGCCACTAGTGATCACTTCCCTGTATGCACCCAACACGGACCAAGGAGCATTCTTCGACCATATCTCACAGGTTCTAGCACCCTGGCATGATATCCCTATGTTGCTAGGGGGAGATTACAATAGCGTGCTGGACACGACACTTGACCGATCATTCCCCCCTCTACAAGGCACAGTCACGATTCACGCCATGAAAACATTGAATGACTGGGCGGAGCAATGGAACCTGACAGATGCATGGAGACACCAACACCCGACAGATAAAATATATTCTTATTATTCAGGGGCTCACCGACTATACGTGCAACTAGACTGCTTCATGGTCTCTACTATTTTGCTACCTCATGTAACCTCCACGCATTATCTGGGACGAACACACTCTGACCACAACCCCCACACTTTAGACCTCTAATGGGACAACACTAGATCCACGATCCCGACTTGGCGGTTGCAGCCTGATGCCTTACTAGAAGCGTCCTTCCGTGACTCGCTAGCCAATGCTATTGTGCAATACTTCAAAGATAATACAGGAACGGCCTCCACTCCCCAAATTGAATGGGACGCCTTTAAGGTGGTGGTGCGAGGCCATAGTTTACTCACTTTGCCACCGGATTCAAGCAAGCCTGGCTGAAGACGGCTGAAATGCCAGAAACCGGTCCTAGGAAGCTTATTTCTGGTCCAGGGAAGACATGGCTTGACAGTTCGGGCTGGACTGTTCCCATGAGGCACAGGGTCAGACTGATTTGCAAATGGCCATGTCTGAACTGGGGTGGCAGAGTGGGCTAAAGAATGGTGATGGATTAAACCCAGATCAGTTGACTGGGGGTGAGTGCTTGCAATGTTGAACACTCCGTCCATCATTTCCTTTGGTTTTGCTTTGTTCGCCAAAAGTTGGCAGGGTATGCTCAGACGTGAGTCCCTTGCTCACTTTGCCACTGGATTCAAGCAAGCCTGGCTGAAGACGGCTGAAATGCCAGAAACCGGTCCTAGGAAGCTTATTTCTGGTCCAGGGAAGACATGGCTTGGCAGTTCGGGCTGGACTGTTCCCATGAGGCACAGGGTCAGAATGATTTGCATATGGCCATGTCTGAACTGGGGTGGCAGAGTGGGCTAAAGAATGGTGATGGATTAAACCCAGATCAGTTGACTGGGGGTGAGTGCTTGCAATGTTCAACACTCCGTCCATCATTTCCTTTGGTTTTGCATAGTTTACATACACAGGCAGGCAGGTGTAAGCAATTGGAGGGAGACTTGCTGCGAGTGGAGCGACGGCTGATTGAGGTTGAGCGGGAAGAGACTGGGGATGCAGCTGACGCACTGTCCAGCGCACGTGCGGAACATTCCCGTCTGCTAGACAGATTGCGTTGTCTAAATTATGCGGCACACTCTGAAAGAACCCATCGCCAGGGCGACAAGGCAGACAAGCTCCTCTCATGGCTAATCCGACAGGAGCTTTTGGCCCCTCTGGTCACATCATTTTTCACAGCACAGGGGGTTCTGGTATACACCCAGAAAGCCATTCACGATGAATTCATATCCCATTATGATGCACTATATAAGTCTCGCATGCAGGCCACGCTCCTTGAGGTTCAGAACTTTCTGGCAGACCTCACTTTGCCACAGCTCACTCCCGCGCAATTAGATGACCTAAACGCTCCTCTCTTGCAAGAGGAAATCAGAGACAGCAATTTTTCCTTATCTAACGGCAAGTCTCTGGGACCCGACGGCTTGCCGGCGGAATTTTATAAAACGTACGCCGATATATTGCTTCCGCCGCTCTCACATCTATATGCAAAAGCCATAGAGGACTCCTCGCTTACACCCACACAAAACGAGGCGAACCTGATTTCTCTGCTTAAGCCGGGTCACGACCCGCAACTTCTTGGATCTTACCGCCCACTAGCGCTCCTCAATACCGACTACAAAATATTTGCATCAGTACTAGCTAAGTGCATGGCTCTATTAGTGAGGACTTTATTTCATCCTGATCAGAATGGCTTTGTCCCGGCTAGGAGCACATCCCTTAACATACGCAGGCTGTTCCGTGTGCACGCTTATGCCCCGAATGTCTGGCCACGTTCCGGATGCCTAGTGCTTGATTTGGAGAAGGCCTTTGACTCTCTGGAGTGGCCTTATCTCGCGGCGGTATTACGCAAATACGATTTAGGGGAAAGCTACATCCATATGGTGAGTCTTCTTTATCAGCGCCCTACAGTACGGGTTAAGACGGTAAAGTTGATTTCTGACACCTTGAGAGTGGGACGAGGGACCAGGCAGGGCTGTCCGCTATCCCCCCTGCTCTTCTCCCTGGCGATGAAGCCCTTGGCGGTGTTACTTAGAGCTAGCGGGGACAATTGGGGCATACCGTTGGCAACGGCACACATGTGGTATCGCTCTATGCAGATGATCTGCTCCTGTACATCAGAGACCTACAGGCAATACCTCCGGTCATAGCAGATATTTTCCGACAGTTTGAACGTATGTCAGGGCTTAGAGTGAATTGGGCAAAGTCTGGCATCTACTCTTTTACTGGCACGGTGGCCGAAACGGACATCAGTATTAATGGATCCGTTCTGGCCTGGCACTCCACTATCTTTAGATACTTATGCGTCTACATTTACAGATCCCCTGCTGATGTATTAGATGGCAGCCTTCTGAGAGCCATAACGGCAATCAAAGCGCAGGTGCGCTTCTGGAAAACGCTGCCCTTGAATGTAATGGGTCGCGTCACCTTAACTATAATGATTATCTTACCAAGGCTGCTATATTATTTTTCAAATCTCCCCGTACACGTCCCTGTTAGTATTCTTCGCAGCCTAGAAGGCATTCTTCAAGACCTGATCTGGAATAAAGGCAGACCATGTATAGCGTTAAGTAAGCTATATGTGCCCACAAGCAGTGGAGACCTAGCAGTACCGAACATGGAACTCTACTATCTAGCCTCTCAGCTGCAGTGGGTGTCAAAGTGGATGTGTGGGAAGGAACTGGCGGATACTGCGACCGCGGCACTACCGTGGTCACAGACCCAGCTACACCATTTCTTTCATCCTATAACTAAACCTCCCTGCCCATCCCAGCTCTATGTGGCACTGCTGATGTATTAGATGGCAACCTTCTGAGAGCCATAACGGCAATCAAAGCGCAGGTGCGCTTCTGGAAAACGCTGCCCTTGAATGTAATGGGTCGCGTCACCTTAACTAAAATGATTATCTTACCAAGGCTGCTATATTTATTTTTCAAATCTCCCCGTATACGTCCCTGTTAGTATTCTTCGCAGCCTAGAAGGCATTCTTCAAGACCTGATCTGGAATAAAGGCAGACTACGTATAGCGTTAAGTAAGCTATATGTGCCCACAAGCAGTGGAGACCTAGCAGTACCGAACATGGAACTCTACTATCTAGCCTCTCAGCTGCAGTGGGTGTCAATGTGGATGTGTGGGAAGGAACTGGCGGATACTGCGACCGCGGCACCCCCGTGGTCGCAGACCCAGCTACACCATTTCTTTCATCCTATAACTAAACCGCCCTGCCCGTCCCAGCTCTATGTGGCACTGGCCCATAAGTGCTATCGGAGGAGCCTCTATCTGACCCGTGATACGTATCCTTATGCTCCTTGGATACCGTTAGTAGGGACCCCTGGAGGCAAAGGGAAAATATCCGGAGCCGAGTTAGTGATGTGGCACGAGGCAGGGCTTGACGCAATAGGCGACTTGTATGCGGAGGGCACTCTCCTTACGTTTGATACGCTGTCCGCAAAAAATGACCTGCCTGCAGGCCAGTTCCTTTTGCATGCTGCAATAATACGAACCTTGACTGGGGCATGGGGAGACATAACGACTGAGCCCCGCACACATATGCTTGTCCAATACTTACATGTAATGGGGGAGGGGTCGCATGTGGTGCACTGGTTAGTGGAGGCCCTGCTGACGCACACACTGACACAGTTGATGAGACTCCGTGGGAGGTGGGCGGTGGATAGAGGACGGCCATGGACTGATAAAGAGTGGGCTTCACTACTGGCTGGGTCCACATGTATACCACGCAATTCGAGATTTAAACTAATTCAGACTTATATCATACAAAGGGCGTATCTCTTACCAGACAAGATCAATGATTATTTTCACCTACACACCTCCGCCTGCGCCCGTTGTCATCTGGTGGGCGCGGATCTGCTACATATGTTATGGTCCTGCACCTCATTGCAGTCATATTGGCGTGCAGTTGTAGACACATTAGTAAAATGCACTCAAGCGCCACTGCAGTTTAACTGGGAGACTTGCGTATTGGGACCATACCCGCGGTCCAAAAAAAATAAAGCGATATCCAGATTTAGAGAACTGGGTTTGATCACGGCCAAGCGCCTAGTTATGAAGCGTTGGAAGAACGCTGACCCTACAGCGTCGGCTAATTGGGAGAAATCCATCATAATCTGGGCACAGGCTGAGTGCGCTACGCTACACAAGGAGGAAATTGCGGGTCTGCGCAAATATCCGATTGCGCAGACCTGGGACACTTTTCTTAAAGTGCTCACACAGCCGGACGCTGCAGCACACCACAAGTAGCTCCCCAACGAGACAACAGAGGCCCCACACAGCCTACGCCCCCCCCCCTTTTTTTCTCTCTTATTTCACAGGATATTCTTGTTTTATGCTAGGCGGGTCTGAGCCGTGAGCAGTAAGTCAACTACGAGACGCTCCCCCCATCACAAACCGCATTATTATCATGATACTTCATAGTTGTCTCTCCAGTCTTTACAGCACATTGGCCCACACAAACACCCTCTCAACTGTTCCACAGCATGATTTCCACAGGCTGAATATGGCGATTTTTCCTTTTCTTTCTGATTAGGTTGTTCGTTATAGTTTATTTAGGTGAACATCGCATTCTACTCCTTGTCGTAGCCATTGTACATGAAGACAATGTACACCCTTTGCATACCCACTCAGTCAGTGATTGAGCAGTGATACAGGGACTGGGTCGCATTTCTGTATGCAATAATTTGTTGTCTAATGCATGATTGATCCACAGTGCTCCCAGCAATGATGATGTAAAATTGTTGTAATGCACGATCCATTTATATTCTGCTGTATGTAATCAGAAGAAAATCTTAATAAAAAGATGTTTTAAAAAATGGGGTCCCTAAGGCCTAAAGAGGGGCAGGCCTAAGGCCAACCCCCTGCCATGCGCAACTGTAGGCTGTGTGCAGTTTGGTGTTGGCTGCCTTTGTGGGGGTTACACTCACTCAGCTATTACTAAAGCCCAGACTCAGTAATGCTTGTGAGTACAAGCATTACTGAGTCTGGGCTGAGTGAGTACTCAGCTATAAGTAAAGCCCGAAGTCAGTATAATATTGCTCTCACTCAGCGATAGTAAAGCCGAGACTCAGTATACTGCTGAACTCATTCAGCCTGATTAGATATTAGTAGAGCCCAGGCTCAGTGTAATACTCATATTCACTCATCTCTTGATAAAGGCAACCATCAGTATAATGCTCATATTCACTCATTTATTTATTACTAAAGCCCAGATTCAGTATACTGTTTGCACTCACTTAGCTGTTAGTAAAGCCCAGACTCAGGGTTGTGTTTACACTCTTTCAGCGGTTAATAAAGTCCAGACTCTGTATAGTGTTTGTACTCTCTCCACTCTTAGTTAAGTCCAGACGTTGTATAGTGCTTACACTCTCTAAGCTGTTATTTAAGGGTGGGTGGAATATGTGGAATTTGATTATGCGGAATTCCGTGGAGTTACCTAAAAACTTTGTGAGATTCCATGGAGTTCCACCAGTGGGTGGAAATAGGCATGTTCCACTGCTCGAACAGTGATTTAGCAACAGTAGCATGTCAAACAGCACCACATGGTACACCAGCGAGCGCAGTTAATCCAGTTGATTTTACTGCTGCTGTAGTAGATTTTCAACATCAGCTGTAGCCTTCTGACTGCAAATGCTCACAACTGCCTGCATTAAAAAAATCTCACAGGATATCCTTCTAGCAACTAGAAATCGCACTAGGGGATGCCACATCTTGCTCGTGCTCACCAACGTACTTTTCAGGAGCCTTGCACGAGAAAAATTCAGTCAGGTGGCGATTAGCAGAATTTGGCCGGAACTTCGTATTACAACAGTAAAGCGGAGTCCCCAAATTCTACCAATTCCGTGGGCGGAATAGAAAATTCCACTCACTGCTACTGGTAGTAAAGGCCAGACTTGGTTTAATGTTTGCTTTAACTCAGCTGTTAGGAATGGCCAGACTCAGTGTAGCGTTTGCGCTCTCTCACATGTTAGTGTAGCCAAAACTCTAAGTAGTGCTTGCACATGCTCTACTGATAGTAAAACACAGACTTTGTGTAGTGTTAGCACTCCCTCCACTGTAATCAAAGTCCATACTTGATATAGTGTTTCCACTCACTTGGCTGTAAGTAAAGCCCATTTGCACTCTCCCATCTGTTAGTAAAACCTAGACTCACTAATTAATGCTTGCATTCTGGCAGCTGTTAGTAAAGTCTAGATTCAGTATACTCCTTGCAGTCTGGCAGCTGTTAGTAAAGACCCTATGATGAAACTACCCACAACATCGCCCCAACAAAGATAACACACACCGCTGAGGGTGAATATGTGGATGATGGCTTTGGAGATAATCTTCTTCGGGTTCTGGTATGTAGACATTGTGGTTCACTTATTTTTTCTAAGTGGTACTTACGATTGGAAGCTGAGTGAGCCATTTCTAGCTGCTTCTATCTCACTCTCCCAATTTGTTGATTTTTACAGCTGTTAGTAAAGCCCAGACTCCATGTATTCACGTGTTCAACAAAGCTGACGCAACCATCGCACCCCAACTACAGAAGGTCACCAACGCCTCCTTCGAGACAGCCACATTCCCGGACAGCTGGAAGCACGCCGAAATCAACGCCCTACTCAAGAAGCCCAAGGCGGACCCCAAGGATCTCAAGAGCTTCCGACCCATCTCCCTGCTCCCGTTCCCGACGAAGGTCATCGAGAAAATAGTCAACGCACAACTAACCCGCCACCTCGAAGACAACAACATCCTGGACCCGTCCCAGTCCGGGTTCAGACGAAACCACAGCACTGAAACAGCCCTCATCGCTGCCACAGATGACATCAGGCGACAACTCGACAACGGTGAAACCTCAGCCCTCATCCTCCTGGACCTGTCGGCCGCCTTCGACACAGTCTGCCATTGCACCCTAAAAACACGCCTCCAAGAAGCCAGGATCCATGAGAAAGCCCTCAGCTGGACAACATCCTTCCTCTCCGGCAGAACCCAGAGAGTCCGACTCCCACCCTTCCTATCCGAAGCCACCAACATCATCTGCGGCGTTCCCCGGGGGATCATCACTTAGCCCGACGCTGTTCAACATCTACATGGCCCCCCGCGCACAAGTAGCCCGTCAGCACAACCTCAACATCATCTCCTACGCCGACGACACCCAGCTCATCCTCTCCCTCACCAAGGACCCGCACACCGCCAAAACGAAACCCCATGAGGGAATGAAGGCCGTCGCCGACTGGATGCAGAGCAGCCGTCTGAAACTGAACTCGGACAAGACGGAGGTCCTCATCCTCGGATCCACCCCCTCGGCCTGGGACGACTCGTGGTGGCCAACATCGCTGGGAACAGCACCCACACCTACCGACCACGCACGCAACCTCGGATTCGTCCTCAACTCCTCCCTCTCCATGTCGAAGCAGATCAACGCCGTCTCCTCCTCCTGCTACAACACCCTCCGCATGCTCCGCAGGATCTACAAGTGGATCCCGTCCGAAACAAGGAGAACTGTTACACAGGCCCTCGTCAGCAGCAGGCTGGACTACGGCAACGCACTCTACGCAGGAATCCCAGCCAAACACCTGTATCGACTACAACGCATCCAAAACACCTCCGCACGTCTGATCCTCAAAGTACCCCGACACAGCCACATCACCCCCCACCTGAAAGACCTGCACTGGCTCCCCGTCGGCAAGAGGATCACCTTCAAACTCCTCACCCACGCACACAAAGCACTCCACAACACCGGACCAGCCTACCTGAACGACAGACTCAACTTCTACACCCCCACCCACCAGCTCCGCTCAGCAAACCTCGCCCTCGCTGCTGTCCCCCGCATCCAACAAAAGACCACCGGCGGCAGATCATTCTCCTACCTCGCCGCCAAGACCTGGAACACCCTCCCCACCCACCTACGGCAGACCCAGGACCTGCTCACCTTCAGAAGACATCTCAAGACCTGGCTCTTCGAGCAGTAGCGGTTCCCCCCTCCCTTCAGCGCCTTGAGACCCTCACGGGTAAGTAGTGCGCTTTACAAATTCCTTGATTGATTGATTGATGTAGTGCATGTATTCTGGCAGCTGTTTGTAAAGCCCAGACTCAGGGGTTTATTTACAAGCCCATTGCGCCGCCATTACTTCACTTTCTTTGACGCACCAGTGGTGCAATGGGCTTGCCCATATTTACAAGGCTACGAAAAGTAACCCTGCGTGACTTTTTATGGCCTTGTAAATATGGGCCCCTTTCACACATTAATCTGAGTGAAAGGGGCGTTGATTGGGTGTTGCTGTGGGTGTTCCCATGCAACATCCATGGAACTTGACGCATTCCCAGATTTACAACATTTTGTGAAACTGGGAATGCGTCAGAATCCTACGTCTCCCCAGAGGTGTAGGTATGGCGCAACGAGGAAAAATACTTTAATTTCTCCTTGTTTCTTCATCTTTCTATGTGTGCTGCATTCCTCAGCACGCATAGAAAGAGGAAAATGCCATTAATGATTGTTTTTGTGCAGGAAGGGGTACCTTCCTGCACAAAAACAATAATTCCAGCAGTGCAGGCACCTTTGTAAAATGACGCAATGGTGCCTGCGCTGGAGCATGACAGCCAACTCTGCGCCAGCGCACGGAAAAGCACAGGGATGCGTCGTATTGTTAATACAACGCATCCCTGTGCGTTGACTCAGCACGGCGCAGGTAAGTAGCTTGCAGCGCCACGCTGCGTCATTTTCTTGTAGATGAGGCCGCTCTCTAAGCTGTTGTTAATGAAGGTCTAACCCAAGTCAGGGCACCAACTGCTAACTTTTGTTCTTGTTGAGAAAACAGCACCGTCGGAAGCTAACCCACAACGTGCGCTAGGGAGATATCTTCGATAGAATGAACTTGAAATAATATAGCAGAGATCAATGAGGCGCTATACAAATGATTCTGCAGCACAAAAGGAGCGGTCGTGCCGCAGAGATGAGAGAAGGAAACAACGCGGCTCCTACCACACCGGCACTGCCCCTGGAGCTTGGCTGAAGGTTGACCCTTGATTACCCACCCTCAAGCTGCTGGCGCTGGTAACACTGCGTCACTCTGGGTGAGGTTTCAGGGTCAGGCTTATCACTTCCGTTCGTTCTTGTTCGCCCTGCGACCTTTGACCTTCTCAGCCTCTATCAACACCGGGCCATCTGTTGGCACGGGCTTTCCGCCCATTGAATGTACACTATTGGTTTATTGCTATCACTAAATGTACAAGAATTACCAAAATTCTTTATTACATTTCTCAATGTGACATACTACCTCTACATTGTTTACTAAAAGATAGGAGGAGCATTATTTCCCTTCTGTGTAATGACGGGGATTCCAGATGTTTGTCTTTGCAGATTTTTACACACAGAGACGACCAGCGATGTGTTTTCTTTTCCGTGAACAGAATATACCGAAATGAAGCTACTTTCCACGCTGTCTGCCGCGGCTGCTAGGCCAATAGGTGGGCAGAATGACAAGAGGAGTTAACAAAGGGGATGAGACTTCCTAAAATAGCGGCCAGTGTGCATGTGTGTTTGCATTACACTGTTAATGTTTTCACATAGGTGCATGGCAGCAGCCAGAAAATTAAAATACCCCCTACTTTGAACCAAAGCTCTGATGGCACCACACAGAGCAAAACAAGAGAATCCAACGCTGTCTAGAAGAGTTCCCTCGTCTCTATCATCCAAGCATTTACCCATTCACCCTTTCACTCTTCCATCCACGAACTAATATCCGCCATCTCACTTTTACATTCTGTCAACTGTTCTTTCTTTCATCACCATTTCATCCATCCTTTGGCCTTCCCAGCTGTCAATCATCTAGGGATACAACCATCCATACATCCATCCACCCACCCATACATCCAACATTTGCTTTACCTACCCATCAATTAAGCCTTTCATCCATCAGCTGATCCTTTGGTCCGCTTATTTGTGTGTCCTCTCAGATTTCCATTTATTTTGCAATCCTTTCACCCACCCATCCATTCATTCATCCTCTCAGATTCCAATCCATCCATCATCTCAAATCACCATTCACTCTGCTATCCTTTCACGCACCCATTCTATTTACTATGCCGTCCTTCCAAACACCCCCCACCCACTCATCCATCCTTTTTCCAACTCATATTTCCATTTATTCTGCCTTCCTTCCATCCATCCATCCATCCATCCATCCATACTTCATCCATCTTCTCAGATCTCCATTTACTTTGCAATTCTTTCACACACCGATTCATCTCCGAAGACTTCCATTGTTTCTGCCATCCTTTTATTTCTCCATCCATCCATCCATCCATCCATCCTCATGGATTTCCATGTACTCTGCCATTGTTTCAAACACCCACCCATCCACCAACTCAGAGCTCAATTTAGTCTGCATCTGTACATTCATTTATCCTCTCAGATCTCCATTTACTCTGCCATCCTTTCACCCAGCCATCCGCTGACCCATTCATCCACCCAGCCTTTCACTTACTCTTTCACCCATTCATCCTTTCACCCACTCATAGATCCAGTCATCCACACATCATTCTTTCCTTTTCCTATCACCCCATCTTTCTTTCTTCCTATTGCATTAATTATGAGCTAGGCTGGTAGTCTTCACAGCAAACAGCAAACAGTAATGCTTTAGGCACATGATCCTAGCAGAGGAGCCACCAATAGGATGAAAAGTTACAAATTCGAACGATTCACAACTTTTGCAATGTTTTAAACCAGTGTTTCCCAAACTGGGGTCCGAGGACCCCCAGGGGTCCGTGGCACATTCCCAGGGGGTCCGCAGGCAGCAGTTTTAAAAGCACTGCAAAGTTCCTTGTAAAATTAGCAGTTTTCGAGCAACTATAAAAGTGTAAAGAAAATGCCAGTGATTAATGTACCTGCTGGAGAGAGATGAGAGTTTTGTCTAGTGGCAGCTTTGACTTATCTAATGTGACACAGAGGGTTAATATGCCTACTGCAAAGAACGCGTATAATGCATTTTAAAAACAGTATTTTATGTGCATAGGTCAGTGGGCTACTGATTTTGTCACAGATTCTTTTGTCACAGTGCAATTCATAAGGGACAATTGTAATCTAGCACAGTGTCCTATAAACTGTCAAAGAGCTGCTTACAAACTTCATGGTAAAAGTTAGCAACATATGTTTATTCCCAGTCTATCATTATCCTGATGCTGCTATGTTCCTACTTCCTGCACATGAACACTTTTGTAATGCCTTTTTGTCACTTCTATGTGTGCTGCCTAATGCAGCACACATGGAAGTTACAAAACACATTTTTTATTAAAGATTGTTTGTGCAGGAAGGGTCACCATCCTGCACATAAATAATCAAAGGTGTTTTGTTTTTTCCGTTGGAAAAAGCAAAAAACAAGGAGAAATAAGGCATTTCTCCAAGTTAAGACCAGGTTTTTCATGGTCTTAATACTGGTGCTGTCTCCTATTTAAGTTGACCTTGTAAATGGAGGGCAGCGTCAAAATCAATGGGTGTTGGAGTGAAACGCCCACTGCAACTCCCACTGCCCACCTTTTTCACGCTAAGCATTGCGTGAAAGGGGTCCTTATTTACAAGGCAGCTTAAGCCACAATAAGTGGCTTAACACTGTTCCCATGGCGATAGGGACTTGTAAATATGCCCCTAAAATCATTAGTAATTTGAGTATTTGTTTTGTGTGCACATGTTTGTTTATTTTTTTCAAATTACTGTTTTAATGTTTGAAATTTAAATCCTACAAATTGCTTGGGGGTCCCCGGCTTCCAGTGGTGACTCAATGGGGGTCCTCAGGAGTCAAAAGTTTGGGAACCACTGTTTTAAACCATGGGTACTCACAAACTTTCTCTTGGGGCCAAATTTACTGTGTGGTTTGTGGCTGAGGGCCGCACCGGTGGGGGCAGGGGCAGTGGGGGAGGGGGCGGGGCTAGAGCAAAAAAAAACTATAACCATGAGGTTGAACACAGGCCCCTGCAGCGGACGCCTTCTTCCACTGAGCCACCAGACCCGGCATTCACACATCTATCTATCTATCTATCTATCTATCTATCTATCTATCTATCTATCTATCTATCTATCTATCTATCTATCTATTTATCTCTCTCTCGCTCTGTCTCCAATCCATCCCTCTCTCTGTCTCTCTCCCTCTCTCTATCACTCTCCCTCTCTCTCTCCGTCTCCCTCCCTCTCTCTATCTCTCTCTCTCTCTCCCTCTGTCTCTCTCCCTCTGTCTCCCTCCCTCTCTCTCCCTCCCCCTCTGTCTCCCTCCCTCTCTCTGTCTGTCTCCCTCTGTCTCACTCACTCTGTGTCTCCCTCTCTGTCTCCCTCCCTCTCTCTGTCTCCCTCCATCTCTCTATCTCCCTCCCTCTGTCTCCCTCCCTCTGTCTCCCTCTTGTCTGTCTCTGTCTGTCTCCCTCCCTCTGTCTCCCTCTCTCTCTCTCTCTCTCTCTCTCTCTCGCCCTCTGTCTCCCTCTGTCTCACTCACTGTGTTTGTCTCCCTCCCTGTCTCCCTCCCTCTGTCTCCCTCCCCCTCTCCCTCTCTGTCTCCTTCCCTCTCTCTCTGTCTCCCTCCCTCTCTGTCTCCCTCCCTCTCTGTCTCTCTCCCTCTCCGTCTCCCTCCCTCTATCTCCGTCTCCCTCTGTCTCCCTCCCTCTGTCTCCCTTCCTCTCTCTCTTTCCCTCCCTCTCTCCGTCTGTCTCCCTCCGTCTGTCCCCCTCCCTCCCTCTGTCTCCCTCCCTCTCTCTGTCTCCCTCTCTCTCCCTCCCTCTCTCTCTCTCTGTCTCCCTCCCTCTCTCTATCTCTCCCTCTGTCTCACTCACTCTGTTTGTCTCCCTTTCTCTCCGTCTCCCTCCCTCTCTCTCTCTGTCTCCCTCCCGCTCTCTATCACTCTCTCCCTCTGTCTCACTCACTCTGTTTGTCTCCCTTTCTCTGTCTCCCTCCATCCCTCTCTCTATCTCCATCTGTCTCACTCACTCTGTTTGTCTCCCTCTCTCTCTGTCTCCCTCTCTCTCTCTCCCTCTCTCTCCTTCCCTCTCTCTCTCTCTGTCTCCCTCCCTCTCCCTCTATCTCTATCTCTCTCTCTCTCCCTCTGTCTCACTCACTCTGTTTGTCTCCCTTTCTCTCCACCTCCCTCCCTCTCTCTCTCTCCGTCTCCCTCCCGCTCTCTATCACTCTCTCCCTCTGTCTCACTCACTCTGTTTGTCTTCCTTTCTCTGTCTCCCGCCCTCCCTCTCTCTGTCTCCATCTGTCTCACTCACTCTGTTTATCTCCCTCTCTCTCTGTCTCCCTCCCACTGTCTCCCTCCCTCTCTCCCTCTCTCCGTCTGTCTCCCTCCCTCACTCTGTCTCCCTCTCTCTCCCTCCCTCTCTCTCTCCGTCTCCCTCCCTCTCTCTATCTCTCTCTCTCTCTCTCCCTCTCTCAGTCTCCCTCCCTCTCTCTATCTCTCTCTCTCTCTCTCCCTCTGTCTCACTGACTCTGTTTGTCTCCCTTTCTCTCCGCCTCGCTCCCGCTCTCTATCACTCTCTCCCTCTGTCTCACTCACTCTGTTTGTCTCCCTTTCTCTGTCTCCCTCCCTCCCTCTCTCTCCATCTGTCTCACTCACTCTGTTTGTCTCCCTCTCTCTCTGTCTCCCTCCCTCTCTCTCCCTCCCTCTCTCTCCTTCCCTCTCTCTCTCTCCGTGTCCCTCCCTCTCTCTCTCTCTCTCTCTCTCTCTCTCTCTCTCTGTCTCAATCACTGTTTGTCTCCCTTTCTCTCTGTCTCCCTCTCTCTCTCTGTCTCCTCCCTCTCTCCCTCTCTCTCCCTCTGTCTCACTCACTCTGTTTGTCTCCCCCTCTCTCTGTCTCCCTACCTCCCTCTGTCTCCCTCCCTCTCCCACTGTCTCCCTGTCTCTGTCTCCCTGTCTGTCTCCCTCTCTCTCTGTCTCTCCCTCTCTCTGTCTCCCTCCCTCTCTCTCTCCCTCCCTGTCTCCCTTTCTCTCTCTCCCTCTGTCTCGCTCACTCTGTTTGTCTCCCTCTCTCTCTGTCTCCCTCCCCCTGTCTCCCTCCCACTCCCTCTGTCTCCCTGTCTCTGTCTCCCTGTCTGTCTCCCTCTCTCTCCGTCTCTCTGTCTCCCTCTCTCTGTCTTCCCCCTCTCTCTCTCCCTCCCTCTCTCTTCCTCCCTCTGTCGCACTCTATCTTCCTCCCGCTGTCACCTCACCCGCTGCTCTCACTCCCTGCTGCCCTCAGTCACCACACCCTGCTGTCCTCGTCACCTCACCCCGCGCTGAGACAGCTTCCCGGAAACACACACAGCCGCCGCACCCAAGTACTTCACAGGTCTTTTAAAGACCATTCACTTGTTAATGAGGCTTTGTTGTATTTCACCTCTTCTTAGCGCCCCTGCATCTCCACTCAATCAGAGTGAAGATGCAGGGGTGCCAAGAAGAGGTGAAATACAACAAAGCCTCATTAACAAGTGAATGGTCTTTAAAAGAATCGACCGGCCCCCATAGCTCCGCGCTGCTGCAACCGGCGATATAAAAAAACACAGGTATGATGTCTGCAAGGTCCGCGGGCCACCAAGGAAGGCTTGCCAGGCCGCTGGCGGCCCGCAGGCCGTACTATGAGTACCCGTGTTTTAAACAATCTAAGCTTCATGAACCGCAAATCTTGAGACATTTACAGATAGAGAACAAAAGCAACTGGAAACTTTTCCTGGTCCTGTGAGCGCAAGGGGCAGTAGATGGGCTGGCACCACTTGGCAGTAACTACCATTGAGAGCCCACTCCCGGCATCTCCTCTGCACCTCCACCTGCCAATGGTCTCATGCCCTAACTTGTAACCTTGTCTCCCCCGACCCTAGGTAAGATCCCCTTTTCCTTTCTCTCCAACAGTCGATGTCCCCTAATCTCTAAAACCCACTCTCCATTGCATTGCGAGCCACCTATTCCTATATGGTGAGCCTCTGAATATCAAAACCACACTATCGATGGGACGCAATATTGAGGACAGAGTATCGAAACTAAAATATCGACAGGGAAGCCAGAACAGATTTTCTATGCCTGACTCCACATATATACTGATGCGGTACATATATCTTCAAGGTACCTTGATACGGAGTTAGGAATACTTAAATCTATACTTCCCTATATGCATTGAGATTTAGATATTTTGTCCCTCAATATTCTGTCTTCGATATTCTAGTACCACGATACTGTTGGTGTCGATATTCAGTAGTACCACCTCCTCCCCCTTACATGCCAGAAATCTACCCCCCGTCTTTCGATTTCCAGCTTTTCATTGGTGGGATATCCTACAGTAGAGAGACAGCATACTTGTGGAGGCGGTGGATCTTAAGATCCGAAAGTTGGAAAACTTAATTTACACTTGCCGCCTCAAAGCTTAGAAATTTGGCGAACTTTGGATAAAATGTCTAGCTTTGTACATCATCACACCAGGGCAATGCTAGCTCACTGCTAGCCAGTGACTTATAGGAGAAAGCTGCATTAAAAACAAGCATTAAAAATGCAATAGGTCTCGCCTTTCATTAAGTTAAAACCATTTGCTTTGCTATACAATACCATTAGCAAAGCAAATGGCTTTAACTTAATCAAAGGTGAGACCTATTGCATTTTCAATGCTTGTTTATGTTTTAAAAACAGATACAAAAAAAGCTTTGTTATTTGCAATGTCAATAGCTCAAACTCACGTAAATGTGAGACCTATTGCATTGCAAAAGCTTGTTATTAATTGTATTCATTGAACGTGTCTTGCACATGCTTGAAAGAAATCGTACCACATACATCATCTTGAACCTCTGGTTCTTGCCAGTGCTTGTTCATATTGCATTAAAATTAGCATATCCCTGTATACCATATGTTGCTATGCATAGGTTAACAAACATATACAGTGCAATTGCATCGCACGATTCTGTATATAAACCTGTATATATGGAATAAATTGCACGTGTGTATGTATGGATTCAAAGTACCCTTCTGAGAGTGCAGGGGTCGTATGAATGAATGTGCAGACTTGCATAATACACTCCAGTTGTGTGAATGTGTAAATGCACTCCGTGGATAGTACACCTCGAACATGTGAATGCACTGGGATTACCCAGCAGTGTGCATGAATGTATTAATGCACACCTGGGTGTATGTATGAATAAATAAAGCAATGCACAAACTGGAATAATACTCCTGAGTGTGAGTATGAAAGCACACATTAGAATTACACACCCCGAGTGTGTATGTATGTTGGTACTAAAAAAACACAGTATTATTAGTACACATACTGGAAACGCACCTTTCCGGGTGAGCTTGAATGCTGTGTTAAGACGCTCACCGGAAACGGATAGGCCTGGGTGTCTGTCTGCATGCTCTTTTAAAACACACCCTGGAAATGCACACTGCGGGTAGGTGGTTATATGTTAAACCCACACTATCCAGTGTGTGTTGTATGGTAATCCAGACTCCGGAAGCTCACAGTCCTGCCGGAAGTGGTAGGTTAGTGCACGTAATAGAATAGCGCCTCCCAAGTGTGTCTGCTTGTTCCATTAATACACACTTTGAAAACGCCCCATCCAGTCTGTGTTTGTGTAGCCATGCTGGAAACTCACAATCTAGGGTATATTTGCATGTTGTGTTAATGCACTTGATAGAACTGCGCCTCCCGGGTGTGTTTTTACAGTCCAGTAATACACACACTGGAAACGCCCCCCCCCTGTCTGTGTTGGTGTATCCATTCTGGAAACTCACATTCTAGGGTGTGTTTGCGTGTTGTGTTAATGCACATATTAGAACTACGCCTCCCGGGTGTGTTTGCACGTTCCATTAATACACACTTTGGAAACGCCCCCCTGCTGTCTCTGTTTGTGTATCCAGGCTGGAAACTCACAATCTGGGGTGTGTTTCCGTGTTGTGTTAATGCACGTATTAGAACTGCGCCTTCCGCCTATATTTCCATGTTCCATTAACACACACACATGCTGTAGACTCAGACTGATTTAAACATAAACACTGGACTCACACCCCCTGATTAATTCCCTGTATTTACCAGCACGGACAGTTGGTTGTTTGGCCCTCGAGATGAGTCAACGCTTAAAAAGATGCGTCACGTTTGTTTTGTCCTCTCCTTCTCGGGAAGATGGTTGCTGTACACAGCGCCTCTTTGAAGGGGCCAGCCCAGTGTCAATAAGTGGCTTTCTTTGCGGCGCATTCAGGATTTCCAAAGAAATCCTAACGCGCCATGAAGGCCGTCCGAGTGCCAGGCCTTCCGTTCTGGGCCAAATTACTTTGAAGTGGGGTAAAGCGCGCACAGGTAAATTTTACCTCTATAGGCCACGCAGGAGACACTGGGGGGGGGTGTAAGGCTCAGAAGAGAAACTAAGGTGGGGGAGACTTGTTTTATACACCCAATACACTGCCCGGCTCATTGTCGAGCAGCTTTTATCTTTTATATTTCCCAGGAATGATTCATGCCTGGCTGCCTCAGCGCCGCCCTCCCTTTCACAAAAAACTTCATTAGGGAGCTCCAAGTTTTTCCATTCATCGCAGCCCTCGTGGAGAAGTGTGTGTGTTTTTTAAAGGTCTCGCTGAGTCAGTGCGCATGCGCTGCTAGGAGAGACTTTAGTAAGTGAGTTTTCAGAGTGCTGCTGACTGGCGACAAGCTTGCGTTCACGCGAGGGTGCACGCGCAAACGCAAGCTTGTGCAGTCACCCTACTTGCAGCGAAGTTCAAAGACCCATGAACCTCCGCGTCAACACCCCCCCCACCCACGGTCTGCAGGAATCCTGTCTGAACCCCAGTCTGAATCATAATGCCCGCTCACTGATGAACAGAGGAACCCTGTCTTTAGGTCCCCTACTTTAGGTGAACAAACAAACCTCTTTACTCAGTAGACGGTGAAAACATACTTCATAACATAGAATAAGTAGTGAAGATCAGAGCAATGGTAAAAGGAACAGAGGGGAGAGAACAGTTGTGCATGCTACGGAAAATATAGGTAGCAGCACACAGCATGCGACCGGAAATAAAAGAGGCCGCGAACAACAAAATACCGGAAATTCCGGATGCCGCAAGAGCCTGCTACACGAAACACAGTAAGCAGCATTGAACATGCCACAGGAAACAACAAGCGCTCGCCATGACGTTTTCGTTTGGCTTTTTCTGCCGTCCCACTTGGACGGCCTGGCCTGCTGAATGGTTTCTTATCTTTATGAGGCAATGTGTTTGGTCCCATAAAGATAAGAAACCTTTTACTTCAGAAGGAAAGCAGGTGAGGCCGTCCAAGTGGGACGGCAGAAAAAGCAGAGCGAAAACGTCACCAACAGCTCTTTCCCAATGGCTGGCCGCCATTTAGCATAAATGGTGACGCCGGCCAATGGGAAAGAGGGGTGGGGCTTAAAGCCCTTTACTGAAAAATCCCCAAAACATCAAATCTCGCCAGCGAGACTGCGCATGTGCGCAGCCTACGCCAGCGAGACCTAAAAATAAACACTAGTTCAATCTGCAATTGGTTTATTATGAGGATGTTATTTTAGCTATTTGTTTTAGACTATAGAGGACTTTGGGAAGCTGCTGCAAAGGCTACATTTTTTTGTATTACAAGCACATAGCATAAAAAGAAAACGAAAAAAGAAAACAAGACGCTACCTAAACATGGTTGCCATATAATTCCAATAATATTACATTTAAGGAGCAATAAGCACTGACTATATATTTACTAGAAAATCATAATTGCATACTAGCACTATGTGTGTTTAGAAAAGCAAAAGAAACCCATTTTTGTTATAATAGACATCACAGAAAAATATCATTTTTATTGGAGCAAATACAAATTACTATTGGCTTCGAAATATTGTAACCTACAATCAGGGCTACTGCAATTATGCTGTTGTGCGGCCACTGGATTTTTTTGCGTAATTATAGAGTATTCACGTTTGCCACTTAATCCATCATCTGCTGCATAATCTGCAGATTTTAACAAGAAAAATTGGTTCTAGCTCAATGGTCCAATGGCTTCTAAAAACTTAGCGACATGTGTTGTTGCGCAGTGGAAAGCCCTTTGCAAAGGTTGACTGGTCACCTTTCTGCAATATTTGTGTGTTAAACTGGTACTAATTAGGTGCAACTAACGCCCAGACAGTGTTAACAAGTGTAAAATGACAAAATAATGTACTATTACTATCACAAAATACGCCGCATTGCGCTGCATAATTTGCTTTTTCTTGCCACATAATTTACTCAACACTGCAGCACAAATTGACTCTCTCCTGCTGCTTAATTCCAGTGGCCCTGCCTACAGATATAGTTTAAGAATACAAGTATAACTATAAAAATAATAAAGTATAATGAATGGAAATATAGAATTATTTACTATCAGACGCGGCACTATTGTGCTCTTCTTGTCAGCTGTCTGTGTATATTTGATCAAGCAAAATGCTGTCACTTACAGAGCAAGAAAGCTAATGGCTAGTATGCATTTACCTGTTGCCCCATGATGTATGCTGCAGTGGTTAGAAACAAAATGTGAACCAGAGATCAACAAACCAATGGATAAAGAGGACAGATCTAAAGCCCCACTCTGTAAGTATATATATCAAGAATGAGTGTCCACGCCCACTTAGGGGAAGTACTATATAAAGGAATGCTGAACGGCGTGAGTTCTTCGCATCCACACTGAAACCTAATTGCCTGTGATCAAGGTGCGAAGAGCACTGAAACGCGTAAGGCTTAAGAAAATTACGAGGAAGCAGAGAACTGGCGTGCTTACAATGTGCTGCTGTTGAGTGCGCTACCTAACCGGAGACCTTTGAAATGCAAAATTTACCTACGGCTGTCGAGCCGTGGTAGCTGCACCGTCCTGAAGGGAACCTCAGCCCGTAATGCTCGAGCGCTGGAAAGGAACAGCAGAAAAGCCTACAATTGGCCAGTGAACTGTATTCCAAGGGCCCACTGGGGGCTGTGAATATTGATGAACGATAGTTTCAAATGTGGAACCCACTAAAGGTAATTCAAAATAAGAAGATACTACAAAGTCCAGCATGCCACACCATCAAGAACGAGTGTCCACGCCCACTTAGGGGAAGTACTATATAAAGGAATGCTGAACGGCGTGAGTTCTTCGCATCCACACTGAAACCTAATTGCCTGTGATCAAGGTGCGAAGAGCACTGAAACGCGTAAGGCTTAAGAAAATTACGAGGAAGCAGAGAACTGGCGTGCTTACAATGTGCTGCTGTTGAGTGCGCTACCAAACCGGAGACCTTTGAAATGCAAAATATATATGTATGTGTAGATATATATATATATATATATATTTTTTAATTATGAATTATTTTGATTACACAAAGTTATCAGAATTTTGAAAGGTGTTTTTGGCCCGACCTAAAAACGGAGGGCTGATACAACAGATGTATATTAACGGTGGTCCAGACAGTTGTGGAGGATGTGTAATTTTGCTAAAGTTCAGGGTCAACATGGATTTCATCAAGTGGAAAGATGGAGGTAGTGTGGTCCTTTTCATGTTAGATCGATTCTGGAATGTTTGGTGGTACAAGGTATGAATGGGGCACAAGCTCAACCTACACAATTCCTGCAGTAAAGGAAGTGCCGTAGATACATGGCGAGGAGGGTCAAGACTGATTTGCATATGGTGGGGTCCAGACTGGAAAGGTGTGGTGTGCAAATAAACGATTGGTTTAGGCCCAGATCTCTGCATGGGGGGGGGTGAATGTTTGACATTGTTCAGTATTCCATTCATCAATTGTTCTTTTTGCATTTGTTGCCCTAAGTGGGACGCGTATACCCAGACGTGAGAGCTGTGATCGCCATGTCACTGCATTCAAGCTATCCTGGCTAATGAGGTGTGATAGCCTCGAAACTGGTCCTAGGATGTTTGTTTCCGGTCCAGGGAGGACATGGCCTGGCAATTTGGGCAGGGACAAGACTTTTTTGCATATGCCTGGGTTGAAACTGGAATGGCGTGGTGAGCAAAAAAAATGGATTTAGGCCCAGATCTTTATACTAGGGGTGAATGACGTTATTCAGCATCCCTTCCATCAATTGCTCTTTTTGCATTTTTCATCCTTAGTGGAACGGGTATGTCCAGACTTAGGCCCAGTGCTCGCTAAGCCACTGGATTCTTCAAGGTATCCTGGTTGATGAGAGGTGATACCCCGAACCTGGTTCAAGCTATCCTGGCTGATGAGGGGGGTGATACCCCAAAACTGGTCCTAGGATGCTTGTTTCCAGTCCAGCGAGAAGCTGGTCTGGCGGTTCGGGCTGGACTGTTCCCATGGGAGCAGGGTCAAGACCGATTTGCATATGGCTGGATCTAAACTGGAATGGTGTGGCGAGCAAAAAAAAAAACAATGGATTTAGGCCCAGATCTCTGTACTGGGGGGGGTGAATGTTTGACATTGTACAGCATTCCATCCATCAATTGTTCGTTTTGTAGGACACATGGCAGGCATTCATGACAGATTATTATGCTGTGCTATTCTTTTTAGCTTGCCTCTCCACTATATCTAAGCCATGTCATAGACTGACTCAGGACTGGTCTTTATTTACGGGGCAGAACCCTGTAAAAATCAGCCATTGGAGACTACCACAAACTAATTCAGGCTAATTTTTATACTAACAAAATTGTTAATCCTGAAGCTTGTGAATTCCGACACAAGATTTTTGATTTGGTCTCTCTTCCCATTTTACAAACAAAATTGAGAAAATCTACATTGATTTTATTGATTTGCTATGAAATGAATGAATGAGAGTTTTGTAAGCCGCACATATGCCTAGAAGGATGTCCTAGTGCTGAAGTGTCACAGAGAGTTGATCAGGCTGTAGTGCAAATAGGGTGGAGCAGGTTACTTGTTGAAGAAGAAGGTTTGTGGCGATTTCCGAAACAGAAAAGAGTGAGCTCCATTGTTTGGGGACACAATAGAAAAAAGCATAACCACCACTTCTTGGTCAGTGCATCTTGTAAATGGAAAGAAGGCAAAGAAAGAAAGAACGCAAACTCTGGCCAGGTTGGTAGTACGACAAGTGCTTCTATAGGTGCTTAGGGCCAAAGCCATGGAGAGCCCGATGGCAGATCGATAGTTTTATACCAGATACTCTAGGTAACTGGGAGCCAATGGAGACTTGGAGGGAGAATGGGCTCGAGAAACATGACGTGGAATATGCAGAAGGCGATGCATTCTGTAAACCTTAGAGTTGAGAATTAGACTTGGTGGGAAGCCATAAGACAAGCATTGGCATAGCCAATAGGTCTCGCTTTTGGGACCGTATAAGTATTTAGTTATGCAGCACAATGTCCTTGGTGCAATAATATCAACTGTTGCATGGCTAAAAACGTATAAGGTCCCAAAGGCGAGACCTATTGGCTATGCCAATGCTTGTTTTTAGAGGCCTGGCATGCAGTTTTAAATGTAGGCTGGTAAGAAAGGTGCCAACCCGAGGGGCAAGGTCTAGAGAGAAATAAGATAGGAAGAGAGGTGAGTTATAACGAGATAGCACAAATAGAAAGGTGAAGCACAGAATGACAGGTCAGGTTGGTGCTGAGTGATGCTGTGGTGACTCTGAGTGATATTGTGGTGCCCCCGAGTGATGTTGGGGTGGTGCTGAGTGACGCTGTGGTGGTGATGACTGATGCTGTGGTGGAGTTGAGTGATCCTGTGCTGGCCCCGAGTGATGCTGTGGTGGCCCTAAATGATGCTGTGGTGATGCTGACTGATGCTGTGGTGATGCTGACTGATGCTGACTGATGCTGTGGTGATGCTGTGGTGCTGCAGAGTGATGCTGTGGTGGTACTGAGTGATGCTGTGGTGGTGCTGAGTGTTGCTGTGGTTGCGTAGAGCGATGCTGTGGTGGCACTGAGTGATGCTGTTGTGTCCTGGAGCGATATTGTTGTGTGCTTGAGTGATGCTGTGGTGGTGCTGAGTGTTTCTGTAGTTGTGCTGAGTGATGTTGTGGTGGCGCTAAGTGATGTTGTGGTGCCCCTGAGTGATGTTGTGGTGCCCCTAAGTGATGTTGTGGTGGTGCTGAATGATGCTGTGGTGGTGTTGAGTGATGCTGTGGTCGCGCTGAGTGATGTTGTGGTGGTGCTGAGTGATGCTGCTGAGTGATGCTGTGGTTGCCTAGAGCAATACTGTGGTGGCGCTGAGTGATGCTGTTGTGGCCCCGAGTGATATTGTTGTGTGCGTGAGTGACACTGTGGTGGTGCTGAGTGTTGCTGTAGTTACGCTGAGTGATGTTGGGGTGGCGCTGAGTGATGTGGTGGTGCTGAGTGATGTGGTGGCCCTGCTGAACTGTGTACTGCTGCACCCGTGAGATAGCACTTAATGCCATAGCTCTATCCATTCCAAAATGTAGTACATTGACAGCTTTAGCACTACCAAATGTAATTACTCCATTTATTCTCCTCTCTGGATGAAGGTGTGGGGGGCGTTTGACCTTGTTAGGGACTTGTGACCCTACAGGGCACAGAGAGATAGAGGGCGGAAGGAAAGGAGGAACGAGAGAAGCTTTAGAGCGGGAGACTTGGGGCAATGAAGAGAGGGAGACCATGAAAAGGGAGAGGGCAAGGGGGAGAAAGCTTTAAAATGGAAGGCAGAAAGAGACATGGTCATAGTGAAGCGAGAGAAGGTGAAGAGAGGAAGAGGGCCCGATATAACGAAGTACAGCGAGGGGGTGGGGGCTAGGCAATTAACGAAAGAGTGAAGAAAGAAAGGAAAAAGGGGGTTTGTAAAAGAATGGTTAAAGCAGCAAAGGAGGCCTAGGGTGGTCGGGAGCGGTAACGTGGAGAAGGAGGAGATACAGGGAAATGGGGAGAATGACGGAGGGGCAAAGAGAGCAATAAAGAAATAAAGGGAGTGGGGGCCAAGACATGCGCTGCTGACGAGAGGAAAGCCAGATGGCGCCTCTGCTCGTAAGCATGCGTCCGCGCCTATAACCGCAAGTTCTAGGCCACAAGGAAAAGCGTGTAGTAGCATTTTCTGAAGCCCACTTACTAAAAGTCTCGCCAGAGCAGCGCATGCACTGGCTCAGGCGAGACCTAAAAAAAGGAGTTGCTATAGTCAATTCTACATAGCATGGTTGCTTGGAACTCAGTTTTCCTGAGGTAAAGGGGTAGCAAGGGAAGAATCTTACGGAGAAGCTTGGTGTAATAGATGCAAGTAGATCCAACTTGGGAGATGAGATTAGAAAAGGTCAGAGAGGAGACAAAGATTACATCTAATTTACAAACTGAGGGAGACCGTACATGTGTAGGACCAAGATCCGATGGCCACCGACCAATGACTACATGAAAGGAATGCTGCTTACAGGGAGAACCTCAGGTTTGTCGAAATTTAGCTTTAGCCAGTTGGTACTCATGCAGGAAGCCAACTCCGATAGACAGTTCCTAAAGTTGTCACTGCTAAATCTAGGGACTGCAACCAAGCAAATATGAATTTGCATATTGTCAGTATAAGACAATGAGATACTCTTTAGATAGGTAAATGCCGAACTACCTGTAAGGGGTTTGTATATATACTTACTGGAAGAGCACTAAGTGTATGCCCAGCATCTTTCTCCCTCAGCCAATGCCTCTCTCAGAGGGGTCCCTCAGGGATCATCTTTAAGCCCAATCCCATGTTATGTTTTAATGCTTTCTCTAGCAGGTTTAGTTTGGTTGTTTGGCTTCAACATTCTTTTATAGGCCAACAACATACATATCTCTTTCTAATGACCCTCTAACTGCTAAAGCAAAATGTCAAGACTGAATGTACTCAGTCTACGAGTGGGTGCATTCGAACTTCCTACAGCTAAGCTTAGACAACACTGAGGTGCACCTTTAAGTAAACACCCCAAATCATGGTCTAACGAACAGTGGCTGTCAACTTTAGGCAAGTTCCCCTTCCAGTCACGTCTGTCTAAAATCTGACTCTTGATGGGCGTCAGCGGTGCATATAGAAGGATGTATCCTGCGTGGGTGGTTAGATTTCATGTTGAGAGTGTCTGCAATGGTTCACACAGGTCAGCTATTTCGCTAGGAGCTATGCACTAGATAAACCTGTGAACATGCTACATGTCACAGATGATGTACAACCCAGGACATACCAGCTCCCTGTTCTTAGGTCCAAAGGTCAAGGACTCCTAATTGGGCATGGCAACTCTTATCTAGATCTTCGCTCAAAGTGAACTGTTCCACATTCATCACAGGAGGGCTTCAAATATCCGGTCTTTCTCATCCATTCCGATCTGGACTATTGTTTTGTTTAGAATTTTTGTCCCAGGCTTTTTCTTTAAGGTACACCTTGGTTGCCACTGGGACCCTTAACACACCCTCCCTTAAAATAAAAAAGGACCTACTACAGGATAGGTGGACTGTTCTGGTCCTTTTGTGCAGGTTAGTTTAGCATCTTAGGTGCATCTGATCTGGTTTGGGGGCGAGTGCATAACACCAATTTTCTACATCACTGACACGTTCAAACCCCCAAAACTGCCACTTAGGCCTCTGATCTGGCATTGAAGCAAATTTGGAGAAACAGTGGACTAATGTGAAGGCCTGGCTTTAGGTTTATCTCGAGTAGTACTACGAATTCCCTTGGGTAAGACAAGACGCAAAGATCCAGGTAGGTTGGCATGATCCATAGAGCTCGCTGTTGGCCTGGTGCTTGGGTGCGGTAATGGCTTTTGGGGTCCTAGTTATGACCCAGGGTTGTCAGTGTCCGTCTATTCTAATTGTTAAAAAATTGGCTCTGTAAGTGGCCCTTTTCTTTTTGGAATTAACGGTCTAGATTACCTCTGGTGAGCTGTGTAGACTGATTTTGGGAATCTAGCCCTCAGCTGCTCTCTCATGGCCAGTGTGCTGAGGTGCAGTATTTGGTCAGCTGGTTGGCGTACTGAGGTACTAGGACACTAGTGGTGATGGTCTGCATTGTTGATGTTGCTGTCCAATGGTCTCAGATCACCATGAGGCCCCAAGAAAGAGTCTCAGAAGCGCCACAGAATGGCACCACTCATGGCCCAAGTGTTGGTGAGGAACGAACACCCAAGCTGAGGAGCTGTAAAGAGTTCTGGAATTGTGGCATGGTCCTAAAATGTGCCATATAGTTTATTGTTCCATGCCTTACTTTGAAAATCCTATCCCGTAATAAAGATCATGCTGAAGTCAGATTCTTGGCCCCTAGGCTTCCTGTCGTGGTCCTTAGATTTTAACCCTTTCTGCCTAGGATGCCAGTGGTACTAATAGGCTACCAGTCTATCTAGGGTGTGACTATAGGGGCATGCCCTCCCCTGTCCTATGGGGGTATTACCACATATTAATGAGGGTAAGAAATGAGTAAACCATATTCTACAGAATATGAAGTACTAGCATAATTCACTTTGCAGGGTTTATAATTAGTGTGAATTGCAGAACAAGAGGATCACTCTGTTTTTAAAGGTCTGTCTAAATGTTCTACACGAGGCATAGTGATCCACAGAGAGAGGATACACGGATGTATGTAAGTGAAGTGAGTGTTATGTTCCAACCTTATCTACCCAAATCAAATACCAACAGTGGATGCCCTTGTGTATGAAGCACATTACCTTTGTTTGCTTCTCTTTCAAAGTCTGCAGTCTACAGCGCCGGGACACCCCCTCTGGGGGTAGCTGTGCGCTTTACAAGCTTCATAAATAAATAAATTTACCATCATTAGCTCATAACAGGAATTAACATATGATCTAGTAAGTAGGCCTGCCTTTATGTGATGTGTGTGGTCTTAAAAGACCCTGAACCATGGGTATAGGACAACAGATAATTGACAAATCAAACAGGGTATCTACATAGGTCCTGCTTCAAGCTATGCGCCCCAAGGGGCCTAAACATGAGGGCTGAAACGTTTCAATGCACATTAGATCCCATTAACCTCTTTAACCGCCTGCCTTCTTGCTTTCAAACTATGCTGAAGGCATTCAATATTAAAGAGAGACTTTCCTTCAGGTATTGTTATATTTCACTAGTAGAACCCACAGAAGATTCATAGCTTTTTTCCAACCAAAACATCTTAAAAGTACAGATATTCTTGAAAACAAATATTGTACATTTTAGTCCACATAATTCATGTAAAAGGTCAGTGCATCTAGATTTAAAATAGACAACACAAAATTCATAAAAGATTCGTAAAATTATCAGCACAAAGCAAGAAACTAAATTTAAAATTACACAAATATAAAAGCCAGGTAAAGAGGGCGCGCTTCGGATAGGAGTGTACTGCACTGATAAATGAGGGTAGACTGGCCTCTCTTTCACTCATCCTAAAGGTCTTTAAGAGACAAATTTACTTGAATCGCCTAATCCATACGGCCTCGCCTAATCCATACGGCCTGTGGGTATCTAGCAACTGCCAACCTTGTGGAGTCGGTTCTCAGAATGAAGTCTATGGGCGTCCAAGCACCTCCTTGTACCCAGTTTTCTGAAGAAGAAAAAACTATTGCCATTTCCTCCGCTGGGGATCATGCGCGTGGCAGAAGAAAAGCAAATGTGCAACTGTTTCAAAAGGACACCTACACTCAGTGCTTTCATTTTGCATTGTCCCACTAGGGAGACTGACATCTATATTGTAAGAGCAGTTTCCGAGCCAAGGGTGGTGTAATCGCGATGGATTCCTCAGAACTAAGGAACATTTTAAAATCAGGAGTCAGTGCCTCTACTATCGCAGTGTCAACACATACTTTGCCAGTATGCTGCTTTGATAGCGGAAGCAATATTTTCCCGGTCAGCCCATAATGCTCCCAGCCACAGCTTACTAAGCATAGATACTGCATGCACAAACCACTGAATTTTGAGCACTAGGCAAAGATAAGATCTTTATGGGGTTCTCTAGATGTTTCACAATAGAGGGGGTGAGCACATCCTGTGCCAGCAAAGGTTTAAGTGCACCTCCCCAGGATATTTTCTTATGTACCAAATCTAGAAATGGTGGGATCAAGAGTACTTTTTGGGAGGTCAAACAGCCTAATGAATCTATTTTCCATAGACCATGGAATGTTATAATGAATATGGCTCCACATCTTGGCTCCATACAAAGCAGCTCCCAGAGCCTTTACATTATACATTGCCATCTCTGGGACAGCTTTCTTGTTAAAGGTCACTCACAATGTTGATGTATAAGTCAATGAACAATCAGATTTTTGAATCTGCATAGACCAGTCCTTAGGGAGTGTTTCTTATTAACAAGTAATCAAACTTAGGAACGTTCTCTATTGGGACTATCGATCTAGATCCAAGCTTCTTTCCGGATGAAATACCAAAGTTGTCTGAAATCAGCCAGCAGCTGTTGGAGACCCTTAAATGATTTATAGATTAGGAGTGTGGTCTGCAAAAAAGCATAGCAGGACGCTCCTGAGCCCCACCCAGGATGCGTCGCAGCCACATCAATTCAAGCGGTTCACCAAATGATCAATAAAAAGTGAGAAGAATGTGGAGGCCAAAACACAACCCTGCCTGACCCCTCTGAATACTGGAGGACCGATAATCCCGTTGCCCCACCGAAGCCTGGCCCGATTCTTTGTGCAGATGTACAACCACCAACAGATTATGGAGTATTCCAATGTTGACCACAGCATAGTCCCGGGAACGAAATCAAAAGGCTGCATGCAAGTCAAACAAAGCTACAAAGTCAGCCTCTGTTTGACTGCTAGTTTTCCAAGATTGAATTGAAACAGAAGGCCTGGTCCACCCATTACACTTGCGCCCCACTTGGAATACTCTTACTGGACTAATCTTGGAAATGTTTTAGAGTTGCTTACAAAAGATGTCTGAACTGTAAATTAAGCTCATCAGTCAATAATTGCTTGGGACGCTATGCTGGCCCTTCTTACAGACTAGAAAGAAGTCATCTGAACGCCAGGACATGGGAATCTGCATTCTTTTCACAATGACATTTGAAAGAAATCAGATGAGGTTCCCAGACACCTAAATTTAGTTTAAAAAGCTCAACTGGAATCTGATCAGGAGCCTGGCACTTTCTCTAGAGTGGAATTGATCCTTTCCTCAGACTCCTTCAGTAGAATATTTTGGTCCTTACATTTGGCAGCTACCAGTGGGTCAATAGCCACCCATGCTAGAGAACCATTGCTGGATTATAGATTGCTAAAATGGAACACGCTGCAGGTAAACAAAATACTGCCCAGGCTTCCTGCCCTAGTTTGTTTTTGATGCCAAGGTAGCCCAAAAGCTTGCATTAACTTTTAACATTATGTCATTAATCATCTTATCCCAAAAGGGAGTCCTCCAAGCCACTCTTGGACGCCTTCCAATTCTTTATATTTTTAACTACATTTCAAAAGATCTAGTCAATTCCTGGCCTTAGCAGCCAACAATTGTGTTTAAGAAAACCTACATGCTTTATTATACCAAGCAACTATCTTCTGGCTCATAGTTGTGCTTAATATCTTGTGCCAGATACTCCCTTATATGGTGTTCAGGGTTCTTAGTCAACAGGGCTCCGTCTTCCATTGCAATGGTACCCAACACCACCATGGCATCAATTGGCTCCACGCGCTTTTGAACCAATTTAATAGCCTTGCTGTTTGGAGGGTCCAATCGTCTCAGCTTTCATATAGTTTTGAAGTGGCATAGGTAAGAAACCCAGTCAGTGATCGACAGACCTCTGCAGGACAAACACCCAACACTACAGGTTATAGGATAACTATCACGTGCTCCATAGAACAAGGTTGATGCCATTCTGGTTTATAGGGAACAGGATGAGAGCCGATGAAGCATGACAGTGTGAGGGTCTAAAAAGAAAACCCACCTGGGTTTCCTTTGAAACTTCAGTTCTTCCAGGCAGTGAGCCAGTACTAGAGGCCATATACCTTTTGAGTGATTTGCAACTCTAGAGGGGGGGCTGTATCCCCTACATTTCTATCCCCTTCCCAGAAGGGGACAGTAACAGTCTGGGAGATTAGTGAATGTTTGAAAATGAGAAACACCGTAATTAAGACAGAACCATAGCAATTAGACAACAAAAAACAACCACTAAGCAATTAAGTCATTACAAACAAGCACTGCTCCATTAAGGACATTATAAAAATTTGCAAGACTGGTTGATCCTGAAAACCTTTATTTCTTGGAAGCATGTTGATAAGCACAGTAGCCACTGCCAGAAGCCTGGAAACATACAACAACCCCAGTTCACATACATCTTTTGATGGGAGTCACAGCAGTGTAAATGACAGAACAATGAGGCTTCGTTGGGCGTGTGTTCAGCGGGCCGGTGTTCCCTCCTGGGGGGGCTTAGCTGCTCTCCCCCAGGGTGTGCTTGTCGAACAGGTACTCGCCCATGCCATTCTGGGGCACGCCCAGGCGCTTCAGGTTGGTGATGTAATCTCCAAGTTCCTTGATGGACTTCACCTGTTCCTCCAGGTACTCAGACTCCAGGAAGTCACAGAGCTGTAAGAGACAAAACCAGGGTAAATGACCAGACAAAGAACCAGGATAAATAGCTTCAAAGCGAACAGTCCAGTACAGGAAGGTCGTCTGACGTGGTCTACGGTCAGGCTTCACAATCCTGGAATCTGGATCTTACTTTATGCATTGGAGCACTGAGGTAAGATTCACTGGAACCACTGTCTGCACACCACTCTACCCAAAGCTAATCCATGCAGAGTAAGATTCATTCAGGGCTTAATTTGTGAAAGTGCGCAGGTGCCCAAAGCTCTACTCAGAAGCCTGCGGTCAGTGCAATTAATCGCCAGTGCAGAATACAGGACCATCAGTAGTAAAAACTCATACATCTTTAATGCACTACCAGACACACCCTCCGAGGCACTTCCCCCCCTTTGTGGTGGTTTTAGAGTCACTCTTCTTCTCTTCTTCAGTCTTGCCAATCTGTAATTGTATCTTGCGCTCCGCCAATAAGTGACAGACAAATAGTCCTCAGAAATAAGTGCTGCCAACTACCAGCTCAAATTAGGCGCTGGATTCATTTAGAGAATTACACCTGCATCCCACACTACCGATCCACATTGCTGTGACAGAACTCCCCCGTACCCAGGGACATCAGAGATGCAATCGACTAGAAGCAGGGTATGGGAGCGCCCCGATGGAGGGTGCTCTTAAGAGGTGAACCGATTAGGAGTTCCTTTATTTACTGGAGCTGCAAGGGCATTTGAACAAAAAGTAGTTTGCATAACGTGTGGCATAAATTTGGTGCTTGGTTAATACGTAGGGAAGATATAGTCCACGGTCACCCTGGAGGTGATAAAACGTCTGAAAGCTGCACGTGAAGGTTTGGGAGTTGCCACGTCATTGTGGTTGGTGAAGTGTAGTTTAGAAGGATAGAATAGGCGAATTGAAAGTGGTTTTCAGACCAGAATCCGAGTTGTTAGTGTAGGTGGATATTTTATACGCTGAACGAGAGGAAAGGACTCCCAATTGTGGGTTTTTCGGGTTTGTTTTTTTGTGTAGAATGGGTTGATGAGGTGGCTTGCAAATGTTTGCAGAGTAAACAGGAGTGTGCACGGGAGTGCATGAGATTACAAGATTAGGAAGGACCCAGTCCCAAGCTCCGTGAGGAAGTGAAAGTACAGGCGGTGGGATCTGGTCTGCCCTCCCTCACCTGCAGGGTAAAATTAAGCGACAGGCCTGGACACTTACGTGGGGGTCCACGTTGTCAGATGCCACCTTGTGCAGGTCCAGCAGGGCCTGGTTGACGGTCTTCTCCAGCTGCAGGGCAGCCTGCATGGCTACCAAGGTGTTGCTCCACTCGTCACACTCTGGTTTCTGTGGAAGATGGAAAGAGTCAGTGAGGATGTCAAAACAGGGAGTAGAGGCTGCATGGCATGAGGAGCTAGAGCTGGGACACCATGGAGACAAATTATAGGCACCTGTTAGCGTCAACAGAACCCCTGACCAGCAGCACAGAAAGCATCCAAGCACCCTAAGGTAATGACCACCACCACCATCATTACCGCAATACCTCATCTCCTCCTGTAGAGATGCAGCGCTCCTATGCCTGAGATTTTCCTGTGGAAGCATCCTTGAGGGCGCACCATATCCTGCAGTACCACACTTCCTCACCACCACATCATGCACAAGTGCCATGCGCGCTCACCATGACGTCATGCAGCACCACACGCGCCCACGTCAACATCCTGACGTACAACCACTCACCACGACATCCGGCAGAATCACACACTCTTTAACATCCGGCAGTAAGTATCACGCGCACTCACCTTGACATCCTGCAGCACCACGCGCCCACCGCGCTTGTTCTGGTACTTCATGAACTTCTCAGCGTGCTCGCGCTCCTCGTGGCTCTGCTCCTTGAAGTACTTGGCCACGTGGCTCAGGGCCACGTCGTCCCGGTCGAAGTAGTAGGACTGGAGAAAGAAGAAAACGGTCAACAACAAATCATTATGTTGCGTAAAAATACAGCCATCCACAAAGCAATCAGAAATTCAGCTTAACTGGTGTACATGGGAGCAGACTCCCATGAACACATGCCTGTCAAAATCAAAAATGTCATCGTGTGAGGAGGGGTGGGCCTCCTGCCGACAAGTACCTAGGAGGCACTCTTCTTTCTCTCCCCCCCCCCCCCAAAGTCTGTTTGAGCAGGGATCCTATCCTACTAAGAGTATAGGGAAGACAAGATGGCAGACCTCACGCTATTGACCAGAAGGCGGCTGGGCGAGTCCCTATGCCCCCGAGGTGGCTAGAGATACTGCTGAATGGAGTGTGAACTCTAAAGGTCTGACCGCAGCTACCAGAGATCACGGACCTGTGTCAATGCCTCCCCAGAGCGTTAACATTCATCCCCGGATGAGCTGGATTTTCCACCTTCAAACGCTCTAAAGAAGCAGCCCTTTAGAAACCTCAATAAACATGTTCCTAGACCATCTTGGTTCTAGCCTGGTTTCTACAATCGCACTGCTATTTACATTATGTGCGTGTCCTCCCCGTCCTGATTAATGGAAGCCATGCTGCACAACTTAATATTTGTAGGATGTTAAGTAACGTGTGGAGCAAAACGGGGCTACAAAAAGCACCCATATTCGCACTGTAGACGCCTTAAAAAAAAAAAACAAAAAAAAAATACGTTCCCATAGCTCCTGTATGCTTTTTGGGTGGAGCAGGGCCAGGGGCAAAAACTTCCCGACCCGTTCACGAACAAGAACAGTTTGTCTGGTTCTAATGGTCCGAATCCACATGCGAGAACCAGACAAAACTTCCCGAAGCTGTCCAAACCTGCCAATTATCGTAGTGATTTATTTTTTAATATATCCTACGTTATCGAACACCTTTTGATTTTAGCAAGAATATATATATAGAAGCTGTCAGCCAGCCCTTTGTCTGTTGGGTCGTTCAAATGTTTACTACCAACTACAGAAGGGGACAAGAGGCAGCTCACAAGGAGCGCATTCGAACAAGATGGAGCGCCCTAACGTGCAAGGGGAAACTATGGAAATGTGAGCAAAAAAAAAATAATAAAAAAAAAAACTGCTTTAGCCAATCCTTTTATGATTTATATGTGAAAAGCCGGCACCTCCCACAACACTAAAGCTTCACAAAAAAGGCACTAACTAATCCAAAAGCTCGGCACCCATTGCCATCTATTATCTTGCTGGTGTTTGTTTTATTCATAGACGAAAGTATATTTCGCAGAATGTTTTGGGAATAAGTTACTACATCATATTTTAACTAAGTATTGTTGGTGTGTGCATTTTTGTTTGGAGGCGTTATCCCCACGGTACAATTTCCCCAACACATATCGATTGTAGGTGCATACGTAAAAGGTGAAATCGAGACGTGGCGGCAGATTAAGAGAAGGCCGAGGAAAGCTTGGGTCCCTGGCAGCGCTAAAGCTTCTCCAAGCTGAAAAGGGCGGCCTCCATTTTTAGGCCTTTGTCTACAGATACGGCCTTCTCAGCGGCAGAATCCTTCCACCACCTCTTAGGCAGCTTTGGAGCACAGCTCTTTATCCACCAAATTTTTTGTATTTTCACGCAGAGCCTACGTCACGCCACCGAAAAGCCGGAATTCTTCTTCTTCCGGGTACGGATGGATAAACAGAATGCCAACCACAGTACTGACTAAATCTCACCGATATCCATGTAATACCACTAGGGGGCAGTCGGTCCTTGCGTTAGTCCGCACGAGAGCAAGCCGGGAAATTAAGGGCGTGAGCGTATGTATTATTTTTTAGACGGATAAGCAGAAAGAGACCCTGAAGGCGGTATCCAACATGCCGCACCACACGAATGCATAAACCGAGGGGGTGCCGCATAGAGTATGGAGAAACAGAATAAGCCCCCCATTAACGGGCAAACGTAGGATTTTACAATTCGGTTCTGGCGGTGTAGTAAGGACACATTTATATTGCGCTCACGATGGACAGGTACTGCAGCTAGGACAGAGCTCACTAGACACTAAATACGGACAGACGGCGCCTGTACTCACCATAGACAGATAGACGTAGGAGGCGTAGAGCTCGGTGTTGATCATACGGTTGATGGCGGCCTCACACTCGCGGTTGTAGTTCTGGCGCACCTGGGACTCCATGGCGTTGCTGATGGTGTGGTTGTTGGCGATAGATGTAGGTAAATGATGGATAAAGTTTTCAGGAGAGCGCTGGACTCGGAGCCACGTTCCGTTCAAACACTGTTGAAGCAAGAACACAACTCAGAGCTGGTTGTCAGGGGAGGGACAAAGAGGGTCTTTATTTATACTGGGAGGGGCGGGTGTAAGCCAGGAGACTACCAAACCACGTCCACCAATAGGAAGAGACGCTCGTCCAGCTGCACACCCAACCAGCACCTCTCACTGTGACTGTGCAATTTACACTTCCTGCCCAGACTAACACTTTTTCCGGGCAAAGTACACCCCTCCCTGTCTTGGAGAGACATAGTTTACCGTTTATCAAAGCAAACAGGACTCAGCTTTTATCCTTTCAAGATTAACAAAATGAAGAACGTCGACGGAGTGATAATAGCTTCAATGAACCGTAACGAGAACGACCCTGAAAACTGGTAGCTAGCTTAGTAAATTAATGTACCTGCTGAAGAGAACTCTGCTTTATAAATTTGACGGGTTATAAAACAAGCATTTGCAATGCAATAGGTCTCGCATTTACGCGAGTTTGAGCTATTGACATTGCAAATGACAATACCTTTCATTTGTGTTTTAGTTTTTTAAACATAAATAAAAGGCATTGTCATTTATAATGCAAATAGCTTAAACTCTCGTAAATGGGAGACCTATTGCATTGCAAAATACTTGTTCTTTTGAGGCACTGGTATATTAAATAATCTGCCCCAAATCACAGAAAATTGAGCCGAACCCGGGACATGAACCTGGCTCCCCAGTTCCAAAGCCAACAGCTCTGGCCCTTAAGCCACATCTCCTCTCACTCGTTTTTGAAAAATGCTATAAGAAGGAATTTATTTGTGAATGAAAGGCTCAAGACAAATATGCTTACATTTAATAAATAGCACAGGATCAGTCAAGAACAAGAAACGATTATTAAATTAAGTTGAAAATAAGCATCCTTGAATGCACCCCTTTAACTGTAGTGCACGTGCACAGTCTAGCACATTCCCACAGCAAACATTCGAAAGAGTCAAACTTGTATTTTTTCAATAAAGGCAAATTTTATTCTGAGTAAATGGAGCTTCCAGATAGCTGGTTTAATAAATACCTTTATGTCCCAACCAAAACACAAGCATAATAGTGGCACTGCAACCCCAGGAAATATGTTGCACGTGACTGATTCAATCACGTGCAATATGTTGCACGTGATTGATTCAACGGAAGAGGTGGATAGCGCATGGGAAAACGCACTAAATAAATCGTGTGTGCGAAAGACAGGATGGACTAAGGAAGTCCATATTTAAAAAAAAAAAATCGGAAAAAAGGCAAACGAACGACAGTAATATTTTCAAGTCTGCAATATCCAAGCAAGCGGACTTCTGCATAGGGGCAAGTGTGCAGAGTTAGACAAGCTGGCGCACAACGGGTTTTGCACAAATTGCAAGCACTCACATGGGTGTGTTGTGGGATTACTCCTGTGTTAAGCGTTCTAACACTAGCTTCTAAAAAGCACCCCCTTGCATCCATCGACGATACACAGGACAGGTGAGCAGACATCGAAAAAGGTAACATCCTAGAGTGCCTCCTGTTGGCGATTGTGAGAGACACAGGACTGGGGAAGACAGCTGTTTTATCTCCACACGGGATGGCCCCTTTACAGACTCACCCAGCTCTCATGCATTCTGTAATGGAGAAAACGACACAACGCACACAGTCACACACCAGTTATTATTGTCGGTACAGTGGCACTAGAAACAAGCACAAGCTAATTAAAACAAGTAGCAGGCGGCAGTGAAAGCGATTTTGCGATCGCTATTGTTGGTACTGGGGAGCCAGGGACGAATCTCGGCGTCAGCTCAAAAGCCTGTGATTCTGGGCGAATCCCTTAATCTCCCAATGCCTAGAAATAACAAGCACGCGAAAAGAAAAAGTGAAAGTGATCGCGATCATGCGAAAACAATCAAGCACGGCGGAGCGTGGCGCGTGCGCGCTTGGGGGCGGGGGAGCGCTTTCCAGGCGGGGGAGTGAACCCTTTGAAGTGCTCCCAAAAAGCGGAGTGCATGGCGGCACCAAGCGCGTGATTGTGCGCGTGCTAGCAATGCAATCCGCTTTTTGGGAGCACTTTGAAATGCCCTTTTACAATAGTCTCGCTTCGCGATCGCTTACGCGCTAGCAAGGCGAGACCTAAAAAGCATGGCTCCCATACTTCCACCGCCCTCAAGATGAATTTCATTTTAGGGTCTGGTATACTAACACTTGTGATCGGTGTCTAGAAACTATCTAGCAAAGTGTAGTATATGCCTGTAAACACTAAGGGGCATATTAGCAACAGACGGCGATAAATATCGCAAAGCGCGATTAGCGCTTTTTTATTTATCGCCGTCTATCGCTGGAATTTTTCGCCAGGTTAGCGCGTTATTAACAACGCTGGTTTACACGTAGCAAGCATCGTGTAAACCAACAGATTAGTCAAACAAGGTTAAAGTTAGAGGCAGTCAGTGTATATACTGTCATACTGGGTCAGGAAATAGACCTGGGACCCAAAACAGTGGTCCTTCATTTGCAAACTTAGTAGAAAAAAATGCCTCAGATTGGGAGAGCCCTTCCACTATGGCTCGTACGTATATGCCGGTGATTCCTACATCCATGGCATGAGCACACTACCGAGTCAATTAATCAGTGCCAGCGTTTCCAGGTGAATGTGACAATGAGCTTAGATTTGTGACATGAAGACCAGAGATGCCGACTTTGGAGCTAGGGAACCAGGTTCGAGTCCCGCTCAACACCCTGTGATTCTGGGCAAATCTCTCCGGGGCATATTAACAAGGGAGTATCGCCGCTTTAGCGGCACTTTTTGCTGCTAAAGCGGCGATATTTTCATCGCCCTATCTACAAGGTTGTGCTAACATGCATTAGCGCATGTTAGCACCCGTTTTCCCGACGCTATGCAAAGTGGGCGTCACTGGGTGTTCCCCTGACGGACTACCTTGTAAAATATCGCAATATTTACAAGGAGGCCCGCGCATTTTAGCAGACGTTAGTAAACTAACGTCTGCTAAAATGCTGACTTACCTATACCTAACAATGGGGGGAGATTATGCTGATACGACCACAGGGTCGTATCAGCAAGGTTATCGCTGTTTTCCATGGAACATTGCTGGAAAACCAGCGATGTTCCATGGAAAACACCACTATCGCTGGAAAATTATCGCCATTGCGCTATGCGTTGTTGATACAGCGATAGCATGGCGATAATTGCCAGCGATAGCCGGCGATAAATAAGTTCTCGCTAAGAGCAGCCAGAGATAATTATCGCTGCCGCTTGATAATATGCCCCTCCGTGTCTACAAAAATAAATGTGTCCTTGTGTAATGCAACTGGTGCTCATGTAAAGCGCTCCAATATCTTCGGGTCGAGTTCACGCTATATAAAACTGCAACAAAGAAAAAAAAAGCGTCTCCCAGGACTAGGGGAAGGAAAGAGCAGGACATTGGGAACTTGAGGAAAGTATGTATTCGGGAGCTATCGTGGGTAACGCTAGAGACCACCCAGTTTCTTTGGGAATTATGCCGCCAGGATGTGGCTGGCTGGCAGCTCTAAGCTACTCCCAGACTTAAGTCTTGCCACAAACATGCACACGAATTTACTTGTTTATTACATCAATTTCTGGAGATACTGCACATCTCCCTGAGTGAACAGCGTTCTTCCCTTCAGGGTTTGACGCCCAATCTCCCGGAAGTAAATACAGGCCACCACAATTGCCCGGAAGGACGCCCACACAGTCTCCACAGGTTTACCACAACACTCGCCCACAAGTGGATGATGCGAAGCACGGGGAATGAAACACGCATGCGCTTAGAATGTTCTAATAGGTGTAGCCACCCTCTGAAGATTCGCAAGCCAGGTGTGCCCGCAGCAAACGCCCGAATCCTGAAGCTGGGGCGCTGCTTGGACGCAGAGGAGGAGGGGTGGCTATTCTATACAGTATCGATTGTGGGAGGCGGAAGGGCAGATGGAAAGGCCGGGGAGGGCTCAGTGCCATAGCCCAGCTGCTGCCTCCATTCCCGGGAGAGGGTGGGGCCCTGATCACGTTCCAACTCTAGAACGCTGATAAGCTCTACATCAGCATCCATGCCATGGGCAGAAAGGGATCAACGATCTTGGAAAGGGATTCATTCTGCCCAGTCCTGCTGTTTACTCGGTGACATTTGGTTTTCACGAGACTGACTCTGCCCCAGCCCTAGCCGTCTTCCCAGTACGACTGGTTAAAACTTGACTGCTCTTCCCGAGTACTATTGGTTTTTCGGCCGCAAGGTTTTAACACAATACTGACTGCACAGCCACACCGTTTTACAGACACACATATACCAACATTTTAAAGAGGGAATGGAGGATTTGAAAAAAATCGATGTAATGTATTTCCCCACAGGCTTATATTGAAACTAAGTCGATTTTAGGTGAGAAACACCTAAACGAAAGACATTTTCTACATAACACATCGGGAATCTTCCGAATTATTCGGGTCTTTCGGCGTTTACAAGACAGAACGACTGACCTGACACACGGCCGATTCTGCCTTTACAGACTCATCCACATTTCAGAATCAGGCTCGACCTATGAGAACATCTCTCTGCCTCTGCGTGAGCACTTCCGGTATTTCTGGAACAAAGTGAACAATAGACGGACTGCAGGAACTCTCATCTTTCACCTCCGGACACGTGACTGATTCTGCCCCAGGCCTTTCAGAGACACCTACTCGGCAGCACAGAATTTGACATGTTCAGTGGAACATTTAAGAATTTTCTGCCATGGTACAGTACTAGCCCTACCCGAGAAAACATTACTTGGACGGGCGAGGTGGATAAACTAGGCCTTGTATTGAAATCTTTACTTACCCGTATTAGTGTTTGCACTAGCCCTGCCTGAGTAATCATCACTTAGACGGGATAGGTGGATAAACTAGCCCCGGTAAGGAAATCTTTACTTACACTGTTTGCACTAGCCCTGACAAAGTAAACTTACTGTAGCATTATCCATAGTAAGGAAACTGCCTGTAACACTTTGCACTAACCCAGGTAATGTCAATTCACTGGGTGTTCATCGTTTTAGTTACGGGTGATAAATATGTGAGCGCCCTATTTTCACACTCTTTTGGAGTTGCCCAAAGTAACACTGGCTTTGTCACGAACTTCACTTCCCTATCATGGACTTTTGAACTCGACCGTTTACAAAGCCTCTGTCCGACATTGGTACCTGGTCCTGTTTGCACACTGTGACATCACATTGGAACCTGATCCTGTGTGGACGCTATGATATCACACTGGCATCTGATCCAATGTGTACAGTATGACATCACATTGGCACCTGATCCTGTGTTGACAGCATGACATCACATTGGCGCCTGATCCGGTGTGCACAGCATGACATCACATTGGCACCTGTTCCAGAATGCACAGCATGACATCACATTGGCACCTGATCCTGTGTGCACAGCATGACATCACATTGGCACCTGTTCCAGAATGCACAGCATGACATCACATTGGCACCTGTTCCAGAATGCACAGTATAACATCACATTGGCACCGGATCCTGTGTGCACAGCATGACATTACATTGGCACCTGTTACAGTATACACAGTATAACATCACATTGGCACCTGATCCTGTGTTGACAGCATGACATCACATTGGCGCCTGATCTGGTGTGCACAGCATGACATCACATTGGCACCTGTTCCAGAATGCACAGTATAACATCACATTGGCACCTCATCCAGTGTTGACAGCATGACATCACATTGGCACCTGATCCTGTGTGCACAGCATGACATTACATTGGCACCTGTTCTATTGGGCACAGTGTGATATCACATTGGCATGTAATCCAGTGTGGACAGCATGCCTTCATACATTCTACTACTGTCTCTAAGGCACTACCCTATTTTTCACCCTACACCTCTCTCAATATATCCTCTACTCTGACTCTCTGACTCATCTCAAGCCTCATTCTACTACTCTTTCCAATGCACTACCCTTTTTCTCACCATATACCTCTCTCTATATATTCTCTACCTCAACTCCCTGATTCATCTGAAACCTCATTCTACTACTCTTTCCAATGTACTATACTATTTCTCCCCCTACACCTCTATCAATATATCCTTTACCTCCAATCTTTCACTCATCCCAAACCCCATTCTACTACTATGATCCCCAAACTAACCCTCTTCTAGACTCTTCCCTTCTCTACCACTACCACTCCTTGCATTATCTCATACCTCTTTCATGCAAATCTCCCCGAAACAAGCCTTTCTAAACCTTCCCCTCTGACTCTTCCGTCCTCCAGCTCCCCTTTACTCACCCCAAACCTCCTCCTACTGCTATGAACTCCACAAAAAACGAGAAAAAAAAAAACTTTCTAGACCTTTCGTTTCCCTCTTCTATCCCTCCAAAATTCCTTTTCAATCCAAATAACAGACTAACATGTACACCGATCAAATTAATTTCAAATTTCCCTTCACTAATTTACCACTAATCTTTTTTGGGTTTTGCGTTCCGGAGTAGCGTGCTACTCGCCACAAAGCACTTCAACACCTCATCAGGGGTAGCAAGCGCTACATAAATGCAAACCCTTCCCTCTTCTATTGCTCCACTATCCTTTTCAATTCAAATACCAGACTAACATGTCCATCACTCAAATTAATTTAATATTTCCCTAAACTAATTCACCACAAATCCTTTTTTGGGTACTAAGTAGCATGCTACTCTAAGAAAAAGCACTTTGACACCTTGTATGGGGTAGTAAGCGCTATATAAATGGAATTACAATAGCAGTGCGGGATTTATGGCAGATTTTTCCCTGTCCTTACCACACATGAGCAGGCACGGAGAACAGAACCTGCCACCAATGAATACTTTAATGCATGTGGATCTATGGAAGAGAGTCCTGGTAACTAGCTTGGTGTCAGGGCACAATCAAAGATATCCCTAGAATATAGCAGCTGGTGACAAAACACCGCCCCTCGATGCAGCACTATTTATTTAGTTACAGCAACAATAATATTTCAATCAGAAATGTTTTACGAGAGGCCACACAGACTGTCCATGAAGCAGCGATGTAGAGATAGTTAAGAGAGTCCAAAAGGCAACAGTTCACTTACTGATTAATTGGTTGGATGGTAAACATCACAGTACCTGCAGTTCCACTTTTTCTGCAGCATGTCTTTGAAATATGCATTTTTACGTCTGTGTGTGAGGGTGTGGGGGGCAGCACTCATTCACATCATTCAATCTGACTGACGCACATGCGGTTAAATGCCATTGTGTACTCTTGCAGGCGGATGCCTGACAGAAGGGAGCTGCAGTGTGAACAGAGCCCACTAAATAGAGGGACCTGAACTCGGAGGAGGCACAAGGGGTTTGGGTGCCAAAAGGAAGTTGTGGTTAATAGATTATAGACTGCGGGTAGGTGTGTCATGCAGTAGGATGTTGGAGAGGTAACCAGGTGCCATGCCTCGCTCCTTTCATTGCACGTGTTAGTACCTTGCGTGTGGCCCTGTTTCCCAACAGTCGGCCAGCCAACTCACTGGCGGTAGGTGAGGCGGGAATGGGCCTCAGTAACATTTGCAAAGTATTGGTTGCAAAGTTTAGTCCTCAAAGGAATACTGGGGAGGCCTACTAGTAAACTATTGCACGAGTCGAGCTGGGTACTGGTGAGTTAAGGAGAGTTTTGGCTGTGATGAAAGCAATGAGAACAGATCTTGTGAATGCTCAATAACCAGTACCGGACTGCGCGTCTTGTGCTAGTTCCGGAGAATGCTAATTTCATTGATGGATGGATGGAACCCCGGGGGATCGGCAGAGAGATGGAATTCAGAGCGTCAGGAGAAATCAGATTTGGTCCAGTTAGAGAGATGGTGCAGACCTCCTTCCTTCAAAAGAGTGCAGCTCATGGGCCTCGTGATCCCACTTCTCTGTCCCACCAGCTGTGATATCATTGCACAAACCTCACTCAACAAGGCTGACTCTAAAAACAGAACAGAAAGTCAAAGTTTCACAACCTGGTAATCTCCCACCTCTTGAAAGAAGAGAGAGGAAACACAATTCTGCCTTCAACAGACATTCATTAAAATCAAAAAGAAGAGCTTTAAAAAATGTTGCCGCCTAAGCAAACTATTTTATTAACCAACGCAAGGAGGTGGAAACTGCCTCAGAAAACTATTTCCAGTGTTAAAAGAGCAGAGTGACTAAACGTTAAATAAGGACAGACAAACGCGGCACATTTTACGATTTTCTACAAAGTAACATCAATTCAAACAGGCAAAAGTTTTGACTATCTTTTTTGTTCATCAAATTTAATGGTATTGTAGAATTTGGGAATGGGGCTTTTGTACTTTTGGTACATGTTTGGGCCTCCCACCAACCCTTTATCAGGCTCTCCTTTGAGAATCTTGTTAAAACACCCTCCCCAACACCACATTATAATTTTCGTGTTATGCCTAGGTCATCCTTACTTTAGCATGTCGCAATCTGTGATTTTCTTCAAAAGTGTAACCTAATGCTTTTGTTAGCTCCTAAACCGAACCCTTTATATAAATTGTATCAAATGCCGGTAAATATTGTGGGATGCTCTGACACCCCTTGGTACCTTCATCATACCATGGAATTTTTTAGGTCGAGGACTACCGGTCTGCCGAAGGCAGAACCGGAAGTCGGAGATTTAATGTTTTCCAGAGTGGCTATTTAGCCCGCCTCTCTTTTTGCTTCTCCTCCATTGGCTGGCTTCCTAAACGGAGGCCAGCCATTGGAGGAGAGAGCCGTCCCTCCAAATAGGCTCCGTCTTTTTCAGATTCGGGGGCGTGTTTTTGGTGTTCTTTCCACTTTTTAGCCACGCCCCCGAATCTGAAAACCGCCGCTGCGTTTCTTTCCCCCATGTGATCCCCGCTCTACCCTTTCCTCCCTCCCCTTCTCTCTCCGCTCCTGCGCACCAGAGCCCTGACGCTGGTTTCATCCTCCGAAGGAAAGATAGGGTCTCTTAGTAAAACATTTTTTTTAGGAAATCTGGCATTTTTCATGAATTCGAGCCTCACTCAAGTGATTGTTGACCTGTGTTTGGTGAGTCGATAATCATTAGCTCAGTTCTTGGTGAAAGCCTCTAGATGTGGGCAGAGAAGGGGCGCCCAGTGCGCCGCAGTCGAGTGACCGTGAGAACATGACCTTCTTCAGAGGCTGAGATCCGCGTGGTTCACCCTTATTTCACTCCATGAGCCCAGAGCTGCTGTTTCAGTGCATCGGTCACCCGGCGCTGAGCACCTTTACAGGAAGTGTTTGAACTCCGCAAGAGGGTTCAGACATGGCATCAAGACACCGTGCTCTTTCTGGCACAGCGAGCAACTTTAATGTCAATAGTCAGAGGTTGACTTATTACCGAACCGAGGCCGTCGATGGCCTGGTTTAAATTTAATGGTCAGGGTCGAGGCACTAGAAAACATGGGATTGGGTTGCACTTTTAGGATATTTGGTTTTGGAAGGGTTGCATTTTTGTAGTAGTTTGAGTTGGACAAGCGGCCCTTTGGCCAGTTTCTTGGTGTGGGTTTGTACATGTGCAGTCAAGCTTCATTCTTAGATATTTACAGACAATAGTTTAGGCGTGAGAATCTGCAAGTGCTGCGGTGGGTCCGGGGAAGAGGGCTTCTTGGCGCCCAGCCAGGGGTGTAACACAGTCCCCCGCGGTGCGGGGGAGCCCACGAGCTGCAGGGGGGCCCCCTCAGCACAGTACTCGGGGCCAATAGCCCGGATTAAATCCGGAGCGGGGCCCCTCTGTGTGCGTGGCAGGGGGCCCCCCTCAACTTTCATTACGCCACTGCGCCCAGTCTCACCTGCTTGGGAGGTCCCTGTAGGGGGAGCGTTCTGTGCGGGTCCTTTAGTCACTGAGGAGGAGGTGGGGGCAACGTGGACGGCCCCCCTCCTCCACTGAGGCTGTTTCCGCTCCTTGCGCAGATGTCACATACACGCGAATCCAAGCACCAGGGTGCAAGGGGGGCGTGAAGGGTCAACTACGCGGACACTTCAGCACTTATTGGGCCATGTGGGTGTCCCATTTCAATGTGTGCGTGTTGTAAAAGCAGAGGGGTGCCAACCCGTATCGTGTTGCACAATAGAGGAAAGTGTCGCGATACCTGTGCATACCCTTCAATCGCGTGTCCTGGCGACGCTGTGCGACGGGTGCAGGCAGTCTCTTATTAAGTCTGTTAGATATCCCCGTTCCTCCCTGACCTCCTCTGACCTGTCTTTTACAATAAGTATATTTCCGTATGTATGTGTGTATGTCCAATTTTGTTTCACAATTCGTTATTAAAATGTTTCCAAAAGTACAGAAAGATTAAATAACTGTCAGACCAATCAAAAAACAGAAAGCTATCTCATGAGTAAAGTATGCAACAGGAATAAGAAAAACATAAGGAAATAAAGTAAAAGATGGAGAAGAAAAAGAAAGGGAAATGGGGACCAAAGAGCCAACAAAAAACAAGCATTGGCATAGCCAATAGGTCTCACCTTTGGGACCTTATAAGTGTTTAGCCATGCAACAGTTGCATAACTAAATACTTATAAGGTCCCAAAAGCGAGACCTATTGGCTATGGCAAGCGGCCGTGCGGCCGCGAAAGTGATCGCGATCAAAAATCAGCCACGAAAGTGAAAGTAATCGCGGTAAAGCGCGGCGCGCGCGCGCCCGCGCACATGCACTGTTGCTCTAGGCTGGCCTGGTAGCACTTTTTGGAGCCCTCTCAATAGGTCTTGCCAGACCAGCGCATGCGCTGGGTCAGGCGAGACCTAACAAGATTGAATACCATAATGACTTTTTCAAACATTGACAAAAAATGAATATAACAAGAGGAAAGACGTGTATATTCAAGACTTAAATCTTCTAGCGTAAGCACATGAAAACCAAAAGTATACAACCAAATCGAAATCTGCGGAAATTAATAAAAGGGCTTATATAGATTTGAAATGAGCTAAAAGGGCAACGGGCCCTCTTTGGAGCACAGGCCACCAATGACTGCGGGTTTATGGAGCCCAGGCCCTAGTGTCTGCTTGAGAGCTCCCCTGAGGACGTTCGGGGATTGGGGGGTAACCAACGAGCCCACCCAGCTTCCTGTGTCTGCTTGGAGGTTATGTAGCCCAGGCCTCCAGTAACTGCTTGGGATATCCCTTAGAAGGACTCCTGGAAGGACTGTCCTGCGTGGATGCTAGGGGGAGGTTGGGTGGGGGGGTTGCTGTAAATGGCTCCAGCCCCCCCCCCACTCCCCTCCCCCCGCAAGTGGTGGGTGCAGAGCTCTAAGTGGGATGAAAAAACTGGGGGGTCTCTCAAAGGGGTGTGGCCAATGTAGTTGGGGCGTGGCTTAAAACAACATAAGCTAAAAATCTGTTCTTAGCATAGTGTGCCATCTGACTTGTATTTTGCTGTTTCTGTCATTGCATCCAGATATGATACAAGTAACATCATACCAACAACAAGTCAGGGCTGTTGGCTTTGTCAATGGTTGTTAGTTGCATAAGATAAATAAGCAGCAACTATGGCTTGTTGTGTATAATATTGAACATACTTCCACTTAAAGCCCTGGTGACACCAGGACAATGTTGCTGCTCCTGGAGTTTCAAAAGGAGAAGGGGAATCCCGAGAGAGAGTGACTCTCTTCAAAGGATTTCCCTTCCCCTACAACGCTCACCTGGCATGACGTCATGCCGTAACTTGTCCACTAGTGAGAAGTGCGCAGTGTGAGCACGCGCACATCGATGTGCCCGCTGTCACTGCAGATTGGAAAAGAACGGACCGCCTGTGCAAGGGCACATCAGAGCCCGATAGAGACCCGTTTCGAGGCCTCCTTTAAACAAGCATTTACAATGCAACGGTCTCGGCATTGGTAAAGTTAGAGCTATTGGCATTGCTCATGACATTATTTTTGTTTATGTTTTTAAAACATTTAAAGAAACGGCATTGTCATGAGCAATGCCAATAGCTCTAACTTTAACAATGCCGAGACCGTTGCATTGTAAATGCTTGTTTTTTTTTGTAATTGCAATCCGTCCCACCACTGGCACAGGTAAGGTGTTCGAGAAGCTTATGGAAGCTTGCTGCCCAGTCAGGTTTACCCGTATTGTTAAGAAATTGCTTCTCTGGCAAGTTACTGTTTGGACCTCCAGATATCCAAACCTATCCAGTTCCCATCTCAGGTCCAGGTTGGGGAGTGTTCCAACGTGCATCCCACTTAACCCTGCTGAAGGAAACAGTAATGGTTACGTTTTTTATTGATATATAGACTTCATGCATCTGCAAATAACTAACTCACCCACCAACCGCGGGCCTGGAATCAGGGGTTGCTGTAGACTCCGCAAGTGAATAGCCAATAGTCACACTGCGAACAACACTGGACAGGGGGCACCCCGGTCTGGTCCCTCTCTCAACATCCTAGCTGTTTGAGATGTAGCCTCCTCACCCAACTTTTGCCCTGGGATCGGAGTATAAAAGTGAAATTCAACTTAGTAGGTTGTGCCCAAACCCCATTTTTCGAAGCACTGCCCTCATGTAGCCTCAGTCCAGGGTATCAAAGGCCTTTTCTATATCTAAGGCTACTAATAATGTTTCCAAATATGACTCTAGCATCTTGTGTAAAATGTGTGTTAGATACCGGATGTTCACAAGGGCTTTCCCAGTTGGTATAAAACCACATTGGTCCTCAGTTGCAGGGAATGCTAAATTCCCTACACTGCACATGTTCTACATGTGCGAAGTGTATGAGAAGGCACTTAAAGACTTTGTTCTGTCCCTTAACTGGCATAAGTGTTTTGGGGAAGCTATACCATCTCAGCCAGCCGAGAATGACGGAAAGCACCCCTTCTGGCACATGTTTTCACTCTAATAGCTCTCCACCTAAACTTGGGAACTACCCAGAGTTCCCTGCTTCTATTTTTAGGTCTCGGCTCGAAGGCTGCGCTTGCGCAGTCTCGATCCGAGATTTAATGACTTGGAGAAGAGGGGCTTGAACCCGCCCCTCTTCTCCCCTGTTCTCCATTGGCTGGCCTCTTGAATGCTGGCCAGCCATTGGAGAAGAGGTCCGTCATTCCGATTAGGCCCCGTCCTTTTCGGATCGGGGGGCGTGTTTTTCTCAAGAAGTCTAATTATCTCCTCCAGCCAATGGCAAGAGGAGATAAAAGCAAAACACGCCCCCGAATCCGAAAACGCCACTGCGTTTCTCCGAGGCATTTCTTCTCTGCCTCGGAGAAAGGCGGTGGTGTGCTTGTTTATGTCCGACTCTACTCTGTCCTGCCAAACCAATTTACGTTTTCCCCCTAAACCAGCTCCATCTCTCGCTACACCTTGCATTCTGCCCTTTTTTTCCTCTCACCCTCTTCCCCCCACTCAGCATCTTTCACTCTTTTTTTCTTACGCTGCTCCCCTGATTCACAAAAACACCGCCCAGCGCTGAGGTTTGCGCGATGAGTGAAGGGGTGGGCGCACTCCCAACAGCTGCGTATAATTCATGACGATTAAAGGAAATGTTTGCAAAGTGCAGAGCAAGTCCCAACAGGCCTCAGGGAGGTGCCTTGGAGACCCCCTCCCAAGAACCGGAAACATGACGAGCACAGGATGTGAGCGTGACTGGCCGATGGGTTACCTAAAATAACAGTGGGGATTGCAGTTATACAGGTAATCAGAAATGCAGTTTTATCACTTTTGAACGGTTGGTAGAAGAATGTATATATAGTGCTTCTACTTGCAGGAGTTACTATCATTCAACGGATAGTATTTAATGTATCGACATCTGAAGAATGGAAGGGTGAGCTGACCTTATCAACAGAGCTGCTCGGGGGCTGGGGACGGAGGGGGGAGGGGGAGATGTAGCAGCGAGCTTTTAACTCACTGAGAAATGTTACTGAGTCGCTGTTTTGTTCACAATTATCTTTTAGACTCGGAACCTTTGAAATATTATTTTTTTCCACGCAAACACCAAGCACAGAAGGCTGAAGAAGTTCTGCCTGGTTTTCACTAAATTCCTTTTACGCCGTGTGATCTGAAAGGTAACCCTACACCTCGGCCACGGGTCAGGCAGGGAGCACAGCTGGAGTTCCATGATCGGTGGGGGGGTGGGGGGAGGGGGGGCTAACGCTTCCAACAATGGTGGGCGGAGCCAAATGAAGAACCAGAGTTAAATATACATGCTGGGACGCCCTTCAGTGTCTCCTCATGCTGCAGAGTGGCCAACGATTTATTTGTAAGTACACCGGGCCAATAACATTGGTCTCAATTTATTATTCTTTCCAGGGTTATTAAAGGGTTCTCCCGCAACTATATTTGGCACAATAAATGATAAATGCTCCATTTTAATACACACTGGGCCAGTAGACTGGATGTGGAATGCTGGTTTTGGTTTTCCGGAACAATCATTGACATATCGTGCCATTAGTCTCATCCCTTCACGACTTAACAATAATGTTGGCAAGATCCAAGGGCGTTCTTACCACAGGAACCTTTGGGGAATACGTGGTAAAAGTTAAAGTTTAAGCACATTTATTCAGTTAGAGTTCTGTACTGGGGTGAATGTTTGACATTGTGCGACATTCTGTCCGTCAGTTGTTCTTTTTGCATCCGTCACCGCAAGTCACTCTCTCTCTGCTAATGCAATAGGTATCACATATGCAAAAAAAAAGCTAATGCCAATAGAAATGACAATGCCATTTATAAACAAGCATTTACAATGCAACGGTCTCGGCATTGTTAAAGTTAGAGCTATTGGCATTGCTCATGACATTATTTTAGTTTATGTTTTTGTTTTTAAAACATGTAGAGAAACGGCATTGTTATTTACAATGTCAATAGCTTAATCAGTGTGTGTGTAGGTGGTGTAGTAAGGAATCCCTTAATACGTACATACATTGTTAAGTTAGCATAACCACGTTAGATGTTAGAAAGCCATCTTGCTGCTTTTGCGCACGACACTGCGTCTACATGTTATTGTTTAAACAAACTTCTGACTCGCGCTTTGCCTCACATGAGAGCAATCTGTTGTTACCATCCCGAGCTCTGCGCAGCGACCTTGGTCTGTACATGGTGTAACAAACAGTCTGGGTCGCTAGACAATGAATGTTTTCCACTCTAGGTTGATCGACTCACTATTTAGCCATAACATACAGGCAGCTGCGAATACCTGAAAGTTGGTGCTTTTAATATTGCAGACATCATGTTTAATATTCAGACCGAAGACGAGCCTTCCTGCGAGAAGACTTCTGATGCTCCTGTGATGTGATTTCACTAAACTGATCTGGGAGGTATGGGGTCCCCTGTTCAAGCCCAAGAGACCTTTTATTAGCATAATAATAATATTAGCTTCTTAGTTAAGGGAAGGTGGTAGTATCCACTGTCATTTATAACATGATCACTCCCTTTATATTCTATGGTATTGTAACGATGCTGATGGTTTTGATTATAATCATTTGTCTGCTTGTATTAGCCAAAGTACTGCATCTTAGGACACGTGGTCTATAAAAATAAACTCTTTTTATTTTCACCGTGTCTCTGTTTATTCTTGTTGTGGACTGATGTGAGAATAATATACGAACAGGTATTTCCGATTCCCACCATTCCTGAGAGTACACTGAGTCGCTTGTTCTGGGTTGTCTTTTTATTGGGACCGCCGAGCTAAATCTCGGATAACGAATGGGACACTTATGCTAGCCGGATACTGGGTTCTGGGTTCTGAGGTGAGTTTCTGGTACACCACAATTCACTGAGGTCCTGGGGTTCTACGCATAGTTCTGTGTATAAGCAGAATCCCTGCAACATGGCGCACCTAACGTTTGGTCTATGAGTTGAAACGCCTTAGTAGTGCTTATATTAGTCCACAACACCCTCATTCTTGTTTCCGGTTAACAAGTCTGATGGATTTAAACCTACCTATTTCTGTTGATATAGGTTTCTTCAAGCTTGATCATTAAAAAGGTTATTGAACCCTTGTGCTACTAATTACTTGGAGTGTAGCTTGTCCTTATGGCGGTCGAGATAGCGGCGCACAGTCGTGCAGCTCTGAGACGTCATTTGACGCAGTATGGGGTGCCGGACACTGGTATGAACGTAATCTTTGTGGTGGGAGCCGATGCGGCTCATCCTTATGAGTTGTTCTACTCTTGGGTGACGCTTCCGGCAGTGAGTGAGGACGATAGCTCTTTTCATACTTACACTGCCACAGCCGTGCCAGCGAACTATACGCCGTATAGGACACAAGAAATGCCAATATCTGCTTGGCAGCATCTTATTTGGTTTAATGGCGCCCTTCCCCATGCGGTTATACCGCCGAGAATGGGCCCTTTGTCAATTGCAGGGGCCACTTGGCCGGTACTAGCCGGATATACGCCTCATCCCCGTTACCTAACGGTGCCGGTGGCTGATTTGCGTGTACTGCACACTGCCCTTATTACAGTACATAGGGCTTTGGTACAGTACGTGTCACGCAATGTGCAGGCGGGGGCACCTGCTGTTGCGGGGCAGCCAACTGACCACCACGCGGTGGTCATTAGTCCTGTTATGGTTAAGTCTGTTATGGGCAAGCGCCCCCAAAATAGGGATGATTTCCCTTTTTGGCTTGCTGATAAATTTGACCAAACAGAAGCGGTTTACCCGAATACATCTCCTGTGGAGAAACACAGGATCCTTACCATTAGTTTGCCTAAAGACTTGGTCCCCGACATTGATGATTGTGTAAACTGGGGCAAGGTCTTTGCAGCAACGTACTCGCAGTGCTTTGGCACTCCGTCTATGTCGGTACTGCCCTCCGTTATTAAACGTGTTCAAGATAACCACAGTGCGGAGTCTGCGATAGAATTAGGCATGCGGCTCCTCGGACAGTTTGACCTGGTGGCTACCATGGTAATGTGTAACCTTAAGGGTGATGCTATGCAATTCCAAGTTTGTAATGAACTGAAGAAAGTTGCTGATGAGGATAAGCCGCGGGAGTTCGCGAAAATAATCTCGACCGCATACAGAGATTTGGGTCGTAGCTCTTTAGGAGTTAAACCTGTTGTTAAAACTCCCGAAATTAAGCAGCAGGGTAAGGCAGAAGCCTCTGGTAAGGATGACCGGCCAAACTTTCCGAAACAGAGTTGGCGGTCAAAACAACAGGGAAAGCAGCATCAGAAACAGGGGTCTCGGCCTGCCTCTCCCGTTCAATCAAGTAGTGAGCGCACTTATGATCTGCGTGATCGTGCTACTATTAGGTCTCCTGATAGATTTCAGGTTTCTGAACAACGTTCTCCTCGTTCTTCACAGGAAACATCGGCTTCACAGTCCGGTGGCGGAGGCGGTGGCAAAGGTCGGGGTGCTCCACAAACACGTGACCAACCCCGGCAGACTGAGGGTAAAGGCAAGCAGGACGAATTCGCACGACAAAGACCCCCGTTTCAGAAGAAGAAAGTGGCTGCTCTGACGGCAAGGTATGCCTCAGATAGTGCGGACACAGCTTCGGAACCGGACATGGGCGCTGACGCTACTGGACAGCGCAGCGGAAATTACCATGATGATCACTAACTAAAGTAGACTGGACTATTGCACGGCCAATTGTTGCTGGAGATGTTGAGGAGTTGGCTGGGGGGAGGGGGGCGTGGCAGAGAACGCGAACTGCGAGCTCAAGCAGAGACAGTGACCAGGAGTGGGTGCTTCACAGACCCCCGCTGAACGAGCACGGGCCGTCCAAGTCCTGCTTGCCAGTGGGCATGTTCTGCCCTGCTCGCTCGCCCGCCATCAGAAAGCAGTGAAGACTGTACGAAAGCAGAGAGAAAGTCTCCCACGGCGCGATCGTAACGCTGAGCCCAAGCTAAGACCCAAGCTTTTACAAGTGTGTTGCGAGTGTGAGGCGAAGTTAGGAACTAGGAACAGAGCACAATAAGGCCATAGGGCCGCGGCGCGCTGCTGGTAGGTACGGAGGAGGCCAGCGCTAGGTTGTGCGGCCTGTGCCTGCAGGCATATGGCTCCACACCTATTCCATTTCGGTCTCTTCTACTCCATCAAAAGCCCCACTCCAACACTCTCCAGTACATGAGGTGGCTGCTTAAAACTCAGCCAAATCGTCAAACCTTCATAGTACCACTCAAACCCACGCATGGGCTCTGCTCTACCCCTGTACACCGCTCTTAGGGCCATATGTAGGTAGGCCAATACCGGTCGGTAACGGCCGATTTTCGGTAAATATACCGTTACCGACCGGTATTTAGGCTTTTGAGATGTAGGGGGATCATTTCTGTATTCGGTAATTTACCGAATCAGTAAAATTACCGAATCGGTAATTTTACCGATTCGGTAAATACCGAATACAGAAATGAGATGTAGGGGGAGTGTGTGGTGGGTGTGGGGATTCGTTATTTACCACCAACTGAAAGTTGGTGGTAAATGACGAATGTCCCTGTTAATGCATTATTTTGCCCTTATATGTGTGCAATGTGGCAGACACACATGCCCTCAGGGCATGTATGTGTGTCACATGTGCACACATGCAGGAATCAGTGGTGCAACAGGGTGTCAATGTGACACCCTGCCACCCTTGATTGAGCTCCCCCCATTACCGATTCGGTATTTACCGATTCGGTAATGGTAACTGGCTTCCCATTGATTCCTCCTGGCCCATAGGAATCAATGAGATACAGGTTACCATTACCGAATCGGTAAATACCGATTCTAAAATACCGACACTTACCGAATCGGTATTTTTTTACCTACATTACATTTACCGATTCATAAATACCGAATCGATAAAATTCGGTATTTAAGAATCGGTAAATGTAATTTACCTACATAAGGCCCTTACTGCGGTGTCAGTCGGGTGCTGGAGAGTTTGGCTGGAGAGGTTGGCTACTTGGATTCCTGTTGTGCTACGGCTCCACCGAGTGGTGTGCTAATTTGCAGGTTCACAGGGCAGCAGAGGCGCAACTAGAGCCAAATTTCAGGGGGGGGCTGAGCAAAAATTTCGGGGGGGGCTGAACTTTAAGCAATAGGCAGAGTGGAGCTGCAGGGGCTCTTAGAAGGGGTGAAACAACAGCAAGGCCTCCTTAACATGCAAATGGTTTTTTAAAGACCTGTAAAGTGCTCGGGTGCGGCTGTTTTTTTTGCCCGGGAAGGTGTCTCATCCCTTGCTGCCACACACGACGGGAGGGGGGGGGTGGGCTGAAGCCGAAGCCCTTTGAGTCCAAGGGAGGTCCATTGCACACTGTGGACGCCGAAGCTTTATCAGTGGGTCATGCACTTTCTGATAAAGCCAATAAGCTATCTGACCTTTTCACAGAGCCAATAGGTCTCCCTTACATAAAATGACACCCTTTTTATTGTTACAGGGCATAACCGGGGGCATGGGTGCCTAAAGTGGACTGCGCAGTGGGGGGAGGGTGGACACCTCCGAGGTTTGAATACCTGGCTGTAGGCCAGGCCCTGTGCCCAAACCCACACTGCACATGGCATGCAGTGGGGGTTGGGCAACTGTGGTTGGGTGCAGGGCCCGCAGGGGTTTGGGGGATCGGCACCCGAGGTGGATTGGTTAAAGGACCTGGTATGGCCCATGCCTGGCCCTCCGTCCAATTCCCTCTCCCTTACTCCCCCACACACATTAATGAACATCTTACTTTGCAATAAAAAAAATAAAAATTCACTGAAAAAAACAAAAAGATTAAATTGACGTTATTGTTAGGAATGGTATTAATATGTGACTTTACATTAAAAAAATATAGAAATTCACTGAAAAAAAACAAAGGTTAAAGAGACGTTATAGTTAGCTGAAAATGTCAGTTAAAACATAACATTTTAAATGAACAAAACCACTGAAATTCAACAGTTATAGTTATCTCAAGAACCTATAAGAAATGCCCTAAAGTAACTATAACTCTTGTCCTTGCCATGTACTGCTAGTTATCCCCATATTACGTCACTCATGACATATTCTCTGACATAATTGATAAGATGGCTGCAACATCTGAAATTACATCATTGAAGACAACACTGTGAATGGCTGGGGAGCGAGTTATATTTACTTTAGGGCACAAGTTATATCTACTTGAGATAAGTAACTGGTGAATTTTAGTGGTTTTGTGTTTTTTTAAAATGATAAGTTGTAACTTACATTTTCGCATAAATATAACAACCTCTTAACCTTAGTTTTTTCCCAGTGAATATATATCTATATATAATATATATATATATATATATATATATATATATATATATATATATATATATATATATATATATATATATATATATATATATATATATATATATATATATATATATATCACTCAAAGGGTTGCCCCATGCTTGGAGACGCACTCAATGACACAAGGCAGGACTCCGTTGTTTGTAACAGAGTCCATTTATTTAAGTTACAAACCAGCATTCATCTTCAAAAGTTGTGAAAAGAGCCCTACGCGTTTCGGAGCAGCTTGCTCCTTGTTCACGGGCAAACAAGTTCGGTTTTGGCAGATTGTGCAAGGCATTTGCAAGTCACCGGATTTAAACCCAAATACCCGCCCCCTGATGGGCTGGCTCCAGTGCATCATGGCCAGGCATTCTGGGACTTGTAGTGTTCGCCATGCTCCTGCACCCTTTGTTGGGCTCTGCCGTCCCCAGTTCGATGGTGCGCAATTGTTTCAAAAAGGAATGTGGTTCAAATTCTTTCTAAACCTCGTCATTCCGCTGTTTGTGCAGATTCCGGTATCGCACAGCAGACCATTAATTTCCATGGCGGTGCGGACTCCACGACCTGGGCTGGCCGTTAAAACATCACTCAAAGGGTTGCCCCATGCTTGGAGACGCACTCAATGACACAAGGCAGAACTCCATTGTTTGTAACCGAGTCCATTTATTTAAGTTACAAACCAGCATTCATCTTCAAAAGTTGTGAAAAGAGCCCTACGCGTTTCGGAGCAGCTTGCTCCTTGTTCACGGGCAAACAAGTTCGGTTTTGGCAGATTGTGCAAGGCATTTGCAAGTCACCGCATTTAAACCCAAATACCCGCCCCCTGATGGGCTGGCTCCAGTGCATCATGGCCAGGCATTCTGGGACTTGTAGTGTTCGCCATGCTCCTGCACCCTTTGTTGGGCTCTGCCGTCCCCAGTTCGATGGTGCGCAATTGTTTCAAAAAGGAATGTGGTTCAAATTCTTTCTAAACCTCGTCATTCCGCTGTTTGTGCAGATTCCGGTATCGCACAGCAGACCATTAATTTCCATGGCGGTGCGGACTCCACGACCTGGGCTAGCCGTTAAAACATCACTCAAAGGGTTGCCCCATGCTTGGAGACGCACTCAATGACACAAGGCAGGACTCCGTTGTTTGTAACCGAGTCCATTTATTTAAGTTACAAACCAGCATTCATCTTCAAAAGTTGTGAAAAGAGCCCTACGCGTTTCGGAGCAGCTTGCTCCTTGTTCACGGGCAAACAAGTTCGGTTTTGGCAGATTGTGCAAGGCATTTGCAAGTCACCGCATTTAAACCCAAATACCCGCCCCCTGATGGGCTGGCTCCAGTGCATCATGGCCAGGCATTCTGGGACTTGTAGTGTTCGCCATGCTCCTGCACCCTTTGTTGAGCTCTGCCGTCCCCAGTTCGATGGTGCGCAATTGTTTCAAAAAGGAATGTGGTTCAAATTCTTTCTAAACCTCGTCATTCCGCTGTTTGTGCAGATTCCGGTATCGCACAGCAGACCATTAATTTCCATGGCGGTGCGGACTCCACGACCTGGGCTGGCCGTTAAAACATCACTCAAAGGGTTGCCCCATGCTTGGAGACGCACTCAATGACACAAGGCAGGACTCCGTTGTTTGTAACCGAGTCCATTTATTTAAGTTACAAACCAGCATTCATCTTCAAAAGTTGTGAAAAGAGCCCTACGCGTTTCGGAGCAGCTTGCTCCTTGTTCACGGGCAAACAAGTTCGGTTTTGGCAGATTGTGCAAGGCATTTGCAAGTCACCGCATTTAAACCCAAATACCCGCCCCCTGATGGGCTGGCTCCAGTGCATCATGGCCAGGCATTCTGGGACTTGTAGTGTTCGCCATGCTCCTGCACCCTTTGTTGGGCTCTGCCGTCCCCAGTTCGATGGTGCGCAATTGTTTCAAAAAGGAATGTGGTTCAAATTCTTTCTAAACCTCGTTATTCCGCTGTTTGTGCAGATTCCGATATCGCACAGCAGACCATTAATTTCCATGGCGGTGCGGACTCCACGACCTGGGCTGGCCGTTAAAACATCACTCAAAGGGTTGCCCCATGCTTGGAGACGCACTCAATGACACAAGGCAGGACTCCGTTGTTTGTAACCGAGTCCATTTATTTAAGTTACAAACCAGCATTCATCTTCAAAAGTTGTGAAAAGAGCCCTACGCGTTTCGGAGCAGCTTGCTCCTTGTTCACGGGCAAACAAGTTCGGTTTTGGCAGATTGTGCAAGGCATTTGCAAGTCACCGCATTTAAACCCAAATACCCGCCCCCTGATGGGCTGGCTCCAGTGCATCATGGCCAGGCATTCTGGGACTTGTAGTGTTCGCCATGCTCCTGCACCCTTTGTTGGGCTCTGCCGTCCCCAGTTCGATGGTGCGCAATTGTTTCAAAAAGGAATGTGGTTCAAATTCTTTCTAAACCTCGTCATTCCGCTGTTTGTGCAGATTCCGGTATCGCACAGCAGACCATTAATTTCCATGGCGGTGCGGACTCCACGACCTGGGCTGGCCGTTAAAACATCACTCAAAGGGTTGCCCCATGCTTGGAGACGCACTCAATGACACAAGGCAGGACTCCGTTGTTTGTAACCGAGTCCATTTATTTAAGTTACAAACCAGCATTCATCTTCAAAAGTTGTGAAAAGAGCCCTACGCGTTTCGGAGCAGCTTGCTCCTTGTTCACGGGCAAACAAGTTCGGTTTTGGCAGATTGTGCAAGGCATTTGCAAGTCACCGCATTTAAACCCAAATACCCGCCCCCTGATGGGCTGGCTCCAGTGCATCATGGCCAGGCATTCTGGGACTTGTAGTGTTCGCCATGCTCCTGCACCCTTTGTTGGGCTCTGCCGTCCCCAGTTCGATGGTGCGCAATTGTTTCAAAAAGGAATGTGGTTCAAATTCTTTCTAAACCTCGTCATTCCGCTGTTTGTGCAGATTCCGGTATCGCACAGCAGACCATTAATTTCCATGGCGGTGCGGACTCCACGACCTGGGCTGGCCGTTAAAACATCACTCAAAGGGTTGCCCAATGCTTGGAGATGCACTCAATGACACAAGGCAGGACTTTGTTGTTTGTAACCGAGTCCATTTATTTAAGTTACAAACCAGCATTCATCTTCAAAAGTTGTGAAAAGAGCCCTACGCGTTTCGGAGCAGCTTGCTCCTTGTTCACGGGCAAACAAGTTCGGTTTTGGCAGATTGTGCAAGGCATTTGCAAGTCACCGCATTTAAACCCAAATACCCGCCCCCTGATGGGCTGGCTCCAGTGCATCATGGCCAGGCATTCTGGGACTTGTAGTGTTCGCCATGCTCCTGCACCCTTTGTTGGGCTCTGCCGTCCCCAGTTCGATGGTGCGCAATTGTTTCAAAAAGGAATGTGGTTCAAATTCTTTCTAAACCTCGTCATTCCGCTGTTTGTGCAGATTCCGGTATCGCACAGCAGACCATTAATTTCCATGGCGGTGCGGACTCCACGACCTGGGCTGGCCGTTAAAACATCACTCAAAGGGTTGCCCCATGCTTGGAGACGCACTCAATGACACAAGGCAGGACTCCGTTGTTTGTAACCGAGTCCATTTATTTAAGTTACAAACCAGCATTCATCTTCAAAAGTTGTGAAAAGAGCCCTACGCGTTTCGGAGCAGCTTGCTCCTTGTTCACGGGCAAACAAGTTCGGTTTTGGCAGATTGTGCAAGGCATTTGCAAGTCACCGCATTTAAACCCAAACACCCGCCCCCTGATGGGCTGGCTCCAGTGCATCATGGCCAGGCATTCTGGGACTTGTAGTGTTCGCCATGCTCCTGCACCCTTTGTTGGGCTCTGTCGTCCCCAGTTCGATGGTGCGCAATTGTTTCAAAAAGGAATGTGGTTCAAATTCTTTCTAAACCTCGTCATTCCGCTGTTTGTGCAGATTCCGGTATCGCACAGCAGACCATTAATTTCCATGGCGGTGCGGACTCCACGACCTGGGCTGGCCGTTAAAACATCACTCAAAGGGTTGCCCCATGCTTGGAGACGCACTCAATGACACAAGGCAGGACTCCGTTGTTTGTAACCGAGTCCATTTATTTAAGTTACAAACCAGCATTCATCTTCAAAAGTTGTGAAAAGAGCCCTACGCGTTTCGGAGCAGCTTGCTCCTTGTTCACGGGCAAACAAGTTCGGTTTTGGCAGATTGTGCAAGGCATTTGCAAGTCACCGCATTTAAACCCAAATACCCGCCCCCTGATGGGCTGGTTTCAGTGCATCATGGCCAGGCATTCTGGGACTTGTAGTGTTCGCCATGCTCCTGCACCCTTTGTTGGGCTCTGCCGTCCCCAGTTCGATGGTGAGCAATTGTTTCAAAAAGGAATGTGGTTCAAATTCTTTCTAAACCTCGTCATTCCGCTGTTTGTGCAGATTCCGGTATCGCACAGCAGACCATTAATTTCCATGGCGGTGCGGACTCCACGACCTGGGCTGGCCGTTAAAACATCACTCAAAGGGTTGCCCCATGCTTGGAGACGCACTCAATGACACAAGGCAGGACTCCGTTGTTTGTAACCGAGTCCATTTATTTAAGTTACAAACCAGCATTCATCTTCAAAAGTTGTGAAAAGAGCCCTACGCGTTTCGGAGCAGCTTGCTCCTTGTTCACGGGCAAACAAGTTCGGTTTTGGCAGATTGTGCAAGGCATTTGCAAGTCACAAACAGCGGAATGACGAGGTTTAGAAATAATTTGAACCACATTCCTTTTTGAAACAATTGCGCACCATCGAACTGGGGACGGCAGAGCCCAACAAAGGGTGCAGGAGCATGGCGAACACTACAAGTCCCAGAATGCCTGGCCATGATGCACTGGAGCCAGCCCATCAGGGGGCGGGTATTTGGGTTTAAATGCGGTGACTTGCAAATGCCTTGCACAATCTGCCAAAACCGAACTTGTTTGCCCGTGAACAAGGAGCAAGCTGCTCCGAAACGCGTAGGGCTCTTTTCACAACTTTTGAAGATGAATGCTGGTTTGTAACTTAAATAAATGGACTCGGTTACAAACAACAAAGTCCTGCCTTGTGTCATTGAGTGCGTCTCCAAGCATGGGGCAACCCTTTGAGTGATGTTTTAACGGCCAGCCCAGGTCGTGGAGTCCGCACCGCCATGGAAATTAATGGTCTGCTGTGCGATACCGGAATCTGCACAAACAGCGGAATGACGAGGTTTAGAAAGAATTTGAACCACATTCCTTTTTGAAACAATTGCGCACCATCGAACTGGGGACGGCAGAGCCCAACAAAGGGTGCAGGAGCATGGCGAACACTACAAGTCCCAGAATGCCTGGCCATGATGCACTGGAGCCAGCCCATCAGGGGGCGGGTATTTGGGTTTAAATGCGGTGACTTGCAAATGCCTTGCACAATCTGCCAAAACCGAACTTGTTTGCCCGTGAACAAGGAGCAAGCTGCTCCGAAACGCGTAGGGCTCTTTTCACTTTTGAAGATGAATGCTTGTTTGTAACTTAAATAAATGGACTCGGTTACAAACAACGGAGTCCTGCCTTGTGTCATTGAGTGCGTCTCCAAGCATGGGGTAACCCTTTGAGTGATGTTTTAACGGCCAGCCCAGGTCGTGGAGTCCGCACCGCCATGGAAATTAATGGCCTGCTGTGCGATACCGGAATCTGCACAAACAGCGGAATGACGAGGTTTAGAAAGAATTTGAACCACATTCCTTTTTGAAACAATTGCGCACCATCGAACTGGGGACGGCAGAGCACAACAAAGGGTGCAGGAGCATGGCGAACACTACAAGTCCCAGAATGCCTGGCCATGATGCACTGGAGCCAGCCCATCAGGGGGCGGGTATTTGGGTTTAAATGCGGTGACTTGCAAATGCCTTGCACAATCTGCCAAATCCGAACTTGTTTGCCCGTGAACAAGGAGCAAGCTGCTCCGAAACGCGTAGGGCTCTTTTCACAACTTTTGAAGATGAATGCTGGTTTGTAACTTAAATAAATGGACTCGGTTACAAACAACGGAGTCCTGCCTTGTGTCATTGAGTGCGTCTCCAAGCATGGGGCAACCCTTTGAGTGATGTTTTAATGGCCAGCCCAGGTCGTGGAGTCCGCACCGCCATGGAAATTAATGGTCTGCTGTGCGATACCGGAATCTGCACAAACAGCGGAATGACGAGGTTTAGAAAGAATTTGAACCACATTCCTTTTTGAAACAATTGCGCACCATCGAACTGGGGACGGCAGAGCCCAACAAAGGGTGCAGGAGCATGGCGAACACTACAAGTCCCAGAATGCCTGGCCATGATGCACAGGAGCCAGCCCATCAGGGGGCGGGTATTTGGGTTCAAATGGGGTGACTTGCAAATGCCTTGCACAATCTGCCAAAACCGAACTTGTTTGCCCGTGAACAAGGAGCAAGCTGCTCCGAAACGCGTAGGGCTCTTTTCACAACTTTTGAAGATGAATGCTGGTTTGTAACTTAAATAAATGGACTCGGTTACAAACAACGGAGTCCTGCCTTGTGTCATTGAGTGCGTCTCCAAGCATGGGGCAACCCTTTGAGTGATGTTTTAACGGCCAGCCCAGGTCGTGGAGTCCGCACCGCCATGGAAATTAATGGTCTGCTGTGCGATACCGGAATCTGCACAAACAGCGGAATGACGAGGTTTAGAAAGAATTTGAACCACATTCCTTTTTGAAACAATTGCGCACCATCGAACTGGGGACGGCAGAGCCCAACAAAGGGTGCAGGAGCATGGCGAACACTACAAGTCCCAGAATGCCTGGCCATGATGCACTGGAGCCAGCCCATCAGGGGGCGGGTATTTGGGTTTAAATGCGGTGACTTGCAAATGCCTTGCACAATCTGCCAAAACCGAACTTGTTTGCCCGTGAACAAGGAGCAAGCTGCTGCGAAACGCGTAGGGCTCTTTTCACAACTTTTGAAGATGAATGCTGGTTTGTAACTTAAATAAATGGACTCGGTTACAAACAACGGAGTCCTGCCTTGTGTCATTGAGTGCGTCTCCAAGCATGGGGCAACCCTTTGAGTGATGTTTTAACGGCCAGCCCAGGTCGTGGAGTCCGCACCGCCATGGAAATTAATGGTCTGCTGTGCGATACCGGAATCTGCACAAACAGCGGAATGACGAGGTTTAGAAAGAATTTGAACCACATTCCTTTTTGAAACAATTGCGCACCATCGAACTGGGGACGGCAGAGCCCAACAAAGGGTGCAGGAGCATGGCGAACACTACAAGTCCCAGAATGCCTGGCCATGATGCACTGGAGCCAGCCCATCAGGGGGCGGGTATTTGGGTTTAAATGCGGTGACTTGCAAATGCCTTGCACAATCTGCCAAAACCGAACTTGTTTGCCCGTGAACAAGGAGCAAGCTGCTCCGAAACGCGTAGGTCTCTTTTCACAACTTTTGAAGATGAATGCTGGTTTGTAACTTAAATAAATGGACTCGGTTACGAACAACGGAGTCCTGCCTTGTGTCATTGAGTGCGTCTCCAAGCATGGGGCAACCCTTCGAGTGATGTTTTAACGGCCAGCCCAGGTCATGGAGTCCGCACCGCCATGGAAATTAATGGTCTGCTGTGCGATACCGGAATCTGCACAAACAGCGGAATGACGAGGTTTAGAAACAATTTGAACCACATTCCTTTTTGAAACAATTGCGCACCATCGAACTGGGGACGGCAGAGCCCAACAAAGGGTGCAGGAGCATGGCGAACACTACAAGTCCCAGAATGCCTGGCCATGATGCACTGGAGCCAGCCCATCAGGGGGCGGGTATTTGGGTTTAAATGCGGTGACTTGCAAATGCCTTGCACAATCTGCCAAAACCGAACTTGTTTGCCCGTGAACAAGGAGCAAGCTGCTCCGAAACGCGTAGGGCTCTTTTCACAACTTTTGAAGATGAATGCTGGTTTGTAACTTAAATAAATGGACTCGGTTACAAACAACGGAGTCCTGCCTTTTGTCATTGAGTGCGTCTCCAAGCATGGGGCAACCCTTTGAGTGATGTTTTAACGGCCAGCCCAGGTCGTGGAGTCCGCACCGCCATGGAAATTAATGGTCTGCTGTGCGATACCGGAATCTGCACAAACAGCGGAATGACGAGGTTTAGAAAGAATTTGAACCACATTCCTTTTTGAAACAATTGCGCACCATCGAACTGGGGACGGCAGAGCCCAACAAAGGGTGCAGGAGCATGGCGAACACTACAAGTCCCAGAATGCCTGGCCATGATGCACTGGAGCCAGCCCATCAGGGGGCGGGTATTTGGGTTTAAATGCGGTGACTTGCAAATGCCTTGCACAATCTGCCAAAACCGAACTTGTTTGCCCGTGAACAAGGAGCAAGCTGCTCCGAAACGCGTAGGGCTCTTTTCACAACTTTTGAAGATGAATGCTGGTTTGTAACTTAAATAAATGGACTCGGTTACAAACAACGGAGTCCTGCCTTGTGTCATTGAGTGCGTCTCCAAGCATGGGGCAACCCTTTGAGTGATGTTTTAACGGCCAGCCCAGGTCGTGGAGTCCGCACCGCCATGGAAATTAATGGTCTGCTGTGCGATATCGGAATCTGCACAAACAGCGGAATGACGAGGTTTAGAAAGAATTTGAACCACAATTCTTTTTGAAACAATTGCGCACCATCGAACTGGGGACGGCAGAGCCCAACAAAGGGTGCAGGAGCATGGCGAACACTACAAGTCCCAGAATGCCTGGCCATGATGCACTGGAGCCAGCCCATCAGGGGGCGGGTATTTGGGTTTAAATGCGGTGACTTGCAAATGCCTTGCACAATCTGCCAAAACCAAACTTGTTTGCCCGTGAACAAGGAGCAAGCTGCTCCGAAACGCGTAGGGCTCTTTTCACAACTTTTGAAGATGAATGCTGGTTTGTAACTTAAATAAATGGACTCGGTTACGAACAACGGAGGCCTGCCTTGTGTCATTGAGTGCGTCTCCAAGCATGGGGCAACCCTTTGAGTGATGTTTTAACGGCCAGCCCAGGTCGTGGAGTCCGCACCGCCATGGAAATTAATGGTCTGCTGTGCGATACCGGAATCTGCACAAACAGCGGAATGACGAGGTTTAGAAAGAATTTGAACCACATTCCTTTTTGAAACAATTGCGCACCATCGAACTGGGGACGGCAGAGCCCAACAAAGGGTGCAGGAGCATGGCGAACACTACAAGTCCCAGAATGCCTGGCCATGATGCACTGGAGCCAGCCCATCAGGGGGCGGGTATTTGGGTTTAAATGCGGTGACTTGCAAATGCCTTGCACAATCTGCCAAAACCGAACTTGTTTGCCCGTGAACAAGGAGCAAGCTGCTCCGAAACGCGTAGGGCTCTTTTCACAACTTTTGAAGATGAATGCTGGTTTGTAACTTAAATAAATGGACTCGGTTACGAACAATGGAGTCCTGCCTTGTGTCATTGAGTGCGTCTCCAAGCATGGGGCAACCCTTTGAGTGATGTTTTAACGGCCAGCCCAGGTCGTGGAGTCCGCACCGCCATGGAAATTAATGGTCTGCTGTGCGATACCGGAATCTGCACAAACAGCGGAATGACGAGGTTTAGAAAGAATTTGAACCACATTCTTTTTGAAACAATTGCGCACCATCGAACTGGGGATGGCAGAGCCCAACAAAGGGTGCAGGAGCATGGCGAACACTACAAGTCCCAGAATGCCTGGCCATGATGCACTGGAGCCAGCCCATCAGGGGGCGGGTATTTGGGTTTAAATGCGGTGACTTGCAAATGCCTTGCACAATCTGCCAAAACCGAACTTGTTTGCCCGTGAACAAGGAGCAAGCTGCTCCGAAACGCGTAGGGCTCTTTTCACAACTTTTGAAGATGAATGCTGGTTTGTAACTTAAATAAATGGACTCGGTTACAAACAACGGAGTCCTGACTTGTGTCATTGAGTGCGTCTCCAAGCATGGGGCAACCCTTTGAGTGATGTTTTAACGGCCAGCCCAGGTCGTGGAGTCCGCACCGCCATGGAAATTAATGGTCTGCTGTGCGATACCGGAATCTGCACAAACAGCGGAATGACGAGGTTTAGAAAGAATTTGAACCACATTCCTTTTTGAAACAATTGCGCACCATCGAACTGGGGACGGCAGAGCCCAACAAAGGGTGCAGGAGCATGGCGAACACTACAAGTCCCAGAATGCCTGGCCATGATGCACTGGAGCCAGCCCATCAGGGGGCGGGTATTTGGGTTTAAATGCGGTGACTTGCAAATGCCTTGCACAATCTGCCAAAACCGAACTTGTTTGCCCGTGAACAAGGAGCAAGCTGCTCCAAAACGCGTAGGGCTCTTTTCACAACTTTTGAAGATGAATGCTGGTTTGTAACTTAAATAAATGGACTCGGTTACAAACAAGGGAGTCCTGCCTTGTGTCATTGAGTGCGTCTCCAAGCATGGGGCAACCCTTTGAGTGATGTTTTAACGGCCAGCCCAGGTCGTGGAGTCCGCACCGCCATGGAAATTAATGGTCTGCTGTGCGATACCGGAATCTGCACAAACAGCGGAATGACGAGGTTTAGAAAGAATTTGAACCACATTCCTTTTTGAAACAATTACGCACCATCGAACTGGGGACGGCAGAGCCCAACAAAGGGTGCAGGAGCATGGCGAACACTACAAGTCCCAGAATGCCTGGCCATGATGCACTGGAGCCAGCCCATCAGGGGGCGGGTATTTGGGTTTAAATGCGGTGACTTGCAAATGCCTTGCACAATCTGCCAAAACCGAACTTGTTTGCCCGTGAACAAGGAGCAAGCTGCTCCGAAACGCGTAGGGCTCTTTTCACAACTTTTGAAGATGAATGCTGGTTTGTAACTTAAATAAATGGACTCGGTTACAAACAACGGAGTCCTGCCTTGTGTCATTGAGTGCGTCTCCAAGCATGGGGCAACCCTTTGAGTGATGTTTTAATGGCCAGCCCAGGTCGTGGAGTCCGCACCGCCATGGAAATTAATGGTCTGCTGTGCGATACCGGAATCTGCACAAACAGCGGAATGACGAGGTTTAGAAACAATTTGAACCACATTCCTTTTTGAAACAATTGCGCACCATCGAACTGGGGATGGCAGAGCCCAACAAAGGGTGCAGGAGCATGGCGAACACTACAAGTCCCAGAATGCCTGGCCATGATGCACTGGAGCCAGCCCATCAGGGGGCGGGTATTTGGGTTTAAATGCGGTGACTTGCAAATGCCTTGCACAATCTGCCAAAACCGAACTTGTTTGCCCGTGAACAAGGAGCAAGCTGCTCCGAACCACGTAGGGCTCTTTTCACAACTTTTGAAGATGAATGCTGGTTTGTAACTTAAATAAATGGACTCGGTTACAAACAACGGAGTCCTGCCTTGTGTCATTGAGTGCGTCTCCAAGCATGGGGCAACCCTTTGAGTGATGTTTTAACGGCCAGCCCAGGTCGTGGAGTCCGCACCGCCATGGAAATTAATGGTCTGCTGTGCGATTACGGAATCTGCACAAACAGCGGAATGACGAGGTTTAGAAAGAATTTAAACCACATTCCTTTTTGAAACAATTGCGCACCATCGAACTGGGGACGGCAGAGCCCAACAAAGGGTGCAGGAGCATGGCGAACACTACAAGTCCCAGAATGCCTGGCCATGATGCACAGGAGCCAGCCCATCAGGGGGCGGGTATTTGGGTTTAAATGCGGTGACTTGCAAATGCCTTGCACAATCTGCCAAAACCGAACTTGTTTGCCCGTGAACAAGGAGCAAGCTGCTCCGAAACGCGTAGGGCTCTTTTCACAACTTTTGAAGATGAATGCTGGTTTGTAACTTAAATAAATGGACTCGGTTACAAAAAACGGAGTCCTGCCTTGTGTCATTGAGTGCGTCTCCAAGCATGGGGCAACCCTTTGAGTGATGTTTTAACGGCCAGCCCAGGTCGTGGAGTCCGCACCGCCATGGAAATTAATGGTCTGCTGTGCGATACCGGAATCTGCACAAACAGCGGAATGACGAGGTTTAGAAAGAATTTGAACCACATTCCTTTTTGAAACAATTGCGCACCATCGAACTGGGGACGGCAGAGCCCAACAAAGGGTGCAGGAGCATGGCGAACGCTACAAGTCCCAGAATGCCTGGCCATGATGCACTGGAGCCAGCCCATCAGGGGGCGGGTATTTGGGTTTAAATGCGGTGACTTGCAAATGCCTTGCACAATCTGCCAAAACCGAACTTGTTTGCCCGTGAACAAGGAGCAAGCTGCTCCGAAACGCGTAGGGCTCTTTTCACAACTTTTGAAGATGAATGCTGGTTTGTAACTTAAATAAATGGACTCGGTTACAAACAACAGAGTCCTGCCTTGTGTCATTGAGTGCGTCTCCAAGCATGGGGCAACCCTTTGAGTGATGTTTTAACGGCCAGCCCAGGTCGTGGAGTCCGCACCGCCATGGAAATTAATGGTCTGCTGTGCGATACCGGAATCTGCACAAACAGCGGAATGACGAGGTTTAGAAAGAATTTGAACCACATTCCTTTTTGAAACAATTACGCACCATCGAACTGGGGACGGCAGAGCCCAACAAAGGGTGCAGGAGCATGGCGAACACTACAAGTCCCAGAATGCCTGGCCATGATGCACTGGAGCCAGCCCATCAGGGGGCGGGTATTTGGGTTTAAATGCGGTGACTTGCAAATGCCTTGCACAATCTGCCAAAACCGAACTTGTTTGCCCGTGAACAAGGAGCAAGCTGCTCCGAAACGCGTAGGGCTCTTTTCACAACTTTTGAAGATGAATACTGGTTTGTAACTTAAATAAATGGACTCGGTTACGAACAACGGAGTCCTGCCTTGTGTCATTGAGTGCGTCTCCAAGCATGGGGCAACCCTTTGAGTGATGTTTTAATGGCCAGCCCAGGTCGTGGAGTCCGCACCGCCATGGAAATTAATGGTCTGCTGTGCGATACCGGAATCTGCACAAACAGCGGAATGACGAGGTTTAGAAACAATTTGAACCACATTCCTTTTTGAAACAATTGCGCACCATCGAACTGGGGATGGCAGAGCCCAACAAAGGGTGCAGGAGCATGGCGAACACTACAAGTCCCAGAATGCCTGGCCATGATGCACTGGAGCCAGCCCATCAGGGGGCGGGTATTTGGGTTTAAATGCGGTGACTTGCAAATGCCTTGCACAATCTGCCAAAACCGAACTTGTTTGCCCGTGAACAAGGAGCAAGCTGCTCCGAAACGCGTAGGGCTCTTTTCACAACTTTTGAAGATGAATGCTGGTTTGTAACTTAAATAAATGGACTCAGTTACAAACAACGGAGTCCTGCCTTGTGTCATTGAGTGCGTCTCCAAGCATGGGGCAACCCTTTGAGTGATGTTTTAACGGCCAGCCCAGGTCGTGGAGTCCGCACCGCCATGGAAATTAATGGTCTGCTGTGCGATACCGGAATCTGCACAAACAGCGGAATGACGAGGTTTAGAAAGAATTTGAACCACATTCCTTTTTGAAACAATTGCGCACCATCGAACTGGGGACGGCAGAGCCCAACAAAGGGTGCAGGAGCATGGCGAACACTACAAGTCCCAGAATGCCTGGCCATGATGCACAGGAGCCAGCCCATCAGGGGGCGGGTATTTGGGTTTAAATGAGGTGACTTGCAAATGCCTTGCACAATCTGCCAAAACCGAACTTGTTTGCCCGTGAACAAGGAGCAAGCTGCTCCGAAACGCGTAGGGCTCTTTTCACAACTTTTGAAGATGAATGCTGGTTTGTAACTTAAATAAATGGACTCGGTTACAAAAAACGGAGTCCTGCCTTGTGTCATTGAGTGCGTCTCCAAGCATGGGGCAACCCTTTGAGTGATGTTTTAACGGCCAGCCCAGGTCGTGGAGTCCGCACCGCCATGGAAATTAATGGTCTGCTGTGCGATACCGGAATCTGCACAAACAGCGGAATGACGAGGTTTAGAAAAAATTTGAACCACATTCCTTTTTGAAACAATTGCGCACCATCGAACTGGGGACGGCAGAGCCCAACAAAGGGTGCAGGAGCATGGCGAACACTACAAGTCCCAGAATGCTTGGCCATGATGCACTGGAGCCAGCCCATCAGGGGGCGGGTATTTGGGTTTAAATGCGGTGACTTGCAAATGCCTTGCACAATCTGCCAAAACCGAACTTGTTTGCCCGTGAACAAGGAGCAAGCTGCTCCGAAACGCGTAGGGCTCTTTTCACAACTTTTGAAGATGAATGCTGGTTTGTAACTTAAATAAATGGACTCGGTTACAAACAACGGAGTCCTGCCTTGTGTCATTGAGTGCGTCTCCAAGCATGGGGCAACCCTTTGAGTGATGTTTTAACGGCCAGCCCAGGTCGTGGAGTCCGCACCGCCATGGAAATTAATGGTCTGCTGTGCGATACCGGAATCTGCACAAACAGCGGAATGACGAGGTTTAGAAAGAATTTGAACCACATTCCTTTTTGAAACAATTACGCACCATCGAACTGGGGACGGCAGAGCCCAACAAAGGGTGCAGGAGCATGGCGAACACTACAAGTCCCAGAATGCCTGGCCATGATGCACTGGAGCCAGCCCATCAGGGGGCGGGTATTTGGGTTTAAATGCGGTGACTTGCAAATGCCTTGCACAATCTGCCAAAACCGAACTTGTTTGCCCGTGAACAAGGAGCAAGCTGCTCCGAAACGCGTAGGGCTCTTTTCACAACTTTTGAAGATGAATGCTGGTTTGTAACTTAAATAAATGGACTCGGTTACGAACAACGGAGTCCTGCCTTGTGTCATTGAGTGCGTCTCCAAGCATGGGGCAACCCTTTGAGTGATGTTTTAATGGCCAGCCCAGGTCGTGGAGTCCGCACCGCCATGGAAATTAATGGTCTGCTGTGCGATACCGGAATCTGCACAAACAGCGGAATGACGAGGTTTAGAAACAATTTGAACCACATTCCTTTTTGAAACAATTGCGCACCATCGAACTGGGGATGGCAGAGCCCAACAAAGGGTGCAGGAGCATGGTGAACACTACAAGTCCCAGAATGCCTGGCCATGATGCACTGGAGCCAGCCCATCAGGGGGCGGGTATTTGGGTTTAAATGCGGTGACTTGCAAATGCCTTGCACAATCTGCCAAAACCGAACTTGTTTGCCCGTGAACAAGGAGCAAGCTGCTCCGAAACGCGTAGGGCTCTTTTCACAACTTTTGAAGATGAATGCTGGTTTGTAACTTAAATAAATGGACTCGGTTACAAACAACGGAGTCCTGCCTTGTGTCATTGAGTGCGTCTCCAAGCATGGGGCAACCCTTTGAGTGATGTTTTAACGGCCAGCCCAGGTCGTGGAGTCCGCACCGCCATGGAAATTAATGGTCTGCTGTGCGATACCGGAATCTGCACAAACAGCGGAATGACGAGGTTTAGAAAGAATTTGAACCACATTCCTTTTTGAAACAATTGCGCACCATCGAACTGGGGACGGCAGAGCCCAACAAAGGGTGCAGGAGCATGGCGAACACTACAAGTCCCAGAATGCCTGGCCATGATGCACTGGAGCCAGCCCATCAGGGGGCGGGTATTTGGGTTTAAATGCGGTGACTTGCAAATGCCTTGCACAATCTGCCAAAACCGAACTTGTTTGCCCGTGAACAAGGAGCAAGCTGCTCCGAAACGCGTAGGGCTCTTTTCACAACTTTTGAAGATGAATGCTGGTTTGTAACTTAAATAAATGGACTCGGTTACAAACAACGGAGTCCTGCCTTGTGTCATTGAGTGCATCTCCAAGCATGGGGCAACCCTTTGAGTGATGTTTTAACGGCCAGCCCAGGTCGTGGAGTCCGCACCACCATGGAAATTAATGGTCTGCTGTGCGATACCGGAATCTGCACAAACAGCGAAATGACGAGGTTTAGAAAGAATTTGAACCACATTCCTTTTTGAAACAATTGCGCACCATCGAACTGGGGATGGCAGAGCCCAACAAAGGGTGCAGGAGCATGGCGAACACTACAAGTCCCAGAATGCCTGGCCATGATGCACTGGAGCCAGCCCATCAGGGGGCGGGTATTTGGGTTTAAATGCGGTGACTTGCAAATGCCTTGCACAATCTGCCAAAACCGAACTTGTTTGCCCGTGAACAAGGAGCAAGCTGCTCCGAAACGCGTAGGGCTCTTTTCACAACTTTTGAAGATGAATGCTGGTTTGTAACTTAAATAAATGGACTCGGTTACAAACAACGGAGTCCTGCCTTATGTCATTGAGTGCGTCTCCAAGCATGGGGCAACCCTTTGAGTGATGTTTTAATGGCCAGCCCAGGTCGTGGAGTCTGCACCGCCATGGAAATTAATGGTCTGCTGTGCGATACCGGAATCTGCACAAACAGCGGAATGACGAGGTTTAGAAAGAATTTGAACCACATTCCTTTTTGAAACAATTGCGCACCATCGAACTGGGGACGGCAGAGCCCAACAAAGGGTGCCGGAGCATGGCGAACACTACAAGTCCCAGAATGCCTGGCCATGATGCACTGGAGCCAGCCCATCAGGGGGCGGGTATTTGGGTTTAAATGCGGTGACTTGCAAATGCCTTGCACAATCTGCCAAAACCGAACTTGTTTGCCCATGAACAAGGAGCAAGCTGCTCCGAAACGCGTAGGGCTCTTTTCACAACTTTTGAAGATGAATGCTTGTTTGTAACTTAAATAAATGGACTCGGTTACAAACAACGGAGTCCTGCCTTGTGTCATTGAGTGCGTCTCCAAGCATGGGGTAACCCTTTGAGTGATGTTTTAACGGCCAGCCCAGGTCGTGGAGTCCGCACCGCCATGGAAATTAATGGTCTGCTGTGCGATACCGGAATCTGCACAAACAGCGGAAAGACGAGGTTTAGAAAGAATTTGAACCACATTCCTTTTTGAAATAATTGCGCACCATCGAACTGGGGACGGCAGAGCCCAACAAAGGGTGCAGGAGCATGGCGAACACTACAAGTCCCAGAATGCCTGGCCATGATGCACTGGAGCCAGCCCATCAGGGGGCGGGTATTTGGGTTTAAATGCGGTGACTTGCAAATGCCTTGCACAATCTGCCAAAACCGAACTTGTTTGCCCGTGAACAAGGAGCAAGCTGCTCCGAAACGCGTAGGGCTCTTTTCACAACTTTTGAAGATGAATGCTGGTTTGTAACTTAAATAAATGGACTCGGTTACAAACAACGGAGTCCTGCCTCGTGTCATTGAGTGCGTCTCCAAGCATGGGGCAACCCTTTGAGTGATGTTTTAACGGCCAGCCCAGGTCGTGGAGTCCGCACCGCCATGGAAATTAATGGTCTGCTGTGCGATACCGGAATCTGCACAAACAGCGGAATGACGAGGTTTAGAAAGAATTTGAACCACATTCCTTTTTGAAACAATTGCGCACCATCGAACTGGGGACGGCAGAGCCCAACAAAGGGTGCAGGAGCATGGCGAACACTACAAGTCCCAGAATGCCTGGCCATGATGCACTGGAGCCAGCCCATCAGGGGGCGGGTATTTGGGTTCAAATGCGGTGACTTGCAAATGCCTTGCACAATCTGCCAAAACCGAACTTGTTTGCCCGTGAACAAGGAGCAAGCTGCTCCGAAACGCGTAGGGCTCTTTTCACAACTTTTGAAGATGAATGCTGGTTTGTAACTTAAATAAATGGACTCGGTTACGAACAACGGAGTCCTGCCTTGTGTCATTGAGTGCGTCTCCAAGCATGGGGCAACCCTTCGAGTGATGTTTTAACGGCCAGCCCAGGTCATGGAGTCCGCACCGCCATGGAAATTAATGGTCTGCTGTGCGATACCGGAATCTGCACAAACAGCGGAATGACGAGGTTTAGAAACAATTTGAACCACATTCCTTTTTGAAACAATTGCGCACCATCGAACTGGGGACGGCAGAGCCCAACAAAGGGTGCAGGAGCATGGCGAACACTACAAGTCCCAGAATGCCTGGCCATGATGCACTGGAGCCAGCCCATCAGGGGGCAGGTATTTGGGTTTAAATGCGGTGACTTGCAAATGCCTTGCACAATCTGCCAAAACCGAACTTGTTTGCCCGTGAACAAGGAGCAAGCTGCTCCGAAACGCGTAGGGCTCTTTTCACAACTTTTGAAGATGAATGCTGGTTTGTAACTTAAATAAATGGACTCGGTTACAAACAACGGAGTCCTGCCTTTTGTCATTGAGTGCGTCTCCAAGCATGGGGCAACCCTTTGAGTGATGTTTTAACGGCCAGCCCAGGTCGTGGAGTCCGCACCGCCATGGAAATTAATGGTCTGCTGTGCGATACCGGAATCTGCACAAACAGCGGAATGACGAGGTTTAGAAAGAATTTGAACCACATTCCTTTTTGAAACAATTGCGCACGATCGAACTGGGGACGGCAGAGCCCAACAAAGGGTGCAGGAGCATGGCGAACACTACAAGTCCCAGAATGCCTGGCCATGATGCACTGGAGCCAGCCCATCAGGGGGCGGGTATTTGGGTTTAAATGCGGTGACTTGCAAATGCCTTGCACAATCTGCCAAAACCGAACTTGTTTGCCCGTGAACAAGGAGCAAGCTGCTCCGAAACGCGTAGGGCTCTTTTCACAACTTTTGAAGATGAATGCTGGTTTGTAACTTAATAAATGGACTCGGTTACGAACAACGGAGGCCTGCCTTGTGTCATTGAGTGCGTCTCCAAGCATGGGGCAACCCTTTGAGTGATGTTTTAACGGCCAGCCCAGGTCGTGGAGTCCGCACCGCCATGGAAATTAATGGTCTGCTGTGCGATACCGGAATCTGCACAAACAGCGGAATGACGAGGTTTAGAAAGAATTTGAACCACATTCCTTTTTGAAACAATTGCGCACCATCGAACTGGGGACGGCAGAGCCCAACAAAGGGTGCAGGAGCATGGCGAACACTACAAGTCCCAGAATGCCTGGCCATGATGCACTGGAGCCAGCCCATCAGGGGGCGGGTATTTGGGTTTAAATGCGGTGACTTGCAAATGCCTTGCACAATCTGCCAAAACCGAACTTGTTTGCCCGTGAACAAGGAGCAAGCTGCTCCGAAACGCGTAGGGCTCTTTTCACAACTTTTGAAGATGAATGCTGGTTTGTAACTTAAATAAATGGACTCGGTTACAAACAACGGAGTCCTGCCTTTTGTCATTGAGTGCGTCTCCAAGCATGGGGCAACCCTTTGAGTGATGTTTTAACGGCCAGCCCAGGTCGTGGAGTCCGCACCGCCATGGAAATTAATGGTCTGCTGTGCGATACCGGAATCTGCACAAACAGCGGAATGACGAGGTTTAGAAAGAATTTGAACCACATTCCTTTTTGAAACAATTGCGCACGATCGAACTGGGGACGGCAGAGCCCAACAAAGGGTGCAGGAGCATGGCGAACACTACAAGTCCCAGAATGCCTGGCCATGATGCACTGGAGCCAGCCCATCAGGGGGCGGGTATTTGGGTTTAAATGCGGTGACTTGCAAATGCCTTGCACAATCTGCCAAAACCGAACTTGTTTGCCCGTGAACAAGGAGCAAGCTGCTCCGAAACGCGTAGGGCTCTTTTCACAACTTTTGAAGATGAATGCTGGTTTGTAACTTAATAAATGGACTCGGTTACGAACAACGGAGGCCTGCCTTGTGTCATTGAGTGCGTCTCCAAGCATGGGGCAACCCTTTGAGTGATGTTTTAACGGCCAGCCCAGGTCGTGGAGTCCGCACCGCCATGGAAATTAATGGTCTGCTGTGCGATACCGGAATCTGCACAAACAGCGGAATGACGAGGTTTAGAAAGAATTTGAACCACATTCCTTTTTGAAACAATTGCGCACCATCGAACTGGGGACGGCAGAGCCCAACAAAGGGTGCAGGAGCATGGCGAACACTACAAGTCCCAGAATGCCTGGCCATGATGCACTGGAGCCAGCCCATCAGGGGGCGGGTATTTGGGTTTAAATGCGGTGACTTGCAAATGCCTTGCACAATCTGCCAAAACCGAACTTGTTTGCCCGTGAACAAGGAGCAACCTGCTCCGAAACGCGTAGGGCTCTTTTCACAACTTTTGAAGATGAATGCTGGTTTGTAACTTAAATAAATGGACTCGGTTACGAACAATGGAGTCCTGCCTTGTGTCATTGAGTGCGTCTCCAAGCATGGGGCAACCCTTTGAGTGATGTTTTAACGGCCAGCCCAGGTCGTGGAGTCCGCACCGCCATGGAAATGAATGGTCTGCTGTGCGATACCGGAATCTGCACAAACAGCGGAATGACGAGGTTTAGAAAGAATTTGAACCACATTCCTTTTTGAAACATTTGCGCACCATCGAACTGGGGATGGCAGAGCCCAACAAAGGGTGCAGGAGCATGGCGAACACTACAAGTCCCAGAATGCCTGGCCATGATGCACTGGAGCCAGCCCATCAGGGGGCGGGTATTTGGGTTTAAATGCGGTGACTTGCAAATGCCTTGCACAATCTGCCAAAACCGAACTTGTTTGCCCGTGAACAAGGAGCAAGCTGCTCCGAAACGCGTAGGGCTCTTTTCACAACTTTTGAAGATGAATGCTGGTTTGTAACTTAAATAAATGGACTCGGTTACAAACAAGGGAGTCCTGCCTTGTGTCATTGAGTGCGTCTCCAAGCATGGGGCAACCCTTTGAGTGATGTTTTAACGGCCAGCCCAGGTCGTGGAGTCCGCACCGCCATGGAAATTAATGGTCTGCTGTGCGATACCGGAATCTGCACAAACAGCGGAATGACGAGGTTTAGAAAGAATTTGAACCACATTCCTTTTTGAAACAATTGCGCACCATCGAACTGGGGACGGCAGAGCCCAACAAAGGGTGCAGGAGCATGGCGAACACTACAAGTCCCAGAATGCCTGGCCATGATGCACTGGAGCCAGCCCATCAGGGGGCGGGTATTTGGGTTTAAATGCGGTGACTTGCAAATGCCTTGCACAATCTGCCAAAACCGAACTTGTTTGCCCGTGAACAAGGAGCAAGCTGCTCCAAAACGCGTAGGGCTCTTTTCACAACTTTTGAAGATGAATGCTGGTTTGTAACTTAAATAAATGGACTCGGTTACAAACAAGGGAGTCCTGCCTTGTGTCATTGAGTGCGTCTCCAAGCATGGGGCAACCCTTTGAGTGATGTTTTAACGGCCAGCCCAGGTCGTGGAGTCCGCACCGCCATGGAAATTAATGGTCTGCTGTGCGATACCGGAATCTGCACAAACAGCGGAATGACGAGGTTTAGAAAGAATTTGAACCACATTCCTTTTTGAAACAATTACGCACCATCGAACTGGGGACGGCAGAGCCCAACAAAGGGTGCAGGAGCATGGCGAACACTACAAGTCCCAGAATGCCTGGCCATGATGCACTGGAGCCAGCCCATCAGGGGGCGGGTATTTGGGTTTAAATGCGGTGACTTGCAAATGCCTTGCACAATCTGCCAAAACCGAACTTGTTTGCCCGTGAACAAGGAGCAAGCTGCTCCGAAACGCGTAGGGCTCTTTTCACAACTTTTGAAGATGAATGCTGGTTTGTAACTTAAATAAATGGACTCGGTTACAAACAACGGAGTCCTGCCTTGTGTCATTGAGTGCGTCTCCAAGCATGGGGCAACCCTTTGAGTGATATTTTAATGGCCAGCCCAGGTCGTGGAGTCCGCACCGCCATGGAAATTAGTGGTCTGCTGTGCGATACCGGAATCTGCACAAACAGCGGAATGACGAGGTTTAGAAACAATTTGAACCACATTCCTTTTTGAAACAATTGCGCACCATCGAACTGGGGATGGCAGAGCCCAACAAAGGGTGCAGGAGCATGGCGAACACTACAAGTCCCAGAATGCCTGGCCATGATGCACTGGAGCCAGCCCATCAGGGGGCGGGTATTTGGGTTTAAATGCGGTGACTTGCAAATGCCTTGCACAATCTGCCAAAACCGAACTTGTTTGCCCGTGAACAAGGAGCAAGCTGCTCCGAAACGCGTAGGGCTCTTTTCACAACTTTTGAAGATGAATGCTGGTTTGTAACTTAAATAAATGGACTCGGTTACAAACAACGGAGTCCTGCCTTGTGTCATTGAGTGCGTCTCCAAGCATGGGGCAACCCTTTGAGTGATGTTTTAACGGCCAGCCCAGGTCGTGGAGTCCGCACCGACATGGAAATTAATGGTCTGCTGTGCGATACCGGAATCTGCACAAACAGCGGAATGACGAGGTTTAGAAAGAATTTGAACCACATTCCTTTTTGAAACAATTGCGCACCATCGAACTGGGGACGGCAGAGCCCAACAAAGGGTGCAGGAGCATGGCGAACACTACAAGTCCCAGAATGCCTGGCCATGATGCACAGGAGCCAGCCCATCAGGGGGCGGGTATTTGGGTTTAAATGCGGTGACTTGCAAATGCCTTGCACAATCTGCCAAAACCGAACTTGTTTGCCCGTGAACAAGGAGCAAGCTGCTCCGAAACGCGTAGGGCTCTTTTCACAACTTTTGAAGATGAATGCTGGTTTGTAACTTAAATAAATGGACTCGGTTACAAAAAACGGAGTCCTGCCTTGTGTCATTGAGTGCGTCTCCAAGCATGGGGCAACCCTTTGAGTGATGTTTTAACGGCCAGCCCAGGTCGTGGAGTCCGCACCGCCATGGAAATTAATGGTCTGCTGTGCGATACCGGAATCTGCACAAACAGCGGAATGACGAGGTTTAGAAAGAATTTGAACCACATTCCTTTTTGAAACAATTGCGCACCATCGAACTGGGGACGGCAGAGCCCAACAAAGGGTGCAGGAGCATGGCGAACACTACAAGTCCCAGAATGCCTGGCCATGATGCACTGGAGCCAGCCCATCAGGGGGCGGGTATTTGGGTTTAAATGCGGTGACTTGCAAATGCCTTGCACAATCTGCCAAAACCGAACTTGTTTGCCCGTGAACAAGGAGCAAGCTGCTCCGAAACGCGTAGGGCTCTTTTCACAACTTTTGAAGATGAATGCTGGTTTGTAACTTAAATAAATGGACTCGGTTACAAACAACGGAGTCCTGCCTTGTGTCATTGAGTGCGTCTCCAAGCATGGGGCAACCCTTTGAGTGATGTTTTAACGGCCAGCCCAGGTCGTGGAGTCCGCACCGCCATGGAAATTAATGGTCTGCTGTGCGATACCGGAATCTGCACAAACAGCGGAATGACGAGGTTTAGAAAGAATTTGAACCACATTCCTTTTTGAAACAATTACGCACCATCGAACTGGGGACGGCAGAGCCCAACAAAGGATGCAGGAGCATGGCGAACACTACAAGTCCCAGAATGCCTGGCCATGATGCACTGGAGCCAGCCCATCAGGGGGCGGGTATTTGGGTTTAAATGCGGTGACTTGCAAATGCCTTGCACAATCTGCCAAAACCGAACTTGTTTGCCCGTGAACAAGGAGCAAGCTGCTCCGAAACGCCTAGGGCTCTTTTCACAACTTTTGAAGATGAATGCTGGTTTGTAACTTAAATAAATGGACTCGGTTACGAACAACGGAGTCCTGCCTTGTGTCATTGAGTGCGTCTCCAAGCATGGGGCAACCCTTTGAGTGATGTTTTAATGGCCAGCCCAGGTCGTGGAGTCCGCACCGCCATGGAAATTAATGGTCTGCTGTGCGATACCGGAATCTGCACAAACAGCTGAATGACGAGGTTTAGAAACAATTTGAACCACATTCCTTTTTGAAACAATTGCCCACCATCGAACTGGGGATGGCAGAGCCCAACAAAGGGTGCAGGAGCATGGCGAACACTACAAGTCCCAGAATGCCTGGCCATGATGCACTGGAGCCAGCCCATCAGGGGGCGGGTATTTGGGTTTAAATGCGGTGACTTGCAAATGCCTTGCACAATCTGCCAAAACCGAACTTGTTTGCCCGTGAACAAGGAGCAAGCTGCTCCGAAACGCGTAGGGCTCTTTTCACAACTTTTGAAGATGAATGCTGGTTTGTAACTTAAATAAATGGACTCGGTTACAAACAACGGAGTCCTGCCTTGTGTCATTGAGTGCGTCTCCAAGCATGGGGCAACCCTTTGAGTGATGTTTTAACGGCCAGCCCAGGTCGTGGAGTCCGCACCACCATGGAAATTAATGGTCTGCTGTGCGATACCGGAATCTGCACAAACAGCGAAATGACGAGGTTTAGAAAGAATTTGAACCACATTCCTTTTTGAAACAATTGCGCACCATCGAACTGGGGATGGCAGAGCCCAACAAAGGGTGCAGGAGCATGGCGAACACTACAAGTCCCAGAATGCCTGGCCATGATGCACTGGAGCCAGCCCATCAGGGGGCGGGTATTTGGGTTTAAATGCGGTGACTTGCAAATGCCTTGCACAATCTGCCAAAACCGAACTTGTTTGCCCGTGAACAAGGAGCAAGCTGCTCCGAAACGCGTAGGGCTCTTTTCACAACTTTTGAAGATGAATGCTGGTTTGTAACTTAAATAAATGGACTCGGTTACAAACAACGGAGTCCTGCCTTATGTCATTGAGTGCGTCTCCAAGCATGGGGCAACCCTTTGAGTGATGTTTTAACGGCCAGCCCAGGTCGTGGAGTCTGCACCGCCATGGAAATTAATGGTCTGCTGTGCGATACCGGAATCTGCACAAACAGCGGAATGACGAGGTTTAGAAAGAATTTGAACCACATTCCTTTTTGAAACAATTGCGCACCATCGAACTGGGGACGGCAGAGCCCAACAAAGGGTGCAGGAGCATGGCGAACACTACAAGTCCCAGAATGCCTGGCCATGATGCACTGGAGCCAGCCCATCAGGGGGAGGGTATTTGGGTTTAAATGCGGTGACTTGCAAATGCCTTGCACAATCTGCCAAAACCGAACTTGTTTGCCTGTGAACAAGGAGCAAGCTGCTCCGAAACGCGTAGGGCTCTTTTCACAACTTTTGAAGATGAATGCTGGTTTGTAACTTAAATAAATGGACTCGGTTACAAACAACGGAGTCCTGCCTTGTGTCATTGAGTGCGTCTCCAAGCATGGGGCAACCCTTTGAGTGATGTTTTAACGGCCAGCCCAGGTCGTGGAGTCCGCACCGCCATGGAAATTAATGGTCTGCTGTGCGATACCGGAATCTGCACAAACAGCGGAATGACGAGGTTTAGAAAGAATTTGAACCACATTCCTTTTTGAAACAATTGCGCACCATCGAACTGGGGACGGCAGAGCCCAACAAAGGGTGCAGGAGCATGGCGAACACTACAAGTCCCAGAAAGCCTGGCCATGATGCACTGGAGCCAGCCCATCAGGGGGCGGGTATTTGGGTTTAAATGCGGTGACTTGCAAATGCCTTGCACAATCTGCCAAAACCGAACTTGTTTGCCCGTGAACAAGGAGCAAGCTGCTCCGAAACGCATAGGGCTCTTTTCACAACTTTTGAAGATGAATGCTGGTTTGTAACTTAAATAAATGGACTCGGTTACGAACAACGGAGGCCTGCCTTGTGTCATTGAGTGCGTCTCCAAGCATGGGGCAACCCTTTGAGTGATGTTTTAACGGCCAGCCCAGGTCGTGGAGTCCGCACCGCCATGGAAATTAATGGTCTGCTGTGCGATACCGGAATCTGCACAAACAGCGGAATGACGAGGTTTAGAAAGAATTTGAACCACATTCCTTTTTGAAACAATTGCGCACCATCGAACTGCGGACGGCAGAGCCCAACAAAGGGTGCAGGAGCATGGCGAACACTACAAGTCCCAGAATGCCTGGCCATGATGCACTGGAGCCAGCCCATCAGGGGGCGGGTATTTGGGTTTAAATGCGGTGACTTGCAAATGCCTTGCACAATCTGCCAAAACCGAACTTGTTTGCCCGTGAACAAGGAGCAAGCAGCTCCGAAACGCGTAGGGCTCTTTTCACAACTTTTGAAGATGAATGCTGGTTTGTAACTTAAAAAAATGGACTCGGTTACGAACAACGGAGTCCTGCCTTGTGTCATTGAGTGCGTCTCCAAGCATGGGGCAACCCTTTGAGTGATGTTTTAATGGCCAGCCCAGGTCGTGGAGTCTGCACCGCCATGGAAATTAATGGTCTGCTGTGCGATACCGGAATCTGCACAAACAGCGGAATGACGAGGTTTAGAAAGAATTTGAACCACATTCCTTTTTGAAACAATTGCGCACCATCGAACTGGGGACGGCAGAGCCCAACAAAGGGTGCCGGAGCATGGCGAACACTACAAGTCCCAGAATGCCTGGCCATGATGCACTGGAGCCAGCCCATCAGGGGGCGGGTATTTGGGTTTAAATGCGGTGACTTGCAAATGCCTTGCACAATCTGCCAAAACCGAACTTGTTTGCCCATGAACAAGGAGCAAGCTGCTCCGAAACGCGTAGGGCTCTTTTCACAACTTTTGAAGATGAATGCTTGTTTGTAACTTAAATAAATGGACTCGGTTACAAACAACGGAGTCCTGCCTTGTGTCATTGAGTGCGTCTCCAAGCATGGGGTAACCCTTTGAGTGATGTTTTAACGGCCAGCCCAGGTCGTGGAGTCCGCACCGCCATGGAAATTAATGGTCTGCTGTGCGATACCGGAATCTGCACAAACAGCGGAAAGACGAGGTTTAGAAAGAATTTGAACCACATTCCTTTTTGAAATAATTGCGCACCATCGAACTGGGGACGGCAGAGCCCAACAAAGGGTGCAGGAGCATGGCGAACACTACAAGTCCCAGAATGCCTGGCCATGATGCACTGGAGCCAGCCCATCAGGGGGCGGGTATTTGGGTTTAAATGCGGTGACTTGCAAATGCCTTGCACAATCTGCCAAAACCGAACTTGTTTGCCCGTGAACAAGGAGCAAGCTGCTCCGAAACGCGTAGGGCTCTTTTCACAACTTTTGAAGATGAATGCTGGTTTGTAACTTAAATAAATGGACTCGGTTACAAACAACGGAGTCCTGCCTCGTGTCATTGAGTGCGTCTCCAAGCATGGGGCAACCCTTTGAGTGATGTTTTAACGGCCAGCCCAGGTCGTGGAGTCCGCACCGCCATGGAAATTATTGGTCTGCTGTGCGATACCGGAATCTGCACAAACAGCGGAATGACGAGGTTTAGAAAGAATTTGAACCACATTCCTTTTTGAAACAATTGCGCACCATCGAACTGGGGACGGCAGAGCCCAACAAAGGGTGCAGGAGCATGGCGAACACTACAAGTCCCAGAATGCCTGGCCATGATGCACTGGAGCCAGCCCATCAGGGGGCGGGTATTTGGGTTCAAATGCGGTGACTTGCAAATGCCTTGCACAATCTGCCAAAACCGAACTTGTTTGCCCGTGAACAAGGAGCAAGCTGCTCCGAAACGCGTAGGGCTCTTTTCACAACTTTTGAAGATGAATGCTGGTTTGTAACTTAAATAAATGGACTCGGTTACGAACAACGGAGTCCTGCCTTGTGTCATTGAGTGCGTCTCCAAGCATGGGGCAACCCTTCGAGTGATGTTTTAACGGCCAGCCCAGGTCATGGAGTCCGCACCGCCATGGAAATTAATGGTCTGCTGTGCGATACCGGAATCTGCACAAACAGCGGAATGACGAGGTTTAGAAACAATTTGAACCACATTCCTTTTTGAAACAATTGCGCACCATCGAACTGGGGACGGCAGAGCCCAACAAAGGGTGCAGGAGCATGGCGAACACTACAAGTCCCAGAATGCCTGGCCATGATGCACTGGAGCCAGCCCATCAGGGGGCAGGTATTTGGGTTTAAATGCGGTGACTTGCAAATGCCTTGCACAATCTGCCAAAACCGAACTTGTTTGCCCGTGAACAAGGAGCAAGCTGCTCCGAAACGCGTAGGGCTCTTTTCACAACTTTTGAAGATGAATGCTGGTTTGTAACTTAAATAAATGGACTCGGTTACAAACAACGGAGTCCTGCCTTTTGTCATTGAGTGCGTCTCCAAGCATGGGGCAACCCTTTGAGTGATGTTTTAACGGCCAGCCCAGGTCGTGGAGTCCGCACCGCCATGGAAATTAATGGTCTGCTGTGCGATACCGGAATCTGCACAAACAGCGGAATGACGAGGTTTAGAAAGAATTTGAACCACATTCCTTTTTGAAACAATTGCGCACGATCGAACTGGGGACGGCAGAGCCCAACAAAGGGTGCAGGAGCATGGCGAACACTACAAGTCCCAGAATGCCTGGCCATGATGCACTGGAGCCAGCCCATCAGGGGGCGGGTATTTGGGTTTAAATGCGGTGACTTGCAAATGCCTTGCACAATCTGCCAAAACCGAACTTGTTTGCCCGTGAACAAGGAGCAAGCTGCTCCGAAACGCGTAGGGCTCTTTTCACAACTTTTGAAGATGAATGCTGGTTTGTAACTTAATAAATGGACTCGGTTACGAACAACGGAGGCCTGCCTTGTGTCATTGAGTGCGTCTCCAAGCATGGGGCAACCCTTTGAGTGATGTTTTAACGGCCAGCCCAGGTCGTGGAGTCCGCACCGCCATGGAAATTAATGGTCTGCTGTGCGATACCGGAATCTGCACAAACAGCGGAATGACGAGGTTTAGAAAGAATTTGAACCACATTCCTTTTTGAAACAATTGCGCACCATCGAACTGGGGACGGCAGAGCCCAACAAAGGGTGCAGGAGCATGGCGAACACTACAAGTCCCAGAATGCCTGGCCATGATGCACTGGAGCCAGCCCATCAGGGGGCGGGTATTTGGGTTTAAATGCGGTGACTTGCAAATGCCTTGCACAATCTGCCAAAACCGAACTTGTTTGCCCGTGAACAAGGAGCAAGCTGCTCCGAAACGCGTAGGGCTCTTTTCACAACTTTTGAAGATGAATGCTGGTTTGTAACTTAAATAAATGGACTCGGTTACAAACAACGGAGTCCTGCCTTTTGTCATTGAGTGCGTCTCCAAGCATGGGGCAACCCTTTGAGTGATGTTTTAACGGCCAGCCCAGGTCGTGGAGTCCGCACCGCCATGGAAATTAATGGTCTGCTGTGCGATACCGGAATCTGCACAAACAGCGGAATGACGAGGTTTAGAAAGAATTTGAACCACATTCCTTTTTGAAACAATTGCGCACGATCGAACTGGGGACGGCAGAGCCCAACAAAGGGTGCAGGAGCATGGCGAACACTACAAGTCCCAGAATGCCTGGCCATGATGCACTGGAGCCAGCCCATCAGGGGGCGGGTATTTGGGTTTAAATGCGGTGACTTGCAAATGCCTTGCACAATCTGCCAAAACCGAACTTGTTTGCCCGTGAACAAGGAGCAAGCTGCTCCGAAACGCGTAGGGCTCTTTTCACAACTTTTGAAGATGAATGCTGGTTTGTAACTTAATAAATGGACTCGGTTACGAACAACGGAGGCCTGCCTTGTGTCATTGAGTGCGTCTCCAAGCATGGGGCAACCCTTTGAGTGATGTTTTAACGGCCAGCCCAGGTCGTGGAGTCCGCACCGCCATGGAAATTAATGGTCTGCTGTGCGATACCGGAATCTGCACAAACAGCGGAATGACGAGGTTTAGAAAGAATTTGAACCACATTCCTTTTTGAAACAATTGCGCACCATCGAACTGGGGACGGCAGAGCCCAACAAAGGGTGCAGGAGCATGGCGAACACTACAAGTCCCAGAATGCCTGGCCATGATGCACTGGAGCCAGCCCATCAGGGGGCGGGTATTTGGGTTTAAATGCGGTGACTTGCAAATGCCTTGCACAATCTGCCAAAACCGAACTTGTTTGCCCGTGAACAAGGAGCAACCTGCTCCGAAACGCGTAGGGCTCTTTTCACAACTTTTGAAGATGAATGCTGGTTTGTAACTTAAATAAATGGACTCGGTTACGAACAATGGAGTCCTGCCTTGTGTCATTGAGTGCGTCTCCAAGCATGGGGCAACCCTTTGAGTGATGTTTTAACGGCCAGCCCAGGTCGTGGAGTCCGCACCGCCATGGAAATGAATGGTCTGCTGTGCGATACCGGAATCTGCACAAACAGCGGAATGACGAGGTTTAGAAAGAATTTGAACCACATTCCTTTTTGAAACATTTGCGCACCATCGAACTGGGGATGGCAGAGCCCAACAAAGGGTGCAGGAGCATGGCGAACACTACAAGTCCCAGAATGCCTGGCCATGATGCACTGGAGCCAGCCCATCAGGGGGCGGGTATTTGGGTTTAAATGCGGTGACTTGCAAATGCCTTGCACAATCTGCCAAAACCGAACTTGTTTGCCCGTGAACAAGGAGCAAGCTGCTCCGAAACGCGTAGGGCTCTTTTCACAACTTTTGAAGATGAATGCTGGTTTGTAACTTAAATAAATGGACTCGGTTACAAACAACGGAGTCCTGACTTGTGTCATTGAGTGCGTCTCCAAGCATGGGGCAACCCTTTGAGTGATGTTTTAACGGCCAGCCCAGGTCGTGGAGTCCGCACCGCCATGGAAATTAATGGTCTGCTGTGCGATACCGGAATCTGCACAAACAGCGGAATGACGAGGTTTAGAAAGAATTTGAACCACATTCCTTTTTGAAACAATTGCGCACCATCGAACTGGGGACGGCAGAGCCCAACAAAGGGTGCAGGAGCATGGCGAACACTACAAGTCCCAGAATGCCTGGCCATGATGCACTGGAGCCAGCCCATCAGGGGGCGGGTATTTGGGTTTAAATGCGGTGACTTGCAAATGCCTTGCACAATCTGCCAAAACCGAACTTGTTTGCCCGTGAACAAGGAGCAAGCTGCTCCAAAACGCGTAGGGCTCTTTTCACAACTTTTGAAGATGAATGCTGGTTTGTAACTTAAATAAATGGACTCGGTTACAAACAAGGGAGTCCTGCCTTGTGTCATTGAGTGCGTCTCCAAGCATGGGGCAACCCTTTGAGTGATGTTTTAACGGCCAGCCCAGGTCGTGGAGTCCGCACCGCCATGGAAATTAATGGTCTGCTGTGCGATACCGGAATCTGCACAAACAGCGGAATGACGAGGTTTAGAAAGAATTTGAACCACATTCCTTTTTGAAACAATTACGCACCATCGAACTGGGGACGGCAGAGCCCAACAAAGGGTGCAGGAGCATGGCGAACACTACAAGTCCCAGAATGCCTGGCCATGATGCACTGGAGCCAGCCCATCAGGGGGCGGGTATTTGGGTTTAAATGCGGTGACTTGCAAATGCCTTGCACAATCTGCCAAAACCGAACTTGTTTGCCCGTGAACAAGGAGCAAGCTGCTCCGAAACGCGTAGGGCTCTTTTCACAACTTTTGAAGATGAATGCTGGTTTGTAACTTAAATAAATGGACTCGGTTACAAACAACGGAGTCCTGCCTTGTGTCATTGAGTGCGTCTCCAAGCATGGGGCAACCCTTTGAGTGATATTTTAATGGCCAGCCCAGGTCGTGGAGTCCGCACCGCCATGGAAATTAGTGGTCTGCTGTGCGATACCGGAATCTGCACAAACAGCGGAATGACGAGGTTTAGAAACAATTTGAACCACATTCCTTTTTGAAACAATTGCGCACCATCGAACTGGGGATGGCAGAGCCCAACAAAGGGTGCAGGAGCATGGCGAACACTACAAGTCCCAGAATGCCTGGCCATGATGCACTGGAGCCAGCCCATCAGGGGGCGGGTATTTGGGTTTAAATGCGGTGACTTGCAAATGCCTTGCACAATCTGCCAAAACCGAACTTGTTTGCCCGTGAACAAGGAGCAAGCTGCTCCGAAACGCGTAGGGCTCTTTTCACAACTTTTGAAGATGAATGCTGGTTTGTAACTTAAATAAATGGACTCGGTTACAAACAACGGAGTCCTGCCTTGTGTCATTGAGTGCGTCTCCAAGCATGGGGCAACCCTTTGAGTGATGTTTTAACGGCCAGCCCAGGTCGTGGAGTCCGCACCGACATGGAAATTAATGGTCTGCTGTGCGATACCGGAATCTGCACAAACAGCGGAATGACGAGGTTTAGAAAGAATTTGAACCACATTCCTTTTTGAAACAATTGCGCACCATCGAACTGGGGACGGCAGAGCCCAACAAAGGGTGCAGGAGCATGGCGAACACTACAAGTCCCAGAATGCCTGGCCATGATGCACAGGAGCCAGCCCATCAGGGGGCGGGTATTTGGGTTTAAATGCGGTGACTTGCAAATGCCTTGCACAATCTGCCAAAACCGAACTTGTTTGCCCGTGAACAAGGAGCAAGCTGCTCCGAAACGCGTAGGGCTCTTTTCACAACTTTTGAAGATGAATGCTGGTTTGTAACTTAAATAAATGGACTCGGTTACAAAAAACGGAGTCCTGCCTTGTGTCATTGAGTGCGTCTCCAAGCATGGGGCAACCCTTTGAGTGATGTTTTAACGGCCAGCCCAGGTCGTGGAGTCCGCACCGCCATGGAAATTAATGGTCTGCTGTGCGATACCGGAATCTGCACAAACAGCGGAATGACGAGGTTTAGAAAGAATTTGAACCACATTCCTTTTTGAAACAATTGCGCACCATCGAACTGGGGACGGCAGAGCCCAACAAAGGGTGCAGGAGCATGGCGAACACTACAAGTCCCAGAATGCCTGGCCATGATGCACTGGAGCCAGCCCATCAGGGGGCGGGTATTTGGGTTTAAATGCGGTGACTTGCAAATGCCTTGCACAATCTGCCAAAACCGAACTTGTTTGCCCGTGAACAAGGAGCAAGCTGCTCCGAAACGCGTAGGGCTCTTTTCACAACTTTTGAAGATGAATGCTGGTTTGTAACTTAAATAAATGGACTCGGTTACAAACAACGGAGTCCTGCCTTGTGTCATTGAGTGCGTCTCCAAGCATGGGGCAACCCTTTGAGTGATGTTTTAACGGCCAGCCCAGGTCGTGGAGTCCGCACCGCCATGGAAATTAATGGTCTGCTGTGCGATACCGGAATCTGCACAAACAGCGGAATGACGAGGTTTAGAAAGAATTTGAACCACATTCCTTTTTGAAACAATTACGCACCATCGAACTGGGGACGGCAGAGCCCAACAAAGGGTGCAGGAGCATGGCGAACACTACAAGTCCCAGAATGCCTGGCCATGATGCACTGGAGCCAGCCCATCAGGGGGCGGGTATTTGGGTTTAAATGCGGTGACTTGCAAATGCCTTGCACAATCTGCCAAAACCGAACTTGTTTGCCCGTGAACAAGGAGCAAGCTGCTCCGAAACGCCTAGGGCTCTTTTCACAACTTTTGAAGATGAATGCTGGTTTGTAACTTAAATAAATGGACTCGGTTACGAACAACGGAGTCCTGCCTTGTGTCATTGAGTGCGTCTCCAAGCATGGGGCAACCCTTTGAGTGATGTTTTAATGGCCAGCCCAGGTCGTGGAGTCCGCACCGCCATGGAAATTAATGGTCTGCTGTGCGATACCGGAATCTGCACAAACAGCTGAATGACGAGGTTTAGAAACAATTTGAACCACATTCCTTTTTGAAACAATTGCCCACCATCGAACTGGGGATGGCAGAGCCCAACAAAGGGTGCAGGAGCATGGCGAACACTACAAGTCCCAGAATGCCTGGCCATGATGCACTGGAGCCAGCCCATCAGGGGGCGGGTATTTGGGTTTAAATGCGGTGACTTGCAAATGCCTTGCACAATCTGCCAAAACCGAACTTGTTTGCCCGTGAACAAGGAGCAAGCTGCTCCGAAACGCGTAGGGCTCTTTTCACAACTTTTGAAGATGAATGCTGGTTTGTAACTTAAATAAATGGACTCGGTTACAAACAACGGAGTCCTGCCTTGTGTCATTGAGTGCGTCTCCAAGCATGGGGCAACCCTTTGAGTGATGTTTTAACGGCCAGCCCAGGTCGTGGAGTCCGCACCACCATGGAAATTAATGGTCTGCTGTGCGATACCGGAATCTGCACAAACAGCGAAATGACGAGGTTTAGAAAGAATTTGAACCACATTCCTTTTTGAAACAATTGCGCACCATCGAACTGGGGATGGCAGAGCCCAACAAAGGGTGCAGGAGCATGGCGAACACTACAAGTCCCAGAATGCCTGGCCATGATGCACTGGAGCCAGCCCATCAGGGGGCGGGTATTTGGGTTTAAATGCGGTGACTTGCAAATGCCTTGCACAATCTGCCAAAACCGAACTTGTTTGCCCGTGAACAAGGAGCAAGCTGCTCCGAAACGCGTAGGGCTCTTTTCACAACTTTTGAAGATGAATGCTGGTTTGTAACTTAAATAAATGGACTCGGTTACAAACAACGGAGTCCTGCCTTATGTCATTGAGTGCGTCTCCAAGCATGGGGCAACCCTTTGAGTGATGTTTTAACGGCCAGCCCAGGTCGTGGAGTCTGCACCGCCATGGAAATTAATGGTCTGCTGTGCGATACCGGAATCTGCACAAACAGCGGAATGACGAGGTTTAGAAAGAATTTGAACCACATTCCTTTTTGAAACAATTGCGCACCATCGAACTGGGGACGGCAGAGCCCAACAAAGGGTGCAGGAGCATGGCGAACACTACAAGTCCCAGAATGCCTGGCCATGATGCACTGGAGCCAGCCCATCAGGGGGAGGGTATTTGGGTTTAAATGCGGTGACTTGCAAATGCCTTGCACAATCTGCCAAAACCGAACTTGTTTGCCTGTGAACAAGGAGCAAGCTGCTCCGAAACGCGTAGGGCTCTTTTCACAACTTTTGAAGATGAATGCTGGTTTGTAACTTAAATAAATGGACTCGGTTACAAACAACGGAGTCCTGCCTTGTGTCATTGAGTGCGTCTCCAAGCATGGGGCAACCCTTTGAGTGATGTTTTAACGGCCAGCCCAGGTCGTGGAGTCCGCACCGCCATGGAAATTAATGGTCTGCTGTGCGATACCGGAATCTGCACAAACAGCGGAATGACGAGGTTTAGAAAGAATTTGAACCACATTCCTTTTTGAAACAATTGCGCACCATCGACTGGGGACGGCAGAGCCCAACAAAGGGTGCAGGAGCATGGCGAACACTACAAGTCCCAGAAAGCCTGGCCATGATGCACTGGAGCCAGCCCATCAGGGGGCGGGTATTTGGGTTTAAATGCGGTGACTTGCAAATGCCTTGCACAATCTGCCAAAACCGAACTTGTTTGCCCGTGAACAAGGAGCAAGCTGCTCCGAAACGCATAGGGCTCTTTTCACAACTTTTGAAGATGAATGCTGGTTTGTAACTTAAATAAATGGACTCGGTTACGAACAACGGAGGCCTGCCTTGTGTCATTGAGTGCGTCTCCAAGCATGGGGCAACCCTTTGAGTGATGTTTTAACGGCCAGCCCAGGTCGTGGAGTCCGCACCGCCATGGAAATTAATGGTCTGCTGTGCGATACCGGAATCTGCACAAACAGCGGAATGACGAGGTTTAGAAAGAATTTGAACCACATTCCTTTTTGAAACAATTGTGCACCATCGAACTGGGGACGGCAGAGCCCAACAAAGGGTGCAGGAGCATGGCGAACACTACAAGTCCCAGAATGCCTGGCCATGATGCACTGGAGCCAGCCCATCAGGGGGCGGGTATTTGGGTTTAAATGCGGTGACTTGCAAATGCCTTGCACAATCTGCCAAAACCGAACTTGTTTGCCCGTGAACAAGGGGCAAGCTGCTCCGAAACGCGTAGGGCTCTTTTCACAACTTTTGAAGATGAATGCTGGTTTGTAACTTAAATAAATGGACTCGGTTACAAACAACGGAGTCCTGTCTTGTGTCATTGAGTGCGTCTCCAAGCATGGGGCAACCCTTTGAGTGATGTTTTAACGGCCAGCCCAGGTCGTGGAGTCCACACCGCCATGGAAATTAATGGTCTGCTGTGCGATACCGGAATCTGCACAAACAGCGGAATGACGAGGTTTAGAAAGAATTTGAACCACATTCCTTTTTGAAACAATTGCGCACCATCGAACTGGGGACGGCAGAGCCCAACAAAGGGTGCAGGAGCATGGCAAACACTACAAGTCCCAGAATGCCTGGCCATGATGCACTGGAGCCAGCCCATCAGGGGGCGGGTATTTGGGTTTAAATGCGGTGACTTGCAAATGCCTTGCACAATCTGCCAAAACCGAACTTGTTTGCCCGTGAACAAGGAGCAAGCTGCTCCGAAACACGTAGGGCTCTTTTCACAACTTTTGAAGATGAATGCTGGTTTGTAACTTAAATAAATGGACTCGGTTACAAACAACGGAGTCCTGCCTTGTGTCATTGAGTGCGTCTCCAAGCATGGGGCAACCCTTTGAGTGATGTTTTAACGGCCAGCCCAGGTCGTGGAGTCCGCACCGCCATGGAAATTAATGGTCTGCTGTGCGATACCGGAATCTGCACAAACAGCGGAATGACGAGGTTTAGAAAGAATTTGAACCACATTCCTTTTTGAAACAATTAAGCACCATCGAACTGGGGACGGCAGAGCCCAACAAAGGGTGCAGGAGCATGGCGAACACTACAAGTCCCAGAATGCCTGGCCATGATGCACTGGAGCCAGCCCATCAGGGGGCGGGTATTTGGGTTTAAATGCGGTGACTTGCAAATGCCTTGCACAATCTGCCAAAACCGAACTTGTTTGCCCGTGAACAAGGAGCAAGCTGCTCCGAAACGCGTAGGGCTCTTTTCACAACTTTTGAAGATGAATGCTGGTTTGTAACTTAAATAAATGGACTCGGTTACAAACAACGGAGTCCTGCCTTGTGTCATTGAGTGCGTCTCCAAGCATGGGGCAACCCTTTGAGTGATGTTTTAACGGCCAGCCCAGGTCGTGGAGTCCGCACCGCCATGGAAATTAATGGTCTGCTGTGCGATACCGGAATCTGCACAAACAGCGGAATGACGAGGTTTAGAAAGAATTTGAACCACATTCCTTTTTGAAACAATTGCGCACCATCGAACTGGGGACGGCAGAGCCCAACAAAGGGTGCAGGAGCATGGCGAACACTACAAGTCCCAGAATGCCTGGCCATGATGCACTGGAGCCAGCCCATCAGGGGGCGGGTATTTGGGTTTAAATGCGGTGACTTGCAAATGCCTTGCACAATCTGCCAAAACCGAACTTGTTTGCCCGTGAACAAGGAGCAAGCTGCTCCGAAACGCGTAGGGCTCTTTTCACAACTTTTGAAGATGAATGCTGGTTTGTAACTTAAATAAATGGACTCGGTTACGAACAACGGAGTCCTGCCTTGTGTCATTGAGTGCGTCTCCAAGCATGGGGCAACCCTTTGAGTGATGTTTTAACGGTCAGCCCAGGTCGTGGAGTCCGCACCGCCATGGAAATTAATGGTCTGCTGTGCGATACCGGAATCTGCACAAACAGCGGAATGACGAGGTTTAGAAAGAATTTGAACCACATTCCTTTTTGAAACAATTGCGCACCATCGAACTGGGGACGGCAGAGCCCAACAAAGGGTGCAGGAGCATGGCGAACTCTACAAGTCCCAGAATGCCTGGCCATGATGCACTGGAGCCAGCCCATCAGGGGGCGGGTATTTGGGTTTAAATGCGGTGACTTGCAAATGCCTTGCACAATCTGCCAAAACCGAACTTGTTTGCCCGTGAACAAGGAGCAAGCTGCTCCGAAACGCGTAGGGCTCTTTTCACAAGTTTTGAAGATGAATGCTGGTTTGTAACTTAAATAAATGGACTCAGTTACAAACAACGGAGTCCTGCCTTGTGTCATTGAGTGCGTCTCCAAGCATGGGGCAACCCTTTGAGTGATGTTTTAACGGCCAGCCCAGTTCGTGGAGTCCGCACCGCCATGGAAATTAATGGTCTGCTGTGCGATACCGGAATCTGCACAAACAGCGGAATGACGAGGTTTAGAAAGAATTTGAACCACATTCCTTTTTGAAACAATTGCGCACCATCAAACTGGGGACGGCAGAGCCCAACAAAGGGTGCAGGAGCATGGCGAACACTACAAGTCCCAGAATGCCTGGCCATGATGCACTGGAGCCAGCCCATCAGGGGGCGGGTATTTGGGTTTAAATGCGGTGACTTGCAAATGCCTTGCACAATCTGCCAAAACCGAACTTGTTTGCCCGTGAACAAGGAGCAAGCTGCTCCGAAACGCGTAGGGCTCTTTTCACAACTTTTGAAGATGAATGCTGGTTTGTAACTTAAATAAATGGACTCGGTTACAAACAACGGAGTCCTGTCTTGTGTCATTGAGTGCGTCTCCAAGCATGGGGCAACCCTTTGAGTGATGTTTTAACGGCCAGCCCAGGTCGTAGAGTCCGCACCGCCATGGAAATTAATGGTCTGCTGTGCGATACCAGATTCTGCACAAACAGCGGAATGACGAGGTTTAGAAAGAATTTGAACCACATTCCTTTTTGAAACAATTGCGCACCATCGAACTGGGGACGGCAGAGCCCAACAAAGGGTGCAGGAGCATGGCGAACACTACAAGTCCCAGAATGCCTGGCCATGATGCACTGGAGCCAGCCCATCAGGGGGCGGGTATTTGGGTTTAAATGCGGTGACTTGCAAATGCCTTGCACAATCTGCCAAAACCTAACTTGTTTGCCCGTGAACAAGGAGCAAGCTGCTCCGAAACGCGTAGGGCTCTTTTCACAACTTTTGAAGATGAATGCTGGTTTGTAACTTAAATAAATGGACTCGGTTACAAACAACGGAGTCCTGCCTTGTGTCATTGAGTGCGTCTCCAAGCATGGGGCAACCCTTTGAGTGATGTTTTAACGGCCAGCCCAGGTCGTGGAGTCCGCACCGCCATGGAAATTAATGGTCTGCTGTGCGATACCGGAATCTGCACAAACAGCGGAATGACGAGGTTTAGAAAGAATTTGAACCACATTCCTTTTTGAAACAATTGCGCACCATCGAACTGAGGACGGCAGAGCCCAACAAAGGGTGCAGGAGCATGGCGAACACTACAAGTCCCAGAATGCCTGGCCATGATGCACTGGAGCCAGCCCATCAGGGGGCGGGTATTTGGGTTTAAATGCGGTGACTTGCAAATGCCTTGCACAATCTGCCAAAACCGAACTTGTTTGCCCGTGAACAAGGAGCAAGCTGCTCCGAAACGCGTAGGGCTCTTTTCACAACTTTTGAAGATGAATGCTGGTTTGTAACTTAAATAAATGGACTCGGTTACAAACAACGGAGTCCTGCCTTGTGTCATTGAGTGCGTCTCCAAGCATGGGGCAACCCTTTGAGTGATGTTTTAACGGCCAGCCCAGGTCGTGGAGTCCGCACCGCCATGGAAATTAATGGTCTGCTGTGCGATACCGGAATCTGCACAAACAGCGGAATGACGAGGTTTAGAAAGAATTTGAACCACATTCCTTTTTGAAACAATTGCGCACCATCGAACTGGGGACGGCAGAGCCCAACAAAGGGTGCAGGAGCATGGCGAACACTACAAGTCCCAGAATGCCTGGCCATGATGCACTGGAGCCAGCCCATCAGGGGGCGGGTATTTGGGTTTAAATGCGGTGACTTGCAAATGCCTTGCACAATCTGCAAAAACCGAACTTGTTTGCCCGTGAACAAGGAGCAAGCTGCTCCGAAACGCGTAGGGCTCTTTTCACAACTTTTGAAGATGAATGCTGGTTTGTAACTTAAATAAATGGACTCGGTTACGAACAACGGAGTCCTGCCTTGTGTCATTGAGTGCGTCTCCAAGCATGGGGCAACCCTTTGAGTGATGTTTTAACGGTCAGCCCAGGTCGTGGAGTCCGCACCGCCATGGAAATAAATGGTCTGCTGTGCGATACCGGAATCTGCACAAACAGCGGAATGACGAGGTTTAGAAAGAATTCGAACCACATTCCTTTTTGAAACAATTGCGCACCATCGAACTGGGGACGGCAGAGCCCAACAAAGGGTGCAGGAGCATGGCGAACACTACAAGTCCCAGAATGCCTGGCCATGATGCACTGGAGCCAGCCCATCAGGGGGCGGGTATTTGGGTTTAAATGCGGTGACTTGCAAATGCCTTGCACAATCTGCCAAAACCGAACTTGTTTGCCCGTGAACAAGGAGCAAGCTGCTCCGAAACGCGTAGGGCTCTTTTCACAACTTTTGAAGATGAATGCTGGTTTGTAACTTAAATAAATGGACTCGGTTACAAACAACGGAGTCCTGCCTTGTGTCATTGAGTGCGTCTCCAAGCATGGGGCAACCCTTTGAGTGATGTTTTAACGGCCAGCCCAGTTCGTGGAGTCCGCACCGCCATGGAAATTAATGGTCTGCTGTGCGATACCGGAATCTGCACAAACAGCGGAATGACGAGGTTTAGAAAGAATTTGAACCACATTCCTTTTTGAAACAATTGCGCACCATCAAACTGGGGACGGCAGAGCCCAACAAAGGGTGCAGGAGCATGGCGAACACTACAAGTCCCAGAATGCCTGGCCATGATGCACTGGAGCCAGCCCATCAGGGGGCGGGTATTTGGGTTTAAATGCGGTGACTTGCAAATGCCTTGCACAATCTGCCAAAACCGAACTTGTTTGCCCGTGAACAAGGAGCAAGCTGCTCCGAAACGCGTAGGGCTCTTTTCACAACTTTTGAAGATGAATGCTGGTTTGTAACTTAAATAAATGGACTCGGTTACAAACAACGGAGTCCTGCCTTATGTCATTGAGTGCGTCTCCAAGCATGGGGCAACCCTTTGAGTGATGTTTTAACGGCCAGCCCAGGTCGTGGAGTCTGCACCGCCATGGAAATTAATGGTCTGCTGTGCGATACCGGAATCTGCACAAACAGCGGAATGACGAGGTTTAGAAAGAATTTGAACCACATTCCTTTTTGAAACAATTGCGCACCATCGAACTGGGGACGGCAGAGCCCAACAAAGGGTGCAGGAGCATGGCGAACACTACAAGTCCCAGAATGCCTGGCCATGATGCACTGGAGCCAGCCCATCAGGGGGAGGGTATTTGGGTTTAAATGCGGTGACTTGCAAATGCCTTGCACAATCTGCCAAAACCGAACTTGTTTGCCTGTGAACAAGGAGCAAGCTGCTCCGAAACGCGTAGGGCTCTTTTCACAACTTTTGAAGATGAATGCTGGTTTGTAACTTAAATAAATGGACTCGGTTACAAACAACGGAGTCCTGCCTTGTGTCATTGAGTGCGTCTCCAAGCATGGGGCAACCCTTTGAGTGATGTTTTAACGGCCAGCCCAGGTCGTGGAGTCCGCACCGCCATGGAAATTAATGGTCTGCTGTGCGATACCGGAATCTGCACAAACAGCGGAATGACGAGGTTTAGAAAGAATTTGAACCACATTCCTTTTTGAAACAATTGCGCACCATCGAACTGGGGACGGCAGAGCCCAACAAAGGGTGCAGGAGCATGGCGAACACTACAAGTCCCAGAATGCCTGGCCATGATGCACTGGAGCCAGCCCATCAGGGGGCGGGTATTTGGGTTTAAATGCGGTGACTTGCAAATGCCTTGCACAATCTGCCAAAACCGAACTTGTTTGCCCGTGAACAAGGAGCAAGCTGCTCCGAAACGCATAGGGCTCTTTTCACAACTTTTGAAGATGAATGCTGGTTTGTAACTTAAATAAATGGACTCGGTTACGAACAACGGAGGCCTGCCTTGTGTCATTGAGTGCGTCTCCAAGCATGGGGCAACCCTTTGAGTGATGTTTTAACGGCCAGCCCAGGTCGTGGAGTCCGCACCGCCATGGAAATTAATGGTCTGCTGTGCGATACCGGAATCTGCACAAACAGCGGAATGACGAGGTTTAGAAAGAATTTGAACCACATTCCTTTTTGAAACAATTGCGCACCATCGAACTGCGGACGGCAGAGCCCAACAAAGGGTGCAGGAGCATGGCGAACACTACAAGTCCCAGAATGCCTGGCCATGATGCACTGGAGCCAGCCCATCAGGGGGCGGGTATTTGGGTTTAAATGCGGTGACTTGCAAATGCCTTGCACAATCTGCCAAAACCGAACTTGTTTGCCCGTGAACAAGGAGCAAGCTGCTCCGAAACGCGTAGGGCTCTTTTCACAACTTTTGAAGATGAATGCTGGTTTGTAACTTAAATAAATGGACTCGGTTACGAACAACGGAGTCCTGCCTTGTGTCATTGAGTGCGTCTCCAAGCATGGGGCAACCCTTTGAGTGATGTTTTAACGGCCAGCCCAGGTCGTGGAGTCCGCACCGCCATGGAAATTAATGGTCTGCTGTGCGATACCGGAATCTGCACAAACAGCGGAATGACGAGGTTTAGAAAGAATTTGAACCACATTCCTTTTTGAAACAATTGTGCACCATCGAACTGGGGACGGCAGAGCCCAACAAAGGGTGCAGGAGCATGGCGAACACTACAAGTCCCAGAATGCCTGGCCATGATGCACTGGAGCCAGCCCATCAGGGGGCGGGTATTTGGGTTTAAATGCGGTGACTTGCAAATGCCTTGCACAATCTGCCAAAACCGAACTTGTTTGCCCGTGAACAAGGGGCAAGCTGCTCCGAAACGCGTAGGGCTCTTTTCACAACTTTTGAAGATGAATGCTGGTTTGTAACTTAAATAAATGGACTCGGTTACAAACAACGGAGTCCTGTCTTGTGTCATTGAGTGCGTCTCCAAGCATGGGGCAACCCTTTGAGTGATGTTTTAACGGCCAGCCCAGGTCGTGGAGTCCACACCGCCATGGAAATTAATGGTCTGCTGTGCGATACCGGAATCTGCACAAACAGCGGAATGACGAGGTTTAGAAAGAATTTGAACCACATTCCTTTTTGAAACAATTGCGCACCATCGAACTGGGGACGGCAGAGCCCAACAAAGGGTGCAGGAGCATGGCAAACACTACAAGTCCCAGAATGCCTGGCCATGATGCACTGGAGCCAGCCCATCAGGGGGCGGGTATTTGGGTTTAAATGCGGTGACTTGCAAATGCCTTGCACAATCTGCCAAAACTGAACTTGTTTGCCCGTGAACAAGGAGCAAGCTGCTCCGAAACACGTAGGGCTCTTTTCACAACTTTTGAAGATGAATGCTGGTTTGTAACTTAAATAAATGGACTCGGTTACAAACAACGGAGTCCTGCCTTGTGTCATTGAGTGCGTCTCCAAGCATGGGGCAACCCTTTGAGTGATGTTTTAACGGCCAGCCCAGGTCGTGGAGTCCGCACCGCCATGGAAATTAATGGTCTGCTGTGCGATACCGGAATCTGCACAAACAGCGGAATGACGAGGTTTAGAAAGAATTTGAACCACATTCCTTTTTGAAACAATTACGCACCATCGAACTGGGGACGGCAGAGCCCAACAAAGGGTGCAGGAGCATGGCGAACACTACAAGTCCCAGAATGCCTGGCCATGATGCACTGGAGCCAGCCCATCAGGGGGCGGGTATTTGGGTTTAAATGCGGTGACTTGCAAATGCCTTGCACAATCTGCCAAAACCGAACTTGTTTGCCCGTGAACAAGGAGCAAGCTGCTCCGAAACGCGTAGGGCTCTTTTCACAACTTTTGAAGATGAATGCTGGTTTGTAACTTAAATAAATGGACTCGGTTACAAACAACGGAGTCCTGCCTTGTGTCATTGAGTGCGTCTCCAAGCATGGGGCAACCCTTTGAGTGATGTTTTAACGGCCAGCCCAGGTCGTGGAGTCCGCACCGCCATGGAAATTAATGGTCTGCTGTGCGATACCGGAATCTGCACAAACAGCGGAATGACGAGGTTTAGAAAGAATTTGAACCACATTCCTTTTTGAAACAATTGCGCACCATCGAACTGGGGACGGCAGAGCCCAACAAAGGGTGCAGGAGCATGGCGAACACTACAAGTCCCAGAATGCCTGGCCATGATGCACTGGAGCCAGCCCATCAGGGGGCGGGTATTTGGGTTTAAATGCGGTGACTTGCAAATGCCTTGCACAATCTGCCAAAACCGAACTTGTTTGCCCGTGAACAAGGAGCAAGCTGCTCCGAAACGCGTAGGGCTCTTTTCACAACTTTTGAAGATGAATGCTGGTTTGTAACTTAAATAAATGGACTCGGTTACGAACAACGGAGTCCTGCCTTGTGTCATTGAGTGCGTCTCCAAGCATGGGGCAACCCTTTGAGTGATGTTTTAACGGTCAGCCCAGGTCGTGGAGTCCGCACCGCCATGGAAATTAATGGTCTGCTGTGCGATACCGGAATCTGCACAAACAGCGGAATGACGAGGTTTAGAAAGAATTTGAACCACATTCCTTTTTGAAACAATTGCGCACCATCGAACTGGGGACGGCAGAGCCCAACAAAGGGTGCAGGAGCATGGCGAACTCTACAAGTCCCAGAATGCCTGGCCATGATGCACTGGAGCCAGCCCATCAGGGGGCGGGTATTTGGGTTTAAATGCGGTGACTTGCAAATGCCTTGCACAATCTGCCAAAACCGAACTTGTTTGCCCGTGAACAAGGAGCAAGCTGCTCCGAAACGCGTAGGGCTCTTTTCACAAGTTTTGAAGATGAATGCTGGTTTGTAACTTAAATAAATGGACTCAGTTACAAACAACGGAGTCCTGCCTTGTGTCATTGAGTGCGTCTCCAAGCATGGGGCAACCCTTTGAGTGATGTTTTAACGGCCAGCCCCGTTCGTGGAGTCCGCACCGCCATGGAAATTAATGGTCTGCTGTGCGATACCGGAATCTGCACAAACAGCGGAATGACGAGGTTTAGAAAGAATTTGAACCACATTCCTTTTTGAAACAATTGCGCACCATCAAACTGGGGACGGCAGAGCCCAACAAAGGGTGCAGGAGCATGGCGAACACTACAAGTCCCAGAATGCCTGGCCATGATGCACTGGAGCCAGCCCATCAGGGGGCGGGTATTTGGGTTTAAATGCGGTGACTTGCAAATGCCTTGCACAATCTGCCAAAACCGAACTTGTTTGCCCGTGAACAAGGAGCAAGCTGCTCCGAAACGCGTAGGGCTCTTTTCACAACTTTTGAAGATGAATGCTGGTTTGTAACTTAAATAAATGGACTCGGTTACAAACAACGGAGTCCTGTCTTGTGTCATTGAGTGCGTCTCCAAGCATGGGGCAACCCTTTGAGTGATGTTTTAACGGCCAGCCCAGGTCGTAGAGTCCGCACCGCCATGGAAATTAATGGTCTGCTGTGCGATACCAGATTCTGCACAAACAGCGGAATGACGAGGTTTAGAAAGAATTTGAACCACATTCCTTTTTGAAACAATTGCGCACCATCGAACTGGGGACGGCAGAGCCCAACAAAGGGTGCAGGAGCATGGCGAACACTACAAGTCCCAGAATGCCTGGCCATGATGCACTGGAGCCAGCCCATCAGGGGGCGGGTATTTGGGTTTAAATGCGGTGACTTGCAAATGCCTTGCACAATCTGCCAAAACCTAACTTGTTTGCCCGTGAACAAGGAGCAAGCTGCTCCGAAACGCGTAGGGCTCTTTTCACAACTTTTGAAGATGAATGCTGGTTTGTAACTTAAATAAATGGACTCGGTTACAAACAACGGAGTCCTGCCTTGTGTCATTGAGTGCGTCTCCAAGCATGGGGCAACCCTTTGAGTGATGTTTTAACGGCCAGCCCAGGTCGTGGAGTCCGCACCGCCATGGAAATTAATGGTCTGCTGTGCGATACCGGAATCTGCACAAACAGCGGAATGACGAGGTTTAGAAAGAATTTGAACCACATTCCTTTTTGAAACAATTGCGCACCATCGAACTGAGGACGGCAGAGCCCAACAAAGGGTGCAGGAGCATGGCGAACACTACAAGTCCCAGAATGCCTGGCCATGATGCACTGGAGCCAGCCCATCAGGGGGCGGGTATTTGGGTTTAAATGCGGTGACTTGCAAATGCCTTGCACAATCTGCCAAAACCGAACTTGTTTGCCCGTGAACAAGGAGCAAGCTGCTCCGAAACGCGTAGGGCTCTTTTCACAACTTTTGAAGATGAATGCTGGTTTGTAACTTAAATAAATGGACTCGGTTACAAACAACGGAGTCCTGCCTTGTGTCATTGAGTGCGTCTCCAAGCATGGGGCAACCCTTTGAGTGATGTTTTAACGGCCAGCCCAGGTCGTGGAGTCCGCACCGCCATGGAAATTAATGGTCTGCTGTGCGATACCGGAATCTGCACAAACAGCGGAATGACGAGGTTTAGAAAGAATTTGAACCACATTCCTTTTTGAAACAATTGCGCACCATCGAACTGGGGACGGCAGAGCCCAACAAAGGGTGCAGGAGCATGGCGAACACTACAAGTCCCAGAATGCCTGGCCATGATGCACTGGAGCCAGCCCATCAGGGGGCGGGTATTTGGGTTTAAATGCGGTGACTTGCAAATGCCTTGCACAATCTGCAAAAACCGAACTTGTTTGCCCGTGAACAAGGAGCAAGCTGCTCCGAAACGCGTAGGGCTCTTTTCACAACTTTTGAAGATGAATGCTGGTTTGTAACTTAATAAATGGACTCGGTTACGAACAACGGAGTCCTGCCTTGTGTCATTGAGTGCGTCTCCAAGCATGGGGCAACCCTTTGAGTGATGTTTTAACGGTCAGCCCAGGTCGTGGAGTCCGCACCGCCATGGAAATAAATGGTCTGCTGTGCGATACCGGAATCTGCACAAACAGCGGAATGACGAGGTTTAGAAAGAATTCGAACCACATTCCTTTTTGAAACAATTGCGCACCATCGAACTGGGGACGGCAGAGCCCAACAAAGGGTGCAGGAGCATGGCGAACACTACAAGTCCCAGAATGCCTGGCCATGATGCACTGGAGCCAGCCCATCAGGGGGCGGGTATTTGGGTTTAAATGCGGTGACTTGCAAATGCCTTGCACAATCTGCCAAAACCGAACTTGTTTGCCCGTGAACAAGGAGCAAGCTGCTCCGAAACGCGTAGGGCTCTTTTCACAACTTTTGAAGATGAATGCTGGTTTGTAACTTAAATAAATGGACTCGGTTACAAACAACGGAGTCCTGCCTTGTGTCATTGAGTGCGTCTCCAAGCATGGGGCAACCCTTTGAGTGATGTTTTAACGGCCAGCCCAGTTCGTGGAGTCCGCACCGCCATGGAAATTAATGGTCTGCTGTGCGATACCGGAATCTGCACAAACAGCGGAATGACGAGGTTTAGAAAGAATTTGAACCACATTCCTTTTTGAAACAATTGCGCACCATCAAACTGGGGACGGCAGAGCCCAACAAAGGGTGCAGGAGCATGGCGAACACTACAAGTCCCAGAATGCCTGGCCATGATGCACTGGAGCCAGCCCATCAGGGGGCGGGTATTTGGGTTTAAATGCGGTGACTTGCAAATGCCTTGCACAATCTGCCAAAACCGAACTTGTTTGCCCGTGAACAAGGAGCAAGCTGCTCCGAAACGCGTAGGGCTCTTTTCACAACTTTTGAAGATGAATGCTGTTTTGTAACTTAAATAAATGGACTCGGTTACAAACAACGGAGTCCTGTCTTGTGTCATTGAGTGCGTCTCCAAGCATGGGGCAACCCTTTGAGTGATGTTTTAACGGCCAGCCCAGATCGTAGAGTCCGCACCGCCATGGAAATTAATGGTCTGCTGTGCGATACCGGAATCTGCACAAACAGCGGAATGACGAGGTTTAGAAAGAATTTGAACCACATTCCTTTTTGAAACAATTGCGCACCATCGAACTGGGGACGGCAGAGCCCAACAAAGGGTGCAGGAGCATGGCGAACACTACAAGTCCCAGAATGCCTGGCCATGATGCACTGGAGCCAGCCCATCAGGGGGCGGGTATTTGGGTTTAAATGCGGTGACTTGCAAATGCCTTGCACAATCTGCCAAAACCGAACTTGTTTGCCCGTGAACAAGGAGCAAGCTGCTCCGAAACGCGTAGGGCTCTTTTCACAACTTTTGAAGATGAATGCTGGTTTGTAACTTACAAACAACGGAGTCCTGCCTTGTGTCATTGAGTGCGTCTCCAAGCATGGGGCAACCCTTTGAGTGATATATATATATATATATATATATATATATCCAACAAAATTTCTCCCTGAGGCAAGGACACGCTGACAGCAGTCTGGTTTCAACACTATTCTTTATTCAGAAAACCAGCTTGTCGTAGTTCAAAAGAAAAGTAACATCCTAACGCGTTTCAGAGCTCAGGCAGCTCCTTCATCAGAGGAAGACATCACAGAATGCTGGAAAACTGCTCCCAGGCACCATTAACTGAATGCACAGAAGTACCGATTAATCCCAGGTGGGCTATCAAGTGAGTAATGTCTATGGCATGCTGGTACTTGTAGTCAAACGTTCTTTGGAGCGAATATCAAACCCAAGTGGGTCCAGCAAAATCAGCAATAGAATTAGTCCACAGTGTTGCCCCAGTGAGCTTCGAACTGGAAAAGCCGGTCATATAGTCTCCTTTATATATGTTTAAAATTGGGCATAATAGACCAAATTATGCAACAAGATTATCTAAATAATGCATCCATAAATGCACATTTTGTGGTACTTTCTCTGGCAGTAGTCTTTTAATCTCTTTCAGCTGTAACACTTTTTTCGTGAAATCCATAACTATGCTGTAAACACTGAAGTCCCAGAATTGTACTGATGAAAAGTAAACCATTTATTAAACAGTCTACATCAAATCAGTGGCCATTGTTAGCTGTACTTTGAGGAAAGTAGCCCTTTCATCCAAATACAATCATGTAGTATAATAAAGGCATAATGGGCTCCATGGTTTATGATGTTTACGAAATACCTTTTCAGCAATCCTGGATTATTTTACACAGCTAAGCCATAAGGATCATCTTCTCTCTCATTCTTAATGTGTAACTGATGTAATGATGACCCTTATCAGCCCGTATCATCTCAACTGCGGAGTAAGGTTCCTGATAAAATGCGCATCCTGAGGTGTGTGCTTATCAGGGTCATCGTTTAATACTTTGAAATTTGGCGTTCTCCGCGTGCCCCTCACTGGTCCTGCTTCGCCTTCCCGGCCCACAACTCTTTCTCAGAGCAAACCACAATCCGCGGCCCGTGGAGGGAGTTCCGTGGCGCGGAAAGGCGGGGCAGGGGAGGGGCAGGGTGGGGGGTACTAAAACCGGAATATGGATAATTGGAGGTAAGTAAACAATTAAATAAATGAAACGAATTTTGTTGCGCGACCCGCATCGCAAAATGCGATGCAGCGCGCTCTACGAAATTCGTTTTATTTATTTAATTGTTTACTTACCTCCAATTATCCATATTCCGGTTTTTAGTACCCCCGCCCCAGGGAACTCCCTCCACGGCCCCGGCTGGCCGGGTTGGTGTTGCAGTGCGCGTAATGTAAATTGTTTTATTTATTTTCTCATTTAACTCTGTTCTGCCGTATGTCAGAGTTTACCACCCTGCCCCTCCCCGGCACCGCCCCGCAGCACTCCCTCAGCGAGCCGCCACTGATTTACATTTCCTCCTTCATTTCTTCTTCCTCCAAGCCTCAAAACACACCAGATCGTTCACACCTTTGAAATTCAGTGAAGGGAGGGGCTGCTGATTACTTGTGTTTACTGAGCACTGCAAGTTTGGGTGATGGGATGGGTGAAGGTTGGGCCCACAGTTTCTATTGCTCTGGTGAGCAAGCTTTAGGAATGGCTTTTCCTTTTTACTGCTACACGAAGGCTAAATAACAGCCAGATGCAGGGTCTCACACTTTATTGTGCCTATTTTGTGGGTGCACCAGATTGGAGGCAATCGCAGTGCTGCCTGTCTTGAGAAGCATTAAACACTTACAAGAATTCACTAAATCAGACTCTGTTTTCCTGTATCCCCATCCTGATCATCAGAGGGAAAGGGGATGGCCACCTCGAGCACAAACATTTTAAAATACAACATTCCTTTTTTGGCAGTTTCCTTCTATCGGTTTATACGGGAAATCAAAGCCATATCTATTTACCTGTATTTTACACCGGGATTGATGATGCTGTGAGTGCATGCTAGGGTTCTCTTGGCATATAGTGGTATTTCTACAGTTCTTGCATGCTATCCCAGAAAGTTTCCATAATATTTCTAAAAGCCCTGCATGAAAACCAACCTTGACTTAAAACATCTGATTGTCGACTCTCCTTTTCCTGTTGTATGATTGGCTCTGAGAACAGATCTCCATGTTTATGCAGCCATCTTGACTGGTGCCCTCTCAGGGAATACTTTTTTTACTTCTGGAAAATGCACCACCAGACCCAAAGATCTGTGACATGTTGCACATTGTATCATGCACACAGGGCACGTATGTATGACATTTCATGATGCACACTCATCACATAGCTCTTAGCATCATGTGGTTGGTGTGTGGTTAGGGTGAGTCTTGTTGATAGATAGTCTGTTCACAAGTGTGTCTTCTTATGTTGTTATGAGTGGGGATGAATCTCTTTGAGGAGAGCATGGCTTGAACAAGATTGTTTCCATGGCCATCTGTAAGGAAGCTGTGCCTGGCCCTTTGTGAACAACAAAATAAATTATCCCCACATCTTTCCGGCAGACTCTGAGCCATCTCTCCTGGGCTCACAGCTATCCATGGATCTCACTCCCTTCCCCTCTCTCCTGTGCTATATTGGTCTGAGGCCCCACGAGTCCCAATGGTCAGGGCTTTGCATCTGAAAAGCGAGCCATCTATCCTCTTCCCCGCTGAGCCCTTCCCTCTCGATTCATATCAAAGGACAGTGTCTATATGAAGACAGCCTGGAAAGTTGCCAGACATACAAAGCTTTTTAGGTCTCGCCTGAGCCAGCGCATGGGTTGCGCTGGCAAGACATTTAGTGAGTGGGCTTTAAAAAGCCGACCACAGCTTTTGGTCTGGCATAGAGCGTGCGGTTACGCGCACAGGCACGAGCAGAGGCGCCATCTGGCTTTCCTCTCGCTCGCCCAAGCACGCGTGCCTTGCTTCAGTGCCCCTCCCACACCACAGAGCGCGTCTCGCGGCCGGCCACGCTTCTTGCTTGCTTTGATTTATTTGTTTTAGCAGTGCTCCACGGATTCTTGCATTGTAGAACTAAACTGTCCCATCTGGTATATAGAGCCTGTAGCGCGAGACGTCATCACTAAAATAACGGAGCCGCTTAAGTTCACCTACCTCTATTGAGAGCGTAAAACGAATTCCAACAATAAACACCAACAGCGGGTTCCAAACAGTGTGCAGCCTCCCTTGAAAGTAAAAATTATGTCTGCTTGCATTACCTGGAGCCCTACTGCGTGCAGTCCCCCTCTCTTTGCACCCCCCTTATATACAACAGCCGGCATCATAACCCAGCCGGAGACATGGTATAACTAACCCACTGCTTTAATCTAGGGCAGACTCACTCCACCCTCCGATTTGTAAAAAGGCGGATCTGTCCACGTGTGAACTACACAGCCAATCATTGGCGCCCTACGACTGGCTGAGTGGCCCAGCGCTCCAATCTTAGGGCGCCTTACATATTATCAGCAGTACACAATCCCAGAAGATTCTGCCAATATGTTCTCCTGCGGGATTGAGTTATGTGCGACCCAGAAGCCCAAACATTATAAAGAAAGGACATCCGTTAAAAGCTCAGCTTGGGGAGACGCATGAAACTGAATTCACAGACAAGCAGCGGACAGCTGGCCACAGTAGGATCGCACCTTATGGTAAATATAACATGGCAGAATCTGAGTTTGCGGCTCTTTGTACCACCGTGGGCAACAAAATCTGAATTATTTCGCATTCCATAGTGCAATTCCAACACCGTTAAGTACTTTGGAATTTTGTTTGGTTTAAAATCTTTAACTCAAACCTAAACGTTAATATTACTTCATATTTAGTCCTGATTCTTACCCGTCTCCTCGCCAGTGGCCTCTATTTTCACTCTGGGCTGAAGCGAGTTTGCTTTAAACTGGGCCAATAGACCACTACTTTACATTTAACACGCAGTTGTTAATAATTTCAGCCACCTGACGTCCAGCAGAGCAGGCGTTTCTTCATGTTTGCGATTTGCCCACGTACATTGTTTAAAATGTAAAATCACCAATCAGTAAATAAAGCGCAAACGCTGTAAACATTCACGCCATTAGTTGTTTAAGTACATCTTTAATACATTTCACATGACTTGGTTACAGCACTAGGTCTCTAAAACGACCGTGGCCTGTGTAATTAAGGGTGTCGCTTAAACACGTACAGTACATTTCTTTCATCCCCACCCAACAAGTATATTGGGGCGTGCTACCAACTGGCCTAGCGAGGTCAAATCATGCCTTTTTTTTCAGAAGTTAATTATTGAACAAAAGTTACCACAGTGACTGCCCCATCAGTTTTTTTTATGCTGTTGTTAGGGCTGGGTTAGGGATTTTTGTTCTGGCTGCATGTCTTCACCACTCACCGGCCTGTGTTAATTAGGGCGCCATCCTTTAAGGTGACATCATATATCCAACCAGACAAAAAGCAACATATCTCACACAATCTGCATTACTCTGCACACGGCTGTCTACGATCCCGCTGCCGACATACCTCTTAAATATATGTGCACATTCCTGAAATGATTGCAAGCACACCCAGCCTGTTAAACATATTAATGCTAATGAATGCATTCAGACCTATGCACATTACCGAGTAATGATACAACAAGCGTGGCATGCATTGCTATTGAAATTGGTGAACATGTTTTGCTATGTGCAGTTGCCTAGCGCCTAATTCTCATGTATAAGGCCTCGAAGGGCATTTGGATTTTTAGCGCTCCTCGGCGTTCTGATAATCGTTATTGTGAAACATAAGTAACAAGCAGTGGCATAGCCAATAGGTCTCGCCTTTGGGACCTTATAAGTGTTTAGCCATGCAACAGGTGATGTTGTTGCACCAAGGATATTGTGCTGCATAACTAAATACTTATAAGGTCCCAAAAGCGAGACCTATTGGCTATGCCAATGCTTGTCTTTCAGGCCAATGGTGATCGCTCACCCGGCGAGACGTCAGGAAACGACCCTGACAAGGACCCTGGGGGCATAAGACAAACAACACAGGCAAGATTTAAAGAGACAAGTCTACAAATGGAATAACTTTTCTTATCCAACTGGAGACCAACAGTGACAGAGGCCCGAGGACATTAGGGGCAAAGTAGTAAGACTAATTGCTTTGTCGGGTGGACAGGCTGCAGTACATACACCGATGGCCTGAGGTCCTGGCTACCCTTCAGTTCTAGAAGCCCCTTAGAATCTGACTAGCAGCATTCTCTGGATTCAATTGTAAGAGGGGGTTTATGTTTGGGCGAGCATGTGGCTACAAATGCAATGTAGATGGCAGAGAGTCTTACAGTTACAGTAGAGTATGGTTGGCAGTGAGCCTACATGTGACTGAATCAAGTTGCAAAGTCTTGTTGGGAATGTCTGCGTTTGGGGCCAACTCTTATTACAGAGATTTGTTGGTGAGTTAAGCTGGGAGTGAGTCTGTTTGGAGCAGGTCCTTTTGGGTGTGAGCTAGCTTGGGGGCAAGTCTCGTACGGAGTGAGGACTTCATTTAGGAATTGACACACGTGAAATATGTGGCCAAATAACACTTCCTGATGCCCTGTTTAAAAATTCCGAGTCTCTCCTGTGTCACAGCGGTGGCTCCTTCGCAATGGCGGAGGAGCGTCGCCCCACTGGTTCACAGCCAGCAGTTGAGAAATAAAACAATATTTTATTAGCATTTAATTTTTCAGCTGCTGGCTGAGCCAGCGTGTGTAGAGAGGGGCAGGGCCGGGCCATGAGAGGGAGGAGGAATGAAGTGCTATGTGCACTTCTACATGTGCATGTCTGTTTCGCCGGCTGTCTTAAGCCAGCCAAACAGAAATGCGCACCTACATTTCTCTAACCCTGCTGTCAGGGGCGTACACAGGCCCCCGCATCCCCCACGGTGCGGGGGCCCCCCAACCTCCAGGGGGCACCCTAAGCACCGCACTTCGGCATGAGAGCTCCAGATTAAGTTCGGAGGGGGCCCCTCCACGTACCCTGCAGGGGGGCCCCCTCAAGTTTCGTTACGCCACTGCCTGCTGTATTGAACTGCCTGGTGAAGAAACGGCACAGACTCCCTGTGCCTGAGCAGAGCGTTAAACCAGCCCGCTCAGGCCAATCCCAGTCCTGCTCTCATAGTATGAGAGCAGCGTTTGGATTGGATGAGGAGTCTGTCCCAGGGACTGCCAGGAGCAGCAGGAAAAAAGAGAAGCACTGGAGCACGAGGCGGCTGCAGGTTCAGGTATTTTTTTATTCAACCCTCGCCCCTCCTGCCACCGCTGCTGTTGCCCTGCTGCCCCACCAATGCATATTGGCAGCAGCTGCGTCTGCCGTGTCATTTAGAGGCGGGGAAAGACGTGGTTTCCGAAGGCAGTCTCTCAGTCGGCCAGTGGCGTAGCTAGAGCTTGTGGCGCCCGGGGCTATCCCTCAGATTGCCGCCCCCCCCCGGGGGGGAGGGGGGGAGGCCATGCACTTCAAAGAGGTCCGAGAGACACGACACGTAGTATCGCCGCTAATAGTTACCCTGATCATGCAAGTTACATGCACATACATGACACGGTCCAAGGCTACACAGTTGAATACACCGGTGACTGGCAGTACAAAAGAGAACACACAGACTGCATGATCTATCTGGGGACTCAGAAAAACCGCATGTGACATCCATCAGAGAGTTGCATGAACAATTACCTGGTAATCCCCTCAACACAATGCAAACATGCACATACATGACACTGTTCATGTAACCTTTATCTACAGCGGACATTAAATGACCAAACATCATGGTCCCCCCATGATGGAAGTGAGAAAATTAGACTCATAAAGATGCATTTGAGATATAGGCAAGAAGAGATTAAGAGTTTGACTGAATGTTGAATGGAGTAGAGCACTGTGAAGCATGAAGGTGACGGTAGAAGATAGGTAGGCGAGCATCTGAGCTGTAACGGAGTGAAATTCTCTGAGAGAATGAAAGAGTGAGGTATAGGACACACCGGAATGGGAAACTGGTGCAAAGGAGAAGATTTTAAGGTGAAAGGAAACTCAAAAAGATAGATGTGAGGGAAAGAGTGGTGAATGTAAGATAAAAACAGAGGCTTGGGATTATGTGAAAAGGAAAATGGAACAGTAGGTAAGAGGTGCAGGTCAAAGAAAGACAATGAATTGTTGAGAGGAGAAACTGTATAGAAGTGAAAGAGGGTTGGGTTAGGGTACGATAGATGGAAGTTCAGCAGGAGACTGTATAGAAATTAAAATAAGGACCTTCCAATGGCTAAAAGGCTCCCTAACCTTAGCTCAACGGGGAATGTTTTGCTCTGCCAGAAAACTCAGTTGGTTGATTTGATCATTTCCGATGTCTAAGTCTGTAGCCGGAGGGTCACTGATTTGAATCCTTGTTGGCGCACAGAATAGTGACTTTTATTTATGCTGCTATGAGGGCACGGCCTGTGACAGAAAGCAGAGTATGTATGCAATTAATTTAAATATTGTATTACACACAGTATAAAATAGACTGCACGCAGCATAAGATAAGATAGTTAGTCGCCTGGAGGAGGCCAGTTAGATGATTGTTTGCAACACTCATGTGAGGCGCATTAACACACTTGCACAAAACACTGTTGCTGCATAATGTGTATGTAATGTAAAATGATCTGGTGGAAATACAGAGATTCGGCGCAACGTTAAGTGTTAACCGTCACAAATGTAATTCGAAAATTAATTACAAAAAAAGAAAGCAAACAATGCAATGGAATGTTGAAAGATGCTACCTGAGAATCAAGCCCTGGCATTATTCCTTCGTAGGCGGTGAAGCATGTTCTACCACAGTGATGTTGGCCAAGAATGGTCAATTTTTCGAAATATAGAAATGTGCAGGGCAAATAAATAGATACAAGACAAAGACGACACCAAGCATGTTAAGTGTGATTGTCAGCTGCTAAAATTTAAGTGAAATACATCTAGATTAAAGGAAGTAGATGTACATAGGTGAGTCTTCAGCATACCAGGTAGGCTGCATTATGCTAAACTTACATGAGATGCTGTTAGGTGTGTCTATTTAAATATATTGCCAAACTAATACCACACATTATGGCTAAATTAAAGAAGACAATAACAATCAAACTGAAAATTAAGGGATGTAAAGCCAGGGAATCGAACCCTGGATGTACATGAGATAATCATGGAGATTATGGGATGGGCTGTATTGTGCTATACTACTGTGACCCCCTGTTAGAGGTGCCCATTAAAATCTATTACCAACATAAGTTAAAATAATTTGGGTAAGCTACATCTGAATTATACATTAGAGAAGAAAATTGTGGAATCTACATGACTTATATGGGGGTACTGCCAAAGAGATTCAACCCTTGATGTGCATGGACAAGTCACAGATGATACACAGTAAGAAGAGTTCTACTGTACATTGTTGTTTTGAGTAGTTCCAACGTCAGTTGGTAAAGAGCAGCCTCAAAGTGCATAGCTGCCAAGCTTTCAGATTGCTAGGTGTGATATCTTCATTGCTTGAGTTTTGCTCGCAAAAAGTGTCACTCATACTCGTTGAAATGTCACTCATAATTACAATTTAATTATGAAAATGTCACACATAGCAATTTGAAACCTTGGCAGCTATGCTCATAATCGTTGAAATGTCAATCAAAATTACACTGAAGTTATGAGAAATTGTCACACATCTGAAACCTTGGCAGCTATGCTGCCACTCTGCCACTCACTAAATATCCCCTCTGAAAACGTTTAGCTCTTACCTCACTCAGCCTCCAGCAGCACTCCACAGTGGTGGCAGCCAGAGCCAGGGTCTCTATGGCAGAGGTTGGTTCACGTCTGGGGACGGAGGGCACGAAAGAACCTGGGAGGGCAATGCACAGCAAGACACACTCCGGACAGTGAGGGGACCTCATGGAAGAGGACGCGATGCAGGAAGAAAAAAGAACGTGCAATAACATGGTCAGGCTTGTGTCAGAGAGCAGCTGTAGGTAATGAAGGAGTAGAGGCAGGCAAATTGGTAGAGGGACTGTAGATGCACATACTTAGGGGGCGACCAACAGGCGAGACAGGAAGAGAATGAGGAGGGCCTGTGTGAGCGAGAGAGGCCAGGGAGTGATGAAGAGAATGCGGAGTGTGTGAGGGAGAGAGGCCAGGGAGTGATAAAGAGAGTGAGGAGGGTTTCCAGAAAACGGCATTAGCCACTCGGGCAACCGGAGAGAGGGCTTCATTTTCCTAATGGGCTGGAAGTGCAGCCAATGGTGGGAAGCTGAGAGCCGCCTGTCCTGTGGGCTGAGCCTGTAACCTACCCCCAAGTCTACCCAGGGCACGGGAAGGGAGCCACTGCCGAGAGAGACATGGGCTGGGAGGCAGTGCCAGGGCAGGGCTGCTCTGTGGAGTGCCATGCTGTCAGCTTCAGACATCCATTGTTTGAATGTAAATGGTCGAGGATCAACTAAGCCCCTGGGTCCAAGCTGTTACATTCTTCCTCAATGTGGAGTGGGATTTTAATTTGTGTAATGGGTCTTTATTTTGGAAGTACTGCTCAGATGCTGGAACTACAAGATTTGTCTGTTAACATTATTATACACCCAGTCATTGATCGCTTATGGAATGCTTTCTGAAGCCCCATGCCTCTTCTCTGTGGAGAGCCATGCTTTCAGCTTCAAACCGTTTAGAGCTGTGCTCACCCATTCTTTGAACGTAAAGGGTTGAGGATCTTTAACACTGTGTGACCATTCAACCCTAACCATACATATCACTATCCCCATCGCACATAACTGTTCATTGTAAAATACTCGCAAAGAACGGAACATCATAAAAATGTTGGCAGCAGATAAGGACATCACGTTCAGTAAGGCGGACAAAGGGGGAGCTCTTGTCGTATTGGATACTGCCTTTTACACTGAAAATGTTAACGCTCATGTTAACGATCAAGACACATACCTTAAATTGACAACAGATCCTACCCAAGAATTTTCAGCTGTTTTACTGACAATTGTAAATAAAGCATTGGAACAAGGAACCATCAATGATAGAGACAAACGTTTTCTCATCACAGACCATCCTAAGGTACCATATTTATATATGATACCTAAAATTCATAAAAATCTTGAGAAACCTCCATTTAGACCAATCGTGAGTACCAGAAACTCCATCCATGAATCAATTGGGAAATATATTGATAGACATTTACAACCTATTGTCCAAGCCATGTCTACATACCTTAAAGACACTACAGACTTTCTTGTTAAACTCAGCCAAATTCAAGTGCCAGACTACGATCAAATAGTTTTGTGTACTATTGATGTCAAATCTCTATACACCTCTATCCCACATGATTTGGGCATGCAAGCGGTTGAATCGTTTCTTGTAAACGCGACTATGGATGAAGACCTAAAAGTTTTTCTACTCGAACTGATACACTTTTCTTTATGCCATAGTTACTTTGTTTGGAATGACAACTATTACATCCAATTGTCGGGAACATCGATGGGCAATTGTGCCGCACCAGCTTATGCCAACATCTTTATGCATCGTTTTGAGATTGATCACATTCTGTCACGAGAAACATGGTCAAAGAACTTACTTATGTTTTACAGGTACATTGATGACATTTTCCTTATTTGGAAGGGCACACAAAGGGATCTAGTGACAGAGATTACCCACCTCAATACCATCAACGACCGCATCCAATTTACCCATGAACTTAATCAGAAACACATCAAATTTTTGGATGTAGACATCACTGTACAAAACAATGAAATCATTACCTCTGTCTTTACGAAGACTACTGACCGGAACAACCTTTTACACTTCTCAAGTTTTCATCAAAAATCTCTGAAGAAACACCTCCCGTACTCACAACTTTTAAGAATAAAACGCATATCTTCTACTGAGGAGATTTTTCAGAAACAAAGTGACATCCTCATGGATAAATTCAAAAAGAGAGCTTACCCAGCTCCTATTTTACAAGATGCCAGAAATCGCGCTGAAATCAAAGACAGATCTACCCTTTTAAAAAAATCTACCCACATGACCTCAAATGAAAGATTGGTATTCGTATCCAAATTTTCCAGACAAAGCCATAAAATTAAGAACTCCATTCGGAAATATTGGCCACTTTTGCAGTCCGAGCCTGATTTTAAAGGCATTTTTGATCAGTTGCCGATTTTTGCTTACCAACGGACATCAAATCTACAACAACTTTTGAACAAGACCTCCTCCGAATCCAATACAATATACAAAAGGAACCATCCCATGCTACAATTGTGGTGGCTGCAACAACATCATCAGGGGAACCAGTGTCATGCATCCCTCGAAAGGAACTTCAATCAAACTAAAAGTTACAGCCACTTGCGACTCCAGCAACATCATTTACCTTCTTAAATGCCCATGCGGTTTACCATATGTAGGCAAAACTGAAAGGAAGATGAAAACCAGACTGATAGAACACAAAAGCAACATTCGAACCCTCAACACCAAGTCTACGGTTGCGAAACATTTTCTTGAAAACAGACACAACTGCAGCCAACTGAGATTTCTCATTTTGGAACAAGTCCCACTGCTACGAGGGAGAGATAACAGTGCTTTTCTATTACAACGCGAACTGTTTTGGATAAATAGACTTAATGCAGTCCATCCCTCCGGAATGAATGAACGCGTTGAATATAGTTGCTATCTGTAAAGGACTTTTGAATTGTATGTGCTTTTCTACCATACTGATTATTTTCCTTTATTTTACTGATACGGTTTGAAAGAGCGATATATTTTTGTGTACTCTTTCTCACGTGTTAAATTTTCTATGCAGTCGTATTTATCTTGTTGCTACATTTTCAGTTACATTGTTTATGCATTTGCATTTATCGCGTCGCCTGCACTTTTCTGGTTATCTTCAGTTATACACGCACTCTACTTGGGGTTTCCTTGACTACCTCATACACATTCAAGTCTTTTTTCACTTGCTTTTTAGCACACGTCACTTTACGCAGTACACGTCCCTGTCACTTCCGGGTGAAAGGGCTTTATCTTCCGCTGTTTAACTTCGCACTGACATCACCTTTCTACGCGTCTACACTGTAGAAGCTCCGGCGGTTTTTTCAGGTATTTTATTTTAAATTTACCCGCATGTTTATTTATATCCTTCACCTCTTGGACGCACTATTTTGACTGGGTTTTTCGTAGAATATGGCTTACCTGTTGGTCTCTTGTTGCTATAGTTTTGTACTGCATATACCATGTTCTACCTGTCCTTTTTACACCAGCCCCTTTCCGTTAGCCTACAGCTGACTGAATTACGACTTCTTTTTCCGATTAACATTCACCAAGTGAGCATTTTCCTTTTCGTAATTCACCACCGACCACTTGACGCCTCGGCTCGTCATTTTACTAATCTACACTCTTCACGTCCTGGACCTCTGCTTATTTTCCCTCTTTTTCTTGTAGAAACACACCCCCCTGACGAAGGGCGAGTCCCGAAATGCATCGGGGATATCTGAAAAAAACCATGTTATAAAAATTGATCTTCTTGCTACCAATATGGAAACCATAGTTTGAGTATGAGATGTAACATACGTGACTACAGATGAATTAAAATTCACTACAAAGAACTACAAAAAGAGTTTACTTTTTCCTTAAAGCGGAGTCTTCGCTCACAGAGTGCTGATGTGAGGTCGTCTTTCCCATGAGACGCTGCTTCTACTTCATTGTAAAATACTAGCATGCATCGTAGCCAGCAGGATAAACCCACTGAGGGCCAGTCTGATGCCTCCAGATGAGGCAGCTTAAAAACAGTCACCACCACAGAGCAATGCCACACAACAAACATGCACAAATATTCTTGCCACACATCAGGCCCGGCTGCAGGAATTTTTGTTTGGGTGGGCCAAGGGTGCATTTGGGTGGGCCACTGCGGGCTCGATTCGTCGCATATATGTCTGGGCAGGCCTGCTTCAGGGCCCTCCTTTATCTCTTCTTAGTCTTATAAGGACCAGTAAAACTCACTCTTTTCCAAATCTCTTTCTAAATATTATCACTTTCCATGTAATGTTCCTTTGATGGGAAGAGGAGGTTTCTGAGGTGGGAGTATCAGGCAAGTGATACTACTCAGGCTCCATCTGTTCGAGCCTTCATGGAGGATCCCTCTTCATTACTACCTCCACCTGACCCCGGACTCTGCAACGCACTCCCTTACAGGCTCCCTCTGTGCGAGCCTTCAGGGAGAATCCCTCTTCATTATTACCTCTACCTGACCCCGGACTCTGCAACGCACTCCCTTACAGGCTCCCTCTGTGCGAGCCTTCAGGGAGAATCCCTCTTCATTACTACCTCCACCTGACCCCGGACTCGGCAACGCTCTCCCTTACAGGCTTGATTATCCACTACTCCTCTCTCCAGTGCACCTTATCTCACAGCTGACCTTGGGCCCCAGCCCCATATCAGGCACCATCGGGCTCCACTTTGCTTTTTCCCGGTAAAAACATTAGTAAAATCACCTTCAAACTTAAAACATTGAATATAGCAGTAAATATAATTAGCATGCACTTTAAAGTATGTTCCACAGTAGCCCTTATGACCCGACTGCTAATTAAATAAACAAAAGCAGAAAGGCCATGACAGGGCCGGCTTTAGCGCTGATGTGAAAGTCTTTTTTGGCGCCACACTAATAACCTCTTTCTCCGTAAATACCTTTACTACCACCTTCCAACAGTGCCCCTCATCCCTCCATGGCCCCCCTAGTGACCTCCTCCTCAGATTCCCTCACTGCCTCACGCCACAAGTGCCCCTCATCTCCCCATAGCCCCTCCCCCTCATGACATCCTCCTTGGACTCCCTCACTGCCACCATCCACCAATGCCCCTTATCTCTCTGTAGCCTCTCCCCCTCATGACCTCCTCCTCAGACTCCCTCACTACCATCCTCCACCAGTGCTCCTCATCTCACCCTAGCTCCCCCTCCACACCATGACCTCTTCCTCGGATTCCCTCACTGTCACCCAGGGCACAAGTCCTAAAAAAAGAAGTGGGGGGACGCTGATGTCACAACAGCAAGTGATGTCACGAAAGGTGGCTTGCACCATCAGACTCATTGCCTCCCCTCGCTCACCCCTTAGATGCCATTGCATCAGAGAAGCCAGCGCGTGAGCAGTGTTCTGAATGAGCTCCGATCTCGCCCCAGAGAGGCCAAAGAGTAAATGTGTGGCACCATTTGCTCCAGTAATCGAGCTCCCGTTAAAATAAGTGAGTGGACGCCATCCACCCGCCTGGTACCCCGACTCTAGCCCTGCAGTCATCCTCCACCAGTGCCCCTTCATCGCTCCACAGCCCCTCCAACTACCTCCTCCTCAGATTCCCTCACTGCCACCCTCCACCAGTGCCCCTCATCACTCCGTAGCCCCTCTCTCATATGCATTTGTTGTATGGCGCTACTCATATCAGTGTAGTGTGTGTCAGCACTTTACACCACGAACACATTATACAGAGACTAAACTGTTATAATAAAGTACTCCAGGCCAGCGAAGTTCTAGAGAACAGGTTTATTGGTAGTGGATCCTTCAGCCTCTCGCTCTGTTATGCCAACGTTCTAACATGAGCTTCTGCCCCAACGTTCCAAAGCTGGGCAAACCCAAAACGCGAGGAAGGGGAGGGGGAAGGGGAAGAGGGAACGGGACCAGATTATAACACATGTCCCTGCGGGACAGAGCAGTTTATACACAAACATAGTTAATAAGATAAACATTCCCCAAAGCCTAAAGGTACAAGGAGGATTGCCCAAGGCTCTCATAACCAGACATACATTTACGAGATAAACAATCTCCAATTCCTGAAGGTGAGTGGAGAATACATAAGAATACAATCCTATAACATTACACTTCCCATAGAAACTCCCAAACGCATTGGAATAGGAGGCTGAGAGCCCTATGATAGGTTAAAGTCACATTTTGTAATCAGATTGCCAACTTGGAGGTCTGCGTACCCTTGCAACTTTGGGCTCCTCACTACTGGGCATTGCCAGACTTTGATCATCCCCGCCGGTTGGCTTGGTACCCATTGTGCTTGGACAACCAGCTATGTTGTCCATGCTCCACGTGCCTCCGTCTTCCAGCACTACAGAATTGTTGTTGACCCTAGTTATCCTCAGTGGTTTGGAAAATGAGGAGATCTTGGACTTAGACAAAGAAGGCCTCTTAACAACCACCCATTGGCCTTCTCTCCACTTTTTTGTAGACGCTCCCCATCGACTGTCGTACCTGAGTTTGTACTCCTGTTGATGTTTCTGAGTTTTCTCTAATACAGAGTCTCTGTCCACCCATACAGGAGTTCCTCCATTAAGCCAATTGGGAGTAAGTTTAGAACCATGGTTCTTACCTTTGAGTGAAACAAACGGTGACACTCCTGAGACAGCATTGGGAGTCATATGATACGACCACAGCATTTTCCTAATGGCCTCCTCCACCGGTACCTGAGAGCTCACTGCAAGCTGAATAGTGTCCTTTAACATCCTGTTTGCCCTTTCCACCAGTCCATTGGCTTTGGGACAGTAGAGTGGTGACTTGAGATGTGTGATGGACAGTGTGGACATAAACTGCTTCATTTCTTCAGAGACGAATTGGACCCCGTTGTCCGTTATTATGATGCCTGGTATACCCTCTTTAGAAAAGGTATCTCTCAGAAAATTTAACAACGACGCCGTTGTGATGGAGGGTACCATTCTCGTTACAATCCAATGAGAGTGGGAGTCAATCAGAACAAACATGAACCTATGAGATTGGTTCAGCAGGTTAAGTGGACCAATTATATCCAATCCCAATTTTTCCCAGGGTATGGTAGGGACCTCAACTGGGATTAGCGGTGACTTGCGAACAACTTTGGTTTTGTCACTGGAGCCGCATGCTGCGCAACTCTTTACTTGCTCCTCCACTCGTGAATCCATACCAGGGAACCAATAATGCTGTCTGATCTTGCTTTTGGTCATACTCCTCCCCGGGTGACCCTCATGTGCAATCTGAATTATTCTTTCATACATGTTTTTTGAGGGAAAGATCTTGCTCCCTCTACAAATATGATCTTTTACAATGGATAGTTCATCTTGCACAGGCCAGAATTTGCGGATAGATTCCGGCACCTCAGACTTGTTAACCGGCCATCCTGTGCGAATCATATTCTTCAATGTAACGAATTCACTGTCCTCCCTTAAGGATTTCTCCCACTCCTCACGATTGATGGCTGGAATCTCAATCAACAGGATTGTCTCCTCCGGTGGGTTTTGCATAGGATCCCCACAGGTCATAGGTAGCCTTGAGAGACAGTCCGCTACCCTGTTGTCACTCCCTGGGACATATACCATGGAGTAGTTGAAGCCTTGTAGACTCAGCACCCATTTAGATATTCTCGGAGTGGTACATTCCAGGCGTTTAGTGGAGAATAACGGTAGTAAAGGTTTGTGGTCCGTTCTCAACACAAATGGGATACCCCACAAGAAATACTTAAAGTGGTTTATGGCCCAATAGCAAGCCAAAGCCTCTTTTTCAACTGTGGAGTAGTTTAGTTCAGCGTCTCTCAATGTTCTAGACGCGAAAGCTATCACAGTCTCTTGTCCATTTGTCCTCTGCGTAAGTGAAGCTCCCAAACCCTTCGTGCTAGCGTCTGTGGTAAGAGTGGTCTTGGCATTGGGGTCAAAAGCACTCAGAATAGGTGCATCAATGATTGCCTCCTTGATGAGTTGGAAAGCTGCTTGATGATCTTGATTCCAATCAAACTTAGAACCCTTCTTCAGCAACTCTCTGAGGGGACACACCTGGTCTGCAAAGTTTTTGACGAACTTAGCCATATATTCCGCTAGGCCCAGAAATGATTTGAGCTCATCCTTGTTGGTGGGTTCTGGGGCTAGCTTGGCGGAGTCTACCAAACTGGATTTGGGTTTGATTCCCTCGCTTGATATGGTGTGACCGAGATAGACCACAGATTCCACCCCAATCTTGCATTTGTCTCTCTGAGTGGTGAAACCTGCCTTACTGAGTCTGGTCAACACCGCCTCCAGATTATGATTATGTTCTTCAGAGGATGGACCGTGAATCAGGATGTCATCTTGGAAGCAAAGAACTTTTCCCAGACCTTGCAGTATATGTTGCATGATGCGTTGAAATACTGCCGCCGCCGCCGCCAATCCGAAAGGTAATCTGGCAAACTGATAAGCCCCATGCGGGGTTATGAAAGAGGTGAGAGGTTTAGATTCCGGATGGAGAGCAACTTGGTGGTATGCTGAGGATAGGTCTAGAACTGTAAAGACTTTTGCCCCGTGGATTGCAGACAGCATTTCATTTATGTTGGGGAGGGGGTGTCTGTCCACCCAAATATTAGAGTTCAAATCCCTAAGGTCAACACATAGACGGATCCCCTTGTTTCCCCCTTTGGCTGCTACCACTATGGGCTCCAACCATTCAGAGCTCTCAATTCTCTCTATGATCTTGCACTCTTCCAATCTGTCCAGCTCCATCTTGAGCGGCTCTCTTGTCAAAAGTGGAATGGACCTTGGTTTGTGAACGATATGTTTGGCATTGGCTTTAAGTTTGATTTTGTGGAGGAAACCTTTTAGGAGTCCTAATTTGTCCGTAAACACCTCTGGGAATTTATTACATATTTCCCTCCCCATGTTGGACCTGTCGATCAGGTACACCGGTTCAGGTGCATTGGGGTCTAGTTTGATTCCCAAATCCTTTTGGTGTTTCCATCCAAGCAGGTTAGAACCGTTCTTTGTGATGTAAACTTTCCCCACGGTCGTTCTATCTTTAAAGTCAATGTTCATAAGTAGCATCCCCACCAGCGGTATGGGATCTTGGTTGTATCCCCCAGGTTTGATGTCTGGGGGCAGAAGGCTATACGCTCGTGCCCCCGAATTAGCCAGAAACGTAGCTTTATTCACGAGTGTATCTGGGGAACTGCGTAAACTTCAAACTTAATATTGTCCAACAATATTTCGCACTTTGAGTAGAAAGTGCCTCTGCATTCAGAAAAGTTGGATACTTGGAAAACTATATCATCGCTGAGGGGTTGTGGATCTAGATCACTCCCTATCATATGGGTGACATTGGTTTTTGCATTATGACACACTTTAGAGAAATGACCCCTTTTCTTACACTTGCTACATACGACACCCATAGCAGGACAATTCATACTGTTGGCCAGATGTTTGGGATTTCCGCACCTGTAACATTTAGGTTTGTTACCCCCTGCAGTGTGTACATCAGGACCAGAAAATGGAGGTTTGTGTTTGTTGTCTTTACTAGAGATTTTGTGCACACTGTTCTCAACCACTTGTTTTACCTCAACAGCTTCTTTCATTTCATTCATACAGTAAGCTGTATGCTCTATGCTTTTAGCAATATCAATTGCGTGTTTCAAATCTGGGGCTTCTGCTAATAGTCTTTCTTGAATTTTCTTGTTACTAGTGCATCTTACTAACTGATCCCTGATTAGAGACTCGGTTAACATACCGAATTCGCATGTAGAGGCTAGACCTCTCAAAGCAGCTATGTAATTGATCACTTTCTCACTTTTCCCCTGAATGCGCAAGAAAAATTTGTGACGTTCTATGACAATATTAATTTTGTCACCAAATTGTGCCTCCAATTTCAATAATGTTAACTGATACACATCACGTTGGACATCTCCTTCACCCACAGCCTCCACATTTGCATTGTCAACAATAGAATCAGGTAAGTCATCAAAAATTTCTCTCCCTTGTTTCCCCAGATTATGCAGTAGGACATGTTGTTTACGCACCGCAGAAAATCTGTCACCCCCAATGGCAATAAGGTAGGATTCTAATAGGTTTACCCATTTTTTCCATGGAACTGCTGGATCCCCACTCTCATCAAGGAATGGAGGGGGTTGAGACATTGCGAATGCGGACATGATATGGAGACGTGGAAAAGGAGGGAGAAAGTAACTAAAACAAAGGAGAAAGGTGAAAGAAATGGAAAGAAAAGAAAAAAAAGCGAAGAATAGAAAGGAAAAGCACTGGAAAATTTGCGAAATAGAAGGAAGACAAGGCCCAATAAGAACAGGAGAGGTTACTGGCAAAACATAGGTAACACCACCCAATATGAAGCGATTACGTGATAGAACTGACCCAGTTGGTAAAGCAATGAATGTTACATATGCTGAGCCTGTCAGCGAATAAATACGAAGCAGGCTGGGATGACTTGTGAGGAGAGTTTCAATGCGCAACGGATACTTTGGCTAGCAGGTGGAGCAGAGCCGGAGAAAATGAGGAGCAGTGTCTCTCCTAGGGGCGTCCTCCGTGAGGTAAAGTCACAGCAGGGCGGAACTCCAGGAACTGAACTATCCCCCTTGGAGCCGGAAGCGAACGCCGCCTCAGCGCTGACAGGAATCGGAATGCACTCACCACCGAAAGCTGACACCATCAGGCGCAGAGAGCAGGAAGGGAGCGCCCACACCGGAGCACCCGAACCAGCTCGAAGCAGTCGCTCGCCTGGGACATCAGGACAAAGGCAAAACAATGGCAGGCTCCTTCGAAGAAATCGGGAGCAGGCAACCCGGTCACAGCAACGGCAGGCCCTTGAACAGGAGTACGTCGAGAAACGAGGCAGTCAGGAACTCGCCAGGCACCACGCCGGTAGCGTTGCAGTGCGACGAAGACAGCGATCGCACTGTCCTGCGGCCACCGAATGAGTGAGCACCCACACTCCAACCAAGGAGGGCCCAGTTTCGGGAGCTTGGCGGGTAGTCAGAGATCAGGAGGCTCAGCGAAAGGCAGGATGAACTGGGGGAAGGATCCAGACCGTCCCCAGCACGGTAGGTCACCTACTAAACTGTTATAATAAAGTACTCCAGGCCAGCGAAGTTCTAGAGAACAGGTTTATTGGTAGTGGATCCTTCAGCCTCTCGCTCTGTTATGCCAACGTTCTAACATGAGCTTCTGCCCCAACGTTCCAAAGCTGGGCAAACCCAAAAGGCGAGGAAGGGGAGGGGGGAAGGGGAAGAGGGAACGGAACCAGATTATAACACAATGAATCATACAAGTATGTAAATCAGTCTACAGGGAATGTTACATAAGCCAATGAGGATTACAAGGTGTAGGAATCACATGTCATCCATACTGGTGGGCAGTATATTTTGAGAGGGTTTGGTCTGGGGAAACACAACCTTAGGATTTAAAAGAGTATTCCGTGGGGGTCAGCTTTACTGATAAAAATGTATCTCTAACCAAACATACTCATTTTAGCAACATTAGAATGATGAAAGACTGAGGAAGTTCTAACTATATCACAAGCTCTTTGGTGACAGTTCATTGGTCACTGTCCTATGTTAGGATTGTAACTTCTGAACTGCAAGTAACACAAGGATCTCTGTGGCAAAGGCAGCAACCCACTGAGCTTCCACACAAAATACAGTTCATCTGCATTTAAAAACTACTAACAGACAAATAATTGCTCTCCAGCGGATCATTAATCACCAATGTTATTGGGGCATCTTTTATTGTCTTATTGTTGTCTGACTCCTGCATCGGCCATGATAATGATAAAAACTGTTTAAATGAAGCGCACACGAAGTACGTGTCCTGCTGGGCCTGCACATATTTTTAAAAAGAAAAGAAAATAATCACACATTCTCTTAACTACTACTGCACTGCAGAGAAAACGAATTATCCACGCAGCAGAGCAGACTGCCCCAGGCCACAAATTGGGTCCTCACGAGAGTGCGTAGTGGTGAAGCGCGTGACGCGTCACCGCTACGTTCTCATCGCGAGGGCCGGGCAAAAATGTAGCCCAGGGCCGTCATTGGTAGCGCTGGCGCGCGCTCTCCAAGATTGACGGCCCTGGAGCAGGCTGGGATGGGACCAGTCAACAACGTACACGCGGGCGGCGCCGCGGGCAGATTAAAGACGGTCATCATCATGGTGGCAATTGCAGCAGCAGGCGCTGATGCACTGGCGCACTCAGCACTACAACCAAGTAGGTCAGTGCGCGCAGTGCGCAGCGCGCTGCTTGCACTTAAACTGGGCCGCCCGGCCGCGCGCACCGTTGCGGCCGCGGCGGACTTTATAATTTATTTAGTGACACTGTGTCCCTAATTAAATTATAAAGGCCGCCGCAGCCGCAACGGGCCACCAGTGCCAAGCGGCCGCCCTAAATATAGTGCCGCCTGGGGCGGTCCGCCCCCACCGCCCCCCCTAGCTACGTGCCTGTTGTTATAATAACCTGTTGTAGAATTACTCCCCGCTCTAAGGCAGGCCCTCTGATGCTCTAAAGCCAGCACCTCTCTCGTGGATGGCTGCGGCTGAAGGTTCTGGCTGTGGAGCCGACTGCACAAGGGGGGAGAATGGACCACTTGTCCTGTGTTCCCATGGTCTTGTTGGTTGTATCCTTCATAAAAAGACCCTCATAACATCTACACAGGTCGAGGGCGGTATATTTTCATTCTCCGCCATTTGTGTACTGTTTCAGCAACATCATTGGGTCATTTTTTTGTAAAGATGCTGACCTCCACCCGGAGGAAGACCTACTGGTACTGACAGTAGTGGTCAGAGATACCGTGAATTGGTGCTCGTGGTAAAGTGAAGATATTAAAAGTTAAAATCCCTATGTCACTTTTAACCTCAATAATTTATTCCGGAGGCAGTGATTGGGAGTTTAAAAGAAAGGTTATGTGCGTATTGAATGAGTTACTGTTCATTCGCACCTCTTAGTGGTCGGATGAGTTACTGTTCATTCGCACCTGTTAGTGGTCAACATGTTTCAGCCCTCTGTGCATTCTCGGGGCTTTCGTCAGGACCGAACTAGATTGTGTAGGACCAATGAGGTTCTACGTAAAGTGATGTAATTCACCACTGAGATTTGTGGGTCAGATCAATTGTATCTGTACCTAAAGGAAAAGAAAAAAGGGTGGTGCAAAAGGATAAAGAAAACAATAGCATTGTAATGTTTTTCAAGCATGAAATGTTGAGACAGTATTTACAAGGAACATACGCAGTGGCAGTTCAATATACGCAACATTGTGCTATGATTTACACACTTTGTGTGGACATGGTGAGGACAGGAGGATTAAGTTAATGATACATAGTGGTAAAAGTAACACTGTGTCACAAAGAGTATATGATATATTTTACCATCAATATTTTAGTATGACATCGTATAGTGCGCGTCTTACAACTCACTCGTATATTGCGTGAATACAAGGTGTAATATTGTAGTCGCGCGCTATTTGTTTCACTTGTCAAGCGATGTCAGTTTAGCGGTATCGGTTTTATTATCAATATCTTTGGTTGCTCTACACTATTGTATCGACACTGGGCCCAGATCTTATCAGCGTTCGGTCATACGGGTAAATTTACCTTATGGGCATTTACTTGCCACGCTTCATGAAGTCACCGGTGGGCTTTATGGTCGATTCTGTGGAAAGGAAAAGTTCGGTAATACCTTACTTGAAACTGGAGAAGTGATAGGGAAGTCTGTTTGGTTCCATGATCTCACCAGTTGTAATCACCGTGATGCGCTTGTGCTGCCTCTCGTTACGGTGCTCCGAGTGACGCGGGGGCCGTTCTCGGTACGTTTTCATTCCCGGTCACGGTCAGAAAGGGAGAAAAGACTGAGATGTTCATTTGGTTGGCAAAGGTTGGCATGTTTGCAGTTAGGGAAAAGACTCGTGTACAAGGAGCACATTAATCCATGATACCACGTTACTAATAGTTCTATTGTCTAATATCTTACATTAAATGCGTGTTAGTGGCTATTATTCGGAAAGATGTTTATAGATATATTGTGGTTAATTGTCAATAGTTGGAGGCCTGATGATCCTTATTGAGTGATATTAAGGAAGAGTATCTGTACATGTGTGATAAAGATTAAATGTCGATCGTTTTACCCTCTATTCCATTAGGTGTAAAGATATATAATCGACAAGTTGGTCATTTATAAAAGATAGTTCTTTTGCTAAATACCTAAATAAATATAGAGGGACATTCTCTGTAATGTTCTTGCTCATTTATCCTATGTCCTTATTAAGACAATGGATTGGTATTTTATGAAAGGGTATGCCAAGGTACATTTTCGTTCATCCCCTCTGTGTCTGTGTGGAGGCGATGAACCCAACGTTGTTCTTTTTCAAAGAGAATCTTCTCAGCATTGTATGATTTTGTTGGTAGTGTCTCGAGGACTACCCATTTGAGGTCGTCAGGATCATGGTTCTGTTCGATGTAATGTTTACTCATTTTGGTTGTGATTCGTTTGCAGGTGATGTTACTCCTGTGTTCACACATTCGAATCTTTACTTTGCGGCACGTCATCCCAATATATTTCAAGCCACAGGGACACACAATCATGTAAATCACATGTGTAGTGTTGCAGTTTGTATGGTGGCGCAAGGTCCACGTAAGATCAGATGAAAGTTGTAATGTTTTTGTGGGTTTTGTAAGTTTACAGACTGAACAGGAGCCGCATGGGTAGTGTCCTACCACTGGGTTGAGGTTCCACAGAGTTGTTAGGGTTCCATCATTAGTAGTGGCTGTAGGTCTTGTGTGTACAAGGAAATCCTTGATGTTTCGTGTTCGTCTATTAGCAAAGCGTGGTTTGGGCCAGTCAAGATTGTTCGACGTCAGGATTCTCCAGTTTTTGTTAATTATTTTCTTCACAGCATTTGTAGATGTGCAGTAAGTAGTGACACATGTCAGTAAGTCTGTTGGTTCTTCTCGTTCTGTTAGTTCGAGTAGACTTTCTCTGGGCTGGTTCCTTGCTCTCTTCTGGCATTTTCTGATGATTTTAGTTGGGTAATTCCTAAGTTGGAGTTTCTGTTCTAGTGCTGCTGCTTGTATTTTATAGTCCGTCAGCTTGCTACAGTTCCGTTTTAGTCGTAAAAACTGACTGTAGGGTAGGTTTTCCCTCAATGGTCGAGGGTGGAAGCTATTGTACGATAAGATATTGTTCCTCGCAGTCGGTTTGTAAAAAGTCTTTGTTTGCAAGGTGTTCTTTTCAGAGAATATTGTGACATCAAGGAAATCTATCTTCTTATTGCTTGATGAGTGTGTGAACTTGAGACACTCGTCCCTCGTGTTGATCCAGTTCATGAATTCAACTAGTGTTTCTTGTGTGTCTTCCCAAATTAGTAAAACATCGTCAATATACCTGCGCCAGAGTTTCATCTGATTAAAGTAGGGATTGACGGAGTTCTGTATCCATTGTTCTTCAAAAGCGCTAACGTATAGACCTGCTACACTGGGCGCAAAGGTACTACCCATAGAAGTACCGTGTCGTTGGGCGTAGAGGGTCCCCTCATATTCAAAAAATTTTTCAGTTAAAGCCATCTTGCAACATTCCAGAACAAAATGTCTGGGAGTTCTGTATTGCCAGTCTTGAGAGAAGAGAATATCCTCTAGAGTCTCTAGTGTTTTTTGCTGCGGTAGGCTTGTATAAAGACTTTCCACGTCAAGTCCAACCAAAAGCATTGTTTGATCGTTGTATGTTTGATCAGCTAACAAGTTCAGAAGATCTCTTGTGTCTTTTAGGTAAGTAGGTGTTCTCTGTACTATTGGTCTTAAGAATTGGTCTGCGAATTGTGATAACGGTTCAAGTATAGACCCAATCCCTGAGACTATGGGACGTCCTGGTGGTGGGGATTTGTTCTTGTGGATTTTTGGCAGTGAATAAAAGTAAGGAATTCTCGGGGATTTTGTTATAAGGAATTCAGCTTCGTGTTTTGAAATCCACTGGTTAATCTCAGCTTCTTCCACCATAAGTTCAATAGTCCTCTGTAGTCTTTTAGTTGGGTCTGTCGTGAGTTTCTGATAGAATTTCGTGTCTGAAAGTAGTAATAGACATTGGTCATTGTATCCTTGTTTGCTCAAAAGAACAATTGCTCCCCCTTTATCAGCTGGCTTGATCACCAGATCTGCATTCTGGTGGAGTTCCTTCATTGCTTTCTTTACTTGTCGTGTGGTGTTCATAAAAGGTCTTTTTGTTGGTTTTATATTATCTACTTCTTTCATGATCGCTTGTTCGAATGCTTGTATTTCCACGGGGACCATTTGAGAAGGTGGACAGAATGTAGACTTAGGTCTGAGATTGGTGTCGCTGTCTTGGGTGTAGTTCTCTTTATCTTTAAAGAAAGCCTTAAGTTTTACCTTTCTGCAGAATTCCGAAAGTTCACACTTTAGTTTGAAGATGTCAGTTGTCGGTGTAGGGACAAACCCAAGTCCTTTGTTTAGAATTTTCTCTTGATCTGCTGTGAGGGTGATATTAGTAAGGTTCACTACCAATGATTCATTGAGCTGGTCCCTGGTTGTTCTTTTGTCATACTTCGTGTGTGTACTTGTCTTTCTGGTTCGTTCCATGTTACCCCTTTTCTCCGCCCTCTCCGAGTGCTTTGGCCTCTCCCTAAAAAAGGAGGCTGTTGTATATTCATAGGGGGGGGGGCCCATAGTGTTCGGGCCTTGGAAGCAGGAGTCAGACAACAATAAGACAATAAAAGATGCCCCAATAACGCTGGTGATTAATGATCCGCTGGAGAGAAATTATTTGTCTGTTAGTAGTTTTTAAATGCAGATGAACTGTATTTTGTGTGGAAGCTCAGTGGGTTGCTGCCTTTGCCACAGTGATCCTTGTGTTACTTGCAGTTCGGAAGTTACAATCCTAACATAGGACAATGACCAATGAACTGTCACCAAAGAGCTGCACACAAACATGAATGGTATAGATTTGTTTTGTGATATAGTTAGAACTTCCTCAGTCTTTCATCATTCTAATGTTGCTAAAATGAGTATGTTTGGTTAGAGATACATTTTTATCAGTAAAGCTGACCCCCATGGAATACTTTTTTAAATCCTAAGGTTGTGTTTCCCCAGACCAAACCCTCTCAAAATATACTGCCCACCAGTATGGATGACATGTGATTCCTACACCTTGTAATCCTCATTGGCTTATGTGACATTCTCTGTAGACTGATTTACATACTTGTATGATTCATTGTCTCTGTATAATGTGTTTGTGGTGTAAAGTGCTGACACACACTACACTGATATGAGTAGCGCCATACAACAAATGCATATGAGAGAGGGGCTACGGAGCGATGAGGGGCACTGGTGGAGGGTGGCAGTGAGGGAATCTGAGGAGGAGGTAGTTGGAGGGGCTGTGGAGCGATGAGGGGCACTGGTGGAGGGTGACTGCAGGACTCGAGTCGGGGTACCAGACGGGTGGATGGCGTCCACTCACTTATTTTAACGGGTTGAGCGAGGGGAGGCAATGAGTCTGATGGTGCAAGCCACCTTTCGTGACATCACTTGCTGTTGTGACGTCAGCGTCCCCCCACTTCTTTTTTTAGGACTTGTGCCCTGGGTGACAGTGAGGAAATCCGAGGAAGAGGTCATGGTGTGGAAGGGGAGCTAGGGTGAGATGAGGAGCACTGGTGGATAGTGGCAGTGAGGGAGTCCAAGGAGGAGGTCATGAGGGGGAGGGGCTATGGGGAGATGAGGGGCACTTGTGGCGTGAGGCAGTGAGGGAATCTGAGGAGGAGGTCACTAGGGGGGCCATGGAGGGATGAGGGGCACTGTTGGAAGGTGGTAGTAAATGTATTTACGGAGAAAGAGGTTATTAGTGTGGCGCCAAAAAAGACTTTCACATCAGCGCTAAAGCCGGCCCTGTCATGGCCTTTCTGTTTTTGTTTATTTAATTAGCAGTCGGGTCATAAGGGCTACTGTGGAACATACTTTAAAGTGCATTCTAATTATATTTACTGCTATATTCAATGTTTTAAGTTTGAAGGTGATTTTACTAATGTTTTTACCGGGAAAAAGCAATGTGGAGCCCGATGGTGCCTGATATGTGGCTGGGGCCCAAGGTCAGCTGTGAGATAAGGTGCACCGGAGAGAGGAGTAGTGGATAATCAAGCCTGTAAGGGAGAGCGTTGCCGAGTCCAGGGTCAGGTGGAGGTAGTAATGAAGAGGGATTTTCCCTGAAGGCTCGCACAGAGGGAGCCTGTAAGGGAGTGCGTTGCAGAGTCCGGGGTCAGGTAGAGGTAGTAATGAAGAGGGATTCTCCCTGAAGGCTCGCACAGAGGGAGCCTGTAAGGGAGTGCGTTGCAGAGTCCGGGGTCAGGTGGAGGTAGTAATGAAGAGGGATTCTCCATGAAGGCTCGAACAGATGGAGCCTGAGTAGTATCACTTGCCTGATACTCCCACCTCAGAAACCTCCTCTTCCCATCAAAGGAACATTACATGGAAAGTGATAATATTTAGAAAGAGATTTGGAAAAGAGTGAGTTTTACTGGTCCTTATAAGACTAAGAAGAGATAAAGGAGGGCCCTGAAGCAGGCCTGCCCAGACATATATGCGACGAATCGAGCCCGCAGTGGCCCACCCAAATGCACCCTTGGCCCACCCAAACAAAAATTCCTGGAGCCGGGCCTGATGTGTGGCAAGAATATTTGTGCATGTTTGTTGTGTGGCATTGCTCTGTGGTGGTGACTGTTTTTAAGCTGCCTCATCTGGAGGCATAAGACTGGGCCTCAGTGGGTTTATCCTGCTGGCTACGATGCATGCTAATATTTTACAATGAACATTTATGTGCGATGGGGATAGTGATATGTATGGTAAGGGTTGAATGGTCACACAGTGTTAAAGATCCTCAACCCTTTACGTTCAAAGAATGGGTGAGCACAGCTCTAAGCGGTTTGAAGCTGAAAGCATGGCTCTCCACAGAGAAGAGGCATGGGGCTTCAGAAAGCATTCCATAAGCGATCAATGATTGGGTGTATAATAATGTTAACAGACAAATCTTGTAGTTCCAGCATCTGAGCAGTACTTCCAAAATAAAGACCCATTACACACATTAAAATCCCACTCCACATTGAGGAAGAATGTAACAGCTTGGACCCAGGGGCTTAGTTGATCCTTGACCATTTACATTCAAACAATGGATGTCTGAAGCTGACAGCATGGCACTCCACAGAGCAGCCCTGCCCTGGCACTGCCTCCCAGCCCATGTCTCTCTCGGCAGTGGCTCCCTTCCCGTGCCCTGAGTAGACTCGGGGGTAGGTTACAGGCTCAGCCCACAGGACAGGCGGCTCTCCGCTTCCCACCATTGGCTGCACTTCCAGCCCATTAGGAAAATGAAGCCCTCTCTCCGGTTGCCCGAGTGGCTAATGCCGTTTTCTGGAAACCCTCCTCATTCTCTTTATCACTCCCTGGCCTCTCTCCCTCACACACTCTGCATTCTCTTCATCACTCCCTGGCCTCTCTCCCTCACACTGGCCCTCCTCATTCTCTTCCTGTCTCGCCTGTTGGTCGCCCCCTAAGTATGTGCATCTACAGTCCCTCTACCAATTTGCCTGCCTCTACTCCTTCATTACCTACCGCTTCTCTCTGACACAAGGCTGACCATGTTATTGCACGTTCTTTTTTCTTCTTGCATCGCGTCTTCTTCCATGAGGTCCCCTCACTGTCCGGAGTGTGTCTTGCTGTGCATTGCCCTCCCAGGTTCTTTCGTGCCCTCCATCCTCAGACGTGAACCAACCTCTGCCATAGAGACCCTGGCTCTGGCTGCCACCACTGTGGAGTGCTGCTGGAGGCTGAGTGAGGTAAGAGCTAAACGTTTTCAGAGGGGATATTTAGTGAGTGGCATAGTTGCAGCATAGCTGCCAAGGTTTCAGATGTGTGACAATTTCTCATAACTTCAGTGTAATTATGATTGACATTTCAACGATTATGAGCATAGCTGCCAAGGTTTCAAATTGCTATGTGTGACATTTTCATAATTAAATTGTAATTATGAGTGACATTTCAACGAGTATGAGTGACACTTTTTGCGATCAAAACTCAAGCAATGAAGACGAGGGAAACATATATATATATATATATATATAAGTAATTACACCCATTTGAGCAATGAGAAACTCTAAGAAGACTAAAACTGGTGCAAATGTCTGCAGCGGCGGACTCATAATTGCAATAAAATTATGAAAATATCACACCTAGCAATCTGAAAGCTTGGCAGCTATGCACTTTGAGGCTGCTCTCTACCAACTGACGTTGGAACTACTCAAAACAACAATGTACAGTAGAACTCTTCTTACTGTGTATCATCTGTGACTTGTCCATGCACATCAAGAGTTGAATCTCTTTGGCAGTACCCCCATATAAGTCATGTAGATTGCACAATTTTCTTCTCTAATGTATAATTCAGATGTAGCTTACTCAAATTATTTTAACTTATGTTGGTAATAGATTTTAATGGGCACCTCTAACAGGGGGTCACAGTAGTATAGCACAATACAGCCCATCCTATAATCTCCATGATTATCTCATGTACATCCAGGGTTCGATTCCCTGGCTTTACATCCCTTAATTTTCAGTTTGATTGTTATTGTCTTCTTTAATTTAGCCATAATGTGTGGTATTAGTTTGGCAATATATTTAAATAGACACACCTAACAGCATCTCATGTAAGTTTAGCATAATGCAGCCTACCTGGTATGCTGAAGACTCACCTATGTACATCTACTTCCTTTAATCTAGATGTATTTCACTTAAATTTTAGCAGCTGACAATCACACTTAACATGCTTGGTGTCGTCGTTGTCTTGTATCTATTTATTTACCCTGCACATTTCTATATTTCGAAACATTGACCATTCTTGGCCGACATCACTGTGGTAGAACATGCTTCACCGCCTACGAAGCAATAATGCCCAGGGCTTGATTCTCAGGTAGCATCTTTCAACATTCCATTGCATTGTTTGCTTTCTTTTATTGTAATTAATTTTCGAATTACATTTGTGACGGTTAACACTTAACGTTGCGCCGAATCTCTGTATTTCCACCAGATGACTTTACATTACATACACATTATGCAGCAACAGTGTTTTGTGCAAGTGTGTTAATGCGCCTCACATGAGTGTTGCAAACAATCATCTAACTGGCCTCCTCCAGGCGACTAACTATCTTATCTTATGCTGCGTGCAGTCTATTTTATACTGTGTGTAATACAATATTTAAATTAATTGCATACATACTCTGCTTTCTGTCACAGGCCGTGCCCTCATAGCAGCATAAATACAAGTCACTATTCTGTGCGCCAACAAGGATTCAAATCAGTGACCCTCCGGCTACAGACTTAGACATCGGAAATGATCAAATCAACCAACTGAGTTTTCTGGCAGAGCAAAACATTCCCCGTTGAGCTAAGGTTAGGGAGCCTTTTAGCCATTTGAAGGTCCTTATTTTAATTTCTATACAGTCTCCTGCTGAACTTCCATCTATCGTACCCTAACCCAACCCTCTTTCACTTCTATACAGTTTCTCCTCTCAACAATTCATTGTCTTTCTTTGACCTGCACCTCTTACCTACTGTTCCATTTTCCTTTTCACATAATCCCAAGCCTCTGTTTTTATCTTACATGCACCACTCTTTCCCTCACATCTATCTTTTTGAGTTTCCTTTCTCCTTAAAATCTTCCCCTTTGCACCAGTTTCCCATTCCGGTGTGTCCTATACCTCACTCTTTCATTCTCTCAGAGAATTTCACTCCGTTACAGCTCAGATGCTCGCCTACCTATCTTCTACCGTCACCTTCATGCTTCACAGTGCTCTACTTCATTCAACATTAAGTCAAACTCTTAATCTCTTCTTGCCTATATCTCAAATGCATCTTTATGAGTCTAATTTTCTCACTTCCATCATGGGGGGACCATGATGCATGGTCATTTAATGTCCGCTGTAGATGAAGGTTACATGAACAGTGTCATGTATGTGCATGTTTGCATTGTGTTGAGGGGATTACCAGGTAATTGTTCACGCAACTCTCTGATGGATGTCACATGCGGTTTTTCTGAGTCCCCAGATAGATCATGCAGTCTGTGTGTTCTCTTTTGTACTGCCAGTCACCGGTGTATTCAACTGTGTAGCCTCGGACCGTGTCATGTATGTGCATGTAACTTGCATGATCAAGGTAACTATTAGCGGCGATACTACGTGTCGTGTCTCTCGGACCTCTTTGAAGTGCATGCCCCCCCCCCCCGGGGGGGTGGCAATCTGAGGGATAGCCCCAGGCGCCACAAGCTCTAGCTACGCCACTGGCCAACTGAGAGACTGCCTTCGGAAACCACGTCTTTCCCCGCCTCTAAATGACACAGCAGACTCAGCTGCTGCCAATATGCATTGGTGGGGCAGCAGGGTAACAGCAGCGGTGGCAGGAGGGGCGAGGGTTGAATAAAAAAATAAAAAAATACCTGAACCTGCGGCCGCCTCGTGCTCCAGTGCTTCTCCTTTTTCCTGCTGCTCCTGGCAGTCCCTGGGACAGACTCCTCATCCAATCCAAACGCTGCTCTCATATTATGAGAGCAGGACTGGGATTGGCCTGAGCGGGCTGGTTTTAACGCTCTGCTCAGGGGGGGGGGGCGGCAATCTGAGGGATAGCCCCGGGCGCCACAAGCTCTAGCTACGCCACTGAATAACGATCACACAGAACAGAGGGTGTCGCCTATAGAAACATTATAATACACATTTTAAGAAGTCTACTGAGCAGTACAGACCAAGACTGCATACATACAAGAAGCAGGAACAACGCATTCAAAGGTGACACCTCTTTATGGCAAGAATGAATACAGGGAAAATGGTTGTAGAAGCGTAATTTAGAGCGCCACACTTTTATATGCAAATTGTATACTCAACTTGTGTAAAACACATTAATCTGTGTGCATTTTATAAACCGAGAGTAGTAAGTGCCTATATTTAATGACAGCCACCCGTACATCTAGCTTAATTAAAACAAATGCATTCACATTTAATAGAAAATAAATATCTTTCTTAAACATAACCAATATATTTACCTATGCTAACTGTATTTGTTTGGAAGCCAGTTTGAATATAACATTGGCCTAATGTGTAACCAGGCCAAGTAACATGCATCTCATTTTATTAAAATACTATCCCAGTTTTTTCTTTTTCTCGCCTCTACAGGTTTTTTGTCATTGCGTTCATTAAGTTAGAATAGGCTGTTGTTGACTGTACTGGTCTGATAGGTAACTGGAAGTATTATGAGAAGTTGGCTTCGGACTCGAAATTTGAGACGGTGGGAGAGAAGCCTCCAGTGCTAGGTTGACCAGACCAATATTACACCCAAGGCCGTGCAGATGTGTGCCCCAGTGTCAACAGCTGGGAAACTGGGGAGTCAACTTGGCTCCCCGAGAACAACGATTCCTGATTGGTCCGAGAACCACGATTCCTGATTGGTCCGTTTGGTGAAAACTGATATGGAGAGTTTCCTAGAAGTTTCTTTACTGCTTTAGTGATATGTTCTTTAGTGTAGTCTAGCAGATTCTGTCCTGGCTTCGCTGGGAGAAGGCCCTCTTCTCAACTCTTTCCCTTGCCCGGTGTGCTGAGCTTCATGAGTCTCTCCCCTGAACCTTACATTTGGGTCGCCTGACGCGGACACCTTCCTCATAGAAATCCCCCGGCCACTTCCAGTGCTTTGTTTAGAATAGGGAGCTTCTTATGGCAATATTTATATTTCATATTTTGCTCGCCTATGTCATTATATTTTGCATCTTTTCCCTCGGAATATACACATATCGAATGCATAATCATTTCAATCTGTCTGCTCTTATGATATTTGTATTGGACCTTTTCTAACGGATGTGATTGTGATGTGACTCGGGTACGAATGAAGCCCTCATGGTGTGGGCCTCATCCTCCCTGTCGTTCTTGGGGAGCCACGTTGGTTTCACGGTACTTGAAATGTATTGCTGATGCCAGCTCCTTTCTTACGCTCCAAGCGGACAATCCAAGGTCCATACGACCAGAGAAGACCTGTCTGAGGATTTTACTAAGCGACTGAGATACAAGGATCTCCGCTCCATCATGGTGAATTGGCGTTCACGAGTACGACAAACGAACTGGCACGGCGTTGTAGTGCCGGAAGAGTGCGAAGAAGGCGCCTCGAAGGCACAGTGGTAGGCACAGGATAGAGACAAGCAACAAACAAAAGAACAAGAGGTAGTGGAAGATTTCCTACACATGCACCATCTGTTGAATTAATGTACAGGACCGTACTAATGAGACAATGAGATATTGAGAACGATAATTTAATAGGGACGGGGACATTTTGTTGCTGGAAGAATGTGCTTAACTCTTGAAGTGCATTAACTTAATGTACCATGGGTTTATTGGGGAAACGCATCTTCTGTTTTTAGTAAACTATAGCAAGACCCTAAAAAAGAGTTTTGCCTCTCGTAATGTGTTGTGCATAGCTTTAATAATATTGGATTGGGGTCAATTAACCCACAACAAACTAGGAGTACTAGTCACTGACGCTTCCCCGGCCCTTCTGTTCTTCGAGAGGTACCCTCCTTCTCTCTCAGTGCTACCTGCTGCTCTCCCCGGGGCTCTGCGCGGTCACATGATCCACCTGATCCACCTCCTCCCTGGAGGCCTGTTTAGGTCACATGATCATCTCGCTGTCTGATGTAAACTGGGCCCAGGGAGCCATAGAAACCTTTATCTCCAGAGAATGCGATCATATCCCCTCCCCCATACCACCGAATGCAGGAGGCAAGGAAGATCATATCAGACGTTAAGGTGCAGCCTGCTGAGCTGTCGGAAAATGACTCAAGTGCTCATTCAGGGATTCGCTGAAATATGTAACAAGCATTCGTAAAGCCAACACGTCGCGCCTTTTTGACCTAATTAATTTTCCACTGCTTTTTGTCAGAAAGCAATTTTTTTTCTAGCATCGAGGGAAAGAAATACAAAGGTGCAATTGCATGGCTGCAACTTGAAGTTCCATCATTCCATCCCGAAGGCACGCGCATGCATCATGACGTGTCTGCGCACATGGGTAACCATGCGTGTGCACAGCAGGGAATGACGCAGCATTATTTCATTTTGTTATTTAATTTAAGGATCCAAGATGATGGGCGCCACTTGGATCGGTACAGAAAAAAATGTAATATTATTTGTGCAAAAGTGTATTTTGATATGAGGAGCAACGCAGCAGTATATGGCAGCTGGGAGGCCATCCCAAAAAATCAAATATTACAATAAAATATAAAGGACTGCAAAGGGTGGGGGAGACGAGGGTGGAGAGAGCAACAAAGGATGGTGGAATAGAATTTTTTTTTAAATTAAATAAAAGGGAGAGGCAAAGCAATGCACACGCTTGGGGTTGGGATGAGGTAAAAACACATGGGGTGGGTGTTTGTAGGGGAGAAGCCGCACACGAAGGAGAAAGCTAGAAAGCATGTGCACTCTCATGGAGTGCTGAAAGAAAGTAGTAGGTCCCTAAATGTGAGCACTGGAAGGATACAAGTCAACCAATGGAAAGGGTGGTACAGAGGCTAAACTCTTGGGGATGGACAAACACAACAAGACTAAGGCAAGCCATTGAATATCAGGAAAGCAAATGTGAGTGACAACAAAGCCAACCCATGGTAAGCTAGCTGCAGGCTTCAAGGTCATTTCAAGTTTTAGGTACAGACCACAGAAAGTCTTTCACAACCTCCTGGTAGGTAAGACCTGAAAACAAAACTGTCAGAGCAGTTGTGGGTCTATCTTGTTGAGCCAAGTCTTGCTGGTTGAAGGAGACTCTTTATGGTTGAGTCTTGGTCATGAACAATTTCTTGGCAGTGAGCCATTCTTGAAGAGCAACACTGCACGATTGTAAGTCTTGTGGGTGGATCTTGTATCAGAGAGTCTTGTTTGTTATGATTCTTGTGGCTGACTCTTTGGGATGGTTCTCATCTGAAAAGTCAGCTTGGGTGAGTGTCTGTTTGGCAGGGAAGAATCTGGTTGGTGGTATAGGGTCCACTCGCCCCCGTCTAGTGGACCATGACCCGATGATGAAGCATGCCACCTTGGTGGGTGAGAGTCCGGGAAGCATGAAAAAGGTTCTCCCTGTGGCTTAGTTGAGGTCCAGATAAATAGTGGTTCATCAGGAGCGGCATAATCAACTTTTTTTCCAGAACATCACGAACATTGTGTTTATACATGTTATTTGGAAGGACGTGTGACAGACCAAACCAATTCCTCTCGTTCTCTTAAAATATTTAGTGCTTGTTCGAGATGTGTCTCTTTAGGAGTGAGTAACACTGAGAGTATCCGAGAACTGAGTTTTTGGAGGGTGATCAGTTGGGAGAAAGTTTTGTACTGGAGTGAGTCTGGTTTTCTATAAATCTGGTTGGCCATCATCGCAGGTGGGAGCCAGTCTGACTAAAAGTCAGTTGCACTACGACTGAATTTGGCTGGGCTGAATCTGGCCAGAAATGATCCAAACTAGAATCCTTTACCAAACTTACTGGTAAACATATTCAGTCTCAGCGAGACATACCCTCATTCAGACTCCTCCCAATCCTGACTCACTGCACAGCAAACTTACTCCCACAAACATCTAAGCATCAAAACCGATTCAGCAAACCCAGTCTCACTTTCAACCTGAACAACCTGCCAACCAAAATCTCTCTTAAGTTGACTCACTTTCAAATACATTTAACTTCAACAGTGCCTCATTCAGAGTACCCCTCAACCAGCCTCTGTCAAGTTAGTGATGAGCTTGGTTCAGAGTGAGCCAGGGTTAATTCTCGTTAGAAGCAACTTATTAGTGAAATACAGAAAGGGGCACATCCCATCCATAGACATCACATACGCCATGCACCAGCTCTCTCACTCCGAGGGGACACACAGGACACCACAGTCTAGTTAAGAGTGAGTTTGGTTAGGAGACTTCTGCTGCCAACTCTCTGGAAATTAGCTTTTCTACTGGCGAGTCTGGTTGAAAGTGAGTGAATGTCGTGTGGGTGATTTTATTGTGAGTGTAGTGTGGGAATCTTTTGATTAAATTGGTCAAAGTAAATTTTACTGTAAGTGTGACTGAAGTGAGCCCTTTGGTCTGTGCATCTTGCAGTGCGCAGATCTTGCGATATACAGGCCTGGGTGGCAGTGAGTCTGGCTCTCCTCAGGGAGTGGGTCCTGCAGGGGTTTGAGGCGAGTCTTGGTGGGAGTGACTCGTTCTAAGTGTTGCTGGGGCTGATGCTGGGTAGAAGGGAGTCCTGTTGTGGACAAGTTGTTTAGTGTGCAAGTCTGGTTGAAGTGAATCCTTATGTGAGTCAGTTGAAGTGAGTCCTGTAGTCAAGTAGCATTTTATTTCATGCACTTTAAGTCATAATTTACAGGTTTTATGTTTGGTTGCTCAAGGTAATGTTTCATGGGTACAAAGCTGGCTATTAAACTGTTTTATGATAACGTGAATGGCATTGCTTGCCCTAAAACTTTGCTCACCTTCCAAAAATGTTTTAATTTCCATTAATTTCAATAGGTTCAACACCCCAAACTCCAGAATCTCACCCACATAGGCAAATCAAAAGTTTGAGAGGTATGGGTCAGGCTTCAAACTCAGTCCCTTCTGGGAATGTAACATTTCTGCCACACCTTACATGGCATGAGCTCAAATAAAACCATTAAAAAAAACCTGAGAATAACTGGTCAATCAAATCTACTGCTGGAGTGACAAGAAAACGAAGGGATTGGCCTTCTACTATTCCTCGCCTACAACAGGATTTGGAAAAACATACATGACAGAGCCTCACCGGATAGGGTGACCAGGCGTCCCGGATTTGCCCTGACGGTCCCAGTTTTTCACCTGCTGTACCGGCAGATTTCAGGAAATTTAGCTCCTGTCCCGGTTTTTATAGAGTGGCGACTGAAAACTGGGAGGTGTTTTTAGGTCTCGCTGAGCCCCAGCGCTTGCGCTGGCTCGAAGAGACATTTTGTATGTGGGATTTTCAAAGTGCTGCTGGCTGGCCTAACGCTTGCGTTCACGCGATCGTGCACGCGCGCAGCCGGCCGCCAGCAGCACTTTGAAAACTCGTGTGCGTCATCGCGATCACTTTCACTTTCAGAGCGATCGCGATGACGCACGCGCACACACAACTCCCGCTTCTCCCCCTCCCCCACCACATTTTGCGTCTCCGGCCGCTCGCACACGGCCAACGTTTGTTTTTAACTTTTCAATGCAAGGTTACTTACCTTCCACTCGCACTACTGTACATTGGTAACACCCCATGAATCCGATTGGATAATGGTTTACAGACTTCAAATATAATGCAGCTATAAAGGACTGTAAATAGCATAGTACAGAGTCTGTTTTGCATTACGATGTGACTTGCTTGTTTTTTTCTAAAGTACACTGCAAGTCGCATACTGGATTGACTGTCACTTAATGAATCTTCTAAGATTAAGAAATTTAAGAGAACCGTATTCGCCTCTTTATCCTAGCACATACTGCAGCTCTGCCAAACCGGTACATCTTCTTTTCCCTCTCGCTCTTTCCCTCTCCTTTTTCGGGTCGCTCTCTCTGTCCCTCTAGCTAGCTTCTCTCTTGCTTTGAAACGTATTAATGAAGCACACTGAAAGGATGTTCATTTTAATGTACCCAAGATCACCTGTTCTGGCATACGGGAAACCTGACATTCAGCTGCAGCTTTTGTGGTTAAAGACAGAGGTTTTGTCACTCGCTGCCACGTGTTGGAAACCCTTTAAATTTAACCAATACTTCGTCCTATCGAGATTTATAAAATGTGCATGTTTCATCTGGGTAACAGTAACACCCGATATTTATGGCAAGACATATGCCATAAAAATTGCAGTACTAAATGTCGTATAAAAAACTCACTTATTATAGTTAGTCAGTGAAACATTTCCAGAACGGATCTTATTTGTTTATGATAGATAGATAGATAGATAGATAGATAGATAGATAGATAGATAGATAGATAGATAGATAGATAGATAGATAGATAGATAGATAGATAGATAGATAGATAGATACGTCTATATTTTAAAAGCTTTAGACGTTAATTTTGTTTTAGCACTCTGAAGTTATTTTTAGTCATATATAGCACTATACAAATTACATATATATTATATAGAAAATAAAACTTTAAGAAAGTGTATAGGTAACGTGTTAAACAGAGGGCATAGAATGTAGGTCATTTTGAAAAATAAATAATTTTTTGATTGCCATACTGCTCATGCTTAGGAACTTTTTCTATTTAAAGTAGGCGCAGTGATTGGAGGTCCCATGGTGTGGAGGTGCAGATTAACACACGCACATGCTGAAAGAAACCGGAAGTCTCTCCTCCAGGCATGCCACCATAAAGCAATAATAGAAGTCCCAGGCAATTGACCAGGAAAAATCTCTTTTCGAAAAATAAAAAACTTGGGCTTTACCTTCAGTCACAACACGTACGTTCCTTATTTCTCTATCTGTTCTATTTACACTGTTTCCCAACTATTGTGATGTATGTTTCAGAAACTTGTGAATCTAGCATCACCATCACAAACCCAAACACTCCTCCTGCCTCTATCAATTGGTGACTCCTTCTCAAATATAGTATGAAAATGCTGGACCGGATTTATCCACATCCTTGAATGGCTTTTTAGCAAGTTTATGTGAAAAACATGTTTTAAAATTCCTTATTCTACCCCATTTTTTGTCAAAATTTTCTCACTTGCTCTCTGGCATTTGGGGCAAGTATCACGCCTCACCACTTTCAAAGATCACCAGCCACCACTGGAGAGGGGGCAAGGGTGTGAAATCCTAATAAAATGTACTCTTATTCCATATGCCACTGGAAATTCCTACATTCAAGAATACTCTGGAATCAAAGGACACAAATTCTAATTATGGCTTCCTGACTTACCTGCATTGTGTGATCCGGAGAACAACAATTTATCTCATGCACCTTCAACTGACTAAATCATTAGCTTAAACTAACAGGCGAAAGTTCAGAAATAAGCATCACAAAAGCAGAACACTCACATCTGAAGATTTTTTCTTTACTTCTCCAATTACAAATATCTTTAGTATGCACCCTAGATTTTTGCCATAAAAATATGTAAAACTAGAAATCCAAAAAGCAATGCCTGCATTAAGTTTTTGCACTTTATTCTATGCTAAAGCAATATGTTCCATTATTGGCAGGCCAGAGTTTAGGGGGTAGGGAAACTAGCACTTTCGGAGAGGTGCAGCGAGTATGCTTGAATTCGCTCAAATGGCAGTGAGTATTCAAACGCAAATAAAAACAAGCATTTGCAATGCAATAGGTCTCGCAGTTACACAAGTTTAAGCTATTGGCATTGTAAATGACCATGCCTTTTATTTATGTTTTAAAAACGAAAACAAAAATAAAAGGCATTGTTATTTGCAATGTCAATAACTCAAACTCGCGTAAATGCGAGACCTATTGCATTGCAAATGCTTGTTTTTTATGTTTTACAAAGCAGGCATAGTTAGCAGTAGTTTCATGAAAGCAATTTAATTAACAGGCAAGCTTCTGGGTTTAAAAATTGCATTTTATGTATGTTTTAACTGCCTGTTCAGTAATTCTCTGCTGAGGAGCGCTGTCATTCTGTGCGCTCACTTGAAGTAAAACTGCAGTCCTTCTTCTAATTTCATGAAATGTCCCGGTTTTTGGCTTTAAAATTCTGGTCACCCTACCACCGGAGCATCCTTCTGCAAGTCCACGGACACCTTAAAAATGCTGAGCGCATGCGCGCTCTGATCAAGCCTGCGAATAGGGTTAAAAAGTATTGTTGTCATGCAGATAGTGATAGCAAGGTCTTTACTAGCAGCCGAGGAAGATCAAGGGAGAAAACTGCTCCGGGCCTGTCCAGGCCAGAACTGGATCTGTGCCTCTGACACGGCCTCACACGAGGCGTGACGCTGCCGTTTTTCGAGGCTTCTAAAGCCGTGTGCACCAGTCGACGTGACTAAGCATGAAAACAACCACAGTCGGGAGGATGTTAGGAAACAGACAGATTTCCAGACCGTCTGGAGACTTTACAAGGTCGGCAGAACTAGGGTTGAGGAAGGCACATGTCAGGCGCTTCGAAGCTAAGATTTTGTTGTGATGTGGTTCAAAAAGGCAAAATGTGATGCGGTGGGTGTTTTGGAAGGTAACATCCCACCCAGCTTGTGGAGCATTCAGTCTTTCTTCAGAGTTCAGCCACTCGCTGTTAAGGGCTCACGACCGTGAAAACCAGACTTCTTATAAAAGTCTTAACATTTGAACTGGAACATTGGTGCCCTTTATTTACCCGCTGAAGAGGGCCCCATGACAGCCCACAGGTTTCTGTGGCTAATGGGAAATTAACCGATCCAGTCTCCAGTCCCCCATTAGTTATACTCTTAGTAGAAAGACTACTGGGGTATACTGCTGACAGAAGCAGCCATAGCAGTACTTCTGATATGCCTTTTATTATTCGGACACCCCCTTCTATTGGTGTGTGCAGGAGTAGGATGGTCCACTGCCCACGTACCCAGTTAACATAGAGCCAATATCAGTAACACACCCCAGCCGCAAACACAGTAATACCATAATAAAGAACACACAAGACACATTGGTTGTTGGAGAAAACATTGCTGCAGGTTTATTTTGCATAAGAAATATGCCAACATGGTGGGTCAACTTACAGGTGTTCCAAGGACAGGCAGCAGTGACACCCCTAAGCTGCACCGCCCACCTGAAGAGCCTAATTGCACCGTGACCTAACCAATCGGTGCTAACCATTTTAGGGGATTACCCCTTACATCTTGTGGACCACCAGTCCACCCATTTACTCACGCCCCTTGAGGGGGCGGAGCGTATCCAGGCAAGCCCCCGGTTGCTCAGGTTCACAACCGCCCGAAGGACTAATGGGGTGCCGTCGTTGCTCCAGGGTCCTGCCGTAAGGACTTCCTGGGGTTGTTTGGCATTTGCACCCTTCTTGTGCTCCTGAAGAGGGTACCCCTATGTACCATTCAGCCTCTGGATCGCCCTGTAACTACGCCTGCAGCACAAAATAACAAGTTAACAGCCTTCCTACCCTAGCCACCTTTCCAGCCGACACGCCGGGAAGCAGTAGGTGGGAGACGGCGTGATGTCTCAGCGCGAAAAGGATCGCTGGATGGGCGGGGGAGGTAGATATACCTGGCCCCCAACCACCGGCGTGCAGGAAAGGACGCAGGTAGCGCTGGACCCCAGGGGGGTCAAATGCTAGACATGTCGGGTTTTGTGCCCTCATGTGGAACTAAGGGGGCCGCATGGGCCGCGGGCAGCATCAGTCAGTAAGCATAGTAGAAAGACTACTGTTCCAATGCAGTTAGCAACAGCCCTTGTCAGAGGAGTCCTCCTCTCTTCTTTGTACTTAGACAAAAAACAGTCTTGGTGTAGGATTAGTGTAATGGGATCACCCTTTGAACGAGTGCCATGCTGCATAGCCCAGAGATCACCCTTCTCTTGTTCAACATTTACGTACGACCAACCCTCAAACCCTGCATTGCCTCCTGTTGAAAGAAAAGATGAAGTTGAAGGTCCTCAGCATAGTTTTTGCAAAGATTACTGGATGAAAGATCCATCTTACTTAAACCCATCTGACCCCCACCTCCAACAACATACCAACCAGAAACATCCCCTCCACGACTGTCAACTCATAATGCAGTACATTTTCAAACAGCAGCAGCATGCTGGCAGGTCCCTGGTTTCAGGGTCCTAAGCTATGGAATGCCATGGACCCCCCACGTGAGAGCCAAAACAAACTACACAGACTGTAAACATCTGCTTTAACCCCTTCGATGCTGCGCAGATTCCGCCGCTGTGCTGGCGGAATCTTGCGCGGGTGTGGTCATGACGGAATGGTTCCGTCATGAGCACAGCTCAACCGTGGGTCATGACGGAACCATTCCGTCATGAGCACCGAAGGGGTTAAAGAAAGCCCTTCAAACTTGCTGATCAGTGAACTTCACACAATAGGGAGTCTTGACTTAAGAACATCAGACAAGGTTTCATTTTTCTGATTAGACTCTAACAACCCACTTAAATGACAGGCTACTTTGTATAGAAGATCTTCCGCACTTTTGGGGTGTAGCACTTAAACACTTCCCCAAAAAGTAATAATACTAAATACATCTCTAGAGACCAGGCTGCTCCCTATTAGGGATCGGCTAAGTCGAAAGACTCTTTGCCATGGTTTCTTGTGTCTCATGGGACCTCTGTTCGTATTCCCGCTCCATTAAATCTAATCTGTCCCCTGATATGGGGACAAACATACGTAGAAAAAGCCAAAACTCTAATAGATTTACACTTTTCTATTAGATGAAAATACTCAGCTTCAATGCTTCTACCCCCTTCATCGCAGCGGATTCAAGCAACACTTATTTAGGACAAGAAACGGTGTACTATACAAAAGCCATTTATATTTTTAAACAATTTCCCACTTCTTTTCTCATCTACTTTTTACATAGCCTGGTACACAGATATATTCAGGGACATAAATTGAGCATGAGCTGTAACAGCTCTCGACATGTAGCTGTATATACATATGTTCATGACACACTAATCAAACATTGATAAATATACATTAAATTTGCATGACAAAGAAAAACATATATCTTGTCTCTCAGTGAGCAATTTCACAATTACGTGGTAAAGCAACTGTTTCAAAACCTAATCCACTGGGAGGTAGTATATATAGGAACAAGGAAATATGACGAGGAACAGTCGCTCAAAAGAATCCTTTATTTCCTTGTTCATATTCTATTTACACATCTTTTCCATTGGTTGGCTTCTCTGTACAAAAGGTCGACGCGTTTTGGCCCACTCACTAATTGGCCTCCTCAAGACCACGGAAAGACCATAAAATCATACGTTGTGCGAATCAGACCACCAAATCTTTAAGGTCACCGACAATAAGTTTATCTGAACCGTTATCTGCACTCGATGTGGAGTGTTTAGATTCCACTTTGGGGGTCCCTCAGAGTTACTCCAGCATCGGGACTGCCCCATGTCCTCCTCGGTACAGACGGCATCTCCGTATTCCTGCTCCAGCGACACTGCAACATCCTGGCTTTCCCCCTGGGACCTGCAGTAGGGGAGGTTTGTGATAGCCAGGAGGTGAACTGGGGGTTGAGGGGCTGGGTGGGCTGAGACTACTAGCCCCAGTGCTTAAAAGCCTATGGTCTCTGGCCATGAAGTCATTTCTGTTTTCCTGAGGGACCTGGGGTAGCTCTTGAATCTGCAATACAGGTAGGGCTAGTGGATTTAGAGAGGGGACAGTGGCTGCTATGAATAGACTGCTACATGGGCACTAGAGTATTGGAGCATTGGTGTTGGGAATGGGTGTCAGAATCGTTGAGTTGTGTGTAGCAAGGAGGTGTGTCTTTGCCTGTGGATCAAGAGTGCTGGAGGAAGGTGGCAGTGGGTGAAGTTTGCAACTCATGGCTTGTAACCATGACCATTTCTGCAATTGTCTGGCAGCTTCTTTACCATGGAGCCGTATTGCTGTTAAGCTCAACACAATGCTTCTTTTCATTCTTGTTCTTTTCTCCCACTGGGTTACTTGTCTTTAAGAATGCAGGCTCAGGTGCAGGAACCTCTTTGAGCACAGGTCAGCATTAGGAGTATACCCAGCAAGAGTTGGATTTAATCTTTCTGACAACATGAAGGCGGCTAATACACAGAGCCCAGGACTTTTGACTTCCTTCATAGCAGATGTTGACAAGCTGTTGTCACATGGCTAGTTTGGAATTAAATTATTGTATTCTACCAGATGAACTGATGCTATACGACTGTGTTCGTTATTACAATTACATCTACAAAGACTCATTTAGTTAGCTGCCTGGCAAGAAGATGAATCGAGATTTTATTGGACTTGCTTTTGGCGTTTGCAGGGCCCATTTAAAAAAGGTAGGCTCTCTATTAGAGGTGGATGGAACTCATGAAGTTTTACTCCACTATATGAAAACTCAGCAAGTTTCAATAAAGTTCTGCAAACGGGAGGAAATCGTCACGCCACGCTGCTTGAGTGTATTTTGTGCGTCGGAAACTGGTTTTGCGTTGAAAAATTAGCCCAAACTGCACAGCACGATGCACCAGAGGGCGCTGCTTCTTGAATTGGGTTTGCTGCCACTTGAGTAGATTTTCTATTCGAGCAGCAGCTTTCTCACCACGACTTCCCGTGTTCGGGAAACCTCACAAGGTGCTCTCCTAGAGCCCTGAAAATCTCGCTAGGGGGCACCAATTCTCTCTCGTGCCTGACAAAATTCCTCTGGTGAGCTGCATGCAAGAAAAAAACTCCTCCGCACAGCGGTTTGCAGAATTTGGCCGGAACTCCGTGTTACATGCGTAACGCAGAGTGACCCAAACTCCACCAACAGAGTGGAATTTATCACCCACCCCTACTCCTAATTAATTAACTCAAGAATAAACCAGGTGCATTGAACTTTCAAGGCTTGAGTATTTTGACAATTAACAGTAGAGATATGAATTACTGAACATATGGGCTGCAACTGACCTTACCGAAATTGAACAACAGCTGGCGACGTTAGGATACACGTTGGTAAAAAGAGAACTGGCAAAGGGATGGGGGAGAGAGAATCCACCTTCTATTGTTCAATGGGCGAAATAATTTGACAAATGCATGGTAGCTGAGAAAGAAGTTTTCATAACCCGGGGTTGCCCCAAAAAATGGGGCAGGAAATGGTCCAAATGGAATACCTATCGTGGTGACATTTGGATATCCCCAATGGAGTTGGAATTACATAGAAACTTGAACAGAGATGTACACAATTAATATAATTGTTTGGTTAACCTCTGCACACTGTATTGATGATATGAGTAACCACTCATTCTTAATCGGCAATGTTTCTGTGATTGTCTTTATTTCAATAAAAAGAATATAAAAAAAAAAAGAGTAGAGATATGAGAGATTTGAACAATGTGACATCAAACTTAAATGTTTACGTTGAAATAGCCCTTTTTGTAGCATCTGCCTGCTGATTATATTTTCTCTGTTGCTTTTGGTCGTAAAAATGATTGCGAAGTTTACCTAAGTTCCCCCTAACACTACTATGGGGTCTATTAGCATGGCGGTCGGAAAATCACTCCGACCGCCATGGTAGTGGGAAAACACCGCCCGCCAGGACCGCGGGAAAACCGCCGGTCCAATTATTATGCTCCGCAGTGGAAATCCGACCGCGGCGGTCGGATAGCATCGGTTAACATTGTGGCGGGCGGTGCTGCCAACAGCACCGCCGTGATGTCGAAACAAGCATGTCCTGCATGTCCCTGAACTGTGTTGCAGTCACTGCACAGTGCCTGCCGCCAGGTATAGGGACATGTAGGGGGTACCATGGGTATCCCCCCAGTGCACCCACACCCCCCCCAACACATTGGGGGTCCCCAATGGACCCCCGGAGACATTCCCTGCATGCCTTTCCATGGCGGATCCACCGCCGCGGAAAGCTGACTACCGCCGGCATCATAATCATGCCAGCAGTGCTTGGCCCTGATCCGCCACAATTGTAGTGGTCCAGCTCCGCACACCAGGCAAGCAGGCGGACTGCAACCGGCGGAACAGTGGCGGGCAGAAAATCACACCGCTGCGGTCACAACCGCAATGCTAATCGGACCGGCGGTGTTCAGGGCTTCGATGGCATGCGGATGTCCGCCGCCGGTCTGGCGGTTGCTACCGCCCGCCCAGCGGAGGACATCCGCCCTCCATCCTAATGGACCTCTATATTTCTATTACTAGGGAGGCACCCTTCTGAATTGTTCCTTACCCTGAATTTGGGGGAAGCACTCCTGTTTTCCACATATTCACATATTTCTAGGTGGTATGCTTCATCAACGAGTCCTCACCTGGTGTAGTTGTCTATACCAGGTGGGTTCAACTCCTCTTTTGTGGGGCGCACTTTGATGTGATTGGACAACTCAATCTTGGACCAAGAACAGATTACAAATGCCTGCAGGTGTCCCTTACATTACTAAAATGTATTGTTATAAGGGCACCTTTGACAGATTTAAAGCAATAAGATGGGACGTGATTGGAGTGTTAATGGCACGTCCTCAGGTCGGCATGTTTCAGCTGGTTTTACTTACCATTAAGGTCATCCAGTTTTTTTCCGGGTCATCCAGGTCACTGATGTGTAAACCTTAATGTTTATAGGGGTTTATAGCCTAGTTGTCTGTACTTTCTTATCATACACACACTCTTGCTACATGCTAAGGGATTACCAAAATGAGGATATCAATCTCATTTCAACTGTGGACTGCCTCCTGTCTTAATTCTGAAAAACAGGAGATAGCTGGGTTAGGAAATGTATGCAACTCTGTTGCATTCCCTCACCATACATAAAACATCAAACACTGCATTCTGACACACATGTTGTAACCACTTTTAAAGCTTTCCATGTCTGAACAACATTCCTCTGACTTAGTAGGCAATGCTACATCCCAATTCGAACTTGAACCGAAGTCAAACGGTTCTTTAAACCATGTTCAACCTAAGGGAATTAGATCTATCAAAAGAGATGCGAAGGTCCAAAGACCTCAAGAAGTTGAGTAGGGAAACTGACTACTACTTTTTCTGCCCTACTAACATCATGGAATATGAGAGAAGCTAGTCCAAAGAAAAAAGACCTACCTGATTACAAGTCCTAGGAAAAACCTACCACCAGATTATCCGAGAAATGTTGCCTATCAAGAGGGCTTGTTACTTTTATCACAACTGTTGGAAAGTGGGTTATTAGTAGTGGTAAATATGTATCTACCACTGGCAATAAGATCACTAATATAGTCTAGGGCTCAGAATAGGTCTCAGAAAATTATTCCCATGCTCAATCCTTGGTAGCTTGGCTGCGAGCAGGCAGGCTTAACTTCAGAGACAGGTATGTAAAGCATTTGAAAACAAAATTCAGTAAATAATTAAGACACAACACACAATAAAAAATAAAAATCCAACACCAATTTATAAAAATAGGAAATATTTTTATCTTTAAAATGACACAAAAATGAAAAAAAATCCAATGTAGGGGACTGGAGACATGAATGCTTACACAACACACATTCACACTTACACACAGTCTCTCACGTAACACTCTCACCCGCAAGCACACACAACATACATTTAAAAGCAATCTTTTTACTTACCTCAGCTGCCAAGGAAGGCCATATTGTACTCCATTTTTGATTACACTAGTAGTGAATAGTGAAACATTATTCACTATTAATGTCATAAAAACATTATGAGAAAACAAAGCCAGTGAAGCCCCAACCTGCCACTATGTTCCTGGCACTGATTTTGCCACCTTTGAAGCCACAAGGGACAAGCCAGGGGTCAAGGCGGCAATCCCTGGTGACCCCTACATGACATCCATGCTGCCTCCCCTTAAAAATGATCCCTCTCCTTATTTGCTCTGTTGAGACATTTAATGTTCAAAGAATGTGTGCAGTTTGTTATTTCTCTGTTACTGCTTGCATGTTTTGTTAATAGAGGTAGGCAGGGTGTATATTTTTGCATATTTGCCCGTTCTAATTATGTGAGTATTGTCCACTTTTGATGCAATGTCAAGTACTGATACTGTGTTTTATATTCATTTGACATATGGGTGTGAGGTCTAACATCTAGACTGAAAGTAGCTGATGAATTGGCCCTTTATTAACAAGCCTATCTTACATGCCTTCCCTTGGCACATTTATTACTCCAATGCCACATAAAACATTTGGCCTCTTGAGTCTATTTACAAACATTTCCAAGTTTCCAAATGTTGAAGCATGTTTGCTGTGGGCCAAGGGTCTACAACCTTTTCTGCAATAAAAGCTACATAAGTTCAATAAAAATCTTCTCAAGTGATAATAATGTTACCCAACTCGGTGGTTGGAACGGTTGAATTAAAAAAATAATTGTATACATTTTTTCTCCAAACATCAGCTTATGAGTTCTAAAAAAAGTGCTACATACAATTTCATCTCAAATAAACACTTTTAAATTATATATATATATTTATTTATATATATATATATATATATATATATATATAGGCGGTCGCCAGTAGGTAGTTATAGTTAGGACCTATTTTCCATAAGAAATCCGCAACATTCTATTTGGAATAACATTGGCGCCGATTGACGAATCTTCGCGAAATTTTCCAAACTTTTGGCCAGCTCCGGTCCGCTCCTATAATGAAAATTTCACGGTGATTTGTCAAGGGTGGGGCCAAGAAAAAAGGGGGGTCCCAAAACACGTTTTCCCCATGCATTTTCCCATAGGACCTGTTGACGCAGCTACAGCCCGAACTGCTGAACGGAATTACACCAAATTTGGCAAAGAGGTAGTCCTCAGTTCAGACTAGTGCCTTTTGCTTAAATGGTGTAAATCCGTTCAGTAGTTCCTGAGAAAATTAGGGTAAAAAAGTTAGTGATATCTGGGCAGAGCCTAACCACACATCTCATCGTGAGATCTGATTGGCTGTCAGTACTTCATCCAAGAAGTGTTGGCAACCATCTTGGGACCAATATACATGATAGCACCTCATTAAAAAGCATTGCAGTTAATAGAAGGTTTTAAGACTTTAGTTACATTATAAATCATTTGTTGATGGTACCATACTCATTTTAGGAATTGTGGTGTGTTCTAAGGTGATTTTACCATGTGCAAAAGCCTTCTGCTGTGATATCATGACTCATGTTTGAGAGAAAACTATTTTCTCATGCTTTTCCCACAGAGGTTTGGAAGGTGATCTATAAGCTAAACTGAGAGCATATTTTCTGTAAATTCACATTATCTTTCACAGTCATGTGAGAATGAAGTCTGACATTCTCAGTAAAACATGTACATCCAACAAGGGCAGAGACTGTCAGTTGATTCCTTTGTGTTCTACTGCAGCTTCCCAGAGTGTTCTAAAGAACAACTAGAGCGCTAACAGTCCTACTTATGACAAACGTATTGCATACCTGAAGCCATCTTGATTGGAATAAAGTGGTAACTCTTAAAACATTTAATTTAAAAAGGAACAAAATGAGGGGGTTCATTTTGCCATAGAAAGTATGATTAGTGCTGCAGAAAGGAAAATTAGGGCACATTTTGAGTGACTTCTCAAATCCTCTTCTATTTCATTAAAAAATTCTGACATGCAGACTGAAACATGCACTTTCAATACCAGCAGCAGACTTCCCTTGTGAGCAGTAGCTTTACTACAGTGATCTAATAAGCAACTAGAGTGCTAACATTCTGAATTTATGGCACATGTGTGAAACATCTGAATGCCTTCTTGATGAAATCAAAGTAAAAAACTGAACGTATTTCCTACTGAGGAGACTGTAGTAAATGAGGAAATTATGAAACTTCATAACAAGTAAGTCTCCCAAAATGGCCACCAGAGACAAAAGACCCCAAATGTAGCCGAAATATCACCCAGATGTAGCCCAAGTATAGCCCAATGACAGAATGTCCCAGAGTGTTCTAACGAATAACTAGAGCGCTAACAGTCTTACTTATGACAAAAGTATGGCACCCCTGAAGCCATCTTGATTGGAATAAAGTGGTAACACTTAAAACATTTAATTTACAAAGGAGCAAAATGAGGGGGTTCATTTTGCCGTAGAAATTATGATTAGTGCTGCAGAAAGAAAAATTAGGGCACATTTTGACTTCTCAAATCCTCTTCTATTTCATAAAAAAATTCTGACATGCAGACTGAAACATGCACTTTGAATACCAGCAGCAGACTTCCCTGGTGAGCAGTAGCTTTACGATTTGGGAAAAAGGGGGTGGTGATGGACAGAGTTTCTGAATGATGCAGAATACTCTTACCAAGTCAAGAGATCATGGTTTTAATCCATCACCGTTTTTTAGCTCACTGCACCATCCCAGCTCAGAACCTGGCTACATGCAAATTAGTCTGTACCTGTCCCAGTGCATGATGGGAACAGGGCAAACCAAACTACCAAGCCAATTCTTATACTGGGAAGGAAACAAGCTTCCGGGGACCGGTTTCTGCCATCACAGCCTTCGTCGGCCCGGCTTGCCTGAATCCTGATGGTGCAATGAGCAAGGGACTCACGTCTGAGCATACCCTCCCACACTGAGTGTGGATAAAATCGATTTGGGAAAAAGGGGGTGGTGATTGACAGAGTTTCTGAATGATGCAGAATACTCTTACCAAGTCAAGAGATCATGGTTTTAATCCATCACCGTTTTTTAGCTCACTGCACCATCCCAGCTCAGAACCTGGCTACATGCAAATTAGTCTGTACCTGTCCCAGTGCATGATGGGAACAGGGCAAACCAAACTACCAAGCCAATTCTTATACTGGGAAGGAAACAAGCTTCCGGGGACCGGTTTCTGGCATCACAGCCTTCGTCGGCCCGGCTTGCCTGAATCCTGATGGTGCAATGAGCAAGGGACTCACGTCTGAGCATACCCTCCCACACTGAGTGTGGATAAAATCGATTTGGGTGTGAGTGTTTGATTGGTTCTGATGCTCAGTCCATCACCACCCCCTTTTGTACCGCTTTGTTCGCCATAAGTTGGCAGGGTATGCTCAGACGTGAGTCCCTTGCTCACTTTGCCACTGGATTCAAGCAAGCCTGGCTGAAGACGGCTGAAATGTCAGAAACCGGTCCTTGGAAGCTTGTTTCCGGTCCAGGGAAGACATGGCTTGGCAGTTCGGGCTGGACTGTTCCCATGAGGCACAGGGTCAGACTGATTTGCATATGGCCATGTCTGAACTGGGGTGGCAGAGTGCGCTAAAGAACGGTGATGGATCAAACCCAGATCTGTTGACTGGGTGTGAGTGTTTGATTGGTTCTGATGCTCAGTCCATCACCACCCCCTTTTGTACCGCTTTGTTCGCCATAAGTTGGCAGGGTATGCTCAGACGTGAGTCCCTTGCTCACTTTGCCACTGGATTCAAGCAAGCCTGGCTGAAGACGGCTGAAATGCCAGAAACCGGTCCTTGGAAGCTTGTTTCCGGTCCAGGGAAGACATGGCTTGGCAGTTCGGGCTGGACTGTTCCCATGAGGCACAGGGTCAGACTGATTTGCATATGGCCATGTCTGAACTGGGGTGGCAGAGTGCGCTAAAGAACGGTGATGGATCAAACCCAGATCTGTTGACTGGGTGTGAGTGTTTGATTGGTTCTGATGCTCAGTCCATCACCACCCCCTTTTGTACCGCTTTGTTCGCCATAAGTTGGCAGGGTATGCTCAGACGTGAGTCCCTTGCTCACTTTGCCACTGGATTCAAGCAAGCCTGGCTGAAGACGGCTGAAATGCCAGAAACCGGTCCTTGGAAGCTTGTTTCCGGTCCAGGGAAGACATGGCTTGGCAGTTCGGGCTGGACTGTTCCCATGAGGCACAGGGTCAGACTGATTTGCATATGGCCATGTCTGAACTGGGGTGGCAGAGTGCGCTAAAGAACGGTGATGGATCAAACCCAGATCTGTTGACTGGGTGTGAGTGTTTGATTGGTTCTGATGCTCAGTCCATCACCACCCCCTTTTGTACCGCTTTGTTCGCCATAAGTTGGCAGGGTATGCTCAGACGTGAGTCCCTTGCTCACTTTGCCACTGGATTCAAGCAAGCCTGGCTGAAGACGGCTGAAATGCCAGAAACCGGTCCTTGGAAGCTTGTTTCCGGTCCAGGGAAGACATGGCTTGGCAGTTCGGGCTGGACTGTTCCCATGAGGCACAGGGTCAGACTGATTTGCATATGGCCATGTCTGAACTGGGGTGGCAGAGTGCGCTAAAGAACGGTGATGGATCAAACCCAGATCTGTTGACTGGGTGTGAGTGTTTGATTGGTTCTGATGCTCAGTCCATCACCACCCCCTTTTGTACCGCTTTATTCGCCATAAGTTGGCAGGGTATGCTCAGACGTGAGTCCCTTGCTCACTTTGCCACTGGATTCAAGCAAGCCTGGCTGAAGACGGCTAAAATGCCAGAAACCGGTCCTTGGAAGCTTGTTTCCGGTCCAGGGAAGACATGGCTTGGCAGTTCGGGCTGGACTGTTCCCATGAGGCACAGGGTCAGACTGATTTGCATATGGCCATGTCTGAACTGGGGTGGCAGAGTGCGCTAAAGAACGGTGATGGATCAAACCCAGATCTGTTGACTGGGTGTGAGTGTTTGATTGGTTCTGATGCTCAGTCCATCACCACCCCCTTTTGTACCGCTTTGTTCGCCATAAGTTGGCAGGGTATGCTCAGACGTGAGTCCCTTGCTCACTTTGCCACTGGATTCAAGCAAGCCTGGCTGAAGACGGCTGAAATGCCAGAAACCGGTCCTTGGAAGCTTGTTTCCGGTCCAGGGAAGACATGGCTTGGCAGTTCGGGCTGGACTGTTCCCATGAGGCACAGGGTCAGACTGATTTGCATATGGCCATGTCTGAACTGGGGTGGCAGAGTGCGCTAAAGAACGGTGATGGATCAAACCCAGATCTGTTGACTGGGTGTGAGTGTTTGATTGGTTCTGATGCTCAGTCCATCACCACCCCCTTTTGTACCGCTTTGTTCGCCATAAGTTGGCAGGGTATGCTCAGACGTGAGTCCCTTGCTCACTTTGCCACTGGATTCAAGCAAGCCTGGCTGAAGACGGCTGAAATGCCAGAAACCGGTCCTTGGAAGCTTGTTTCCGGTCCAGGGAAGACATGGCTTGGCAGTTCGGGCTGGACTGTTCCCATGAGGCACAGGGTCAGACTGATTTGCATATGGCCATGTCTGAACTGGGGTGGCAGAGTGCGCTAAAGAACGGTGATGGATCAAACCCAGATCTGTTGACTGGGTGTGAGTGTTTGATTGGTTCTGATGCTCAGTCCATCACCACCCCCTTTTGTACCGCTTTGTTCGCCATAAGTTGGCAGGGTATGCTCAGACGTGAGTCCCTTGCTCACTTTGCCACTGGATTCAAGCAAGCCTGGCTGAAGACGGCTGAAATGCCAGACACCGGTCCTTGGAAGCTTGTTTCCGGTCCAGGGAAGACATGGCTTGGCAGTTCGGGCTGGACTGTTCCCATGAGGCACAGGGTCAGACTGATTTGCATATGGCCATGTCTGAACTGGGGTGGCAGAGTGCGCTAAAGAACGGTGATGGATCAAACCCAGATCTGTTGACTGGGTGTGAGTGTTTGATTGGTTCTGATGCTCAGTCCATCACCACCCCCTTTTGTACCGAGCAGTAGCTTTACTACAGTGATCTAATGAGCAACTAGAGTGCTAACATTGAGAATTTATGGCAAATGTGTGACACATCTGAATGCCTTCTTGATGGAACCAAAGTAAAAAACTGAAAGTATTTCCTACTGAGAAGACTGCAGTAAATGAGGAAATTAGGAAACTTCATAACAAATAAATCTCCCAAGATGGCCCCAGAGACAAAAGAGCCCAAATGTAGCCCAAATATCACCCAGATGTGGCCCAAGTATAGCCCAATGACAGAATGTCCCAGAGTGTTCTTAAGAGCAACTAGAGCGCTTACTGTCTTACTTATGACAAAATTATGGCACACCTGAAGCCATCTTGATTGGAATAAACTGGTAACACTTAAAACATTTAATTTAAAAAGGAACACAATGAGGGGGTTCAGTTTGCCATAGAAATTATGATTAGTGCTGAAGAAAGAAAAATGAGGGCACATTTTGAGTGACTTCTCAAATCCTCTTCTATTTCATTAAAAAATTCTAATATGCAGACTGAAACATGCACTTTTAATACCAGCAGCAGACTTCCATGGTGAGCAGTAGCTTTACTACAGTGATCTAATGGGCAACTAGAGTGCTAACATTCAGAATTTATGGCAAATGTGTGACATATCTGAATACCTTCTTGATGGAATCAAAGTAAAAAACTGAAATCATTTCCTACTGAGGAGACTGCAGTAAATGAGGAAATTAGGAAACTTCATAACAAATAAACCTCCCAAGATGGTCACCAGAGACAAAAGAGCCCAAATGCAGCACAAATATCACCCAGATGTAGCCCACATGTAGCCCAATGACAGAAGTGTGCAAAACACTTATTTTTTGTGTATTTGCAGTTTTATATAGTGCAGACTTGTCAGGTATTGGAGTGCTTTACATGAGCATTGGTTACATCACACAAGATCAAATTCATTTTGGTTGTAGACATGGGGAGATTAAGTGATTTGACCAGAATCACAGAATGTTGAGCTGAAGCAGAAACTCCAACCTGGTTCCCCAGTTGTAAAGTCTGCAGCTCTGGAAGTAACACCACATCCTCTCCCCTAAGTGCAACATTTAATCAAGTGGTCAACTGGATAAAAAAACATAAAGATTACAAATAATTTAAAAGTTCTTTGTCGCTATTTGAAAACTCTGAAAATATGTCCTCGTTTTAGTTTTTTAGAGCACTAACCATAATTTTGATGCAAATAAGACCCTCTCATATATGTAATTTCTAAAGGAAATGCTCTAGGTATTACAATTTTGATTGCATCAAGATGACGTCAGGCGTTCCACACTTTTGTAATAAATATAGAATGTTAGCAATCTAGTTGTTCATTGGGATACTGTTGAGAGGCAGAGGCCAGGGGCACGGACTCTGAAAATTGAAGGCAGGTAGGAGAGTGCAGAGGCAACAATTTTACCACACTGGGCAGGCAGGAAGGGCAGTGGCAGCACAACAGACTATGGAGGGCAGTGGAAAGGGGGGCAGGGGCAACAAACCAACAATACAGGACTGGCAAGAGAGGCTGTGGCAATACAACAGACCATTGTGGGCAGAAGGAAGAGGCAGTAGTAGTACAACCATACATGCCAACAGACCCGTTTCAGCCAGGAAACGTCCAATGTTTTTAAGCTCAAATGGGCTTTATTTGATCTGTCTCCTGTCTACAATCTCCTCTTTTTCAATGTAACTCAAAGGGGAAAATCAATGCCCCAGTTTTTTTTCAAAATCTCCCTCTTACCAAGTTCAAAATGTATGGTACATTGGATCATGGTAGGCAGGAGAAATTGGGGTAGGGACTTGGACTCGGGTAACAGAAGACAGGAGGGACATGGAGAGGTGCACCAAACTGACCCTACAGGGCAGACATCAGGGTTTGCAGCAGCACAATACACCACACAGGGCATGTGGGACGGGAGTGCAGCACAACAATCCATAGAAAGCAATAGGGAGGGGACAGGACCATGCACATGGACAACAGAGAACAGAGGGGAAAGAGGCAATGGTAGCTAGCTGACCATAATGGACAGACAGGAGAGAAAGCTGCAGCATAACAGACCATAAAGGGCAGGAGGGGCGGATCAGGGGCATTACAATGGAACAGACAAGCCAGGAGGGAGGGAATAGGGGTCTGTACATGGAAACAGAGGGCTGGGGGCAAGGGGGCAGGGCAGGAGCAGCAAGATAGCCATGGAGGTCAGGCAGGATGGGCACTAGAAGCAAGACACACCATGAAGAGCAACAGTGAGACTGTGATGGCATACACACAGACCATGGAGGGAAGGTGGGAGGGGGTCAGGGGCAGCTAGCTGACCACACAGGGAAGGTGGGAGGGGCCATGGCAGCACAGAAGACCATGCATGGCAAGCGGGAGGTTTAGTGGCAGCACAATGGCTATGATGGGCAAGAAGGAGGGTGCAGGGGCATGCACAAAGGACCATGGAGGATAGAAGGGAGGGTCAGGACCTGGACACAGACAAGAGAGTTCAGGCGAAGGGGCCTCACAACAGACCACGTGGGGCAGGCAGGAGGAGCAGTTGCAGCACAACAGACCAGGGAGGGCAGAAGGGTGTGGCAGTAAAATGGACCATGGAGGACAGGAGGAAGGGGATAGGGGCATGGCATGTGGACAGGCAGGGTGGAGGTGGCAGGGACAGGTTACAGTCATCTGAAAATGCTATGCAGGTGGGAGGGGAGTGGCAGCTCAACAGAACACTCAGAGTAGGCAGGAGTGGCAGGTCCATGGAACATGGTGGGCAAAAAGGATGGAGCAGGGGCATGCACAAAGACAAAAAAGGGCAGGTGGAAGGAGAATAGGGGCAGCAAGCTAAGCACAGAGGCTAAGCAGGAGGTCAATGATGGGCCATATAATTGGGCAATGGAGGGCAGGAGGAGTGGTCTGGTACATCATGCTAAATGGAGGGCAGTGGCAGCACATCAGACCATGCATGGCAGGAGGGAGGAGGCTAGTCCATGGATTCAGACAACAGAGGATAGGGAGGAGGTGGATGGGGCAGCAAGTTAACTGTTCAGAGAAGGTGGGTATTAGGAACTTTATTTTTTTTTAAATGTGTGTCTGTGCGAACTATTTAAAATATGACCAAGTATGCAGCATAATCTCACTTTTATTCAGGAAGAAGAGGACGTTTGTGACTGTGACTCCGGGCTCACTTGGCAGAAACACCCCCTGACCCTCCACCCCCCATCGCAAAATGTAATGCCCGTGAAAAAGGTAGGTGGACGCAGAGTTATATAGAACATAGTCCTGAGAGCACGATTGAAAATGAAAAGATATAGTATATGGTATAAACTATGCACCAAAAAGTGTGATATAAGATGAACCAGGGCGTGAAATATAATATGCAATACATTGTGTGCAATTACAGATTCATTGGAGAGCGCGAGATAGCACAGGCACTAGCGCGTGCTATGCGATATGCGCCTTGGAGTGTAATATGCACAGGGCAGTGTTGTGTAACCTAACTAGTCTCTAAAGTTGTAATATAAAATATGTGCTGGGGAGTGTAACGTTGCATATGTACTGTGACAAAGATATGGATTCCAGGTTGTAATATGTATGGCATAGCGCTGTGCGTTATAACATAGGCATCGAGGAATGAACGTTAGATGGGGTAATATAACCCGTGCGAAGGCAAGTGTGGCATGACATATCCACGGGGTGGTGTTTCAGTGCACATGGGCTAGAGAGTGTCATAGCATACGCACTAGCTGGTGGAATACAACACAGAGGTGTGTGGCACTCGGCGGGCACTGGTGGCTGTAACACAGCACTTGCCTCAGCCAGGAGCACGCTGTGACTCTCAAGTGAGGTTTGTCTCCTTTCCAGAGAGTAAAATAAAAAGTATTACACATACGGCGGTGGATGTGTGTTTTATTAACCGTGAGGGGGGTTTCTTGCATAGTTTGGTTGAATTTTTGTCGAATCCCCTTTGAATGGCTTGGTGTGCGTGTGTATTAAATGCGCCCGTCAATAGCTACCCATGTTTGTATAAATAAACGACAAGGGTGTCTACTTGGAGAGTACCCACCGGCGGGGGTGCCGGGATTAGGCACGGTAGGGCGTCAGACACGTCAGAGCTTCACTAGCGGTGTAAATACATTCCACGTGGATTCATTGTATGCATAGTCGCCTTTTAATGAATATCACGCAAATCGTCATGGTGGTAGGTACATACGGTTTGTCCAGCATGTCCTAGGTGTTTCTATAAATATATATATTTTTTAAATAATAAAAAACAAAGGCCGGCCCCGGGGGGTGGGGTCCCCGGGGCCATAAGTGGCCTGAGGAGGGGGGCAACCCAGCCCCCCTCCTAAAGAATAAAAAAAAAAAAGGCCATGACCCGGGGGTTGGGGTCCCCGGGGGCGATTAAGGCCTTGGGAGGGGAGCCACGCAGCTCCCTTCCAAATCTATTTTTTTCAACAAAAAAAATTAGGGTGCATGCCCTGAGGGATGGGGTCCCCAATGGGGTCCCCAGGGCCAATAAATTAGAAAAAGAAGGGGGGCCACACAGCCCTCCTTCTTAAAAAAATAAAATAAATAAAAGACCGGCATCGCGCCGGAGGCCAAGCCCCCTTCTTGCAGCACTCTGCAAACGCACCCCCTGGCCAGTTGTAAGTTGTGGAATTAATTCCCTTTCTATACTGAGGGTCCCTGAGGGCCAACTAGCCCAACAGGTACCTCCAGTATGCGCCAGGGAGCTGCGTTGCAGACAGGGGTTCTGAGGCCACGCCCCTTTTTACACCTCTATGCAACGCAGCTCTGTGGCGCTTACTGGAGGTACCTAGTGGGCTAGTTTGACCCTAGGGACCCTTAGGATTCAAGGGGACTTAATCTCTCAACTTAGAACGGCCACAGGGCACGTTTACACAGTGGTGAAGGGAAGGGACGGGGTCTGAGGTGACGTGTGCAAACACGCCCTCTGGCGCGTTTTAAGATGGGGAAATAATTCCCTTTCAAACCTGAAGGACCCTGGGGGCCAACTAGCCCACCAGGTGCTTCTAGTAAGCGCCACTGCTCTGCGTTGCAGAGAGGTGGTGCAAGCCGTGCCCCTTTGTACACCTCTCTGAAATGGCGCTTACTGGACGTACCTAGTGGGCTATTTTGCCCCTAGGGACCCTCAGGATTCAAGGGGACTTAATCTTCCAACTCAAAATGACCACAGGGCGTGTTTACACAGTGGTGAAGGGAGGGGACGGGGCCTGAGTTAACGTGTGCAAACACGCCCTGTGGCGCGCTTTAAGTTGGGGAAATAATTCCCCTTCAATCCTGAGGGACCCTGGGGGCCAACTAGCCCACCAGGTGCTTCCAGTAAGCACCACTGCGGTGCGTTGCAGAGAGGTGGTCTAGGCCGTGCCCCTTTTTACATCTCTCTGCAACGCAGCTCTGTGGCGCTTACTGGAGGTACCTAGTGGTCTAGTTGGACCCTAGGGACCCTCAGGATTCAAGGGGACTTAATCTCCCAACTTAAAACGGCCACAGGGCGTGTTTACACAGTGGGGAAGGGAGGGGACGGGGCCTGAGGTGACGTGTGCAAACACGCCCTGTGGCACGTTTTAGGAGGTAGTTTTAATCCCCTGCCCTATTATATACTAGGTGCTTACAGAGGAGGTCTTGCTAATCTCAGGGGGACCCCAACGCTTAGTGTTCCCTAGTGTATGTAGGTGTTTTCACTGTATTCTGAGTGTCTTTTAACATAGCACTGGCTCTAGGACTGGTTAGTCAGACTCAGTTACCACCTGTATCCGTCTGAAAAAGTTGAGGGTACAGGATGATTTTGCAACAAGGCTTCTTTCTGCTCTTCTGTTTGATCTTTCTGCACGTTATCCTTCTTCCTGCACTTTTCTTCGTCTTTGAGGACTTCAGTTGCTTCTTTCTGCATTTCTTTTTTTTCTTTCTGTGCGTTTTTTCTTCTTTCTTCACATGTCCTATCTCTGTAGGCATAGTTAGAAATCAGCATTTAAAAAACCTTTGAAATTCGCTGAAAAAGCCATAAGTTTCAGGCACGTTATAGTTAGGAATTAGCATTTAAAAAACCTTAGAAATTCACTGAAAAAACCATGGGTTTCAGGGGCGTTATAGTTAGCTGGACTTTTCACTCGTACAAAACCATTGAAATTCCCCTGTTATAGTTAGTTCAGCTAACTATAACTCGCGTGCCCGCAATGCACTGCTGATGACGTCACATATTACATCACTCATGACATGGTCAGTGACATCACTCATGAAATCATTGATGACATCTCAAATGACATCACTGATGACATCACTCATGACATCATCCTTGTGATAGAGTGGCAGACCTCCTATCCCCCTAATATAACCTTTGATACACAGATTCAAAAATAGAAACTAACATTTTCAAAACAATGGACATACCAATACCAGTTACAACAACCTATTCAGTAATTCTAAGATCCACATACACATCCACTCATTCACCAACAGTCCTATACAGTCACTCATACATGTACTCACTCATCATATGTACTCATGCACCTATACATCCTGTTACACAACGCCACTCATCCATAGAGTTACTCACACACAGTCACTCATGCTAATAAAGAATCAAACATCCATTTACTTGCATATACAGTTATACACACACCACCACACTTACTTCTACAGAAACTTACACATACTTAGTCTTTTAAACAATCACTTATAGAAACACATACTTATTCATACAGGAACTCTTCCAACCTCTCACACATACTCACTTATATACACCAATAGTCACATATACTGGTTTAAAACATATGTGGTTACTCATAAAGACACTATTGAGACAGTCATTCACTCACTAACACACTCATCCACCCATACAGTCCTGCACACATGCTGTTTTCAACACATACAAACAGTGAGCCACTCATTCATGCACCTATGCACTATGTAATACCCCCCACCGAACCATACAGACAGACACTCATACTGATACTCAAAAAAACAACTAATAACCTATATAGACACTCATGTAGCTACTCACCAACCCATGCAGCCACTTATACACAAAGTGAGAGACTGATACAGATATTTACATATTTAAACATTACTCACTAAGCCATGTATTCACTAAGATACACTTAATCAGTCAGTTATACAATCAATTTTTCAAAAACAAATCATCCATTTAGACACTTATATACCCATTTATTCTTCCATCGACCTTGAGATATACATATATAAAACATATGTAATTTTCAGAAAAACACACATTCACTGGATGATGTCATCAGTGATGTCATCAGTGATGTCATTTGAGATGTCATCAGTGATGTCATGAGTGATGTCACTGACCATGTCATGAGTGATGTAATATGTCACGTCATCAGCAGTGCATTGCGGGCACGCGAGTTATAGTTAGCTGAACTAACTATAACAGGGGAATTTCAATGGTTTTGTACGAGTGAAAAGTCCAGCTAACTATAACGCCCCTGAAACCTATGGTTTTTTCAGTGAATATATATAAATGTATATATATGTATAGATAGATAGATAGATAGTATGCAGTCCAGCTTACTAAATTTGCTTGATTCAATATATGTATATATCTATATATATCTACATTCACTCAAAAAACCATAGGTTTCAGGCACGTTATAGTTAGAAATTAGCATTTAAAAAAACTTAGAAATTCACTGAAAAAAACAGATGTTATAGTTAGTTGGACATTTCACTCATACAAAACCAGTGAAATTCTGCCGTTATAGTTAGTTCAGATAACTATAACTATAACTATAACTCACGCCCCTGCAATGCACTGCTGATGACGTCACATATTACATCATTCATGAAATGGTCAGTGACATCACTGATGACATCACTGATGACATCTCAAATGACATCACTGATGACATCACTGATGGTCCTCAGGACACACGAGGACCTCATCGTCCCACCAACAGTGCGCCAAGAAGCGCGTTTGCAGAGTGGTGTAAAAAGGGGCGTAACCTCGGACCACCTCTCTGCAACGCAGCTCTGTGGCGCATATTGGTGGTACCTGATGGGCTAGTTGGCCCCCAGGGACCCTCAGTATTCAAGAGGAATTAATTCCCCATCTAACAATGCGCCAGGTGGTGCATTTGCAGAGTGGTGGAGAAAGGGGGCGTGGCCTCTGGCGAGATGCTGTTTTTTGGTTTTTTTTACAAGGGGGGCTGTGTCCCCCCCCCCCTTCTTTTACGTTTTTTGGACCCTGGGGACCCCATCCCCCAGGGCCTAACCCCTATTTATCTTTAAAAAAAAAACTGGAAAGGGGTGCGTAGCCAGACTTTTTATTTATTTATGTGGAGGGGTCTGTGTGGCCCCCCTCCTCGGGCCAATTATGACCCAGGGACCCCATCCCCCGGGGCCGGCCTTTTTATTTATTTATTTATTAATTTTATTATTAGAGTGGAGGGGGGCCCCGTGGCCCCCCAGGCCACTTTTGGCCCAGGACCCCATCACCAGGGCCTGGCCTCTGTGATTGGGACCGCGGGGGAGCCCCAATGCCCCCAAGGTCCCCGCCTTCTGCGTCAGCCGGCATTGCTTTTGAGCAACGTGAGCTGCTGACATGCAGCTCCCCTTGCTCAAAAGCAATTTTGCTGTGCTTCATTGAAGCGAGAGCAGGTTTCCCTGATCTCGGTTCAATGAAGCAAAGCAGAGTTTGCTATGTCAAGGTGGGAGCCGTGCTCCCGTCCTGCCATAGCAAACAGCAATGTCCCAGGGGTGGGCACCCCAGGAAATTGCAGGAGCCAGCCCTGGGGTGTGGCTGTCCCCAGGACCCCCAATTTCAATATTTAGTGCACTGGGGAGGTGGTGGTCCCCCAGGGCGTGTGGGGGGGCTTGAGCCCCCGACACATTTTTTTTTAAAACAGAGCCCCCGGGAACTGGCGGTTCCAGGCCTTGGGGGGCCTGTGAGGACCCCCCACCCTAATTATAAAAAAAAGCCCCGGGGAGGTGGCAGTCCCCGGGGCTCGAGGGGGCCATGAGGCCCCCCACACTTTTTGCATAATGCCCCAGGGAGGTGGCGGAGGTGCTCTAGCATGAGCTGAGCCCATCTGCAGATTTCGGAACCATGTCCTTATAGCTGTTCTATGATATCGCCTACCGTATACTCTTAAAGTGCCTTATAATCCTCGCGGTTATGGTAACTATGGTTTGGCTTTATCAAAACATGTCGTGTAAGGTGTCTAACACTTTGGAATACTACCCCCACACCATTTCTGGCGGTGAGGATAGTATTCCTCCCTTCTAGAGGGAGAAGACATGTTGAGGACCTACTACCCGGTTAAAGTTAACCAGAGCCCCAGCGTCACAAAATGGATGCTGCTGCCACAGACACGAGTCTGACCTCCTGCTGCTGGGAGACCTTCCAGCGAGGGAGGCTTGGACAATAGGTTTCCTGCCTTGGGAGGTGCTAGCACCACCCTAGACAGGCCTTAGTGTATTGGGGCAGGGAGGGATGAATGAAACGAGACACTGCCTGGGGCACACAAGGTGTCCCATGCATAGTCCAGTTCAAACCGGTGCTGGGGCACTCCAGCCCCAGTCCTGGCGCGAAACTGGATAAAGGGAAGGGGGTGTAACAACCCCCCTCCCTGGTCCCACCCATAGGAGGGACCTAGCAGGTAACCCAGCCCCCCAGATTAGTACAAGAGTGGGAGCTGAGTCCCTAGGACATTAGATTATCCTGAACCTGCATCTTGAACAGAAACTCTGGACCTTCGACATTCGACTACGGAAGAAGACTGAAGAATCTCCCTTGTGGCCAAGGAGTGACCACCCTGGGCAACCAGGCACCATCCAGCGACCGCTGCTTGCTTTGCAACTGATCCTACGAGGGACGACTGCAGAGACTGACCAGCGCTGTGACTTCCAGACACCTCTGAACCAGATCCACATCTACAGCAAAGCTGAGACCCGTGGAGGCGACGAGGGACGTGGGACCGGCGACTTGGGAAAAGTGGCTAGTAACTGACTAGCGCGGCTTCTGAGGCTTCCTCGAGGCTGTGCTTGGGGAATTGAGAAGCCCCAATCCCGAGCACCATTTGCAAAGAAGATCAGCTCCCCACACTTCACGTGTTCTGCGTGGGGCCCTTCTGCACCTGAGTTGCTCGATGTGTTGTCCGGTTGTTGGCCCGTTGGCTAGCGACCTCTGTGATGACGAACCTTCAACTTTGCTTTGCTGGTCCGGCTCATCCAGACTGGCACTCACTCCCATGTGAAAGGGAAGCACCCCAGACCTTCCTGGTCTGCGACAGAAGCAAGTCCTCCATCCTGCGTGGGTTACGCTTGCCAAGGCTTGTTGGGTCCTAACTCGACCTCGACGCCGCCGACAGCAAGAGCCTTTGTGGGACAGCTCGCCTCCTGGTTCTGGTCGTCCTCGACGCATCCTGGTACCCGTGGCTGCTGCGACAAGCTTCCCCTCTTCACCTGCAACTTCACGACATCGCCTGGTTCCTTCCTGTTTCCTTCCCGGCTCATGGCTGGTGACCTAGACTCTGTCCCCTCTGCTTGCAGGTATCCTCCTTCCTGATTCCATCCTTGGAATCCACCGGACACTCTTCACTGACTGCCTGTCAGCAACTTTCTTCAGGCATCCATAGGAGTCGACGACGAAACCCGACGCAAGTTAACACCTATGCACCCGCAGCCCGTGGGCTAGGTAACTTGAGTACTCCGGTGCTCACAAGGGTATTGACTATCCAAGTGTCTAGTTTCCAAGTCTCTAACTCCTAGTTCCTTCCGAAGTGTCCTAAAACTCTTAATTACTAAATACTACTATTTCTATCGACTTTAACGCATTACGCGTGAGTGTTTCCACTCTGCACCTGAATCCCGTGGGCCTCCCACTGCCTAGTAACTGATAGGATAGTGTAGCCCCAGCGATTCCCTAGGCCTAGGCCTAACCTGTGTTCGTGACAGTGGTTCTTATACCACTTACTTAGTATATGGTTTGCGTGGCCCCTAGGGCCTAACTGTATTACTTACCTGTGTGACTTATGTATGCTTGATTAAGACTGTGTTGTACTTACCTCGAGTCTCATAAAGAGTGCTGAGAGTGTTTTGACTAGAATAAATACATTCTATTTTTATAATATCTGTTGTGGTGTCCTTTCATTTGGTATTCAAGGGGTTGCAAATGGTATAACAGCTGGCTTCAGATGCCATACAGAGTTTAGCCTAAGACTGCTCTTGTCCATGCTACCACTAGGATAGCTGGTCTATAAGGTTGACTTTACAACCAATCACCATAAGGGTTGTTTGGACTGATACAGGGTGTACACTAGAACTAGTGACATCATATATCAGGCCAACTTCTTACAACCATGTAATGTGCATACACAATCATGGGCATGGGCGGAAACTCTTGGATGTACAACTATAATGGCAAAGCAGTAAGTGAACTCTAAGGTGTAATTTTGACACGTTTTATTGTCGTAGGAGCGAGCATCACACAAGCCCCTTGTTGCTTTGAAAGTTGTTCTACTCTTGTGTTTTTTAAGACCCCGGCAACTGTTTCAAGTCACGCGCACTTTGTAGGGGACTTTTTCCAGTTACTTTAGATTCTGGGATTTCCCAACACGCCATGCATACTTCCTTGTTTCTAACTCGGGTGGTCGCATGCTTGGCCATTTACGTCACTAGCCACCGAGGTGCAGCCCCAGCTCTGGGGTTTTATTCAAGGAGTCGTCACTCGCGCTGTATTCAGCCACAGTGAGCAGGTAAAATCTGCTCTTTTTTATTTAAAATGTGTATTTGCCAGTCAGTTACGGGCCTCTACAGTTGTACGACTGAGACCCCCATAATTAATCATAATGCTGTTTTTTTTAAGAGGATGTGGGCCGTAAGATATGCTGTGATCACAAGGCTTTTCCTAAATTAGTTGAACATAGTTCTTTTTCCCCTTCTGGGTCTGGTACCTATATTAGTTAGCATCCCGCTGTTTTGTATCTTTGAAAAAAAACTGTGGTAAGCAATTTAAATAAACATCTTTTAATCGGAACTCCAAAGCCCAGGTGACCTAATACGAACATAACGTGCGCATGTACATGGGTTTGTGTCGGTGCTGCAAGTGCACTATAATAATACAAGGTTTTAGTACTTGTGAGGATGTTAAGACCTGAAACTACGAAATTTCAAAATCTGAATTAATGTGAAAAGTGCACTGCAAACTAGCCATCAAGAGAAACTTGTGAAAGTACAGTGTTATTTAGACTGCGAGCACTATTTTCTTTATCTAGTTTCTTTTCCTGCAGGCACGACGTGCTTTGGTGCCTTCTTTGCAACTTTATCCGTGCCCCTTCTTTGAAAACCACGCCCTCCCTGCGGTTGTCCGTGATGCCTACCATTTGCAATAGGTCTTGCATTTACACGAATTTGACCTATTGACATTGTAAATGACAATGCCTTTTATTTATGTTTTGGTTTTAAAACATAAACAAAACGCATTGTCATTTACAACGCCAATAGCTTAAACTCGCGTAAATGCGAGACCTGTTGCATTGCAAATGCTTGTTTTTATTTTGTCGGCCAGATTCGCGACCCCAACGCGTATTCAGACGATTTTTTTAAAAAAAAAGCTTTTTTTGGCCCTGGGGGTCCTTGTGGGACCCCCTGAGCAGGCCTAGGGGGTCAGGGTGTTTGTACCTTGCCCCCTTTTCATGTTTTTTATCTTTGTTTCACCCTTTTTCTTGTGACACAGTTACCGAGTCACAAGATGGCTGCCAACACTTCCTGGTTTAGAGTGTTGGCAGCCAATCAGAGTGAAGCTCGTGCCCGGGAGGGTTCGCGAACTGACCTCGGTGCTCAGATATCGATATTTTTCTTTTTTAAATTTCTCAGGAACTACTGAACGGATTTACACCATTTTAAAAAAAGGGCGCACTTTAAACCAAGAACTACCTTTTTGCGAAATTTGGTGTAATTCCGTTCACAAGGTCGGGATGTAGCCTGTAATAAAGTTTCCTATGGAAAATAACATGGAGAAAACACGCTTTGAAACCCCCCGTTTATCTCAACCCCCACTTGATGAATCACCCCGAAACGTTCAACACACACACTGATCGGTCCGGCCCTATTTTTTGGACAATTTTGCGAAGATTCTTCAAATAGCGCCAAAGATATTGGCAAATCAAAAATGCTTTTCCTATGGAAAATATGTCCTAACTATAACTACCTACTGGTGACCGCCAGTAGATAATAGATCTATCTATCTATCTATCTATCTATCTATCTATCTATCTATCTATCTATCTATCTATCTATCTATCTATCTATCTATCTATCTATCTATCTATCTATCTATCTATCTATCTATCTATCTATCTATCTATATATATATTCACAGAAAAAACCATAGGTTTCACACAAGTTATAGTTAGGAATTAGCATTTAAAAAACCTTGCAAATTCACTGAAAAAACCATAGGTTTCACACATGTTATAGTTAGCTGGACATTTCACTCGTAAAAAACCATTGAAATTCCCCCGTTATAGTTAGTTCAGCTAACTATAACTCGCGCGACCGCAATCCACTGCTGATGACGTCACATATTACATCACTCATGACATGGTCAGTGACATCACTCATGACATCACTGATGACATCTCCAATGACTATAACTATAACGGGGGAATTTCAATGGTTTTGTACGAGTGAAAAGTCCAGCTAACTAAAACGCCCCTGAAACCTGTGGTTTTTTCAGTGAATTTCTAAGGTTTTTTAAATGCTAATTGCTAACAATACACTGCCTGAAACCTATGTTTTTTTCTATGAATTTCAAAGGTTTTTTAAATGCTAATTTCTAACTATGTGATGTCATCAGCAGTGGATTGCGGTCGCGCGAGTTATAGTTAGCTGAACTAACTATAACGGGGGAATTTCAATGGTTTTTTACGAGTGAAATGTACAGCTAACTATAACGTGTGAAACTTATGGTTTTTTCAGTGAATTTGCAAGGTTTTTTAAATGCTAATTCCTAACTATAACGTGTGTGAAACCTATGGTTTTTTCAGTGGATTTGCAAGGTTTTTAAAATGCTAATTCCTAAGTGTGAAACCTATATCTTCCATAAACTTATAAACATTTTTTTATTTATTTTTTTTAAGTTTTTCACGGTGCGTGCTCCGTGCGCGCACCGTGCGTGCACCGTCTCCGTGTGCGCATGCGTGCGTGCTCCATGTGCCCATGCGTACGTGCTCCGTGTGCGCATGCGTACATGCTCCGTGTGCGCATGCGTGCATGCTCCGTGCGCGCATGCGTACGTGCTCCGTGTGCGCATGCGTGCGTGCTCCGTGTGCGCCTGCGTACGCGCTCCGTGTGCGCATGTGTACGTGCTCCGTGTGCCCATGCGTGCGTGCTCCGTGTGCGCATGCGTACATGCTCTGTGTGCGCATGCGTGCGTGCTCCGTGTGCGCATGTGTGCGTGCTCCGTGCGTGCTCCGTGGGTGCTCCATGCACGCGTGCTCCAAACGCGCATGCGCGCGTGCTCCATGCGCGCATGCGCGCGTGCTCCGTGCGCGCACGGTGCGCGCACGGCAAGTCATGTGATTACGAAACAACACTTTTCATTGGTTCAAAGTACTTTCAGTTCCAGGATCTTCCAACACCACACCCACTCCCCTCATTAATACTTTTTATTTCCTGGGAGAAGGAGCTGAACAGCTTTTCCTGCACCTGAAAATGACAGAACAGGAGACTTCTTCAGGGAGTGAGGAGGAGACCTTTGTGCCCCCAAGGCAGAGGAAACAAAAGGACTCATTTATTTGGCAATTTTTTACATTTTTTCAGAGGGTCAGAAGAAGGTGAATGCTCCTAAAGTCACCTGCACTGTTTGTGGAGTGGTCTTATCTAGAGGAGACCCTAAAAAAAATACTCCTTTAGTATTTACTCCATGATAAGGCACTTTAAAGCAGTGCATCCTGTGGCTTATGCTCGGGCTGAAAGAGACAACCCTCCATCAGCTCACCTGAGCACATCATCTGCAGCCGCAGCTCAGCCGAGCACATCATCTGCAGCCGCAGCTTCACCTGCTTCCAGACCTCTGGATATGCACCCTCTGTTCACGAAGGTGCATATACGGTGCAATGTGTGAAATGCTGTTCTCTGTTATGGTGAGAGCAGCATTAACCTAATAGAGAACAAGATACAGCAGCACACATGCTCCACCCCCTAATTTCTTTCCTTTTTTTTTTGTTCCTGGTGAACAGTTTTTCATTTTTATTATTATTTTTTGCTGCATTTTTTATTTTTTTTTGCTGCTCGACAAAAAACAACAGTTCTTTTCAGAACTCACTTCAAGAAGAGCTATATTCCTAATATACTGTGTTGTAATTTTTTAAATGAATTTTTTGCCACCGTGCGCACACGCCGCGATTTTTTGAAAAAAAATAAAATGTTTTTTTCACCCTTCGGGGTCCTTCAGGGACCCCATGACAAAGGCTAGGGGGTCAGGAACTCTCTACCCTGCCCCCTTTTCACGTTCTCCACCTTTCTTTTTCACTGCCACACAGAAAATGGCGTCCGACACTTCCTGATTTCGACCGATTCGAATGTTGACTGACATTTAACCCCCAATCAGAATTACGCTCGCGCACAGAACCGTGCGCGCACCGTGCGCGCACGGTGCGCGCATATAGATATTTATGTACTTTTAACTGCAATTTTCTCAGGAACTACTGAACAAATAGACACCATATATGCAAAAGGCACATGCCTGACCTGAGGACTACCTCTTTGCCAAATTTGAAGTAATTCTGTTCAGCCGTTCGGGCTGTACCTTCGACTAAAGGTCCTATGGGAAAATGCATGGGGAAAACGTGTTTTGGGACCCCCCTTTTTTCTCGGCCCCCGCTTGACGAATCACCCCGAGACTTTCAGGGTAGGAGCTGAGCGGCGCGCCCCATTAGTTTTGAAAATTTTGCGAGGATTCGTCAACCGGCGCCAAAGTTATTCAAAATAGAATTTTCAGATTTCCTATAGAAACTCGGTCCTAACTATAACTATCTACTGGCGACCGCCAGTAGATAATATATATATATATATATCCATAAACTCCGTCACTCTGCAGCTTTCTCTGTAAAGACGGAGACGGACCACAAAATGGTGCTCAGATGTTTTTATTGCCTGCTTCGGCCCTGACGCGTTTCGGCTCCAGATGAGCCTTGATCACATGATATGATATGTATATATGTTCAACCAAGCAAAAGCTTCTAATAATTTAGTAAGCTGGACTGCACACTCATGAGCTTCTTGTTGGAGAAGCGTGCTGTGGGGTAACAGTTGCATTTTTTATTCTATCTTTTGGAGGAATATACATGAGAGTACAACTTCGCATCAAACCACACTGGGATAACTACTTCTCTTCGGGTCTTTACTGACACTGCCTCTAGTCTGAACTTTTCACATACACATCAGTTTTAGGTGTACCCTGGGCAGCACATGCACAGCTCTGCGAGGCATGCTGTATTGGAATATGTACTTGAAGCCCCGCCCACTCTCCACACATATTTGTCATTGGCTTGTGTCATTGTCCTTCGTAAATGCTGGCTTCTGATTCCTTATTAGGCTTGTTAGTCCCTCCTTCGTACTGCTTTGTCTTCATTTGTAACCTCCCATGGCTACTGGCCCTTTTACTTCGATTGTTACACGGTACGTCTTCTTTAGTCTGTAAGCACTATTTTCTTTAATGAGTTTCTCTTACTGCAGAAGGGCGAGAGGGTCTCTCATGCGCAGTTGTGACCACCGGCTTGTTTAACTCGTAGCAAATGGGAGCTGTTCAGGGGCCATGGGAAACAGAAGAGGGCAACTCAGCGATGCCTTTAGGGAGGTCATAGGTGCGTGATGTAAATTCTGCTAGATCTGGTGTGTGAGGGGGTTTGTTTGCACACTAGTATGAGAGTTCACGTTCATGTGTTTATGTGTTTGCATCTAATCCCAGCATCATGAAGTCAGTTTATTTTTTCCAGTGCTGCTTCTGCCACTTTTACCCTACTGTAACAGCTAAAAGTTAACAAGCCACTGAAAGTTATCACTGGGCAGGCGCGCTAAGGCACACTTCAAGAGGAAAAGAGGCAAGCGTTACTTTGTTACTTTATGTGGAGTGCTCATGTCACTGCTTCCGTATAAAGTATCTTATCAGGGGCGTAGCCACCGTTAGTGCAGCAGGTGCAGTGACACCAGGGTCACTGCCACCCTGACTATGATGGTCTTTTAATACCCATCTTGTGATCAGGGGGTTCAATTTTTTTCCTGCTTGCTCCAGGGCTAAGGGCGTCCTTGCCCCAGCGCTGGCTCTTTACCCAGAGACAGCTGTAGGAGACCTCTGCAGGGGGGTTACAAGAAGCAAGGCTGGCAGTAAAAGAGGCACAGTTACTGCCAGCCTTGCTTCAGGTTAGCAAGGACTAGAAGTACAAAGTGTGTTTACGCACTGCTTGCAGGTTTTCAAAACACATAAATAAAAGGTATTGTCATGTCCAATGCCAATAGCTCAAACTCTCATAAATGTGAGACCTATTGCCTTACAAATGTTTGTTTCTTTTCCACTGCACATAGCAGGCAGGTCCTGGCCCACCTAGAGCTTAAGCTTCGATTCACTGTACGAAGATCTCGAAGTCCAAGAGCCACATATGATATTTGTCGGCTGTGTACCAAAAGCTACAGGAAGAAGAGCAAGGCTCTCCCATGGGACCACCCGGAATGAGGCGCAGGCAGGAGCCTGCAGGTGGAGGAGGGCCTCGAGCACCTACCTGCACAGGGGCAGCAGCACTACAGCGGAGCTGCTGGGGGAGAGAGCAGGTCTCTGACCAGGAGGTCAGAGGTCTGGCTCGTTTATCCCCGAGTGGCCGCCATTAATTAGGGGAGGGAGAGGGTAGCGCAGCTCAGAGGTGGGAGCAGGGACCGGCAGGGGGGAGGGGCTGCGGGGGCAGCAGCGACAGGAAAGGCACGGAGAGCAAACGGGCAGAGAAGACAGAAAAAACTGCTAAATTAACACATAGGCACAGGTACAATGACAAGACAGGCACAATAAAAATACAGTGAAGAGGCTTAAAGGAAGACAGAAAAACGGGCACAGAAAGACAGAAAAATGGCACAAACACAGAGACAGACAGCAGCGGCCAGCAAAAGAGCAAGGCTATCCCACTGGGCCACCAGGGATGAGGCGCAGGCAGGAGCCTGCGGGAGGAGGAGGGCCTCGAACACCTACCAGCACAGGGGCAGCGGCAGCAGCACTACCGCGGAGATGCTGGGGGAGAGAGCAGGTCTCTGACCAGGAGGTCAAAGGTCTAGCTCGGTTTAGTCAAGTACGTATGTGACTGGGCCATTTCTCTTCCCCCGACACTCCCAGTAGCAGCCATCTGGCCTCAAGCGGGACAGGTAGGCTTGTTACTTGCCTCATTGTCTCTATTATTTCTGCCCAGGAGATTTGGATTAGCGGACAAGTCCAAAGTGTGTGGTAGAACGTGCCCACATTGCCACAACCCCTGGAGCATTCAGCTGAGTCACTGCGGCCCATTTTATACACCCGTGACCTAGAATGGTAGGACCTATGCAATATACGAAGCTGCACCATGCGGAACCGTGCTCATATAGCGATTTCTCTGGGACTCTGCAAATCCTCGCTCCACTCCTCGTCCTCTAGGTGACCCACGTGGACCATCCAGGCCTCTCTAAGTGAGACTAGACAGTCCGGCATGTTGTTTATTATCTTCCTATATGTTAGGGAGACTGCCTCAGGTCTAGTATCAATCGATCTTCCATGGGGGAGTAGTCTGGAATGAGCTCCCCCTCCAGTAAATGGCGTTTCAGGGTGTGCTGCAGCTGTCGGTACCAAAAAATCTCACCTTGTGCCAGCTCGTACTCTGATTGCAGCACTTCGAATGTCACTAGTGTGCCCGCTCTCCAGACATCACCCAGTTTCTCTATCCCTATTGGGTGTCATTGTGTATGGGTGCAAAGTTTTTAAGCTTCCCCCAGGCTGTTGCTGTCCCAAAGAGGGGTCTCTGCTGTCATTTTATTGCACCATGCCAGACATTTGTTGGATGCTTTCCACACCTGCAGTACCGGCTGAGTGTGGGGTGGGAGTGAATCCCTTCTGGCTTTGTTATATAAGAGTACCGGGTAAGCCCTGCTTCTCATGACCAAGCGGTCTACCATATATGTTGGTTCAGCCCATTACCCAAATACCCAGTCTTCACCCCCACCAGTTGAGAGGCCCAGTAATAAGCTTGCAGGTCGGTCACCAGACCACCATCATAGACACCATGCTACAGTTTCCCCAATGAGATTCGGGGTGCCCCCCGACCCATAGCAGGGATCTCAAAATGCTATTAATTCTACAGACGCAAAATATCCTGAAAGGTGTGTTCTGAAGGATGTAGAGCATGTGTGGGAGGGTCATCATTTTGAAAAGGGCAGCTAGTCCCATTAGTCAGAGGGGTAGTGTGTGCCAGTGGTTTGTGTCGGCCTGAAAGTGGGTGATCTGGGGAAGTAGGTTGTGGCCCAGTAATGTTTTCTTGTCTCTAGTCATGTGGATCCCTAGGTATGTGAACCCATCCTTTGGCATCAGGGCTGGACACTGGAGTGGCAGGGAGAATTTATCGGAGGAAAGTGGAAAGATCAGGGACTTGTCCCAGTTTATTTGGTAACCGGTGTACCTCCCAAAAAGTCAAAGATGTGAAGAATTCTCGGTATCAAGAAGCAGGGTTTTCTCACATATAACAAGATATCTTCTGCATATAGAGATATCTTCTCCTCCCATTTGTCCTCCACTGTGATACCCCGGATGGGGGATAGCGAACATCCTTGTCTTGTGCCCCTTCGCAACTCAAAGACATTGGAGGTGTAACCATTTACCCGCACCCTGGCTTGCAGCGCCTCATAGAGTAGCCAGACCCAGGAGCAGAAGTTGGGGCCAAAGCCCAGCCGAGGCAGCACTGTGAAAATGTATTTCCACTCCATACTGTCAAAAGCCATACAGGTGGAGGCGTGGCCAAGATGGCGACCTAGGAGGACGCAAGACCACGAGGCTCCTTGCACCGGGCCCCCTTCTCCGGCCATTTCAAGCATAAATATCCCCATCTATGCACTAAAACTGGCCGAGAGCTGAGGGGAGACGAGGACCCAACCTGCCTGCAGTTTCGGAGGCCGGACGTCCTGGAGGGATCCCGCGGTGGCTCGCAGCTCGCCGCCGTGAACTGGCGCCCTGACTGAGCGAGCTCCGACGCGGCCGAGATTGCTTCCAACGGTGGGGATATCAGGGCCCCGGTGGCTACCCACGGACTGCCGATCATCCGCCGATCATAAGCCCCAGCGACCAGGGAGGTGGGCAGCGGTAGCGGCAAAGCAGCGGGACGGAGGTTCTGGCGGAGCTCCGGCAGCACTGAGTGGCGGGGCGTCCCGGTGCAGAGGCGCGAAATTCGAGGTCGGGGCTGTCGGGCCTACGAGGATGCACACAGACGCCACTCACCTTGCGGTGGGTCGGGGACCCCGGCGCTGATCTCCGGTGGGCGCGCATCGGTGAGGACAGCATGAAACCGGAGCCGGCGTCCCCAAGTGAAGCTGCACGCAGGAAGGCCATACATCCGCCAAGGAGGGGAGGTGAGGAGGTGGGAAGCCGCAAGGCCACGGCGCACAGGCCCCAGCGCGAAGTACTGAGTCTTCAGTGGTGTATAGCGGGAGCGCCGTTCCGGGCTAGCGGTTCCCCGGGGGCACGCAGAGAAAGATAGCCTGTGAGTGCGAGGACAATACCCCCAAGGGCGTCCACATAGTGGAGGGCGTGTGGCCCCATCAAAGGCAGGGGCGGCTGGCGGGGGCAGCCCTGAGGACATTACACAGGCTTTGTTACACAATAATTTTACTCCAACTGACCATACCGTGGTCATTAACATTACCTATAGATGGATTTAACAGATGAGCTGGGGAACTTATAACTTCACCACTAGGTGAGCAAGGAAGCAATTCCTTTTAATTTTAGTACCCTCACACACCCTAGTGGTGTCATGCTTCATCATCGGGTCACCCCGACGCCTAAAAGTCGGGGTGGGCTCAACCACAGTGTTGGGAGCGCTTTGAAGAAGTTGTAGACCAGGGAGGCTATAAGATAAAAAACCTCAGGCAGATCCCCGGTTTCCCTTTATTTTTGGGTCTGTCTGGGTAGATTAAAAATAATATGAGTAGGGGTATATATAGGAATATTATGGTCCTATGACCCTAGTGCCAACATGTTTCAGTCCACCGTGGCCATAAAGGTCCAGGACTTTCTTCAGGGCAAATGAGACCACCCTGGGATACAGAAGGGGGAATTCCCTATTCTGTTTTATTTATAGACAAGGGTAGAGTAGCTACTCCTTGTATGAAAGACGGATTTAGTAATCTGTCTTGCGTTGTGAATCCATCTGTAAGAAAAAACACAAAGAAACACATATCCAACTTATACAAATCGGTTTGCATTATGGTTTTTCCATAGTGACGTGTTTCAAACTCGTGTTGGGAATCCAGAGCCACACCTATAAGTGCCAGGTGGTCAAAAGGCATAATAGTGTGCAGCTATATCCACGTCTGTGTCACTCAAGATTTGTGTCTCTGTACAGTTAATTGGCGTGTCTGATATATTGTGCGGTGGCGATTATGCTCGCATTCTATCTAGAAACAGTCAATAAACCGTGGATACTATCAATGAAAACAGACTCTCATAAAATCATCCCACACACCTCTCATTCACACCTTATCTGTGATAAAACACAGTATTAAAAACATGCGTGACTCTTAACACCTATGGGTAATTGTGCAAGTATCTTTCGCTCCTGCATACTTGCTTACCCGCACTTCGAATGGTAGTCGTTTCTCAGGGGATGGAAGGGCTATTGGAGTAGCTCTGTAGTCAAACCCTAACGTTAGCCCCAGGGAAAATATGAAGCGAAATGGTATCAAACGCTTATGAAGTTTAGGGCATCCATGATCAAAAGTAATTGATGCTGATTCTTTTTCCGATAGGGGACCCAAAATTTTTTAAGGCATTCGTCCTAGCGCACCAGACTTACTTCGTCAAGAGTCCTGCTCCGCTTCGCCACCTATTAGGACCCGATCCCCGGCGTTTCGCGCCGTGTCACGGTAGTAGGGAAGTTTATACTTCCGTATTGTTTGTAGCGAGCGATAGGATTGGTCAGCGTCAGCACGTGATCGGGGAAGTTACCCGCACGGGATTGGTCAGACGTGACCTGTAACCCTAGCTGGAGGCCAATGGGAAAGGGGTTGGTCCAAGGGACGCCGAAAAGAACAATCATGGAACAATTGTTCCGTTTGTACATATATGCGTACACATTCAGTAAAACTCCTAGAATATGCCATTTAATTCTTAGAGAGAGTATTTTTTATTTATGATTTTATTTTATTTTATACTCACATACCGATCGAGATAGGATCTCAAGATATGGATGTTTTGTAAGTATAAGTACGAAGGCGATATTTAACGATCAGTTTTTCGTCTGCTAGGAGATCTAGTTCATTGATCCACTCCCGGGAATAGATTGGTACCCGTTAAAAAATTTTTGACATTCCTTTCTCATAATTCTTGATCCAGACATTAGCAGAATGTATTAGGGAGAGCATTTATTCAATGATGGGTAAGAGTGTTTCAAAGGGTACTGTGTCAGTTTTGTATAAATGCTGCATTTGTAAGATGGTTGATTTTCTCTAAAGTCTAAGGTTGTTAGAGTCTTACAGTATATGGTGACAGTGGAAACCAAGTAGGGAGATGGTAACCCATGGAGGGTTCCCATCAGATTCCAGATGGTCACTTTTGAATTACTCCAGTGCTCATGGAAATTAATGTACTTCATCTATTTATTCAATTGGTTCCAGGGTATACCATCGTTGAGACCCTTCTCATGGGTCTTTAGACGATAGACCCATCGTTGTTCACGTTCTAGAAGCTTTTGCTGCAAGTTGTTCCCCATAGTGGTAACCTTTTCTAGTACTGTCCACTTCAGCTCTGTGTCCTTATGTTTTTTCTCCTGGTAATGGGCAGTAAGCCTTGTTGCTGTGACCGATCTACGTATAGTGCTTCTATGTTCGCTGATGCGGACTTTGATCATACGGCTCGTCATACCAATATACATCAGTCCGCAGGGGCATTTTATCATGTAGATCACAGATTCGGAGTTACAATTTGTGTGTGACCTCTGTTCCCATGGAAAGTTAAGACCCAATTCCAAAGTTTTGGTGTGTTCTGTAAAGGGGCAGGCTACACATGACCCACACGGGTAGTGTCCTATAACTGGTGACAACCCCCATAGCGTCTGTTGATTAGTCTGTTTTGGAATGAAGGAGTTAGTGTGTACCAAGGCATTTCTCAAATTAGAATTTTTTCTAAAAGAGAACATGGGTTTTTCAAAGGATAGCCTGTTTGATGTCAATATTGACCATTTTTTATTTATTATTTTTTTCAGGTCATTGGAGGATGAGTTATATGTTGTCACACATATAAGTTGGTCTGACTGTTCCTTAGTGTATGTCTCTAACAGTGCTTCCCTTGGTGTGTTGCGCGCTCTTTTATTAGCCCTTTGTATGATTTTGTTAGGGTACATCTTCTGTTGTAGTTTTTCACTCAGAATAGTTGCCTCTTTTTTGTATGTTTGGAGGTTGGAACAGTTCCTACGAATCCTCAAGAATTGGCCTACTGGTAAATTCTCTCTTAAGGATCGTGGGTGGGCACTATCAAATCTCAATAGACTGTTCCTGTCCGTGGGCTTTGTATACAGAGAACTTTCGAGTGTGCCATCTTTAGCTGTGAAGGTAACATCCAAAAATGAGATACTTTCTCTATTCACATTCATAGTGAAATGAAGGTGTGGGTTTAGGGAATTGATCCATATCTTGAAGTTCTCAAGACTGGTTAGATCACCTCTCCAGATCATAAGGACATCATCAATGTACCTGTACCATTTGCAGATATGCATGCTGTAAGGATTTTGAGTCCATATGTGTAGGTCCTCAAAATGACTGACGTACAGGCAGGCCAGACTAGGGGCGAATGTGCTCCCCATCGATGTCCCATGTATTTGTAAGTATAATTGATCTTCAAAGGTGAAGAAATTCTCTGTCAATGCCAAATGTATGAGGGTGATCACCCAGTCAATGGGTGCTGCCCACCCCCAATCTTCCTCCCTGAGGATCTCTTGGATCACTCTAATGCTCTCCGCCTGAGGTATGTTTGTGTATAACGCTTCCACGTCTAGACATACCAAAAGATTAACGGCTGGATTGTATTCAACTTGTGTCAAAAGATTGAAGAGGTGTTTGGTATCTTGAACATACGATTTAATCTTCTTGACCAAGGGGCGTAAGAACCAGTCGGTATATTTTGACAGTGGTTCCAGAATAGAACCTATCCCTGAGACAATCGGTCTCCCCGGGGGAGGGTTCTTCCCTTTGTGTATTTTAGGGATGGTATAGAACAAAGGAATTCTGGGGTTCTCCTGGTTCAGAAATTCATGTTCTTTCTTCGTAATCCATTCTTTTGTCAGGGCATCGGTTGTTAGCGTCATGATAGTTGTTTTTATCCGTTGTGTAGGATCCCTGTTAATCTTTTTGTAGTATTTCGTATCAGCCAGTAAATTGAGACATGCTGTTCTGTAAGCGTTGGTACTTTGTATCACGGTCGCTCCACCCTTATCCGCTGGTTTGATGATAATATCCGTTCTGGATTGTAGGGTGGTTAGAGCTACACGTTCTTTTTTGCTCAAATTGTTGAATCCGTTTCTTTTGGGTTGAAGTAGTTCAATTTCTTTGCTGACTGCTTCCTCAAAGGATAAAACTTCTGGAGGCATCGTGTTGGTGGGGGGGAGAAAAGAGGATTTGGGTCTCAACCCCGTGTAAGTGTTGTCTTCAGCGGGTCTCTCTTTGTCTTGAAAGAAAGTTTTCAATCGTATTTTCCGAAAGAATTCACCTAACTCGCATCGCAGACGGAATTTGTCCAAATAGGTCGTTGGGACGAATCCAAGACCTTTATTCAGAATTGTTTCTTCGTCTGTGGTGAGGGTGACATCCGTGAGGTTTACAATTAATCCCTCGTGTTGCTTGTACTCGGCTGTTGTTCCCTGGTGTTGCTCCTGGTATTGACTGAGCTCCGTTCTTCTTCCCACTGAATTCGTTTGCCCCTTCTTCCTCGTCTCCCTCTTCTTCCGCCCTGACCTAAAAAATGTTGGTTGAAGTCCGGCTGATAGTATGGTCCTGTTGGGAATTGAGGGGGGCCGTGGTATTGGACTGGTCCAAAAGGGGCTGGCCAAGGAAACATCTGTTGATGTCCGTATCTTTGGTTGTAGTTACCCCTGCGAGGTCTTCTTGCCCTTCCACGCCAGCTCTTGTTTGATCCATCACTCGACCAGTCATCATACTCTGAATCAGATGATCCTGTTTGTTCGCTTCGTGTGGATCCTGAATCAGATGGGACTTGGCTTTTGTAGTCATCTTTAATATAAGGATAAACCTTCTCATGGCTGAATTTCTTCAGATCTTTCTGCAGTTTGTTTATCTTATTTTGCATTAGGTACTCTTTATGTTCATTTACTTCTTTATTTACTTCTTCGAGTTTCTTTTTATATAGAGTTAGTTTGATCTCTGTCAATAATGAGTCCTCACTGATCTTTATTTTTATCAGTAGGGCCTCTGACAAACGTTTGGCTGTATTGATTATTAAAATAAGCCAATCACGTGAGCATCTCCAAGCAATAAGAGACCTTTCTTTTTTAAATTGGGGATCATCAAGGAAGATTCTTGGAGCGTTAGTCACCAGTAAGCCCGTAGGTGCCACATTGCCACGGAGATATTCTGTCATTATTGCCCCATGTAGCAGTATTTTCATCTGACAGCGTTTTAATTCTTTAAGCTCATCCCAATTTTGAGCTTGGGTCAAGGTCTGGTTAATATTAGTGTCTGATAGCAATGATGGACCCGCTAAGATTGCGGAGGCGTCTTCATCCGAAAAGCCAATACCGAATAGTTCGGCCATCTTATGTATATGGTGTGTAAGGTGATTAAAATAAGGTGAGCGAGTGTGAGTAGTGGGAGAGAGAGTGAGAGACTGGAGATTCACCGAAGTGATTCCTTTTGCAGATATTTTCTGTGTGAAAACCCTACAGCTGTACGCTGCGCTAAACTTATTTTACACAGGGGCTATTTGAGAACTGAATTCTCGTGCCCAAAGGGTGGAGAGGATGTAGGTCAGAGTAACACCTCCCAATATCAATAGTTACACAATAATTTTACTCCAACTGACCATACCGTGGTCATTAACATTACCTATAGATGGATTTAACAGATGAGCTGGGGAACTTATAACTTCACCACTAGGTGAGCAAGGAAGCAATTCCTTTTAATTTTAGTACCCTCACACACCCTAGTGGTGTCATGCTTCATCATCGGCTCACCCCGACGCCTAAAAGTCGGGGTGGGCTCAACCACAGTGTTGGGAGCGCTTTGAAGAAGTTGTAGACCAGGGAGGCTATAAGATAAAAAACCTCAGGCAGATCCCCGGTTTCCCTTTATTTTTGGGTCTGTCTGGGTAGATTAAAAATAATATGAGTAGGGGTATATATAGGAATATTATGGTCCTATGACCCTAGTGCCAACATGTTTCAGTCCACCGTGGCCATAAAGGTCCAGGACTTTCTTCAGGGCAAATGAGACCACCCTGGGATACAGAAGGGGGAATTCCCTATTCTGTTTTATTTATAGACAAGGGTAGAGTAGCTACTCCTTGTATGAAAGACGGATTTAGTAATCTGTCTTGCGTTGTGAATCCATCTGTAAGAAAAAACACAAAGAAACACATATCCAACTTATACAAATCGGTTTGCATTATGGTTTTTCCATAGTGACGTGTTTCAAACTCGTGTTGGGAATCCAGAGCCACACCTATAAGTGCCAGGTGGTCAAAAGGCATAATAGTGTGCAGCTATATCCACGTCTGTGTCACTCAAGATTTGTGTCTCTGTACAGTTAATTGGCGTGTCTGATATATTGTGCGGTGGCGATTATGCTCGCATTCTATCTAGAAACAGTCAATAAACCGTGGATACTATCAATGAAAACAGACTCTCATAAAATCATCCCACACACCTCTCATTCACACCTTATCTGTGATAAAACACAGTATTAAAAACATGCGTGACTCTTAACACCTATGGGTAATTGTGCAAGTATCTTTCGCTCCTGCATACTTGCTTACCCGCACTTCGAATGGTAGTCGTTTCTCAGGGGATGGAAGGGCTATTGGAGTAGCTCTGTAGTCAAACCCTAACGTTAGCCCCAGGGAAAATATGAAGCGAAATGGTATCAAACGCTTATGAAGTTTAGGGCATCCATGATCAAAAGTAATTGATGCTGATTCTTTTTCCGATAGGGGACCCAAAATTTTTTAAGGCATTCGTCCTAGCGCACCAGACTTACTTCGTCAAGAGTCCTGCTCCGCTTCGCCACCTATTAGGACCCGATCCCCGGCGTTTCGCGCCGTGTCACGGTAGTAGGGAAGTTTATACTTCCGTATTGTTTGTAGCGAGCGATAGGATTGGTCAGCGTCAGCACGTGATCGGGGAAGTTACCCGCACGGGATTGGTCAGACGTGACCTGTAACCCTAGCTGGAGGCCAATGGGAAAGGGGTTGGTCCAAGGGACGCCGAAAAGAACAATCATGGAACAATTGTTCCGTTTGTACATATATGCGTACACATTCAGTAAAACTCCTAGAATATGCCATTTAATTCTTAGAGAGAGTATTTTTTATTTATGATTTTATTTTATTTTATACTCACATACCGATCGAGATAGGATCTCAAGATATGGATGTTTTGTAAGTATAAGTACGAAGGCGATATTTAACGATCAGTTTTTCGTCTGCTAGGAGATCTAGTTCATTGATCCACTCCCGGGAATAGATTGGTACCCGTTAAAAAATTTTTGACATTCCTTTCTCATAATTCTTGATCCAGACATTAGCAGAATGTATTAGGGAGAGCATTTATTCAATGATGGGTAAGAGTGTTTCAAAGGGTACTGTGTCAGTTTTGTATAAATGCTGCATTTGTAAGATGGTTGATTTTCTCTAAAGTCTAAGGTTGTTAGAGTCTTACAGTATATGGTGACAGTGGAAACCAAGTAGGGAGATGGTAACCCATGGAGGGTTCCCATCAGATTCCAGATGGTCACTTTTGAATTACTCCAGTGCTCATGGAAATTAATGTACTTCATCTATTTATTCAATTGGTTCCAGGGTATACCATCGTTGAGACCCTTCTCATGGGTCTTTAGACGATAGACCCATCGTTGTTCACGTTCTAGAAGCTTTTGCTGCAAGTTGTTCCCCATAGTGGTAACCTTTTCTAGTACTGTCCACTTCAGCTCTGTGTCCTTATGTTTTTTCTCCTGGTAATGGGCAGTAAGCCTTGTTGCTGTGACCGATCTACGTATAGTGCTTCTATGTTCGCTGATGCGGACTTTGATCATACGGCTCGTCATACCAATATACATCAGTCCGCAGGGGCATTTTATCATGTAGATCACAGATTCGGAGTTACAATTTGTGTGTGACCTCTGTTCCCATGGAAAGTTAAGACCCAATTCCAAAGTTTTGGTGTGTTCTGTAAAGGGGCAGGCTACACATGACCCACACGGGTAGTGTCCTATAACTGGTGACAACCCCCATAGCGTCTGTTGATTAGTCTGTTTTGGAATGAAGGAGTTAGTGTGTACCAAGGCATTTCTCAAATTAGAATTTTTTCTAAAAGAGAACATGGGTTTTTCAAAGGATAGCCTGTTTGATGTCAATATTGACCATTTTTTATTTATTATTTTTTTCAGGTCATTGGAGGATGAGTTATATGTTGTCACACATATAAGTTGGTCTGACTGTTCCTTAGTGTATGTCTCTAACAGTGCTTCCCTTGGTGTGTTGCGCGCTCTTTTATTAGCCCTTTGTATGATTTTGTTAGGGTACATCTTCTGTTGTAGTTTTTCACTCAGAATAGTTGCCTCTTTTTTGTATGTTTGGAGGTTGGAACAGTTCCTACGAATCCTCAAGAATTGGCCTACTGGTAAATTCTCTCTTAAGGATCGTGGGTGGGCACTATCAAATCTCAATAGACTGTTCCTGTCCGTGGGCTTTGTATACAGAGAACTTTCGAGTGTGCCATCTTTAGCTGTGAAGGTAACATCCAAAAATGAGATACTTTCTCTATTCACATTCATAGTGAAATGAAGGTGTGGGTTTAGGGAATTGATCCATATCTTGAAGTTCTCAAGACTGGTTAGATCACCTCTCCAGATCATAAGGACATCATCAATGTACCTGTACCATTTGCAGATATGCATGCTGTAAGGATTTTGAGTCCATATGTGTAGGTCCTCAAAATGACTGACGTACAGGCAGGCCAGACTAGGGGCGAATGTGCTCCCCATCGATGTCCCATGTATTTGTAAGTATAATTGATCTTCAAAGGTGAAGAAATTCTCTGTCAATGCCAAATGTATGAGGGTGATCACCCAGTCAATGGGTGCTGCCCACCCCCAATCTTCCTCCCTGAGGATCTCTTGGATCACTCTAATGCTCTCCGCCTGAGGTATGTTTGTGTATAACGCTTCCACGTCTAGACATACCAAAAGATTAACGGCTGGATTGTATTCAACTTGTGTCAAAAGATTGAAGAGGTGTTTGGTATCTTGAACATACGATTTAATCTTCTTGACCAAGGGGCGTAAGAACCAGTCGGTATATTTTGACAGTGGTTCCAGAATAGAACCTATCCCTGAGACAATCGGTCTCCCCGGGGGAGGGTTCTTCCCTTTGTGTATTTTAGGGATGGTATAGAACAAAGGAATTCTGGGGTTCTCCTGGTTCAGAAATTCATGTTCTTTCTTCGTAATCCATTCTTTTGTCAGGGCATCGGTTGTTAGCGTCATGATAGTTGTTTTTATCCGTTGTGTAGGATCCCTGTTAATCTTTTTGTAGTATTTCGTATCAGCCAGTAAATTGAGACATGCTGTTCTGTAAGCGTTGGTACTTTGTATCACGGTCGCTCCACCCTTATCCGCTGGTTTGATGATAATATCCGTTCTGGATTGTAGGGTGGTTAGAGCTACACGTTCTTTTTTGCTCAAATTGTTGAATCCGTTTCTTTTGGGTTGAAGTAGTTCAATTTCTTTGCTGACTGCTTCCTCAAAGGATAAAACTTCTGGAGGCATCGTGTTGGTGGGGGGGAGAAAAGAGGATTTGGGTCTCAACCCCGTGTAAGTGTTGTCTTCAGCGGGTCTCTCTTTGTCTTGAAAGAAAGTTTTCAATCGTATTTTCCGAAAGAATTCACCTAACTCGCATCGCAGACGGAATTTGTCCAAATAGGTCGTTGGGACGAATCCAAGACCTTTATTCAGAATTGTTTCTTCGTCTGTGGTGAGGGTGACATCCGTGAGGTTTACAATTAATCCCTCGTGTTGTTTGTACTCGGCTGTTGTTCCCTGGTGTTGCTCCTGGTATTGACTGAGCTCCGTTCTTCTTCCCACTGAATTCGTTTGCCCCTTCTTCCTCGTCTCCCTCTTCTTCCGCCCTGACCTAAAAAATGTTGGTTGAAGTCCGGCTGATAGTATGGTCCTGTTGGGAATTGAGGGGGGCCGTGGTATTGGACTGGTCCAAAAGGGGCTGGCCAAGGAAACATCTGTTGATGTCCGTATCTTTGGTTGTAGTTACCCCTGCGAGGTCTTCTTGCCCTTCCACGCCAGCTCTTGTTTGATCCATCACTCGACCAGTCATCATACTCTGAATCAGATGATCCTGTTTGTTCGCTTCGTGTGGATCCTGAATCAGATGGGACTTGGCTTTTGTAGTCATCTTTAATATAAGGATAAACCTTCTCATGGCTGAATACGATTGAAAACTTTCTTTCAAGACAAAGAGAGACCCGCTGAAGACAACACTTACACGGGGTTGAGACCCAAATCCTCTTTTCTCCCCCCCACCAACACGATGCCTCCAGAAGTTTTATCCTTTGAGGAAGCAGTCAGCAAAGAAATTGAACTACTTCAACCCAAAAGAAACGGATTCAACAATTTGAGCAAAAAAGAACGTGTAGCTCTAACCACCCTACAATCCAGAACGGATATTATCATCAAACCAGCGGATAAGGGTGGAGCGACCGTGATACAAAGTACCAACGCTTACAGAACAGCATGTCTCAATTTACTGGCTGATACGAAATACTACAAAAAGATTAACAGGGATCCTACACAACGGATAAAAACAACTATCATGACGCTAACAACCGATGCCCTGACAAAAGAATGGATTACGAAGAAAGAACATGAATTTCTGAACCAGGAGAACCCCAGAATTCCTTTGTTCTATACCATCCCTAAAATACACAAAGGGAAGAACCCTCCCCCGGGGAGACCGATTGTCTCAGGGATAGGTTCTATTCTGGAACCACTGTCAAAATATACCGACTGGTTCTTACGCCCCTTGGTCAAGAAGATTAAATCGTATGTTCAAGATACCAAACACCTCTTCAATCTTTTGACACAAGTTGAATACAATCCAGCCGTTAATCTTTTGGTATGTCTAGACGTGGAAGCGTTATACACAAACATACCTCAGGCGGAGAGCATTAGAGTGATCCAAGAGATCCTCAGGGAGGAAGATTGGGGGTGGGCAGCACCCATTGACTGGGTGATCACCCTCATACATTTGGCATTGACAGAGAATTTCTTCACCTTTGAAGATCAATTATACTTACAAATACATGGGACATCGATGGGGAGCACATTCGCCCCTAGTCTGGCCTGCCTGTACGTCAGTCATTTTGAGGACCTACACATATGGACTCAAAATCCTTACAGCATGCATATCTGCAAATGGTACAGGTACATTGATGATGTCCTTATGATCTGGAGAGGTGATCTAACCAGTCTTGAGAACTTCAAGATATGGATCAATTCCCTAAACCCACACCTTCATTTCACTATGAATGTGAATAGAGAAAGTATCTCATTTTTGGATGTTACCTTCACAGCTAAAGATGGCACACTCGAAAGTTCTCTGTATACAAAGCCCACGGACAGGAACAGTCTATTGAGATTTGATAGTGCCCACCCACGATCCTTAAGAGAGAATTTACCAGTAGGCCAATTCTTGAGGATTCGTAGGAACTGTTCCAACCTCCAAACATACAAAAAAGAGGCAACTATTCTGAGTGAAAAACTACAACAGAAGATGTACCCTAACAAAATCATACAAAGGGCTAATAAAAGAGCGCGCAACACACCAAGGGAAGCACTGTTAGAGACATACACTAAGGAACAGTCAGACCAACTTATATGTGTGACAACATATAACTCATCCTCCAATGACCTGAAAAAAATAATAAATAAAAAATGGTCAATATTGACATCAAACAGGCTATCCTTTGAAAAACCCATGTTCTCTTTTAGAAAAAATTCTAATTTGAGAAATGCCTTGGTACACACTAACTCCTTCATTCCAAAACAGACTAATCAACAGACGCTATGGGGGTTGTCACCAGTTATAGGACACTACCCGTGTGGGTCATGTGTAGCCTGCCCCTTTACAGAACACACCAAAACTTTGGAATTGGGTCTTAACTTTCCATGGGAACAGAGGTCACACACAAATTGTAACTCCGAATCTGTGATCTACATGATAAAATGCCCCTGCGGACTGATGTATATTGGTATGACGAGCCGTATGATCAAAGTCCGCATCAGCGAACATAGAAGCACTATACGTAGATCGGTCACAGCAACAAGGCTTACTGCCCATTACCAGGAGAAAAAACATAAGGACACAGAGCTGAAGTGGACAGTACTAGAAAAGGTTACCACTATGGGGAACAACTTGCAGCAAAAGCTTCTAGAACGTGAACAACGATGGGTCTATCGTCTAAAGACCCATGAGAAGGGTCTCAACGATGGTATACCCTGGAACCAATTGAATAAATAGATGAAGTACATTAATTTCCATGAGCACTGGAGTAATTCAAAAGTGGCCATCTGGAATCTGATGGGAACCCTCCATGGGTTACCATCTCCCTACTTGGTTTCCACTGTCACCATATACTGTAAGACTCTAACAACCTTAGACTTTAGAGAAAATCAACCATCTTACAAATGCAGCATTTATACAAAACTGACACAGTACCCTTTGAAACACTCTTACCCATCATTGAATAAATGCTCTCCCTAATACATTCTGCTAATATCTGGATCAAGAATTATGAGAAAGGAATGTCAAAAAAATTTTAACGGGTACCAATCTATTCCCGGGAGTGGATCAATGAACTAGATCTCCTAGCAGACGAAAAACTGATCGTTAAATATCGCCTTCGTACTTATACTTACAAAACATCCATATCTTGAGATCCTATCTCGATCGGTATGTGAGTATAAAATAAAATAAAATCATAAATAAAAAATACTCTCTCTAAGAATTAAATGGCATATTCTAGGAGTTTTACTGAATGTGTACGCATATATGTACAAACGGAACAATTGTTCCATGATTGTTCTTTTCGGCGTCCCTTGGACCAACCCCTTTCCCATTGGCCTCCAGCTAGGGTTACAGGTCACGTCTGACCAATCCCGTGCGGGTAACTTCCCCCGATCACGTGCTGACGCTGACCAATCCTATCGCTCGCTACAAACAATACGGAAGTATAAACTTCCCTACTACCGTGACACGGCGCGAAACGCCGGCGATCGGGTCCTAATAGGTGGCGAAGCGGAGCAGGACTCTTGACGAAGTAAGTCTGGTGCGCTAGGACGAATGCCTTAAAAAATTTTGGGTCCCCTATCGGAAAAAGAATCAGCATCAATTACTTTTGATCATGGATGCCCTAAACTTCATAAGCGTTTGATACCATTTCGCTTCATATTTTCCCTGGGGCTAACGTTAGGGTTTGACTACAGAGCTACTCCAATAGCCCTTCCATCCCCTGAGAAACGACTACCATTCGAAGTGCGGGTAAGCAAGTATGCAGGAGCGAAAGATACTTGCACAATTACCCATAGGTGTTAAGAGTCACGCATGTTTTTAATACTGTGTTTTATCACAGATAAGGTGTGAATGAGAGGTGTGTGGGATGATTTTATGAGAGTCTGTTTTCATTGATAGTATCCACGGTTTATTGACTGTTTCTAGATAGAATGCGAGCATAATCGCCACCGCACAATATATCAGACACGCCAATTAACTGTACAGAGACACAAATCTTGAGTGACACAGACGTGGATATAGCTGCACACTATTATGCCTTTTGACCACCTGGCACTTATAGGTGTGGCTCTGGATTCCCAACACGAGTTTGAAACACGTCACTATGGAAAAACCATAATGCAAACCGATTTGTATAAGTTGGATATGTGTTTCTTTGTGTTTTTTCTTACAGATGGATTCACAACGCAAGACAGATTACTAAATCCGTCTTTCATACAAGGAGTAGCTACTCTACCCTTGTCTATAAATAAAACAGAATAGGGAATTCCCCCTTCTGTATCCCAGGGTGGTCTCATTTGCCCTGAAGAAAGTCCTGGACCTTTATGGCCACGGTGGACTGAAACATGTTGGCACTAGGGTCATAGGACCATAATATTCCTATATATACCCCTACTCATATTATTTTTAATCTACCCAGACAGACCCAAAAATAAAGGGAAACCGGGGATCTGCCTGAGGTTTTTTATCTTATAGCCTCCCTGGTCTACAACTTCTTCAAAGCGCTCCCAACACTGTGGTTGAGCCCACCCCGACTTTTAGGCGTCGGGGTGACCCGATGATGAAGCATGACACCACTAGGGTGTGTGAGGGTACTAAAATTAAAAGGAATTGCTTCCTTGCTCACCTAGTGGTGAAGTTATAAGTTCCCCAGCTCATCCGTTAAATCCATCTATAGGTAATGTTAATGACCACGGTATGGTCAGTTGGAGTAAAATTATTGTGTAACTATTGATATTGGGAGGTGTTACTCTGACCTACATCCTCTCCACCCTTTGGGCACGAGAATTCAGTTCTCAAATAGCCCCTGTGTAAAATAAGTTTAGCGCAGCGTACAGCTGTAGGGTTTTCACACAGAAAATATCTGCAAAAGGAATCACTTCGGTGAATCTCCAGTCTCTCACTCTCTCTCCCACTACTCACACTCGCTCACCTTATTTTAATCACCTTACACACCATATACATAAGATGGCCGAACTATTCGGTATTGGCTTTTCGGATGAAGACGCCTCCGCAATCTTAGCGGGTCCATCATTGCTATCAGACACTAATATTAACCAGACCTTGACCCAAGCTCAAAATTGGGATGAGCTTAAAGAATTAAAACGCTGTCAGATGAAAATACTGCTACATGGGGCAATAATGACAGAATATCTCCGTGGCAATGTGGCACCTACGGGCTTACTGGTGACTAACGCTCCAAGAATCTTCCTTGATGAATCCCAAATTTAAAAAAGAATGGTCTCTTATTGCTTGGAGATGCTCACGTGATTGGCTTATTTTAATAATCAATACAGCCAAACGTTTGTCAGAGGCCCTACTGATAAAAATAAAGATCAGTGAGGACTCATTATTGACAGAGATCAAACTAACTCTATATAAAAAGAAACTCGAAGAAGTAAATAAAGAAGTAAATGAACATAAAGAGTACCTAATGCAAAATAAGATAAACAAACTGCAGAAAGATCTGAAGAAATTCAGCCATGAGAAGGTTTATCCTTATATTAAAGATGACTACAAAAGCCAAGTCCCATCTGATTCAGGATCCACACGAAGCGAACAAACAGGATCATCTGATTCAGAGTATGATGACTGGTCGAGTGATGGATCAAACAAGAGCTGGCGTGGAAGGGCAAGAAGACCTCGCAGGGGTAACTACAACCAAAGATACGGACATCAACAGATGTTTCCTTGGCCAGCCCCTTTTGGACCAGTCCAATACCACGGCCCCCCTCAATTCCCAACAGGACCATACTATCAGCCGGACTTCAACCAACATTTTTTAGGTCAGGGCGGAAGAAGAGGGAGACGAGGAAGAAGGGGCAAACGAATTCAGTGGGAAGAAGAACGGAGCTCAGTCAATACCAGGAGCAACACCAGGGAACAACAGCCGAGTACAAGCAACACGAGGGATTAATTGTAAACCTCACGGATGTCACCCTCACCACAGACGAAGAAACAATTCTGAATAAAGGTCTTGGATTCGTCCCAACGACCTATTTGGACAAATTCCGTCTGCGATGCGAGTTAGGTGAATTCTTTCGGAAAATACGATTGAAAACTTTCTTTCAAGACAAAGAGAGACCCGCTGAAGACAACACTTACACGGGGTTGAGACCCAAATCCTCTTTTCTCCCCCCCACCAACACGATGCCTCCAGAAGTTTTATCCTTTGAGGAAGCAGTCAGCAAAGAAATTGAACTACTTCAACCCAAAAGAAACGGATTCAACAATTTGAGCAAAAAAGAACGTGTAGCTCTAACCACCCTACAATCCAGAACGGATATTATCATCAAACCAGCGGATAAGGGTGGAGCGACCGTGATACAAAGTACCAACACTTACAGAACAGCATGTCTCAATTTACTGGCTGATACGAAATACTACAAAAAGATTAACAGGGATCCTACACAACGGATAAAAACAACTATCATGACGCTAACAACCGATGCCCTGACAAAAGAATGGATTACGAAGAAAGAACATGAATTTCTGAACCAGGAGAACCCCAGAATTCCTTTGTTCTATACCATCCCTAAAATACACAAAGGGAAGAACCCTCCCCCGGGGAGACCGATTGTCTCAGGGATAGGTTCTATTCTGGAACCACTGTCAAAATATACCGACTGGTTCTTACGCCCCTTGGTCAAGAAGATTAAATCGTATGTTCAAGATACCAAACACCTCTTCAATCTTTTGACACAAGTTGAATACAATCCAGCCGTTAATCTTTTGGTATGTCTAGACGTGGAAGCGTTATACACAAACATACCTCAGGCGGAGAGCATTAGAGTGATCCAAGAGATCCTCAGGGAGGAAGATTGGGGGTGGGCAGCACCCATTGACTGGGTGATCACCCTCATACATTTGGCATTGACAGAGAATTTCTTCACCTTTGAAGATCAATTATACTTACAAATACATGGGACATCGATGGGGAGCACATTCGCCCCTAGTCTGGCCTGCCTGTACGTCAGTCATTTTGAGGACCTACACATATGGACTCAAAATCCTTACAGCATGCATATCTGCAAATGGTACAGGTACATTGATGATGTCCTTATGATCTGGAGAGGTGATCTAACCAGTCTTGAGAACTTCAAGATATGGATCAATTCCCTAAACCCACACCTTCATTTCACTATGAATGTGAATAGAGAAAGTATCTCATTTTTGGATGTTACCTTCACAGCTAAAGATGGCACACTCGAAAGTTCTCTGTATACAAAGCCCACGGACAGGAACAGTCTATTGAGATTTGATAGTGCCCACCCACGATCCTTAAGAGAGAATTTACCAGTAGGCCAATTCTTGAGGATTCGTAGGAACTGTTCCAACCTCCAAACATACAAAAAAGAGGCAACTATTCTGAGTGAAAAACTACAACAGAAGATGTACCCTAACAAAATCATACAAAGGGCTAATAAAAGAGCGCGCAACACACCAAGGGAAGCACTGTTAGAGACATACACTAAGGAACAGTCAGACCAACTTATATGTGTGACAACATATAACTCATCCTCCAATGACCTGAAAAAAATAATAAATAAAAAATGGTCAATATTGACATCAAACAGGCTATCCTTTGAAAAACCCATGTTCTCTTTTAGAAAAAATTCTAATTTGAGAAATGCCTTGGTACACACTAACTCCTTCATTCCAAAACAGACTAATCAACAGACGCTATGGGGGTTGTCACCAGTTATAGGACACTACCCGTGTGGGTCATGTGTAGCCTGCCCCTTTACAGAACACACCAAAACTTTGGAATTGGGTCTTAACTTTCCATGGGAACAGAGGTCACACACAAATTGTAACTCCGAATCTGTGATCTACATGATAAAATGCCCCTGCGGACTGATGTATATTGGTATGACGAGCCGTATGATCAAAGTCCGCATCAGCGAACATAGAAGCACTATACGTAGATCGGTCACAGCAACAAGGCTTACTGCCCATTACCAGGAGAAAAAACATAAGGACACAGAGCTGAAGTGGACAGTACTAGAAAAGGTTACCACTATGGGGAACAACTTGCAGCAAAAGCTTCTAGAACGTGAACAACGATGGGTCTATCGTCTAAAGACCCATGAGAAGGGTCTCAACGATGGTATACCCTGGAACCAATTGAATAAATAGATGAAGTACATTAATTTCCATGAGCACTGGAGTAATTCAAAAGTGACCATCTGGAATCTGATGGGAACCCTCCATGGGTTACCATCTCCCTACTTGGTTTCCACTGTCACCATATACTGTAAGACTCTAACAACCTTAGACTTTAGAGAAAATCAACCATCTTACAAATGCAGCATTTATACAAAACTGACACAGTACCCTTTGAAACACTCTTACCCATCATTGAATAAATGCTCTCCCTAATACATTCTGCTAATGTCTGGATCAAGAATTATGAGAAAGGAATGTCAAAAAAATTTTAACGGGTACCAATCTATTCCCGGGAGTGGATCAATGAACTAGATCTCCTAGCAGACGAAAAACTGATCGTTAAATATCGCCTTCGTACTTATACTTACAAAACATCCATATCTTGAGATCCTATCTCGATCGGTATGTGAGTATAAAATAAAATAAAATCATAAATAAAAAATACTCTCTCTAAGAATTAAATGGCATATTCTAGGAGTTTTACTGAATGTGTACGCATATATGTACAAACGGAACAATTGTTCCATGATTGTTCTTTTCGGCGTCCCTTGGACCAACCCCTTTCCCATTGGCCTCCAGCTAGGGTTACAGGTCACGTCTGACCAATCCCGTGCGGGTAACTTCCCCGATCACGTGCTGACGCTGACCAATCCTATCGCTCGCTACAAACAATACGGAAGTATAAACTTCCCTACTACCGTGACACGGCGCGAAACGCCGGGGATCGGGTCCTAATAGGTGGCGAAGCGGAGCAGGACTCTTGACGAAGTAAGTCTGGTGCGCTAGGACGAATGCCTTAAAAAATTTTGGGTCCCCTATCGGAAAAAGAATCAGCATCAATTACTTTTGATCATGGATGCCCTAAACTTCATAAGCGTTTGATACCATTTCGCTTCATATTTTCCCTGGGGCTAACGTTAGGGTTTGACTACAGAGCTACTCCAATAGCCCTTCCATCCCCTGAGAAACGACTACCATTCGAAGTGCGGGTAAGCAAGTATGCAGGAGCGAAAGATACTTGCACAATTACCCATAGGTGTTAAGAGTCACGCATGTTTTTAATACTGTGTTTTATCACAGATAAGGTGTGAATGAGAGGTGTGTGGGATGATTTTATGAGAGTCTGTTTTCATTGATAGTATCCACGGTTTATTGACTGTTTCTAGATAGAATGCGAGCATAATCGCCACCGCACAATATATCAGACACGCCAATTAACTGTACAGAGACACAAATCTTGAGTGACACAGACGTGGATATAGCTGCACACTATTATGCCTTTTGACCACCTGGCACTTATAGGTGTGGCTCTGGATTCCCAACACGAGTTTGAAACACGTCACTATGGAAAAACCATAATGCAAACCGATTTGTATAAGTTGGATATGTGTTTCTTTGTGTTTTTTCTTACAGATGGATTCACAACGCAAGACAGATTACTAAATCCGTCTTTCATACAAGGAGTAGCTACTCTACCCTTGTCTATAAATAAAACAGAATAGGGAATTCCCCCTTCTGTATCCCAGGGTGGTCTCATTTGCCCTGAAGAAAGTCCTGGACCTTTATGGCCACGGTGGACTGAAACATGTTGGCACTAGGGTCATAGGACCATAATATTCCTATATATACCCCTACTCATATTATTTTTAATCTACCCAGACAGACCCAAAAATAAAGGGAAACCGGGGATCTGCCTGAGGTTTTTTATCTTATAGCCTCCCTGGTCTACAACTTCTTCAAAGCGCTCCCAACACTGTGGTTGAGCCCACCCCGACTTTTAGGCGTCGGGGTGACCCGATGATGAAGCATGACACCACTAGGGTGTGTGAGGGTACTAAAATTAAAAGGAATTGCTTCCTTGCTCACCTAGTGGTGAAGTTATAAGTTCCCCAGCTCATCTGTTAAATCCATCTATAGGTAATGTTAATGACCACGGTATGGTCAGTTGGAGTAAAATTATTGTGTAACTATTGATATTGGGAGGTGTTACTCTGACCTACATCCTCTCCACCCTTTGGGCACGAGAATTCAGTTCTCAAATAGCCCCTGTGTAAAATAATAATAATAATATGACATTACACAGGCATCAGGGGGAGCAGTTGAAGGGCCCCTGTGTCCAGAGGGATAACGTCCGGGAGAACGGCCAGGCCTACACTGTTCTCCTGCACATAACGCATTGGGCCCTGGTAAGCGCTCCCTAACGACAGCAGCAAGGATTCAGAGCCGGCAGCCCCATAGCAGAACAACGGGTTGTGAGGGCTACACACCTGCCACAGAGAGGAGGCGAAGCGGCAGGCGGCCGCGATTTATCGGCGCATAGCGGACCAACAAAGGGGGAAGCGGGAGCCACACTCCACGATAAGTAGCACTCCCAAGACACGCAAACTCCACATACAGGCCTAGGTTCAATCTGCACGCGACGGCCTTCACTGCAGAGAGCGCTACGGAGGGGAGGCGTGAGAAAGCAGCGGGGCCTTCAGGCGCCCTCAGTGTTTGGGCAGCGGACCAGGCCTGCGCTGGCGCAGCCCGCCGCGGTGCGGCGGGGGCTGAGCCGCCCCTAGCACCGGCAACGTCAACAGGACCCAGGGGGAGTGAAAGGACACGGGCAGCTCCGGCATACGGTCCAACGGGTGCCACCCTGCAGCACTTACTTCGCGGGACTCCGCTGGAACAGCCGGGCCCCACCCGCGAGAGTCGGCCACACCAGATAGTTTGAACACGCACCTGCACCGGAGCCCTTCCGACCTGTCGCCCGGCAGATCGACGTGCGGTGCGCCCTGGATTTCCTTGGTGTCCTTCCCCTAAGAATGAACATAAGCCTGTTTCGGAGGTTGACACAGCGTCACCACACACATTCGAAGAACAGGTGAACATACCAGTGGCCACTGACCGCGGCCTGAGGTACAGGTCCTCTTGAGGTACCGGCAATCAGCAGGAGCAGAGCCCTGAGTGGAGACGTTCCATCATGGCCACACCAAGAAAGAAGAGGGAGCGCACGCTGACTGACATGCTGCTTAAAGGCCCCAACAAAGGAGACAGAGGGCCCCCCTCCCCCTCCACCTCAAAACAGCAGACAGACCACGGGGATGGGGAGGTGCCGATCACCCGGGCGTTCCTGGAGGCCCTCTTCAACACTCTACGCGAGGACTTTCATAGGCTCAAACAGGAGGTGGCGGGGGAAGTGCGGGAGATACGTCGGGAGGTGGATGGTCTGGGGGAGCGGTTGGCAGCCGTGGAGGCCAGTGATCACACCAGAAGCAAAGAAATTGAACACCTCTAACAAGAAATCATTCACCTTAAGGACCAACAGGTGGACCTGCAAGCGCATGCTGAAGACCTAGAGAACAGGTCGAGACGCAATAACATTCGGGTCCGAGGTGTCCCATTGAAAGCAGAGGGAGCTGATGTAACCCAATACCTACAGGGCCTCTTTCGGGAGGTACTTGGTGAAGGCTCCGACTTCGAAATTCGCATCGATCGGGTGCACAGAGTGGTTCTGGCGCGGCGTGCACCCGCTCCCCCTCCGGACATCTTGGCCTTCCTGCCAGACTTTCTCCTAAAAGAGTGGATTCTGCGGGAAGCACGGTTGAAACAACCTCTCCAACACCACGGTCACTCAGTGGCGCTATTCCAGGACCTGTCTGCCACCACTCTTCAAAAGCGGAAGGCGTTCAAAGAAGTCACTTCGTTCCTGAAAGACAAAGGGATACCCTACGCGTGGGGTCATCCCTTCCGCTTGATTTTCAAATGGAACGGGGCGCTGCGTCAAATGAGATCCCTTCAAGAGACTCGATCCCTTCTGAGTCTTGAGCGCAGCGAACCGGACGCCTCCCCAGAGGGAAACACCCATTACAACGACTCTGTATTCACGCGCTGCCATCGCAACGCAGCTTTTACATCGCGGGAGCCTTGACACCGCAGGTTTTTAGATCGCGTGCACAATTACTTCGCTCACGTTTACAACGCATTATGTTTTTAGATCGCATGCCACCAAGTGGACGATACAGCTTTCGAAGCACCTGCTGCAGCGTTTCTTTCCGCCGGCAATTACCAGGCCTCACAGAAATGTCAAGAAAACTCGTGTGATTAATTATCTGCAGATTACTGCTTTTAAAAGAGACATCCTTTGGTGACTTGCAATTTATAACTTAAAGTCCTAATATAGAATAGTGAGCTATTAACTTTCATCCCAGAACTGCATACAACATGTATATTAGAACATTGATTAATGTTGCAAAGAGGGCACATTTGGCTAAAAATAGATTCTTGTTATTAAAGGAAACTCCCAACTATGCTGTTTCTTTTTTGACTCTGCGTTTATACACACCGCAAAATATACATTAGAACATTGATTACTGTTGCAAAGACGGCACATTTGTCTAAAAGTCGATTCTTATTATTAAAGGAAACTCCCAACTATGCTGTTTCTTTTTCAACTCTGCGTTTATACACACCGCAAAATATACATTAGAACATTGATTAATGTTGCAAAGACGGCACATTTGGCTAAAAATCGATTCTTATTATTAAAGGAAACTCCCAACTATGCTGTTTCTTTTTCAAATCTGCGTTTGTGCTTATCCACACCAAGCACTCTTAAACTACTGCCTACCAGTATGGATGACATGTGACTCCTACACTTTCACCCCCCTTATGACAAAATATTTTGAAAAACAATGCCCATACTGCTTGCAGAAAGCACGAATAAAGCACTGCTCCACGTAGAGGCTCCGCTGTGCAGGGGTGCATGCCAAGAATAGCCCAAACCTTTCCAGTCCCATGGACGAAGACATTGAGTCAGACATGATAATAATAATGCACCCACGTGTGACTTACCCCGAGTTCTCTGGGCGTAGCTCTCGCAGCCAGGTGCAGGGGCTCAGGCTCGCACGCCCTGCCGCGGACCCTAAGCGGCCTCGTGCGGCGTGCCCACAAAGTCCGTACCGCATTGCCACCAGCCCCGGCCACTGAACAACTGCGCCCGCCTTCCACGTAAGGGAGAGAGCCCCCGCCACGCGTTGTAATGGCGTGCTATCTTTCGGTATGCGTCCTAATGGCTTTTGCCATAGGTTAAAGAACATTGGCGTTGAAACGCCATGCGGTAGAAAAACGTGCGAAGTAAGAGTCATTGCAAGGTGGAGGCTGCGTGCTAAAAGCGCGGGTTGTAACGGTTGGCGATGTACTGTCATACATCCCTCCCCAGATCGCTCTAAAACATCTCCGAGGGGAGGATGGCAACAAGTGGGCCGAAGACGACCGCCTATGGCAGAACTGAAACCGGACGGCGCGCCTATATCGCAGGAGCATGCTGCGGCCCTCAATGCGGTGACTATAGACACCTCACCTATTGAATGATTTGCTCTACAGATGGGGACACACTCGCACTGTCTCTTAGCTGGCCAGGGAGGGGGCGGGGGGCCGGGGTTGCTGAAGCTACACGCTCATACAGGTAACTTTCCCAAAGGCCTGCGGTATGAGTGGGCAGGCTTTGGACAATGGTTGGGACTGCTCAGTTGGGATCGGACGGGGGAGGAGGGGCAATGGTCAGCAGTTTGGTGAAAGATGGGGACAGGGGGGGTGGTTGGGGTTGGGGGGGATCCGGGAACAGCGGGGGGGGACATTGACCATTGTTGGTTGTTGGGGAAGTTGAGATGGGATTTGGGGGGGAGGTGGGAGTTGGAGTTGGAGTTGTGGGGGATCCTGGTGTGTGGCTATAGGGAAGTTTGCGGGGGCAGGTTGCTTCCAGGGTGGTGAGCTTGTCGGAGGTGACGGCGCCGCGTCAATTGTTTGCACCCGCTATCAGTCGCTGCTAAGTGTACATACCATCGCAGTTTTACCATGTTTCCTATGACCATCCAAGTCCTCACTCTGAACGTGAAGGGGTTGAATAATCCCATCAAGCGGCGGGCAATTCTGAGCTACTTAGGGAATTCTGGGGCCTCGATATGCTTGTTGCAGGAAACGCATCTTCTATCAAAAGACTGGCACAGGATGCGATCTTGTGCGTTTCCTCATCAGCTCTATTATTCTATGCCGGATAAGAAAGGGGGGGTGGCTATATTAGCAGCACGACATTTTCAGGGTAGCATTGGTGATAAAATCGCTGAGATAAAGGGAAGGCTCCTAGCGTACAGGATCTGGGTGGGTGGTACCCCTGTTGTAGTGGGCTCCCTTTATGCTCCCAATCAGGGGCAAGAGCCCTTCCTCATAGACGCCCTGTCAGAAATACTTCGCCACCACGACCGGCACATTTTAATCGGCGGCGACCTCAACCTGGTCATGGACCCCTCTAGGGATAGATCTGGTCAGCGGCAGGGGGGGACAGGGGCGCTTTCAGGTGCGGGAGGGAGTGGCTGCAGAGTAGGGGGCTGATGTATCTTTGGCGAACGGCTCACCCGCACAGCACGCACTATTCATTTTATTCCCATGCACATCAAACATATGGACGATTGGATAATTTTTTAGGAACGCCTGATCTCAATGCTCTGGTCGAGCCGGTGGAGATTGTCCCGGCGGCTTTATCTGATCATGATGCGGTGACTGTATCGCTCGATCTCCGGCCCTTACACCGTCGGAAGGGACGCTGGCGTCTCCGTGAATCCCTCTTACAACGCCCGGATGTTTCCAAGCAGGTGCATCAATGCATCACTGACTGCCTGTCGCTCAATGATTCCTCGGCCGTGTCTCTAACGGCACTCTGGGGAGCCCTCAAGGCGGTGGTGAGAGGAGAACTAATCGCCATCTCTGCGGCAGATAACAAGGCCCGCAAAGAGAAACGGGCGGAGTTGGTGGCCAAGGTGGTGGAACTCAAGAGGGTCCACTGTCGTACTGGGGCCCCACGCATATGGCGGCAGTTGAAAGTGGCGCGGGCCCAACAGGCTAGCCTGGATTTAGATAGGGCAGAATACGCAGCTTTACGACTTAAACATTCCTACTACGTCGGGGGGGACAAGACGGGGAAGGTTCTTGCGAGCAAACTCTGAGCCAGGGCTCAGCAGTCTCGAATTGCGGCCCTCCACACTCCGTCCGGGGAGCAAGTGGAAGGCGATGACCAGATCGCCAAAACTTTTCGTGCATTTCATGCCACTCTGTATAGTAGGGATTCTGCGGTCGACGGCTCAGGGGCAGAGTATCTCAACCAGGCAGCGGTGACGGCCTTAAATTCGTCTGGTGCTATAGCTCTAGATGCGCCAATCAGGGTCGAGGAAGTCATTAGTGCGATCTCCCGTCTAAAGCCCCTGAAGTCCCCGGGGCCTGACGGGTTTTCGGCGGGTTTTTATAAAGCCTTCTGCCAGCCTCTTGCCCCGATCTTAACTCGCTTATTCAACTCTTTTGAGGGCCCGGGTTCCATTCCGACGGACATGCTGGAGGCTGATATCGTGGTTCTTCCCAAGCCTGGGAAGGACCCCACTCAGTGCGCGGCATATCGCCCCATCTCTTTACTTAACCTGGACCTCAAGTTATTTACAGGGGTCTTGGCAGCTCGCTTGGGCCCCCTATTGCCAGGCATTATTGAGCCGGACCAATCGGGTTTTATACCCAATAGGCAATGTAGTGACAACACCAAGCGGTTGATGCACTTAATTGATAAAGCTCACTATATGGGCTTGGACGCTCTGCTTCTCTCAGTCGACGCCGAGAAGGCGTTTGACAGGGTGGACTGGGGTTTCCTAGATCAGACGCTCAAGCGTTTCGGTATAGGGGATCGTTTTCGGGCTTGGGTGGCGAGCTGCTATGATAGACCCACGGCGACGATCTGGGTTAACGGGATTAGTTCTCGGCCATTTGATATCAGGCGGGGTACTAGACAGGGGTGTCCTCTTTCACCCCTGCTCTTTGTGCTATACATCGAACCCCTGGCGCAGCGGCTAAGGGATAACCCCAACATCTCGGGTATCCCCTTTAGGGGAGAACGTCACATTGTCAGTTTATATGCCGACGATATCTTGGCGACCCTTGATACTCCTAGCCGCTCGGTTCCAGCGTTTTTACAAGAGCTGACTGACTTTGGCGAGGTTTCGGGCTTTAAAGTTAATGTGGGGAAATCAATGTGGTTGCCGCTGGGTCTCAACGAGCATATTTCTGAGGGCATCTTCCCCGAATTCGGGAATGTGCGCCCACAATCTGAAATCCCGTACCTGGGGATCATTCTCACCCCGTCCACGGATCAGACTGTGGTAAATAAAATAAATATTACCGGACTGAATTTCATGCGGAATCTTAAATTAAAGTAAAATAGCTCAAAATAACGAGAGGCAGAATCCGTGGTATAAGAGGTTTCTAATGGGCTTTATTCCATTCAAAATGGCCGACTCGAGTCGCGGCCCTCAGGTTCCGTCACCACGAAGGTTCAGGAAGTGAAGTACAATAATTTATTAACAGACATGTATTTTTATAATAAGTACATTACAATGAAACGAATGTAGAAGGCGTAACATTTGATAAGAAAAATGACGTGACAGTGACATAATCGAAACTAGGCGTAATAAGGAATAAAAGAAACATGATTGGTTAGAATTATCAGACATAGGTGGATCTATAAGATAATACTTGGCATAGATGCGCGCGCGGCAGCATGACGTGTAATTGACGTGCAACTAGGGGGTGAAGGGGACTTGACATTTAGCTCTACATGTGGAGACGAGAAGTCTGGGGTCAAGTCATCCTAATCCCAAATCATATCTAACATCCTATGTTTAAAGAACTATGTTATCCACAAGGAAGAGACTCTCGGACAGAATCTATTCTATACTGACTGTGTGTGTGTACAAGCGTCTAAGTGTCTATATGAGATGCGAGGGGCAGAAAACTTTCCATGGCAACAGGGCTATGAATCACTTGCAGGAGGACGGAAAGGCTGAGTCCTTTGCTTGTGAGCTAAAGGAAATGTTTACCTAAATCACTGGACAGGAATGCATCGGCTGAAGAGCAAAATAGATAATTCGAAGGTGAAATACAACTTCTTGGCAGACAGGCGAAAACTAGCCGAGGCAGGCACCGTTAGCTGCACAGGGAGTAGGACAAAGTTCATGGATACAGATGCGAGCTCAAGCTGAAGCTGTCAGAGACAGAGAGCAGGGAAAGGCTTTGAGGACAGAATCGGGCCTACTCGCCTGAACTGTAAAGATGAAGTAACTTAGCCATATAAAGTCGGTGGCCTTTTATACTTAGGAATCGAATATCCAGCCCATTGATGGCGGATCTGACAGAGAACATGTTGACGGTAGACACACATATGTTTGCGTCTTAGAAACTGGAACTGGAGGGAACATACATGTACTTGTAACATGCATATAGAACCGTTGGGGTCCAAGATAGGGGACATAACTGATCAGGAAAATCCACATTTCCACATTCCCTCCTTGTCCCCTTCTTGCCCTTCACGAGACATCAATCTTCATCATTCCATTGATTTGCTCATGGAGCATCATTTCTTCTTCTTTCTTCTTCCGGGATCTTGAGCGAAAACCTTGATGTGGGATACACGATGTGGCACACAGACCACAAATCGCTGGTCCACATTGCAGGCATAGACAACAACTGAAGAGCATAAGAAGGCCAATACCTAGGAAGGATAGAACTCTCCATCCCCAGGCTGATATCACACTCCAAAACCACCCGGACCACGTCCAAGTGCCTGGATTCTCGTGTATCTGGCTTACAATCTTATGAAGGCGTGTTATAGCTTTATATACAGATGGCGAATTTTCTGGTATGAATATGCAGCAGCTGGATCCGATGACCCTGCAAGCTCCGCCCCTATCGGCCAGGATGACGTCAAGGACAAGACGATTCTGGAGAACAACAATTCTCATCACTGATTGTTCCTCTGTCAGATTGCCTAGGGCGGCTATAGTCTCGTTTACTACAGCTTCAAGAGTCTTGGTGAGTCTGCGTATCAGCTTACTATTTGATATAGTACCTATATAGGGAAAGATACCTTTATTGAAATCTACATACTTGTCCCATGATGTCTCAGTATAATCGACAACTGGGAGATCTCTTTGCTCTCTATTGTGTACTAAATGAACATTTCGATAATAATCAGGGGGAGCTAGGAAAACAGGTGGCAAAAGGAATGCTATGTAACAGGTACCATCCCAATCTAGAGGCAGACGCATATATGCAGTCTGACCACATATGAAGTAGGAATGGCGAGAAGCTCTAAATGAAGATTTACCTTGATCACTATATTCTACTGTAGTAACGCATTGGCTATGGCCCATGTGTTTGGAACCAACTTTTCTAACACATAATTCACCCTTAACTGGAAATACTGACATAGTGGGCAGAATTAGTTCAACTTCGGATTTGACATTCAAAATCATAAGATTAGGTGTAAAATTACCTAATTTATACACTTCATTTTCTAGATCAGTTCCTGTTCTACTGAGGTGACCCTCCTTATTAGGGTGACAGACTTTGAATAAAACTAGATTCAGATCTCCCCATATCCAATGTTGTTGATAAACTGCTGTGTCTGGGTCTATGGAATTTAATAAACTAAACCATGCTCCACAGGAGCCATTGTGTGTGAACGGATGTGGAAAGAAAGGCAGAACTCCTTTGTTATTCTGATAGGGAGGGAGTCGGCCACACACCCAACAATTGGTCGCATTACTAGTCTGATGGGAATGATGTAACATACTAATGAATGTGTTATTGCGCAGCGCAAGTCTATAGGATAATTCATGTGGCGGTAGGTCACTAAAAGAATGTTCATCAGTTATATTGAAAACACGTTTAGAAACAGGATAATACATATGCAACAATATACTTGCAGTAACTATTAAAAAACTCAATAAAAACAAAATTAATAATGTCACAATACAGTGGTTACGCAGTAATTTACAATAAGCATGTCGTTTCATTATGATTCTGGACTCTACATGATTCAGACCTAAGGGGTACATGTCGGGACAGATTCAACCGCTTCACCTTGGAGAGGACTTAAACAATCAAATCGTCCGACAGTTTAGATCTGGACCTGAGTTTCTGTTTATAGAGTTCGGTGCTACTGGCCTCAGCCAAAGGTAGCTTTGAGTCTATGGGGGAAGACACACGGGCAGTACTGTCTGTGTCAGGAGGAAGTCCATGAAATTTTTTTACGTGACTGGAATGAATCCACCCTTTTCGTCCCTCGATCTTCACGGCTGTTCTTGTGGTCAACAGGACCAACTTGGGTGCTTTCCACCTGGGCTCCAATTGACTCTTCCTGTCGAAATTTCTCACAAAGACAAGATTACCCGGAACAACGTCATGGGGTTTCGCCTCAGTGTTGTCGGGAAAGGCTGCAGCTACCTGTGAACGAGAAGATTGTAGTGCAGACATCAAGGAAGCCAGGTAATCTGTCAGCATATTACAGTCAACATCAGTTATTTTACGTGGTATAGGCGTCCCCCACATATTCGGCGGTCTACCAAAGATCACCTCATACGGGGATAGCCCTGTTCTAGAGTGTGCTACCATTCTCATGTAAAAGAGTGCAACTGGTAATGCTACTATCCAGTCGACACCTTTCTCTCTACATATTTTGGACAGTCTGATTTTCAGTGTCTGGTTATGTCTTTCTACGAGACCTGCTGCTTCGGGGTGTCGGACACAGTGGAATTTCCACTGATATCCCAACAGGAGTGAGACATGTTTCATTAATTCGGATGAAAAAGGCTGACCGTTATCTGAATATACAACACGTGGTAAACCGTACCGTGGGAAGAATTCTCGAACTAGCTGCTTGGCAGTAGTCGAGGCAGTGTAATCTGATACGGGATACGCCTCTGTCCAACGGGAGAGAGCGCAGACAACTACGAGGACATATTTGAATCCTCGACAACGTTCCATCTGAATATAATCCATCTGGAGGACTTCAAAAGGATGGTCAGGAGGCTGAAATCCACCCTGCTCTACGGGAACACTCTTTCCTGGATTAAACTGACAACATATCATACAGGTACGAACTTTTTGTTTAGCTGCTGCTCGTAAATGTTTGTTGAACCAAATGTGCTGAATGCTGTCTAGCATAGCCTTCTCTCCTAAATGTGCTGGACTGTGAACTGTAGCTATAATGGCTTGAACCATGGAATCGGGGAGAAACCATACAGATTTCTCCTTCGTCATCCATCCTTGATCTGTCTGGATCCCTCCTAGTTCAGTCCATTTCTTTATTTCTTCTGCTGTGGCATGTGTCTGTATGTCAATTACGTCAAGTGTGGGATCCTTAATTGTCATACACTGTGTTGGTGTCTGAACTATTGGCTTTGTCATGTCTAATGTGCGATTCTGAGCAGTCTGTTTAGCTGTTCTGTCAGCTAAATCATTGCCTTGAGAAATGGTATCAGTAACCTTCGTGTGTGCTTTACATTTCATAATCGATATAGCAGTGGGTAGATGTATTGCGTCTAACAAGGCATGAATGAGGGGTCCGTGCTGAATGTGGGCACCATGGGACGTTAGATAACCTCTCTCTCGCCACAGCACACCGAAGTCGTGTACAACTCCGAATGCATAACGTGAGTCAGTGTATACATTAACTTTCTTATTTGTGGCTTGAATACAGGCTTGCGTTAGAGCAATAAGTTCTGCTGCTTGGGCTGACAGAATATCTATACAATGTGTCTCAATAACTTCAGTGTCTGTTGTGACTGCATACGCGGCCACTAAATCTCCTGTACTTGCTCTCATGCATGATCCGTCTACATACAACGTCAGGTCTGGATCTAACAATGGAACGTCTGTCAAGTCTTGTCTAGGTTTCGTCTTTATTTCAATGATTTCAACACAATCATGAGCTAGTGGGTCTGTTCCAATTACAGGTAATAGTGTAGCAGGATTCAATGTATTACACCGTCGGATCTCTATGTGTGGTTGAAACAATGTCAGTTCATAACCGGTAAGTCTTGCTATGGTCAAGTGTTGCGTTTGTGTTCGGTTCACAAGAACCTCTACTGCATGTGGTACTTGAACTGTCAATGGGTGTCCTAATACTATGGCATCGCTTTGTCTGATTGCTAAAGCTGTCGCTGCCACTGATTTCAGGCATGCAGGCAAAGCCTGAGCTACGGGATCTAATGTACTGGAAAAATAAGCACATGGCTTGCGTGATCCTGCTTGATCCTGAGTGAGTACTGACAAGGCAGTACCTTCGCGTTCTGTAACAAAGAGTGTAAAAGGTTTGCTATAACATGGTGTTGCTAAAACAGGTGCTTGACATAAAGCTTCCTTTAGGCTTTCAAAAGCTTGTGTATGTTCCTGAGTCCAAGGGAGAACAGTCGATGTGGCTGCCTCCTGTGTGGTTAACTGAATGAGTGGTTTTGCTAGAAATGCGTACTGAGGGATCCACTGCCTACAATATGAAGTGAGGCCTATGAAAGCCCGCACCTCCTTCTGTGTCTGGGGTATTGACATGTTAGCAATTAACTGGATACGATCTGGTGTAAGCTGCCTTCCCTCCTTGGACAGCGAGTGACCAAGATAAATAACTCGCTGAACACAGAATTGCAGCTTAGAAGGGGACACCTTGTGCCCCTTGTCGGCTAGGAAATGTAAAACTGTCAGAGAAGCTTTTTCACATTCTGGCTCGCTTCTCGCGGTGATCAGCAGATCATCGACATATTGAAGCAGTGCAGTATTGACTGGCATGTGTATACTGTCAAGTTCTCGTTTCAGTGCTTGGCTGTAGATGCTGGGGCTTTCTGTAAATCCTTGGGGAGCGCGTGAGAATTTAAAGCTGCGCCCATTTAAACTGAATCCGAACAAGTATTGGCTTTCCGGATCTATTGGGACGCTGAAAAAGGCATTCTTGAGATCAATTACAGTAAAGAATGTTGCTTCGGAATCAATTGCTGTCAACAATGATGATATATCAGGGACCACAGGGAATTGTGGTACAATACACTTGTTTAGTTCACGCAAATCAATAACCAATCGGTATACTGGCGGAGCAGTAGGATCAGTTCGTTTAAGAATCGGAATTATCGGTGAATTACATACATTGGAGTCTGTTTCTACAACTACTCCCTGGGCAATTAGTTCATCAATGATTTTCAACAAAGCCACTACAGCATCATGCGGTAACTTGTATTGTCGCATTCGTGGTAGTACCACTCCTGCTTTCAATGTAACTCGATAGGGTGTAATGTTCATGCAGCCAACATCCGTAGGGCCTTGTGCCCATAGATGTACTGGTAAAATCTGTAGTCGGGGATCCATGTCTCTAGACACATAGTGACCTTTAAAATCACGCAAAAACAACCTTACTCCTTCCGGAGAACAACATATTATGGCTCCTAGTGCTTTCAGAGTTTTAATTCCTAACAAATTTTCTGGGCATGATTTAGTAAGCAATAAATCTGTAATTCGTGTCAAAGGTCCTATCGTAAGTGGTAGAGGCTGTGATACTTCATTAACAATAGGTTTTCCTGAAAAACCAAGGGAAACATTTTGAGAGCCTGAGAGGGGTGCCCCTGGAACTTCACTACGTTTTATGGTTGTTCGACTTGCCCCTGTATCGAGTAAGAATTTTCTATCTTGACCTAATAATTCACTATGTACATAAGGTCCTTCTTGATCTACCGGAATCTCGATAAGCGGTAAGTCAACTTCCCTCTCTAGGCTGGTTCATGTGTAACGCTGATACTCAGGGTATTCATACTGTGCAGTCTGATACATTTGTTGTGTTGTGGTTTGTGTGGCAGTAGCAGGCAACGGTGGTGCAGCTGGCACAAACTGTATGGGTTGCTGTGAGGCTGGCATAGACTGTTGCTGAACTGGCACGGACTGTCCATGCTGCATAGCTCCTTTTTCATTCTGATCTTGTCTAACTAATCGTGGTCTCTCTTTTGCAATACCTGTAGCTATATTTCGTTTCAGGACTTGACAATCATGTACATAATGGCCTAGTTGTTTACAGTAATTGCAGGTTCCTTTTACAGGAACTGCAGAATCACCAGAATGTGTCACACCCTTTTTGTGACCATCTGCTGGTACTGTCTGAGAAACTAGCATTTTCATTTTTGTATCCTTCATGCGTCTATGCTCGTGTTCTTGTTCATCCCTAATTCTATTGTGATGATACTGTAACATTTGTAGCATTTGCGACGGAGTGTTACTTTGCCAGGTACTCTCGAATTTCAATATTCTATTCTTCACTGGAGGCAATGCATTTTCCACTAATTTTGTCACAAATAAATGTGGATATGAGTCACTACTTGCTTTTATACCACTATTTATACCAAAACATTTTTCAAATCGAGCATAATAATCGCTTGTGTCTTCATCTTGCTTTTGTTTACAGGCTGTGATTGCACCCCAATCTTCCTTTTTTGTAGTTAATAAACGTGGCAGTACCTGTACTAGTAAACCTGGTAATAGTTTAACTTTATCCCCGAGCCCTGAACCTGCGGCTCGGCCCCTTTCTTCCTCTGCTAATGCTGTCCAGTCTATCTTTTGGTCTCCCACTTCCCACTCTTTTTCTTTCAGTTTTTCATATATGCCAGCAGGCAAAAGCACTTTTAAAATCGTCATAATATCAGGAAAGGTGTACTCTCCCATCAGTAACATGTCTTTAATTTCTCGGTGGAAACCCGCTGGGTCTTTGTCATGACTAGGTACTACTTTCTTCATTTCTAATAATTCCATTTTTGATATGGGTGTGTAAACAAATACACGGTGAAACTCATTGTCTTCGCCTTTTATTGGGTGCACTTCCCGTAAAGGATTTTGTCTATCCATGTAGTACGGTGCTCTTTCTCTGGGGGGCAGGGAGAGAGAATCTGGATTTACAAAAAGGACGTACTGCTTACGTGACACTAATATCTCTTTAATTAGCTTGTTACTAGAACCTCTCCATCTGTACGTAAGTAGTTCCGTTAATATATCAGGTAAAGGACCAGGGTCAGCATGTTGGCTCTTATATAATATGAGGAGTTGCTGAATCATATAGATTCCAGCTAAACGTTGTTCATCTGTACTGAGGTTGAGAAACGTGTGTGCTACGGTCTCATCACCGTATTTTTCAGGACTAACAATCCAGTGAACGGCTGATCTGGCTAATTCTTGCTCATCCATGGAATCGAGGAGGTGATAACCCCTTCGTTCTCGTAGTATTTTATCTGCGGCTTGAAACGAATGTTCAGGAGATTTCAGATTTATTACAGGCGTCGGATACGTTCTGCTATTATTTGGACATACAGAGTGTATTGGATCAGAAAAACATCTAGTATTTTCACAAGATCTTCCTCTGCCTACATAGGCTATGGTCTCTGACTGTCTTGCAGAGTCCCCTGATTCGGACACTTCATCTTGCTCAAACTCGTCTGTTCCCAATCTCTCTTCATGAATACGCTCTATTTCTTTACGTATTTTTCGGCACATGGCTATTATACAATTTTGCTTATCGTGTCTCCCTTCTGATATATTCTGACTCCATCTTGTAAGAATAAGCATTGCATTCCGGTCTACCCCCGGACGATCTTGATTTCTGATCACACAGTTTATGAGGAAACGTAACAGTTCCCCTTGTATCTCTACTTTCTGGAATTCCATAGCTCTGTTAATACATCCTGGATCTCGTCCTGTTTGAACAAAATGATATATGTTATCTAGATGCGTAGCCATCCCTGGTAACCTTGCTAAATACTCTGCGGCTCGTCTGATACGTAATGATGCCAGGACCATTTCGTCCTCTTTACCAACCACCGGGTCATATCTACAATTTACAAGAAGTTCCTTAAGCGTACGTTCATTTACGAACTTAGGTGTACGTGAATGTGCTGACTCTTGAAAAACAAGTTTATTTATTCTAGGTGGTGTAAAAATACTGCTAGCACCTCCCGTGGCCCCATCTGGGGCGTCGGGTGTGAAAGGGTTCGTCGAACGTGATACAGCAACTATGGGCGTCGATACCCCTGTAGAGTCGACTGCGGAGACAGATGCGGAAACAGATGTGCTTGCCGAAGCTTGCGTCGGGACTTGCTGTTGCACGGGGACAGATACCTGATCCTGACGTTGAACCCCTCCGCCAGACGGTCTATGTGGTGTGGCGTTAGCATACTCGGGGGCTGCATCGTCTAGATATGAGGAAAGAAAAACATCTTCTGCGGTTCTGGGATGCCCCTTTGGATGTACCTTAATTGGAAATAATGGGGGTGGCAAGTCTTTTGGCACCTCCGTAACAGCCTTAGGTAGTCCTTCGGCTAGAAGGGGATACATACCATTCATAAGAGCATTTCTTTGTCTATTTACTTGTTCTGATTTCACTCGGATACCTTCCTCAATTAATAGATTTTCTTGAACTTTATTTGAACTTTCTTTACTCCTCTCTTCTTGTCTACGTGCTTTTTCTGTTCGTCTATGAGATTCTTTACGCCATAACTCAACAGCGTCTTTCTGTGACTGTCTGACCTTTCTTTTCCATAACTCTTCCTCCACTTTCATGATGCACTCTGCATCCCAGGTTCCCGCTATGGGCCACCTTTGACTTTCCGGTAATCCTTTGGTATAATCTGCCCATAGATCAAGAAACAATATGGCATCTAAGCCATGTTTATGGTACATGAAATGTCCTGGAGTGTCTCTAGGAGGAATAGGAACTGCTTCTTCAAGCACCCCTTTTCTGGTAGTAATCTGTCTTAACTTCGAGAAGAGCGGCATATTGACAACTGACCTGATACTTACTCTTGAACTTGCTTAATACGAGAAACACAATAATGAACAGTGAACAATGAACAGTCATTCATACCACAATATGCAAGACATTTTCTGAATACTTTAAACATTAAACATTAAACATTATAACAATGATCGACAATGATGACAGTCTGCCTAACTAATCACCACGCTGAATTCTTGACAATAACTGAATACTTCGGAATACTTGATATACTGCTAAACAGTACATATACACTGCTAAACAGTGCAGACCGGATTTGTGTACCCAAATCCGTCTTGACCGGCACAACCTATGTGCGCGTCAACACGCCTCCCCGGCGATGGTACTCACCGAGTAGCTCCTTGAAACGGAAGGCCTCAGAGAATGGACAGGACTCGATAACTGCGGACATCGGACCCTCTGGACGTCGGAATTTCGGAAAACCTGGTGGGCCTCTGTATACCTCGGATCTTGCTCTCTCAGCTAGGCTCTGGTCGGGATACTTCGCACTTCTCACCGCCTCGTCTGGGTTGATCGCAGCCTCAGTCGCCCCCGCTTGACCGGAGGGAGCTTACAGGAAATCCTGCTGGTACGCGTTTATGGTCCGTCCAGCTGTGGCAGGAGACCGGGCCTGCAACGCACCGCCGGCGCGTGAGATGAGAAAGTGTCCCTATTCGGGCGCCATTATGTGGTAAATAAAATAAATATTACCGGACTGAATTTCATGCGGAATCTTAAATTAAAGTAAAATAGCTCAAAATAACGAGAGGCAGAATCCGTGGTATAAGAGGTTTCTAATGGGCTTTATTCCATTCAAAATGGCCGACTCGAGTCGCGGCCCTCAGGTTCCGTCACCACGAAGGTTCAGGAAGTGAAGTACAATAATTTATTAACAGACATGTATTTTTATAATAAGTACATTACAATGAAACGAATGTAGAAGGCGTAACATTTGATAAGAAAAATGACGTGACAGTGACATAATCGAAACTAGGCGTAATAAGGAATAAAAGAAACATGATTGGTTAGAATTATCAGACATAGGTGGATCTATAAGATAATACTTGGCATAGATGCGCGCGCGGCAGCATGACGTGTAATTGACGTGCAACTAGGGGGTGAAGGGGACTTGACATTTAGCTCTACATGTGGAGACGAGAAGTCTGGGGTCAAGTCATCCTAATCCCAAATCATATCTAACATCCTATGTTTAAAGAACTATGTTATCCACAAGGAAGAGACTCTCGGACAGAATCTATTCTATACTGACTGTGTGTGTGTACAAGCGTCTAAGTGTCTATATGAGATGCGAGGGGCAGAAAACTTTCCATGGCAACAGGGCTATGAATCACTTGCAGGAGGACGGAAAGGCTGAGTCCTTTGCTTGTGAGCTAAAGGAAATGTTTACCTAAATCACTGGACAGGAATGCATCGGCTGAAGAGCAAAATAGATAATTCGAAGGTGAAATACAACTTCTTGGCAGACAGGCGAAAACTAGCCGAGGCAGGCACCGTTAGCTGCACAGGGAGTAGGACAAAGTTCATGGATACAGATGCGAGCTCAAGCTGAAGCTGTCAGAGACAGAGAGCAGGGAAAGGCTTTGAGGACAGAATCGGGCCTACTCGCCTGAACTGTAAAGATGAAGTAACTTAGCCATATAAAGTCGGTGGCCTTTTATACTTAGGAATCGAATATCCAGCCCATTGATGGCGGATCTGACAGAGAACATGTTGACGGTAGACACACATATGTTTGCGTCTTAGAAACTGGAACTGGAGGGAACATACATGTACTTGTAACATGCATATAGAACCGTTGGGGTCCAAGATAGGGGACATAACTGATCAGGAAAATCCACATTTCCACAAGACAATCATTCGCAATTATTCTAACCTTCACTCCCAAATCACTCTGGATCTTCGTAAATGGCAGTCTTATCCTCTGTCGCTCTTGGGCCGAGTGGCCGCGGTTAAAATGTCTCTTCTGCCTAAAATATTATACATTTTTTCAGACTATCCCGGTAAGACCCCCCATGCGGTTCAATCACCATTTCATCTGGGCAGGGAAGCGCCCGCGCTTACGTCGGGAGATTGCCTACCGATCTCAAGATGAAGGGGGGCTGGGAATTCCCCACCTCTTGACATACTATAGAGCGGCGCAACTTCGATATCTGGTAGAATGGAGTAGGCCCGAATCAGAAAAAAGATGGCTATTTCAGGACCGGGCAATGGCAGGTCTTCCCTTGTGGAAGGTGCTATTTCTGAAGCCTTCAGATAGACCAGCATACCTTAACAGGTCTCCTATCACTCGCTCAGCAGTACGGGCGTGGGAATGCGGTGGCGACTCAGCACCATCTCACCTCCTTCCCTTCGCCTCTTACGCCCCTATTCGAGAACCCGGACTTCCCACCGGGGCTCGATGCCCGAGCTTTTCCGGAATGGAGGGCCTCGGCTTGTAGATCTGCTGGGCATCTTTTTGAACTTGATGGGTTCCTCCCATTTAATGAGCTGACTGACTGGCATGGCATTTACAAACCCAAACGCTTCCAATACTTTCAGCTTCGACATTGGTTGACCCACCCCGACATGCGGCCTCTGGTCTGCAGGCATCTTACGAGAAATGGCTCTTATCGAAGCAGTCTGATCGCCACTTGATTTCTGAACTCTATCTCATGCTGCATCCCCCGGCTCCCCTGGAGCGCTCTCCTGGGCAGCGACGATGGGAGACAGAGTTAGGTAGGAGCTTTTCATTGAAGGAATGGCAGCAGATCTACTATAGAGCTCACCATACCGCTAGAAATACAGCGAGCAGAGAAGCAGCGGTTAAAGTTGCCCTTTATTGGTACCTGACTCCAGCCCGACTCAACAAAATTAACCCAGACCGCAGCCCCACCTGTTGGAGGGGTTGCGACGAGGTGGGCACGCTGACGCACATCTAATGGGGCTGTAGAGAGGTGACGGGGTACTGGACGGCTGTTCTTAATGACATCAATATCTACTTCGACACAGAAGTGCCCCGCCTACCAGCCTACACTCTGTTAGGGTTGCCTAACGATATCACCTTTCCGCTGAAATCTATTCGGGGGAAGCAAATGGGGATAGCCTTGGGCGCAGCAGTACACCACATATTGGCACTCTGGGGTACGCAAACTCGCCCGACTCATACTGGGTGGCTGCACAAACTGTGGTACATTATTGGGATGGAACGCATACACGCAACTCTCACCCATTCTTCAGAATCCTTCCGAACTATCTGGCGCCCTCTTTTGGCGCTGTTGCCGAATGAATTTTACGAAGTTACATGTCCCAGATACCTCCGCCTGCTCAGACTTACTGACGCCTCACCGTCTAAAGACACAGGCTAGGGATTGCTCCATCTTCGCACTTCTACAGCGCAGCTGCACACGGGTACCTTAGGGGAAAGGGGGGTGTGGGGGGTGTTGGGTTAGGGAGGGAAGGGGGAGGATATAGCGGGTGGATCGGGAGGGGGACGGATTCCGGCAGTGCTGGTGGATCGCATAATGTTAATAGCCGCCTATGGCCCTGCGGGCCTGGGATGTGTTGCCTCGCTGGGTAATGGGGTTTGCAGGGCCTGTTCTACTGTTATTCCATCTGCTTGAAAATAATAAATAAAGTTATTTAAAAAAAAAAAGCCATACGGGCATCAAGGGAGGAGAGGAGTTGGCCTAACGGCTAGGGCGGTCGACCTCGAAGTTGGGGAACCGGGTTTGAGTCTCAGCAAGGACGATTTTGGGCAAATTACTTATTCTCTCCGTGCCTAACCAAAATGAATGTTTCCTCATGTAACGCTACTGGTGCTCTTGTAAAGCGCTCTTATACCCGATACCCTAAGGTCTAGTCCGCGCTATATAAAACTCTGTAAAAAAAAAAAAAGGGAGAGGACTGCCACCTCGTCTACGCAAAATGCCTCTGTCAAATGGGGTGCCCATGTAGCCGTCTCAGGTTCAGGCAGGTGCTACGTTTCGGCATGAAGCCGGAATGGTCGGGTGTACCACGGATGCTATTACCCTTGATAGCCTATTTGATAGGACTTTAGCTAGGACTTTGGGCTCTACGTTGAGCAGGGACATGGGGCGGTATGAGGCGCAGTCTATTGGGGGTTTGTCTTGTTTGGGAATTACCACGATAGTGGCTGTTATTTGGTCGTTCGGGAGGATCCCCACTTCCCTGGCTTCCAGAAACATGTTCAGAAGGTGGGGCGCTATTTTCTGCGCTTTCCTCTGGAATAGTTCAAGCGGCAGACCATACTGTCCAGGTGCTTTCCCGGTTGCAGTCCCTGAAATACCCCCACTATTTCTTCTACCATCAAGTCGCTGTCTAGGGCCTCTCTGTCGTCTTTCATCAGGGTATTCACGGTCATAGTTTCTAAGAGTTCTTTGCAATCTGAGCTGGATCTCTCAGATTTGGAGGCGTATATATTTTCGTAGAAGGCTGCAAGTGCCTCGGCAATTTCATTGCCTCCCGTGTGTGCCTCCCTTTTTAGGTCAAGGATCTCCGTCACCCACCCTCTTTCATTGTCCCTCTTGTCAAGCCAGGCAATACGTTTTTGTGGCTTTGTCCCCTACGTCATAGAGCCTCCTCTGGACCGCTAAGGCGTGTGCCCTTGCTGCATTATCTGCGATGTCTCACAGTTCTTGTTGTGCAATGCGTAGTTGGTGTGTCTAGTTCCTCGTCTGTTCCCCCCTTTTACTAGCTCAGCCTCCAGGGTCACTACTTTTTGCTCGAGTGTCTGATGTCTCCTTCTATCCTCTTTCTTCTTTACCCCGACTTGTGCTTGATATTGCCCATGTATCACCAGTTTGTAGGCTTCCCAGAGGTTGCAGCAGGAGTCCACTGACCGCTCGTTTTGCTGGAAATACCTCTTGGTGCCCTCTATCAGGTGTTCCGCAAATTTCCTGTCTGCCGGATGCCAAGCCGCCAGTCGGGGAGGCAGGACATTCCCTATTTTTCACCCCTTAACCAAGTGGCCACAGTGGAGTGATCAGATATCCCCCTTGCCATGTGGTGGGTGTCTCAAAAGCTCCTTACGTCTATCCTGAAGGTGAACAGATAGTCTATCCTAGACAGGGTGCTGTGCAGATAGGTGTGTGTATTGGCGCTCCTTCGTGTTTTGGGCTCTCCATAAATCAGCCCACCCTGGCGCTTTTATGAAGCCACCCAGGGGAGTCCCTGTTTTCGTAACTGGCTTCCCCGGCCATCTGTCCTCCAAACGGGAGATGACATCGCTCATATCGCCTCCTAGGATCAGGGATCCCATTGACAGCTCGAGGAGCAGCGCGCCAAGGGCGATAGAATGTCCCCTTGTAACCCTGGCGGAGTGTATACTGAGCCCAAATGTAAAGTTTGCCCATCCCATTTTCCTGTCTGGAATACAAATCTGCCTAGTGGGTCCCTCCCTGGGGTGTATGTCGCAGCAGATCTGAGAAGAATCCCTACTCCCTGAGACCCCAAGGTGTATCCTGCATGCGCCGCCAAGGTGTGGCCCCTTCTGTCCAGAGCCTTATAGTTGTGCCCCTGCAGATTTGTTTCCTGTAAAATAACTAAATACAGCTTGTGTCGTTTAATGAATTGCAGTACCAATGTGCGCTTTATCTTGGACCCCAGGCCATTTACATTCCAGGACATGATTTTAAGCGCATGTTGTATGTGCGTTCCCATTACCTAATGTGGCATCTGTCGGATCATCTTGGAGTGTCTGGTTGTTAGGCTTGAGATTCCCTTCCCCCACCCTACCATGCATACCTCGCTCTGATGCATTGTGTCTCGGACAACTGCTGCGATAAATCCTAACAAGTGAACATGCCCCTGAACTCCCCCCTCCCTGCCAAACTGTACTGTGGGACTGAAACTTCCCACAACCCCAAATAGCAGAGCGCCTGTCGCCCTTAACTGTAACATAACCATATTAGGGGGTTGGCCATCCAAGCGTTCCTTCTAAGTGTGCCTATTCGAACTGCGAACACTCCGATGAGCCTGGAGGACCACGCCCCACTCAGATCATAACTTTCTCTTCCCTTTGCCTAGGGCCTAGCGGTTAACTGTTGGAGGCATATATATGATTAACGTGTGGCATTGGCTATTCCCATGTGCTGCTCCGTATGTCCTCACCCCTCCCACCCACTGTTTCCCCCCCTGTGCACCTCACCACTCGTCTCCTTCTGTTTCATCGTTCTCCCCGTAGATTGTTCTGGCGGCAAGTCCCAAAGTCACGGATGTCATCCATCTTGGAGGTACGAGGCCTTCTGGGACTATTACAGGAGCTGCCTGTCGTTGGCCTCACCCGAGGAGTCTCCATCCCGCTTTCTACGAGGATGGGGCCTCTTCAGATCTTTGGGGTGTCAAGACTCCTGCGTGCGCTACCCATCCAGCCAGTCCCAGGCCTCTGGCGGGGAGTGGAAGAGCCAGGATTTCCCTTCTGTAAGAACTTTGAGCTTGGCAGGAAATAGCATAATGCATTTTAAGACCTTTCCTCTAAGGGTTCTCTTGACTTCCTCGAAGCTCTTCCTCTACTTCTGGACCTGGTAGGTAAAGTCTGGGAAAAATCAAATCGTGGCATTCTCATATTTAAGGTCTCCCTGCGCCCGTGCTTCCTGCAGGATGACATTGCGTTTGCCGAAGTTCAACATGTGGGGGCTATGATGGTACGTGGTGGGGCCCCTGGTCTCGGCGGCGGGATCGGAGCCCTGGGTGCCCTTTCGACTGTAAAGAATTCTGACAGACGTTTGGGTCTCAGGTGATTTATGATCAAGTCTTCCACAATAGGTCCATGCTTTGGGCGTCCGTTCCTTCTGGCACCCCTACATTGCGTTTGTTGTTGAGCCTGGACCTCCCATCCTGGTCTTCGACTCTTGCTTCCAGAGCCTCTTGTTGCTTAGCTAATTTGCGCACTTGCTGCTCTATGGACCTTGAGGATGTTTGGAGCTCCCGGATATTGTTTTCTGCCGTTTGTACCTCGTCCGATATCTTCTGGAAGTCTGCTCTAAGGAGCCCCATTTCGATTGTGACCGAGTTTATTTTGGGTCCAGGGAGGACTGCTGGCTTTGTATTGCCGCCATTATTGCCCCTATGGAGGGTTCACCGGAGGCTGCTGGACCCATGGGCAGTGTTGACTCTTCTTGGTGAGGCTTCGGGACCACATACTTATCCATCTTGTTTGTTTGCTTGCGGTGGTAAGTGCCCCTTGTGTTTCACCATGTCCTTCAGTCTCCTACTGCCGTCTGGATTATGGCCCTGAACCACCATCACCAGGCGATGCCACTTCCCACCGCCTCTCCGACTGGTTTCTCGGTGCCACGTTAAGGTTTTTGGTCTATAAACGGACCTTCAGGTGACTGGGGGGCCCAAAGGTAGCACACCCAGGCCTCACCCTCTGGCCTTACCAGACAGTCAGCATGCGGTCGTATGCAGCCCACTGTGCAAGGCCAAAGCTTTGGCCGGATTCTTCCGCTCCCACCCAGTGACTGCTTGCTCTTCCGCAGTCCGAGGAAACCGTTGTGTGCTACTCCGCCGGGGCGTCTGCGCCGACCCAGGATCCTTCCTTATCACCCGGCTAGGGGGAATATCCGTACTGCTGTGAGTGCACTCACTCCTCTGGTACTACCAACCATTCAGGGCCCTCGGGGGGTTTCTGCCTTAGTGACGCCTATCTCCTGTGTGACTGCCGCCGCAGGCCCGCCCCTCACTGCAGCGTCCAAGCGGGCTCCAGCACGGCCGCCTCAGGGCTCGGGATCAGCACAGTTTCAGTCGCGGTCATTACAATTCTTGTGCGAGATTCGAAATTTGGGGCTCAATCTACAAATAAGCAATGACAATGCCAGTAGGTCTCAGTAGGTCTGGTTGTGAATGAAAGTGCCTTTTGTGTCACTGAAGAGTTTAACCACTCAATAAGTCATCCAACATGCACTCTGTCACTCACCTTTGCACTCATGCATCCATTTTTCCATCCACTGACTCACTCTTGCATTCACCCTCTTAAACAACCACAGTAAAATACAGATAAATTCAACAACCTGTGCAAGATAAATTAAAAGAAAAAAAGTAGAAAAAAACACAAAATGTTGCTATCTAAGCACAGAGAAAATACTTTTGCAATAACAAAACTAAACTTAAGCAAGTGTAGATGGAACCATTATGCCATGCAGTGCACTATCACTGATGGGCACAGAGTGTAAATGACACTGAGATAGGCCAACGATAGAAGAGAGCTGACCTAAAGACCTTCTATGTTTGTGTCTTGTGGGCCATCTTCTCCCTGATTTTCCTGTTAGTGTCGGCGTCCCCCCCGACCACCTCCCGCACTTCGTTCCATTTCGGTAGAATTACAAAACATCACTAGAGTGACCAACCGTCTGTAAATTTCACGGACTGCCCGTTATTTGGGCCCCTTATCCGTGAGCATTTCTTTCATTGACACCATTTGTCTGTAATTTTGGGGATGGTAGCAAGCTGTGCTGTTCCCCTGTGACAATTGGAGCCAGCTCGCACTTCTCTGATGTGGCTGATTATCACCTAAAGAGTGACAATGGGCCAAAGGTGTAGGGAAGCACCGGGGGGTCAGATAAGTGTTTCATGGCCCTTCCTAACTTTGATCTGTGACTCGCAGATCAGCACAGGACAGAATAACAAACAAATAAATAAAGCAAGAATAATCACTGTGATGCAGCTGTGTGTGGGGGGGGGGAGGGAGGGGAGGGGTGCAGAGGGTGCCGAAGTAGCCAAAAGCGGCAACAGAAAGAGAAATTATGATAATGGTAAATCAAAAAGAAGCACAAGGCAAATGTAGTGAGAAAGTGAAGGAAGAATAGAATGCAAATAATGAAATAAAGCTGAAAAAGATAGAGAAAGATTTAGATTTAACAATGGAAGGAAGGACAAGAGGATGATCAAATGGAAAAAAAGGAACACAAAATGAATGTAAATGTGGATTATGAAAATATGAAAAGAAAATGAAATATGAATTTAAAGAATAAAGAGAATGAGAGATGAAATGAAAGAATGCACAGACTGAAAGATGGAAAGAAAAATAAATGGAGGATGTAAAGACGAAAGTGGAGAAGAAAGGTGGATAGAAAGAAGGACATAAGGAAAGAAAGAAAATGAAAAGATGGAAAGAATAAAAGACAAACGTCAATATAGGTAAATGCCGTTTTTGACCAAGTTTCTTTCCTGCTGTAAAAAGCATAATTTTTGCAAATTTTCATCAAGGGAACAATTTTCACAGACTTCAAAAGGAAAGACTAGGATAGCTCACTTTGCTCCTTTAGTTAGTGTCATATAAAGCAGGTGGTATTTAATTTTTCTGGCTACTTCCTTGCAATGGGCCCTTGTGTAGTTACAGCATGTGGTGTGCTGTCCTCTGCATAGGCCTAGGGCACAGCATGCTGCTTTTGTGGAGGAGCCGTGCTGGAGGACTAAGCTACATTTTGAAATATCCGACAGGATGAAAAGCAAAGACTTCTGAGTGTTTTGTGCACCTGCAATTTTCAGGCCATAACAAAAATGTCTATTTAACTTTGGTGATTAATGTACCTCTTGGAGAGATCTGAGTTTTCACTAATCCCGGTTTTGACTCATCTTAAAGAAGCATAGAGGCATAATGCGCCTCTTGTAAAGTGTAACATGCAGAGAAAAGTATTAATTTGTATAATAATTGTAAAGACAACCCCAACCAATATGTTATGTGTTATATCCTCAGTTTGTATTTTGGGGTCACTGGAATTATGCGATTGTGCGGCTTCAACAGTTTTCGCATGATTATGGATTTGCCGCATGCGCCAAATAATCCATCATTAGCTGAAAATATCTGAAGATTCTTATTTAAAAACAGTTTCTACCTCAAATGGGTAAAAAATAACTAAAAAGGCTGTGACGTGTTGCAACAGCCCTTTGTAAAGGTTGACTGGTCACCTTCCTTTGCATATTACTATATGTGGGTGTTGTACGGGTACTAATGAGGTGCAACCTATGACCAGAAAGTGTTAAAATTTGCAAAAATGAGAAAATAATATGTTAATACTATGGCAAAATTTGCAGCATTATGCTGCATAAATTCCCTTTTCTTGACAAATAATTTAGTCAACCCAGCAGCATAATTAAGCCCTCCCTGCTGCATAATTCCAGTGGCCCTGCATATAGTAGCTACCAGTATGGATGCCATGTGACTCCTACACCCTGTAGCCCTCCTGGTCTTAAGTAACATTTCCTATATATTGATTTACATACTTATATGAGTCATTGTCTCTGAACAATAAGTGTGTGAGCTAAAGCGCTCAACACCCTACATTGGGCTGAGCAGCTCTGTAAAATAAATGACATAAACAAGAGCGAGGTTAGAGATGAGGGTCACCGTGGGAAGTTGATAGTGAGGGAATCTGTGCAGAGGGAGGTCTGTGGTGAAGGGGTGTAATTAAGGCTGAAGGCCTCTGCATCCCCTGCAATGCAGGTGGGACAACACTTCAAAGGAACCCCAAACTAAACTGTAAATAAAATATCATATGAAATACCACAAAAAGACCTGCACAGTTGCTCAAAGCTGTGCACATACCAAAATGGTGAGGTGCAGATTGTCTCAACTTAATATAAACTTATTATGAGGTGTACTTATGTTGGTTGTCTATTTACTTACTTTTACACTATTGTACGACCTCCTCTGATGTGTCTGAAAACGTACCTTTTGTCCCAAATTTCTGTCCTGAATTTTGACCTTCTGTCCTGAATTTTTGTCCTGAATTTTGACCCTTTGTCCTGAATTTTTACACTCACTGTCCTGAATTTGCACCTATGCCAGTTGGTCACCCTAAATATCACTGTCAAACCAAGCATTTAGAATTTCTGTTCGTTTTTAGGTCGAGCCTAGAGCAGCGTGCATGCGCTGCTTGCTCGACTTTTAGTAAGGGGCTTCAGAAAGCTCCCCAAGCTCACCACTCGCTTGTGAGTGTGTATTTTTTCTTCCTCACAGGCTAATGGGCTTTGCGTGCATCTTTCAAATAAAGACAGCACGCAATTGGGCAAAGTCGGGTGCATGTCCCGCCTTTGCTCCGCCCACGGCCTATTGCTTGCGGTTACCCGCACAGGCCACATCTGTTTTCAATTATCATGCCCAGACACGGGCGCAATAATTGAAAACAGATCGCTCGCTGTGGCGCGCGCACGCGCACCACTCACGTGCTTGTTACTTTAGCTACATCTTTACAGCGAAAGCGCTGTGATACAGCAGTCGAAGCATGCTCGTGCTACTTCCTAGCAACAGTAACAAGCCTGCTTTAGGCAGGGACGGGTGTCTTTAAGAGATAGTAAAGCAGAGAAAGTAAAGCTACAAGCTGTCTAGGGTGTGTGGGGGGGCTGCTCTACAATGGATGTGACCAGGAGCAGCAGTGTTGCGTCAAACGCACCTTCCGAACACTGAAGCTGTTATTTAAAGAGGGGCTGTATAACACGGGGATACTAGAGAGGCACTGGTGCTTTTGAACTGCTTTTCAGATATATGTGTCTAAATGCATTATTCTCATACAGCTCCAAAACTCTTATATTTCCATACCTGGCATTCTGTGCCCATTTTGTGCAGCTTCACAAAGTGTGCCTTCCTGATGCATTCAGCCACGCACAGCACAAGAAACAGAGGCCATGAAAATGTTGTGTTATTTAAAAAGAGTAAAAAGGCTTTGGTGCCACATAAATGCTGCTATCAGAAGTACCGCTCATGCAGTGTAAATCAGGTCCCAATCTGCTGCTCTGCCTGTAGGGTACCATGGTGGAGCAGTGTGTCTCTTAGAATATTGAGCCAAAGCTAGGCATAAAAGACATTATGTCAAAGGTAGGTTTCAACCAGGCACAGTTTGGTAGCCTGTGCCAGTAGTTAACCCTCCAAAGGGGAGCCCGATTACTCAACGTTAGTAGATTAAAATGCTTAAGTCCTTTCCTTGGATAAGTCATTGTAGTCAGGTTTGTTTGTTCATTGTGTCCATGGATATCCATTGAAGAGCGTAACTCATAAAATGCACTTATTTTTAAATGACAGCATGTAGTGACTTGGAAACCCTCTTGTTAGCATCTTCAAACGCAAGTTGCAGGGCATAGGATTTTCCGCATAGACCCTAGGCCCTGTGCTACGCAGCATCTCTCTGAGTTGCTTCCACAGCACACTGACCAAGGCTGGCTCCTGCAAATGTCAGGATAGGCACATAAGATGACGGTAACACAAGCTAATCACAGCCTAACGCTTCCCTGCTCACTGAGTTGTGATAAAAGTACATTAATTGTTTCATGTATATTTCTATATGGTAGTTTTATATCGGAGGTTGTGTAATCTGTCATTTACCATTTGTGTTAAAGCTGGGACAGCTGTTATCATCCAATATGTGCTACTGTCAGGAAATTAACTTAAAACAAGTGTAATTTAAAGAAATATGCATTTAGATTTCCACAATCTAAATGAAAACTTCAATGTGCGGTATTGTATGTGATAACTGTAAACAGAGTTTGGCAAGCACTATATAACTGACACCCTATTTACAACAAATAACCCTGGCCATGGAAATATAAGCTGGGTGGACCAGGAGAAGCCGCTTAAATAGGGGATTGGTCACAATTAATGGCATGTAGTTCACCGGGATATCGCATCTGCTGTGTAGACCTTACAATACAATATCTTAAAAGTGCGATAGGTCAAAGAATTTAATGACCTATACACTGAAGCAGAACGCGTGTTTGAAATCACAAAGTTCAATTTAAATAAAGCACTGGTGATTATTTAGAGCACACTGCTAGATCAGGATGTAAAACCCAGCAGACAACAATTTCTTAATTATTAGCACCCAAATCAGCCTTTTTTTTATTTTTAAATGATGTATGACAAGCAGCAATACAGTTACCGTACTACAAATTTACACATGCCTTTGCTTTTAGCAGCAACATTTGTAGTAAAAAAATGTCTAATCTTTCCAGCAGGCTGTGTGCCATTTTTACTTATCACTCTATGTGCTAAAAATGCATCAAAACGTATGCTGGCAGCTAAGCATTACACACCTAAGGGATGGGGGTGCAAAGTTACACAGAGAACTAGAACAGCTTAACTATAAATGTATTAAGTAGGATTGCCCGCCCTGACAAAATGATTCTACTCCCTAAAACTGTTTACATATTTCAAAACTACCCATACACTATATGTCCCAAAAATCTTGATCTGATCAAATAAAACGCAATCTGTTCCTTTTGGACTAATAAGCTTGCCCGGATCGCATAATGAGAAATCGACCCATCAATATTCGAAGGAGGCTTGAAAACGCAGACCTACAAACCTTAAGAAACAAGCATTGGCATAGGCAATAGGTCTCGCCTTTGGGACCTTATAAGTGTTTAGTTATCCAGCACAATATCCTTGGTGCAACAACATCAACTGTTGCATAGCTAAACACTTATAAGGTCCCAAAGGCGAGACCTATTGGCTATGCCAATGCTTGTTTATTTTATTTTTGCAACTGCTTATGAATGCACTTTGGGCACATTACTTTGGCGTGCAGCATGTAACAGCTTTCAGTTGTCTTTTCTGCCTCTGCTTTTGTTTCATTTACTGTTCATGCTTCTTATCTCTGCTTTTATCCTCATGCATCACTGTCACCGTGTTGCTGGCCGCCTTTCTCTTACCCCTCCTCGCCGTTTGTCATTGGTGTGCATATTCACATGTCTTCTCTCTTTTTTTTGCAAGTCTGTTCTGTTTTTATGTTTTCTTTTGTGTCTCCGCTTCTGTTTCTCTTAGTGTACATGCAGTGTCTCTGTCTTTTTCACTCTGCTCGTCTGTACCTCCGTCTCTTTTCTGCTTTCCCATCTTTCTCTCTCTTCCACTGCCTCTCTCCATGGCCAGCCTCTGGAGCTCCCTTTATCTGACATTTATAGCCATGATTCAGCCAAACTGAACAAAAAGAAACAGCTGAAAAATTTCCAAGCAGTTGAACAACATTCACAAGCAACAACTTCACGTCGCACAAATCAACACATGCTTGGGTTAGTACCACGAAAAACGAGAATGTCCTCATCTTAAAACCAGGGGCTATTTACATTTCTTGTTTAATGTAGTTGCAGAAGTCCAGTTTTTTTTTTTTAACTTGCCCCTGTGCTTCTTCCTTTCCCCTGTCTACTACTGCCGCCACGTCTCCACCGCCCACTGCTGCCCTTACCCTCCTGCCCACTCCAAACCTCTTCTCGATTCTATCAACTGGAACATGACCCGAGTGCTTTTCCATGAATGCTACTAATATTACACAAGATCACATTCATTAGGTCACGCCTAGCGACGCAGCGCATTCGTTGCTCGCCTTGGCGAGATCTATTGTCGTCGGTTTCTTGGCCGAAGGGGGGCAGGAGATGTGCACGCGTACGGACAGGAGATGTGCACGGGTACGGGTCATGTGTCCGCATGAACATCACCTGTCCCGTACGGGTCATGTGTACATGTGCACATCTCCTGTCCTTCCCTGTCTCCTGCTCGCTGTGCCTGTGCGGACAGGAGATGTGCACGCGGAGACAGCTTGTTGCATCATGTCACTGCGTTTGGCCTTTACCGCCGCTCTTGTGTCGGCTTGTTTGCGCCACCTCACAGAGAGATGCGCAGAAGCCTGCTCTCTCTCCCCGGAGCTGGTGGGACGGCCCTCTCTCGCCCTGCCGGTGGAAATCCCGGGCTCCCACTCCCTCGGAGGCCTGAAGTAACAGCCTGTTTCCGTGCCATACATAACCTCTGATGCATGTGCAACATTCTGCTGAGGCCCAGGCGAGAAGCCGCTCGTTTGGAAAGAACAATGTATGGGCCGAGGGTGTCGTGTGTAGGAGGGACTTTCATTTCTGAAGGGTGGCTGCAAACGAGGCACGCACTTTGTTGTGCAAGTCGAACTTTGAAAAGCAGTGACCCGTTTTCGTCTTCGATAGGTGCACATTTTAAGCCTGGTCTGTAGTGACTTTGGAAAAGGGAACCCTGATCAATAAATTGCACTGGTACAGGGCGATTCTACACAGCATTTGAGCACTTTTGTACCGTGCTGGGTAATTTTGCACTAGTTCTCAGTACTTTTGCACTAGTTCTGTGCAGTTTTGTACCGGTGCAGGGTAATTGTGCACTAGTTTTGAGCAGGTTTGTACCGGTGCAGGATCATTTTGCACTAGTTCTGTGCAGAAAGTGTTGTACCCAGCCGGGCAATTTCTTAGTAAGCGATGGCAAATTGTGCACTGGTGCCGGTTAATTTTGTACCACTTTCAGGGCATTTTTAAGTGACGTTTGCACTAATGACTCGTGCAAAATTAATATGCGCACCAACCGAACGCTAAACAGAGAACATTTTTGGCAGTCCGTCCGGTGCAAACGTCAGTTCATGACTGGTACAAAATTGACAGCATTTCACTTTCTGGCGATGCAGGGGGCAATTTGCCAATTGCCACCACAACACCCCTGCGAATTGCACCCATTTGCATTTTTCTGAGTTTGTTTTGGGAACGGGCATTTTACCAGATATCACCATTTTTCTGGAAGCAAAGTGACTCTTGTGAATTTCACAGTGCAACACAAGAAGCTCCTAGAACCAGCGATTTGCGACTGGGCGCTAAGTCCCTCGAAGGGGTGTAGATCTTTCCATTTCTAACCGGTGAATATAAAGCAGCCCCCTCCCCTCAAGAGAAGGGTGTGATAAAAGAGGTACCTCCACTCAGCCCCGTCCTTACCCATCTTGGCAAAGGAGAGCTGACAGATGCTTTGCAGAACAAATGACAAGATAATTCATGTAGCTATTCCAGAATAACTAAACAATATATCCTTCCTTGTGAACTAAGGGAGTATAGCTTTTGGAAACGCAAGAAAAGCTTTACTAGGATCATGCGGGGTAATGTGCCTCAAAATCCAACCTTCCTGCGAGCAGGAGTTTTCAGTCAGGCGTCAGCGCGGCTTTTCCAATAATTCACGAGAATCCTGACAACTCTCTTCCTGTGTATTTTTCAGACCGGAATATAAGTGGTCTTGGGCACATGCGTTCTCATTCCAGCTGCAATAACGCAAGACACACACACGGCAGCTTTCATGACACGAAGGCACATGAACAGGATCCACTCCCTTACTCAGGCTCTCTCTCTTACCCTCACATCCACACACACTCACATCCATGCGCCTCCTCACACTCCCCACACGCAAATACACACAGACTCACTCATTCAGACAGGCACACTCACTCACCCTCACTCACACACTCCCAGACACTAGCACACAGGTACAGGCACACTCACACATGGACATACAGATACTCACCCACACACAGGTACACTCACTCACTTAATGCTCTTTCTGAGTAGAGCGTTTTAGGCGCCAGTACCTTCGCGATTGGATCTGCAGCGTTTGTTATCTGAGGTGTGGCCTTAGTTACGAATAGAGTCTCACTGCACAGGGATGCCTTCCTCGTACTGTCTTCTCCATGCCTTATTTCCCCATCTCACATGTCTCGTCATTTCTTCTTTTCTCTCTGCCCCAACACACTTTTTGTTTTTTTAACTTTAATAAGCGTGGCGCCGTCTTCACGTACAACCGCGCTACACAATGCAATACGTGTTGCTTTTGGTATTGTAAACAACAATGCCTTTTAATTTTTTTAAAGGCATTGAAATTTATAATGTCAATAGCTCAAAATAATGTCATTGCGAGACCTATTGCATTGTACATGCTTGTTTTTTTAGGTATGAGAATCTTAATAAATTATCTTTACATTTACTTCTGCACTTATACTTATATTATTCTTTACCGCCGAGAAGTCCAGAACTGGCAGTGCGCTGTATAGCTACATTCATCCATTAATTAATTCAATCAGCAAGGTGGTGAGCAGGATAGCACCGTGTAAGATAAACAGACTGCATTGGAGCGCCACTCCAACGTGCCAACTGCGCTATATGGCAGTTGTATTTCCATAGCACTCTGAAACCCGCTGCAGGCCGCAATTATGCGCTTAATAGATTTAAGAGACAGACTCGCGCAGAACTCTCTGACCCAATGGCAGCAATTTTCCTTCTATTAGAGGCACACCTATGGGCTAGGCAGCGTCTCTCCCTGAGTGGCGCCTTTCTGAGTCTTGTATAGGCGGTGACTCTACAGGACTGCTCTGCAACCTGCTTCTTTCTTGCCAAACAAGAGTTGTCTTATCCTGGTGTTACTGATTCCTGTCAAACCTTTTGCTGTCCATCGAGGAGTGGGTGTAGTCATTTAAACACTGAGGGGCATATTTACAAGGCCTTGCGCCACTTTTGCGTCACTTTTCCCAGTGTAAATCTGCCCCTGAGTTGCTGTGACCCTTCCCCCTTTTTACAGCGTTATCCAGGGCCTTTTGAAAATACCAAACATTAGGTATACCTGTAAGGACCTTCATTCGGCCCTTCATCCACTGATCTATTGTTGTTGTTCACATTTTTATTTGGCCCACAACAGTAGGCGCTGTATAAATACAGTGACAGTTCACAACCTGGAGCATGGCTCATTCCACTTCAGCCATAAGCTAATTTCATTGTAAGTGACGGCACACCGACCCACCCATCTGTACTTTCAGCGGCAAGGACTAGATGTTGGCAATTTGTGCTTTTTGAGACCAAGAAAATATTTTTAGCAAGTGTTATTTTTTGTGTTTGTAATGATCAGGACAGCTCCCCAACAATAATGTTTTACAATAAATACTTCAAAACAAGCACTCACAAAGCCAAAAGGATGGCAGGCTAATACCAGATCTATTGGTTTTGCCAGTGCCTGTGGGACATTGGTAAGTAGCTTGCTTTAGTAGATGTATCTGTGATTAGATGATGTTCACGCGGGTTGTTTGTGGAGGATGGTAACATTGGCCAGCAGCATGTCTGCGCTAGGGGTGAGGGTGTGAGGCAGACCATATCAAATCTTTTACTTAGTCACAAGATCCTTGTTTTTGGTAAACTTATGATGTTGCGAATTCTATTTAATTTACTGGTTCTTGGCATGTAAGAGTCGGGATCTGGTGCAAATAAAGTTTTCAGAGATCCCATCAGATGATAGTAAATCTCCCTTCCTAGTTAGCGGGGATAGGCACTTTGGATAACGAGAACCTCCTTCGCTTGGTGCTGAAATGGTATAGTGCTGTTGACCTGCATTAAGGCACTTGTCTTTCTGTCTGTGCTTTAAAGTCGTGAAATGTGTCCATATATGTTTCCTGTGTAACGCCCTGAACGTCTCAGGATCGTTTAACAGACACGATAATGAGAACGCAACCACTTGTGAAGGTTTAGTTATTTTAATGAAGGCAAAAATAATACAAGGAATAAACAAAGGTTATAGTCACTGGAATCCTCCAGGCTAAGTACGTTACCAGCCCACAGCACGGATGGTCCTAACCGTCCTCTGCATATACGCCGATCCCGGCGTATGCCAACAGAGGGCAGAAATGAAATGGCCGACAATGCCAATCGGTAGGCTGTGAGGGGCACGAAGAGTGTTGGGGAGAATCGAGGAGTCAGGGAAACACCCAGCCGGGGTCTCTACCTGAAGGGAGCAGCCGCTCAACCTCTTCCTCAGACTGCACCGGGACGCGGAGTCACCTCCTGGTGATGCGTCACCGATACCCCAATCACAAGCAAAGAAGACTGAACCGAGAGCAGCCGCTCGATCGATCCTGTGGACTTCCGAGTCTGTAACGCGGCAAACACCTCCTGGTGTGCGTTACAGCTGGCAGTCCCTGTATCTCTGGTCGGGCTGGGAGTTACGACTCCAACCAGCAAAAGCGCCACGGCGCTTTGACTCAGCCGAGTCAAAAAGCGAAGCTCAATGGTTATCCGGTAGAGCTTCCGGGTCCTTCACAGGTGACGATGGGGCAAGACACGGCCCAGGGAGTAACGACTCGACCTACCTCCGTTCTTGCCTTACTGGAGCACCACTCTGGAACACTGCTCTTCACTAAGCAGGTACGTCGGTGTAAACACAATATCCGACAGCGTTGTACCTCCCGGTTCCTCCCTTTATAGGGCGTTGTTTTCCTTGAGTTATGTAACAGCTCTCCTGTTTACATAAGGGCGTGTTTTCCTTGTGTTATGTAACAGCTCTCCTGTTTACATAAGGGCGTGTTTTCCTTGAGTTATGTAACAGCTCTCCTGTTTACATAAGGGCGTGTTTTCCTTGAGTTATGTAACAGCTCTCCTGTTTTACATAAGGGCGTGTTTTCCTTGAGTTATGTAACAGCTCTCCTGTTTACATAACCTCTCAACCGCTAAGCATCCTGGGAGATGTAGTCCGTTTTCGCTGGTTACCGTTTTCCTCCCCTCGCATGACAGGAATTCTTGACAGTACATCCTCCCTCTCAGCGGCTCCCCACGGGTCCAGCGCTGGCAGGAAAACGCCGATGGAACAAGGAGACCAAGCGTGGAGCATGAACCCCTTCAGCCGGTTCCCATGACTGCTCCTCCGGGCCATAGCCTTTCCACGCAACCAGGTACCACAGCTTCCCCCTGCGCCATTGGGACGCCCGTATGCCCGACACTTCATACTCCACCTCCGACTCCACGCATACCGGCCTAGGTGTCCCAGACGGCTTGGAGGGTGCTGGTTTGAGCAATGATACATGAAAGACAGGGTGTATCCGCAATGACTGGGGCAAGCACACCTTCACGTTCACGGGACCCATACACTTGGTAATTCGATAGGGGCCCATGTACTTGGGATGGAACACACTGTTCTTTCGAAACCTCATGTTTCTTGTGGATATCCAGACGTAGTCTCCAGTGCGGTACAGTGGCCCGGGCCTTCTCTTCCTGTCTGCCGCAGCCTTGTATCTTCTCTTGGCCTCTATTAGGACAGCCCTTGAGCGCATCAACGTGTCTTTTATGTGTGCCACCCTGTCCGCTGTGGCGGGAATCCTGTCCTCTCTGAACGGATGTAGAAATGGCAAGAACCTGGGATGTTGGCCATAGTTGCTATAGAACGGAGATGACTGTGTGGAGCTGTGAGTGGCGTTGTTATAGGCGATCTCTGCAACCCATAGCAAGTCGACCCATTCTTCCCTGCCCTGGTCCACAAAACATCGCAGATACTGTTTGAGCGTTTGGTTCAGGCGCTCGGTTTGGCCGTCCGTTTGAGGGTGGTAGCTGGTGGACAGGGCGGTCTTAACATGCAGCGCAGTGCACCAAGTCTTCCAGAATTGCGCAGTAAACTGCGACCCCCGGTCCGACACGATCACCCCAGGTAATCCATGCAGTCGTACCACATTCTTTAGGAGTAGTGACGCCAATTCCCCGGCCATAGGGACTCTCTTGCAGGGGATGAAGTGCCCCATTTTCGTCAAGTAATCCACCACCACCAGTATTGCCGTCATCCCCTGGTCTACCGGTAGGCCCACTACGAAGTCCAGTGATATGCTATCCCATGGTCTATCCGGGGTCGGAAGTGGATGTAAGAGCCCTTGGGTTCGGCCATGGTCGGCCTTCATGGTAGCACACGTAGGACACTCCTGTCCCCACCTCCTGACATCCACTCTCATGGTTGGCCACCAGAAATGCCGTCCCATGCTAGCCACCGTTTTTTCAAAGCCCAAATGACCTGCGCATGGAGAGTCATGGCACCAGATGAATGCTTGTTTCCTTAGCCTAGGCGTGGGTATCAATAGGCACCTGCCCTTCAGGGGTATCCCGTCCTTCAGCTGCCATTCTCTGTGACTGAGGAGCCACCTCCGCCATGCGAATGACCTGATCCCTCTCTTTATTCCCCTCAGGAAAGTATCCGGTTGGATAACCCCCAATACCATCCTCGGGGAAATGATGGAATGCTCGGTCGCAGGCAATGGTTCCTTAACTGCAGATTGACGGGACAGGGCGTCCGCCTTCCGGTTTTCCGTCCCCGGCCGATATGTGATGCGGAAGTTGAACCCCGCAAAGAAGATCATCCACCGCAGCTGTCTGGGAGAAAGGTGTCTTGTGGCCGTCATGAACTGTAGGTTCCGATGGTCCGTGTACACCGATACCACATGTCTTGCCCCCATCAACCAATGCCTCCATTCGGTGAAGGCGTCCTTGATTGCGAGAAGCTCCTTCTCCGCAATATGGTAGTTGCGTTCGGCGTCGTTGAGTTTGCGGGACATGTACGCAACGGGATGAAGCACCCCTGTGTCGTGGTTGCGTTGGGACAAGATAGCCCCCAGCGCCACATCCGATGCGTCCGCTTCCACCACGTAGGGGAGATCCGGATCGGGGTGAGCCAACACCGGTGCCTTACCAAAGGCGCTTTTCAGGGCCTCAAAGGCTTTGTTCGCTTCAGGGGACCAGACAAACTCCTTGGACTTCCTCAGTAGCTGTGTGATTGGGGCCACCAATCCTGAAAATCCATCTATAAACCGCCTGTAAAAGTTGGCGAAGCCAATGAAACTTTGGACGTCCTTCACGCTTTGGGGCTCCGGCCATTCTTTCACCGCCTTGATCTTTCGTTCTGCCATCTCCTGTCCCTCTGGACTCAGCATCACTCCGAGGAATTCCACGGATGTGACGTGGAAGTCACACTTGCTGAGTTTACAAAACAGCATGTTTTCCCTCAGCTTTTGGAGCACAGCTTTGACGTGGTGTACGTGCTCCTCCACACTGGACGAATAGATGAGGATGTCGTCGATATATACGACCACGTAGATATCCAACTCCTCTCTGAATACCTCATTCAAAAAGTACTGAAAGGCTGCCGGGGCGTTGCACAGACCGAACGGCATGACGTGGTACTCAAAAAGGCCGAACCTGGTCTTAAAGGCGGTCTTCCACTCGTCTCCGTCCCTCATGCGCACCAGATGGTATGCCCCTCTCAAATCCAACTTGGTGTAGATACGAGCTTTCTTGACCTGTTCCAGGAGTACACTGATGAGAGGCAAGGGGTACCGATTCTTTACGGTTATCGCATTCAATGCCCTAAAGTCCACACAGGCTCTCAGCTCCCCATTAGCCTTCGGGATGAAGAAGAGTGGCGAGGCGGCCGGAGACTTGGACGGGCGGATGAATCCTAGCTTGAGGAGTTTATCCAGGTACCCCCGGAGATGCACGTTTTCAGGCTCCGTCAGGGCATACAGCCTGCCGCTGGGAACGCTGGCCCCTGGCACCAGGTCGATCTGGCAGTCAAACTGTCTATGCGGTGGTAGCACTTCCGCCTTCACCTCATCAAATACATCCTCAAAACTGTGATAAGCCTGGGGGAGAGCCACATCTTTTTCTGCCGCTGTAGCCACCGTCTGACTCCCGCTCTCATCTGCGTCAAGGGATTCCGTTCCTATTCCACAATGCAGGATGCAATACGGTGACGTCAGTTCGATGCGATGTGTTGGCCAATCCACAGAGGGGTTGTGTTTCTGTAGCCACGGCAATCCCAATATGACGCCATATTGGGGCGCTCGGATGATGTTAAAATCGATTTGTTCCAAATGGTTCCTCCCACATCTCATCGGAAGGACCCCCGTGTGCTGCCCGATGGGCCCCGTCACCAATCGCCTTCCGTCTACAGCATAGACGTCTTCGGGTACAGCTTTGGGAAGAAGCACTAGCCCTAGCCTGCATGCCTCGTTGTGGTCCATAAACATGCCAGTGGCCCCTGAATCCACCATGGCCACAACGGGTATCCACTGGTCATGCACTCCCACGTGCACCGTGAGAAACAGGTGTCGTTGTCCCTTAGTGACCGAGTTGGAAAGTGAAGGGATGGATGAGTGACTCCGAGATGCCCCTTCTTTGGTCTGGGAGTCCTCTAGTTTTCCGCCGGTACGTCCACCACGGCTGTTACCGACCGGTTAGCCCGATAACGTGACGTCTTCGGTTTGGCAGGGCATTCACGTACGTAGTGGCCTTTTTTGCCACAATATAGGCACAATCCTTGTTTACGGCGTGACTCTTTCTCCGTGGCTGTGAGGCTCGCTCGAATTGCGCCGATGTCCATGGGTTCTCCCTTGGATGCGGTGGAAGTTTCAGGACTTCCCACTGTCACATAGGATGGAAGGGATTTTCCTTTTCTCCCATGATCCCCCTTTCTTTCACTTAGCCTATGTTCCAGCCGTAATACCAGGTTGATAAGGCCCTCACATGTCTTGGGTTGTGGGTCAATATGAGCCACGGCGTCCTTGAGCTCATCGCACAGCCCGTGATGGAAGAGCGCCGTCTGTTTAGCAACAGGCCACTTGGTTTCCGCAACCAGCCTTCGGAACGCGTTGAGATACTGCACCAGGTCGTTGGATCCCTGTCTCAACTCAAGCATTTCACGGTCCGCCGTGTACGAGTCAGCCCTTCTGTCGAAGACCTTCAGGAATTCCTCGCGAAAAGCACCCCAATCACATAAGATGGGGTCGTCCCTGCTCACCAGAGGTACGGCCCATTGTGCCGCGTTTCCCGCCAAATAGGATATAAGGAAAGCCACACGAGCCTGACTCGTGGGGAACGCCCTTGGTTTGCATGATAAATGTAGCGCCACTTGTGTGAGGAATACCTGCACTGTGTTAGGATCCCCACTGTACCTCTCTGGTGTTGCCAAGGGGACGGCTACCGGCATTTCCACTACTACCGCAGGGGTCTGGTTCGTGAGGGAGGTGCTGGGCGTGAGCGGGTCCAATTGGATAGCATCCAGTCTGGCTTTTACATCGGCTGTTTCTTGCCTGGAGGCAGCCAATTTAATTTGCACGGTCGCTAAAAAAGCCAGCACATCATCAAGTGTTGCCATGTCTGTTATCGACCGGGAGACAGTTAGTGTTATTAAGGTCGGATATTTTGTAACGCCCTGAACGTCTCAGGATCGTTTAACAGACACGATAATGAGAACGCAACCACTTGTGAAGGTTTAGTTATTTTAATGAAGGCAAAAATAATACAAGGAATAAACAAAGGTTATAGTCACTGGAATCCTCCAGGCTAAGTACGTTACCAGCCCACAGCACGGATGGTCCTAACCGTCCTCTGCATATACGCCGATCCCGGCGTATGCCAACAGAGGGCAGAAATGAAATGGCCGACAATGCCAATCGGTAGGCTGTGAGGGGCACGAAGAGTGTTGGGGAGAATCGAGGAGTCAGGGAAACACCCAGCCGGGGTCTCTACCTGAAGGGAGCAGCCGCTCAACCTCTTCCTCAGACTGCACCGGGACGCGGAGTCACCTCCTGGTGATGCGTCACCGATACCCCAATCACAAGCAAAGAAGACTGAACCGAGAGCAGCCGCTCGATCGATCCTGTGGACTTCCGAGTCTGTAACGCGGCAAACACCTCCTGGTGTGCGTTACAGCTGGCAGTCCCTGTATCTCTGGTCGGGCTGGGAGTTACGACTCCAACCAGCAAAAGCGCCACGGCGCTTTGACTCAGCCGAGTCAAAAAGCGAAGCTCAATGGTTATCCGGTAGAGCTTCCGGGTCCTTCACAGGTGACGATGGGGCAAGACACGGCCCAGGGAGTAACGACTCGACCTACCTCCGTTCTTGCCTTACTGGAGCACCACTCCGGAACACTGCTCTTCACTAAGCAGGTACGTCGGTGTAAACACAATATCCGACAGCGTTGTACCTCCCGGTTCCTCCCTTTATAGGGCGTTGTTTTCCTTGAGTTATGTAACAGCTCTCCTGTTTACATAAGGGCGTGTTTTCCTTGTGTTATGTAACAGCTCTCCTGTTTACATAAGGGCGTGTTTTCCTTGAGTTATGTAACAGCTCTCCTGTTTACATAAGGGCGTGTTTTCCTTGAGTTATGTAACAGCTCTCCTGTTTTACATAAGGGCGTGTTTTCCTTGAGTTATGTAACAGCTCTCCTGTTTACATAACCTCTCAACCGCTAAGCATCCTGGGAGATGTAGTCCGTTTTCGCTGGTTACCGTTTTCCTCCCCTCGCATGACAGGAATTCTTGACATCCTGAGGCAAGCATGTGCTCCTGAATCAGACTGCATATCCCAGTGTGTAGAAATTGTATAGCACTTCAATCCCTGGCGGCACAGCACTCAGGATAATGTGATACATGACTATACACTTATAAGGTCCCAAAGGTGAGTCCCATTGGCTATGGCGATGCTTGTTGTATCTTGTTGCCACCTCTGCCTGTGCAAGCCCCTCGCCACCTTCTCTGCTGCAACTGGGGCTCACAGCATTATAGGAACTAGGCCCAGGGCCACAGAACAGAGAGTGTCAGCTTGCCTTTACACGTCCTGGGAAACTGCAATCTGCCCAGCCCTACCTTTGAAAGCTTGTGAAACTGACTGATGTTGATCCAGCTCTCTTATGTCCACACCTGGAGCACCTACAACCTGACTCAGCAAGCGGAGAAGGAGACTGGAAGGACGGTTGTAGGTGTGCAGCCACTGCCGAAATCCGAGAAGGCAAGTCAGTCAAAGGAGCTTTATATTCTATAAATCTCTCTACTAATTTCAGAAATCTCAATAAATTAACATAAATGTTTTTTTTCTGCTCACAGGAAAGTGTCACGCATAAGCACACTAGAAACATGGAAATGTCACACATAAGGAATCGGAAGACTTGGCAGCTATGAACAGAATGAGCACCGCTGCAATGGAGGGTAACCACATTTCTGTGGATGCACACAACTTCTGCCCAATCAAAACATGTTCTCCAGACCACTAACGTGTGGTGGGCCAAAGCAACTCTCTCTGTGGGACTCCTGAAAGCTATTAATTAGTTTGATCACATAAGGTTGCAACAGCTACACTGTCGGGACGGACCTAAAGGTCCCAGATTCTGCTAATTCTCCTGTTCGGTTCTTAGTGTCTTTTGAAAGCCCTGGTCGATGTGCAAAAGCAGATGCCCCTGCTCTCGATGACGCGTGCTCCCAGTAGAGGCACTGGGGTTCGAATTCGGTATGGAAGGAGTCAAATCTGTAAGATTCTGTAAGCGGTACTCGAATTCTCGGGATCAGGGATATTAAGTTTGGCCACCACCACTGAAATACCTTCCCTGCTTTATGAAGACACTTGCATCCAGTGGATAAAAGTATATGTGAATTACCCATAATGCCTGGGCACCGCTTTAGAGAGCAGTGAAAGGTTCTAGTAGACAAAGTTTGAAATCTAACATTGCTCGCTGTAATTCTCACAAATAAAGTGCGAGGTAGTGTTGTCTGCTGTCCACCTAGCAGGCCAGCGCAAGGGTTCACCTCAACTTATCAACAGGGGCGTGTCTGCCGATTAAAAGGATGTGAGAACTGGAGAAACTGTGCATCAAATGGAACATATATGTTCCCTGTGCTATTCTGCTTTGCGGTATATGGTGCATGTTCTGTGTCCCCCTCCATCGAAGGAAATACTTCAGAAATGTATTTCCAAATAATGGTTATAATGCACTTACCAGATAAGATCCCTCGCTGCCCTATTGTTGTTGATAAATGGTTGTTCTGAAAGATCTTTTATGAAGTTTTTATGGCGGCTCTAGGACGCCAAGTTATGCAACAAAAAAGACTGTGCAACACTCGCTTATTGATTAACGTTACAGAATAGGCGTGTGCGGCCTGCACACACTGGGGAAAAGGTCACAGCAGAGTGTTTTGAAATGCATATGAAAAGTCGAAGTTAAAATGCATCGGATGACAAACAAGCATTGGCATAGCCAATAGGTCTCGCTTTTGGGACCTTATAAGTAATCAATTATGCAGCACAATATCCTTGGTGCAACAACATCAACTGCTGCATGGCTAAACACTTTTAAGGTACCAAAGACGAGACCTATTGGCTATGCCAATGCTTGTTTTTTTAGACGTATGGACACATTTTGTGCAAAACATTAGAGTGCTAAAAAAGTACTAAATCATAAATGTCCCAAACATCTGCCATTCATGTTCTGTTCATTCGTGCTGCTCCCCTGAAAGGATTTTCTTTTAGCAGACGGAAAAATTACATGATGTGGAGGAATGGCATAATTTGGGGAATTCCATTTAATAAACATACCACAGAATGTTTGCAGGATTGGACTGGCCTAACGAAACTTTCGCCTGGGTCCATTATTAAGATACATTTTATTTCCTGAGGAACTAATAAAAGCTCTAAGTGACTCAACAGAAGGTTTAACATCTTGTATGCTATATTTTGTCACCAACACAAACGTCATTGCCGGAAGCAGTATCGAGTCACTTTCCAAATGCCCTGCACACGTCGGAAGACCTTGGCCGTGTGCCATCTCCAGAGCTACGTCACCGTGTGGAAATTTAGCTTGCGAACTGAACATTATCTGCGCCATCTTGTCTCTCCCCAGCGCGACACACAGGAAAGCGCACGGCAGCCATTTTAGGCACCCTGGTCTCTCCCTGCTCATTGCCGATCGCCAGCGCGTCCCCCTGGCGCTGCAAGCATTCCCCCGCGCGCCGGCCACCCCCGCTCTCTCATACACGGGCCATAAACCCTCTCCTTCTGCGCGACCCTGCCATGGAACCACATCCCACGCCTGACCGACATCCCATACATGGTCATGCATCTCTTTGATAACTCCCTTCCTCTGCGCCCCATTGTCCGAACCGATCCCAGGCCATCACCTAGCCCTGCGGATGCAGTTTATTGCCCCTACTGTAAAGGAAACACCCCACATCAAAGGGATTACAGTAGATCAAGGCCCCCCACCCCCTGAGACCCGACCGGTCGCACACACCCCCGGGAATTGGCGGAATGTCCAGCTGTGCGATAGCCATCTCCTACTGTGGGTGGGGTGGGGACTTCCACTGTAGATATGTGTGGGAACGAGCTTGAAGTGGGGATTCTGAGGATGTTCTTTCATGTATCAAAGCGATCTCAAAAATGTGCCATGTATGATAAACCTGCAATAAAGTCATAAACCTGTGTATAAGAGGCCAGGCCTCAGAGATGCAGCTAGAGCACCTCGTGACGATACCTCGCTGTCTGATCTGATGTGTTCCACTCCGACGGAATAAAACTTTGTTTCCTGCCTTCCAGTCTCCGGCGCCTGCCTCTTTATTGGTTTAGCATCGAATGGTATAAGAGGCGATTACCGCCGGGCAATACTTGAAAGGTTATCGACTACGACTGCCGCTACCATTTAACAATTGGCGTCCCAAGCGTGGGGCCCATCAGCGACACGTGGATCCAGTGGGAGAGGTCCCGACGACAGAGTGAACGACTGCAACGATCGGGAGAGCTCCTGCCCGATAGACCCTCGTCTGGCAGCCGATCATCCGAACTTCACTGGTTCCGAGCAGACCTCTCTCGAGTGATCTACGGTCCTGACTGGGAACCATCAGGAGTGCCGCGGCAATAACGGAGAGTAGAGGACGATCGGGCGCTGGAGGCGGAAGACGAGAAACTGTCCACGCGGTCCGGGTAAGGTCGTGAAACACGACAAATTGCGAAACGATTGATTGATTGATTGAAATACTAGTATTTGCTTATTGATTGTTCTCTTTGAGATATTCGCTGTCTACAAACGGGGAGGAGTAGAAATACTCTCTCTTCCTTTGCAGATAGTGAAGGGTAGGTAACGCAGACTTTTGTCCCCATTGTAACCCGTCGTGCCTATTTTTATCTCCCCACTGATTGATTGTCCGAATATTGATTGTTTTGAAGGATAGTGCTCTTTGAGATATTCTCTGTTTGCAAATAACGTAGAATAGAAATATTCTGTCTAGTCTTTGCAAATAGTGAAGGGTAGGTAACGCAGACTTTTGTCCCCATTGTAACCCGTCGTGCCTATCTGTTTCTCACCATTGATTGATTGATTGTCCGAACACTAGTTGTTCGATATTGGTTCTTTGGAGGTATTCTCTGCTTACAAATAACGAGGAATAGAGATATTCTATCTAGTCTTTGCAAGCAGTGAAAAGATAGGTAGTGCTGACTTTTGTCCCCGTTGTAACCCGTCATGCCTATCTTCTCCCCACTGATTGGTAGTTGGTTCTGCCCGGACCGCTTATTAGAGGTGGACCACCCGGCTCCACTGGAGGGCACCCCTAATAAGGACATGTTCACTAAATATGGACTAGTCGCCGTAGCTTATAGCAAGCTATGGCATAAATATACAAAGAAGGACCCCGAGAGTCAGTGGCCACTGATGGGATCCTTCGACGACCATAAAATAGAAATGCTAGAAATAGCTCTGCGTAGTAATAAAACGACGCCTACTATGCTTGACAGTATCGGCATGTGGCGCAAAGAAGCAACACAACGGAAAAAGAGGGAAGAAGTAAAAGCAGAAAAGGAATTACGAAAGGCAGCTCACCTTGCTGCTAGAAAGTTAGAAGAAGAAATAAAGGAGAGAAGGGAAGCTAAACTCAGACAGGAGCCTGAAACATCAGGCCAGTACCCTGTTAGGACCCCCTCTATGCTCTACCCTGAGTTGTCTTCTAAGCAACGAACGAATGACGAATTGCTATTAGGTCCCCCGATCATTTACATGCCCCCTCCATACGCACCCTCCCAACCGGTAGTGCAACACCCACAATCCCCAAACACAAGCGAAAGCAGTACAGGGGCCTCGGTCCTCACGGCCTCCGCGCAACGTTGGCAATAACGTTGGATGACCCTGAGATGAGAAAGAAAGATCCCACCAGAATGAATCGACTAACAAAGGATGAACGAGCAGGAATCGACAAGATAGTAAGGACACTGGTGGAGCGAAAGGAAAGTGAGGAGTATATAACAGACGTGTATAACCCGTATGCCGACAACCGCAGACGACACTTTGTCGTACGACTTTGTTATCACGCCCTGAATACATATGAGGATAGGTACCACGATAAAGGTCCCGAAGGCTTAGCGGCCCTATATAGGAAGGTAGGCATTGGGGAAGAAGGAGAGGGCGATGTGACGGACCTCTTCACTCGTACAATCGAGGTCTACCGGCACCTTAAAGAGCACAGACAGACAACCAAAGCAGAAACCCCCATAGCGACTAAGCCCCAGGCAGGAAGGGCTGATACCATGATGCCCATCAAAGAGGCCGCCCCCTACTGGGTCCCCCCACGAGGTCAGGGAACACATGACGACATCAACCACCAAGATGCGAAGGGAAGGGTTGTATATAATTGGGTCTACCAGCCATGGGACCGACAAGACATTTTGACCTTTAGAAAAACCCTACCCGACTTAAGAAAGAACCCGACTGCCTTCTACACCGAACTAGGTACAGCCTTAGGTTCAACAATAATGACCTTACCAGATATCGACTTGTTCTTCGGGTTATGTCTGCCGGCTGATGTGTGGAAGCAAATCCGGAAAGTTGACCACGCTGAGCCGTTCGGATATACTTGGGTACAACTTGATACCATAGACAAACAGCGAGAACCGGGACAGAAACCCCCGAAAGCCATATTGGAGCTCCCAGACAAGATTGTACAGAAGTTGAAGACTCTAATCCCAGAAAGAAAGGTAGACTGGTCGATAGTAACGGCTTGTCGCCAGAAACCCCAGGAGGATGTGTCTGAATACTTCTCTCGATTCGAGACCGTGTTTTCCGATTATAGTGGCCAGGACATGACCACCGCAACCGGACATCACCTCTTTGTCCAGAATTATGTGAAGGGTCTGTCACAAGAAGTCTCCCAGAAGCTACAGACCAGCGAGAGTAGTTGGGCAGCCTCCAAACCCGCAGCAATCCTCCAGATGGCCCAATACTACGAAAACCAAAAGAATGAGAACGATAGGGCGTCAGAGAGGAAGAAAAAGTAACTGAAGGAGAGGGTAATGATAGCACAGTTGCAAGGGGTGACCATAGGAAGGGAACCCCCAAAAGGGAATTACCAACCAACCGCCTCTAGAAAGCTACCCCCTAGAGACCATACACCTGCACCCTACAACGGACGGAGAGACTTAGATGGGAACCAATGTGCGTTCTGTAGAGGGTTCGGACACTGGAAATCCCAGTGCCCGGTCCTTCTGGAAATGAACAAAAATAGGGACCCCAGAGACACAGCATATGACCCCAGAAATAGAGGACAGGGACGAGGGTACACGAACGACGCCATCAACGACAGGCCAGGCAGACCAAACACCTTTGATCGCCCCCGACAAAACCAGTGTCAGCAGTCCGACTACGAAAGCACCCATGACTTCGCATAGGACCGCCAGGGGCAAGGGAGGGATCCAGTCGAACTCCGTGTTGACCAGCAAGGTCCTTACGTCACTGCTAAGGTCTTGGGCACAAAGTCTCCATTCCTGGTAGATACTAGGGCGACACGTAGTGCGTTATCTAAACGACTGATTCCTAGGGCACCCTTGTCTGGCTCACACGTAACCTCAATAGGCTTCGATGAAACGCCCTCCACTAACCCCTTATCAGCACCAATCTCCTTTGACTTAGAAGATAACGCCACTGACACGACCTTTCTGCTCTCCTCCAACACCCCCGATGCTATTATGGGACTCGATTTGCTAAAACATTTCCGAGCTACCATCAGATGTTCCCCAGACGGAGTTCGAGTCATCCTGCACGATAACCCAGATCTGTTCAGACCTTGTCACACACGACGTATGCTCTCTATAACTGATGCTAACCTGTCCCTACTCGACACGTTACCCTCACATCTATGGGCTAAAACCGACTCAGATGTAGGGCGCATGGTGATCGACCCAGTACACATAACCGTCCGACCGGACGCAGTGCTACCAAAGCTTCCACAGTATCGAATATCGCCCGAAGGTGAGAAGGCATTGGTGGAAATCATCCAGTCCCTAGTCAATGCAGGAGTAGTAGAAGAAGTAGTCAGTAATGTTTGCAACAGCCCTATCCTACCCATTGTAAAGAAACAAGGCGAGGGAGATGAGAAAGCATACCGCTTCATTGTTGACTTACGAGAAGTTAACAAAGTAGTCATACCTCAGTACCCCGTGGTCTCAGACATCACCACCATCCTCACCCTAATTCCGTCCACTGCCACCACCTTTACTGTTATTGATCTCAAGAACGCATTCTTCTCCATCCCCATCCACCCAGACAGCCGCTACCTGTTCGGCTTCACTTTGAAAGCCCGGTCGTACAGATTCTGTAGGGCACCCCAAGGCTACACTGAGAGTCCCAGCATTTATAGCCAAGCCCTCAAGAGACAACTAGATACAGTCCAATTACCCGATGGAGTGGTGTTAATACAGTACGTCGCCGACATTCTTTTGGCGGCCGACACCACCCCACTTGCTGTCACGGCCACCCTTCACCTCCTCCACTTCCTCGCGGAGAACGGTCACAAGGTCTCCAGGAAGAAGTTACAGTTCTGCCAACCCCAAGTGACATACCTAGGCCACCTCCTATCCAAGGATGGGAGGAAACTTACCCCTGACCGAATTCAGACCATCCTAGAAACCCCTGTTCCCAAAACTCAGAAGCAAGTGCGGTCTCTAGTAGGCCTCACCTCCTTTTGTCGACAATGGTTGCCAAACTTCAGTCTTATTGTAAAACCTCTGCTTTCCCTGTTGGCTAAAGATGTCCCCTTCCCCCTCCCCTGGACACCCGAATGCCAATCCTCCTTCAAAGAATTACGAGACGCCCTCTGCTCGGCCCCAGTCCTAGGAACCCCAGACTACACTAAACCTTTCTCCCTCTACACCCACGAAAGGGAGGGATGCGCGTTGTCTGTCCTAACCCAGTCCATAGGCCCTAAACAACGCCCTTGTGCCTACTTTTCTGCCACTCTTGACCCTGTAGCCAGAGCATTGCCCGCCTGTCTTCGAGCAGTAGCCGCCGCTGCTGTCTCTATCCGGCAAAGTGAGGGGATCGTGCTCTCGAACCCCCTCACTGTATTGGTACCCCATGCGGTTGACACCCTCCTGAACCAGACCAAGACTCAACACCTGACTAGCGCACGACTGACTGGCTATGAACTGACTCTGCTTGCACCCCACATCACATTGAAACGATGCACCACTCTGAATCCAGCCACTCTACTACCTCTCCCTGACACTGATCCCAATGCACCCCCCATACATGACTGCGTGACTCTCACCGACGAACAGACCAAGAGTAGGGTTGACCTTCGAGATACTGCCTTCCTGGACCCTGACGGAGAACTATGGGTGGATGGCTCATGCATCAAGCTCCCCGATGGCACCACTTCCGCTGCCTATGCAGTCACCACAGCCCGAACAGTTGTTGAGACAGCCCGCATCACACAGCGATCCGCACAGGCGGCTGAACTGATTGCTCTCACACGAGCATGCATCCTGGCAGCAGGGACAACCGCAAACATTTACACAGACAGCCAATACGCCTTCGGGGTAGTTCACCACTTTGGGCTCCTTTGGAAGGAGAGGGGATTCTTGACTTCCCATGGCACACCCATCCTACATGGAGATCTAGTCTCTGCCCTGACCGAAGCAGTCCTCCTCCCCACACGGCTGGCTGTGATCAAATGCCAGGCACACAAGAAAGTGACAGACATTGTAGGACAGGGAAATGCACTAGCTGACATTACTGCCCGAACCACAGCCGAGAATAGGTCCACAACCCGTATGTACGTAACCAGGTCACAAACTGAGAAATGGAAGGATGCTAGGGAAACGATTAGGGACATCGAATTAGCCAGCTCACCACATGAATTAACTGAATGGGCTCGGGTGGGATTGAAGGACGATGACGGTTGCTGGCGAACTAAAGACTCGAACAAATGGTTGCTACCTGACTCATACTTGATCCCCATGCTGACTATGGCACACTCCCCCGCACACATAGGGTCTGCTCCCATGATCGAACTCATCTCCAAAGTCTGGCACAACGACAAAATCTCAGACTCAGCCAAACGTCTGGTCCAACAATGCCTGGTCTGCCTCCAACACAACCCTGGGAAAGGAACTGCTGTACCCCGGGGAGGGTTTGGGGTTCCCAATCACCCCTTTGAAGTCCTACAAATGGACTACGTCCAGTTAGAAAGGTGCCAAGGTTTGAAGTACGTACTTGTCGTTGTGTGCGCCTTCAGCAAGTGGGTGGAAGCCTACCCAACCCGTGACAACACCGCTATGACTACCGCAAAAGTACTACTGAAAGAATTATTCCCCCGGTACGGCCTTTGTCGAATTTTGTGGCGCGACAACGGCCCCCACTTTGTAGCCGAGGTTATCCAACTCATCTTAAAGGGGCTGGGTGTAAAACAGAAATTCCATGCGGTCTTCCATCCCCAATCTGCAGGCTTGGTTGAGCGACATAATGCCACATTGAAGCTTAAGATAGCAAAAATAGTTGCCACCACAGGACTGAAATGGCCAGACGCTCTCCCGCTAGCATTGCTATCAATGCGTTCCACCCCCACCAAACACCACTTAACCCCCTACGAGGTCGTCTTCGGGCGGCCCATGAACCTTTGGACTGCACCGAAACCAACATCCATCCACGACGTCCCGGACGTCCTCATGTCTGACTATTTGTACAACCTAACTAAAACGTTGTCTGTTATCCATCAGCAGGTGCTGCAAGCCATTCCCGACGTTTCCAGAGGCCCCGGGCACGACATCCAACCGGGTGACTTTGTCTTAGTGCGTAACTTCCAGCGCACCAAGAGTCTGGAGCCCCGGTGGACGGGCCCTCTGCAAGTCCTGATCACCACCCGAACAGCTCTTCGAGTGGAGGGGAAGCGCAATTGGCTGCATGCACACCACTGCAAGAAGGTATCATCGACCCTGACGACCACGGACAACATCACCGCCCAAGAGGAACTACTGGACAAAGACCGACCGACCATCCCTGAGCCACTGACCGGATACAGAGACACTTGAATTAACGAAATATCCCGATCCCACTGTCCCATCCAAAGAAGGGTATGACCTACGACGAAAGGAGGGAACTTCGGCTAAGCAGACCACAAACTAAGTTGAAATCTCAAGAGCGGTTGCCTAGCCACCTCAAAGGCCACCAGGAGAGAAACTAAACAAAGTCTGTGGTTCTGCCCTCTACCAAGTCCCTTGAAGGTGATGGAAGCATCCGACATGAAGATGATGGAAGCAACCGGACGCCCAAAGATCCACTACAAAATCCCAAAGACTGACAAAATGCACAGCTCAAAGACTATTGCACTTTTCATTACCCTTCTCTTTTGCCTTCTCCTCATGGTCACCTTCTGGATCATGGAGGAGAGCGCTCCCGCCCATAAGATATTGCTGACCACCGTTCCACCTACCACCATGAAAGAACACCATCTGATCTCACTTTCACCCCAAATCCGAGAAAGGCGTAAGGAGTTCTGGAATAACTCTTTTGTGCAGTTGCTCCACCAACACAATCTTGCCTCCAATGCCACTAATTGCTGGATCTGTGGATTGCTACCACATGCCACCGGACACTCTATCCCTTTCATCCCTTCACCTTTTTCGGTCCATGGTTCCTGCCTCGCCTGGCTAATCCTCCTGCAGAAAAGCTACAAGGACAATGCCACTTCCGGCAAAACTGTGTCACACTTCTACCATGGATTCTGGCTGAACAAAACTGGAAAAACTTCTGCCCCCTTCTGTCCTCTGAGATCAAACACTTCCTTTCACATGAACATCCCTGCCAAAGAACGAGTTGAAATGCAGGTGTTTAACAACCCAGCCAGACCCACCTTCTCTTACCTCCGGAAACGAACGGCCGCCACCCTAACAGTGGCCCTATCCGTCATCAACATCACTGGACTTGTGTGCCTCGAAGGCCTGGGGGCGCAGCTGGTGGGCCACAGCTCCTGCCTCATCACCCGAACATTGGACTCAGTTGATCCACCCTCCTTTGTTGCCTCCCCGAATATGTACTTCGTCTGTGGTACTAAGTCCTACACCTGGCTTCCGAAAGGTTGGGGATGCACCTGCTACATCGCTTTTGTCCTTCCTCCGACATATGTGGCTCCAGCAAACCATCACCGACAGAAACGTGCCAAAGACATTGCGCAAGCCGACTCCACCGGAGCACAGTTCATGGACGCAGTAAAAGGTCTTGTTCCACTCTGGGGTCCAATGGCAAACAGCCGTGCCGTCCGCCACTTAACCCAGGCAGTCGAAACGGCGATGAACATTACGGCTGGCATCCTCGCCAACAACACCGCCGAGCTTCAGGCAGTCCGCCTGGTGGCTCTTCAGAACCGCCTCGTTCTAGATGTGGTTCTGGCTGATCGTGGAGGAGCATGCCGCATCATTGGGTCCAGCTGTTGTACCTACGTACCGGATAACTCACCCTCAGTCTACAAAGCAATTGAACACCTCCACAGACTTTCCGCAGAGGTTCATCAGGAGCAAGAAGAATGGTCACTGGGAAGTTGGTTTTGGGACACTATTAGAAGTTGGGGATGGAGGCTGTTTTCATTTATCCTAATACCAATTGTGATACTATGTGGATGTTGCTTGGGGATTCAGTGTCTGCCACCTTTATGTTCGCTTTTTATGAACTGCATCTGCCCTAAGACTTTGAACTTTGAAGCGGAGCGAATGAAAGCTTTGTATGAGGTGGAAGTTCGTAGTATTATGGGGATAGATCCGAACTAAACAAGCTGGCGAGATATGTTAAAAGGGAGGACTGTGGAAATTTAGCTTGCGAACTGAACATTATCTGCGCCATCTTGTCTCTCCCCAGCGCGACACACAGGAAAGCGCACGGCAGCCATTTTAGGCACCCTGGTCTCTCCCTGCTCATTGCCGATCGCCAGCGCGTCCCCCTGGCGCTGCAAGCATTCCCCCGCGCGCCAGCCACCCCCGCTCTCTCATACACGGGCCATAAACCCTCTCCTTCTGCGCGACCCTGCCATGGAACCACATCCCACGCCTGACCGACATCCCATACATGGTCATGCATCTCTTTGATAACCCCCTTCCTCTGCGCCCCATTGTCCGAACCGATCCCAGGCCATCACCTAGCCCTGCGGATGCAGTTTATTGCCCCTACTGTAAAGGAAACACCCCACATCAAAGGGATTACAGTAGATCAAGGCCCCCCACCCCCTGAGACCCGACCGGTCGCACACACCCCCGGGAATTGGCGGAATGTCCAGCTGTGCGATAGCCATCTCCTACTGTGGGTGGGGTGGGGACTTCCACTGTAGATATGTGTGGGAACGAGCTTGAAGTGGGGATTCTGAGGATGTTCTTTCATGTATCAAAGCGATCTCAAAAATGTGCCATGTATGATAAACCTGCAATAAAGTCATAAACCTGTGTATAAGAGGCCAGGCCTCAGAGATGCAGCTAGAGCACCTCATGACGATACCTCGCTGTCTGATCTGATGTGTTCCACTCCGACGGAATAAAACTTTGTTTCCTGCCTTCCAGTCTCCGGCGCCTGCCTCTTTATTGGTTTAGCATCGAATGGTATAAGAGGCGATTACCGCCGGGCAATACTTGAAAGGTTATCGACTACGACTGCCGCTACCATTTAACAACCGTTTCCTTTTACAATGGCTTGAGTGTGGCTGGCTTTTCCAAGCCACACTGCTGTCACCAACCCAGTAAGCTTTTCAAGACAAGGGAAGCAGTCCTACAGTTCAACTACGATAACATATAAATCAATGAATGTGTGTATGAATGAATCAGTGTCTACAGCGCTCTGTTGCCTTACAGCTGCCCTGGTGCTCAAAGAACGTTATTCCCGATTTTCACTGCTGATCTGAGAATTGTACAGAAGACATGTTTAGAGCAGACTTCTGAAAGTGAGATGGTCACTATGAAGGCATAACTTAACAAGCAACCTATCCCAAGATTAGGTCACAAGTGATGACAGAGGTTGGCCTTTCATGTGTCTATTGTAGGATAGATTCAGTTTACTGGTTGAAGTAAGACAAGTTAGTAACACTCTAGCAAAATATTGAATAGTTTAAACTTTGCCCAGTGAAGAATCAGAGTTGACAACCCTTGAAAAGTCCGGGTAAGGTGTTTTTTCCCAGACAAGAGGCGTCTCCTTCCAACAGATCAAAGACATTTATAACCACACTGCAACAAGCACTGACAAAGCCAATAAGTCTGGGTTTACTTTGTAGGTGATTAGATACGCAAGCACGGTGTGTGCATGTATCAGGGAAGAGAACGGGCAGTGAGAGACAGGGAAGAGGGCAGAAAAGAGCAGCGGGGAAGCAGTGGCGATGTGGGTAGGAAGCATAGTGAGGAGAAGTCATGACCAGGGATAGAATTAGTAGCGAGAGATGGCAAAGGATGCAGCGAGAAGAAGCAGAGCGGGGAAGTGATGGTGAGGGAAGGACGGGCCTGGAGGAGGGAGCCAAGCGCAACCTACACCACACACACACTATCGTTCATACAGACCAGTGCAAACCCACACATACTCATACGTCCTAAGGAGATAAGGGTTCAAAACATTCTAAATATCAAAATACACAAAAAGCCACAAACCCCCTTTGAATATCACAATTGATAACACTGTCAAATACACAATGATCAAATAAATGGACAAATTGTCAATTCAGGAATATTCAATGGATAAGAAACAATTGATGATACAAATCATTGGTGAATATCAGTTTCTTATTGACATATTTGTGAGTATTAGGGGGAGACAAATTAACATAGAAATTCTAGCGCCAACGCGCGTTTCGGTAGGTGACACCGGTGTGGGTCTCACCTTCTTCAGGGCGCAATGGTTAAGAGCAAACAAGGGAGGAAGCGCCTGGGAAAACAAAGATAAAAACTCAATATTTGATACAATTCTTAGATGTGCCATTGATGTGCATAACTAATGAACAGCACAACGTGAAGGAAGGAAGCTCAGTTTCATGACAGCCGAGGATACTAAATGGATACAAATAGAGGAGAACATGCACAATGAAAAAAAGCAAAGATCATGAATACCGATACTCCCACTAGGTTGGTCAAGTTAAAAGAGAAAATACACCTGTGCAAACATCAGTTCCAGGAAGGAAAAAAGAGATGGTGAACACACCCAAACCGTCTGAAGGCCAGTGATTAGAGTAGAACGATAAAGATAAAAAACATGAAAGGAAGAAAGGGACCAACAAAAACGATGTCTACCTGGTTTACAAGAAAGATGGCAAACACGTCCACTGGTCAAATAACAATGTTAGAAGTCATGGCCAGAGCCTAGAAAAAACGGAAAAGAGATTAACTGGGGTCTAGGTCGCCAAAGTCATGGTTTCCTGATTGCTAAGGATGAGGCTGGGGCTTACCATATAGGTGGACTAACAGAACCCCTGGGTCCGGTGACGAGAGAGTGGGAGTCTGGAGGTAAAATGACCAGATCCGTCAGCAGAGGGGACGGAAGCAAGAGCGATCCCGGATTGTGGCCTGGGGCCCTTCCAGGGCTGGAAAGAAACACGAATATGCCAGATATCCAGATAGCGCGGTCTGGGATATATGGAAGAGAGAACAACCTCACTGTATCCTAAAAGTCAGATACCATGAGGAGATATATCACTGCAAACAAGAACCAGAAAATGCTGCAGGGAGAGAGTAACACCGGCACCCCCCGATGTAGTAGCTTGGACCATGGAAAAGAATATACGCCCTGTTGCCATAATGCGATGAGAAGACCCAAGACCATAGAAAGAACAACCGTAATAATAGGACATACGTAGAATTGACGGCCCTGGACAGAATAAATGCACAAGAGTGGGACCGGGCCGTGAACGAAGTTAAACCATCACCCCCACTCAGGAGGTGACGACGAGGGGGGGAGAACCAGGAAGAGGCAGCGTAACTTACCAGAAGTCGATAGCAAACTGGCCCAGTTCCCGTCCAGTGCCTCCAGCTGATACGGGAAAACGACAAAGTGGGAATAAGCGTCCCCGGGTGGAGGATAGCCAGCCTGGCAACGACGCGAGGTTTAAAAAGGAGTATGCGATCCGCTAACAACGTGCATGCGTGGAATTGACTCAAGCCCCTTCTTTACGCCGGAAGGAGGAGATGCCAGAAACAGTGCCCCAAGGGTGGTGCCATCTTAAAATGTAAATACGACCCATGGGCGCAAGGGGTAACAGAAGCAGAAAGGTAACAATAAGTAGCGCGAATAGCCATCAGCGCGAACCGTCAAAATTAATCAGAATAAAGCTGGGTAGGTCCAAAGTATAAAGTAGGGGCTGTTGTACAGGTCCTGATGCAGATGAGCCAAAATGGCAAAAATCCAATAACGATAGGGATGTGAACAAGGTCCGGAGCAGGGACGACTTCTGGCATGCAAGTGCCTTGCCAAATAAGCTTAAACCGAAGACACGAGCAGCCTAAACAAGCCGGGAGTGGTACGCGCGTGCACGCTTGTGCTCGCCCAGACACACACAGCGTTTCCCTTGCGGGAGCGAGAAAGGACACCATCTGTTTGCAAGATAATTACAAACAGATGTCGCCAAAGCTCGCTCCCGCAAGGGAAACGCCAAACGTGCACGCGTTACAATAGAAAGCAATGCAAAGCGTGCACGTTTTTGGCCAAAAAAGCTGATCGATTCCAAGAGGTCCCCTCCTAAGCAGCGCGTTGCGTAGGCGAGACCTAAAAACTGTCACTGGAATATCATGGCTTAGTGGGTGCCTCCTCTGAGCGGCACCGTGGCCTTCCGTCAGAAGGTGAAAGAGTTCATAGAGGACGTGCAGCTACCGGGTCGTTAGGAGGTTAAGGGTCATAACCTCAGTGGCGCCTCTCAACATTTTAAACATGTGCAGCACCGAGGCTGTGATTGTACAGTACCTGGCATATTCATATTTAAGACCTCCTCTAAAAGGGTGGCGCCTGTGCCTCTCTAGAAGGGGCGTTTTCACTGCTGTTGGCCCATCTTATCGATTGCACTTGCATACCATGCCTTTTGAACCACGGGCTGTTTCACAGCATTTGATGTGAGATACTGAGAGCTATAGTCCCTAAGAGGGTGCCTGACCACATAGGGCAATGTTCGAGTGACGAAACAGGTCGATGGAAAGGAGAAGCAGGGTATGTTGCTCGACCCTTCTGTTTTTAATCTTGTGTTAAGGAGACACCACTAAACATATTTTGATTCACCAACACACAAATCAACACAAAAATATCAACATGAGAGCCAACCCAAACTAGGGGGCCCATTACTAGGAGACTGTACAGCCAGTCAACAGTAGTACTTTCAGATGCTTCCCACTTCTTGATGTGGAACCCACTGTTGAAGCATACCGCAGCAGGAAGTGGGGGTTCATCATCCTATGTGAGTAGTAGTACATTAATTTATGGTGATTCCATTCGACATCTGGCTGTCTCTTCCAGGAGCTTTTACCTTCTTGTTTGTTTATGTCTATTTACAGAAAGCGTACAGCAGCCCTTTACCTCCTCTCACTCCCTTTTTAGCGTGTTTCATACCTGAGTTGTGCATCTCCTGTATATGTGAGAAAGTTGTGTGACGTTCCTCACGCTACTGGCACCTGTCCTGTATTTATTCTTTGCGTCATTGAAGGTTTTGTTGCTACTGCCCATATTGTACCTTTGTTGTGATGTGAAGCTCGGTATACAAGTTTACACTACACAAGTTGTAAAACAATACGCTTTGCCAATGCTTGTGTTAATACATGATGTGCATGAATGACTGAAGTGTCACAAACTACGTGAGTACTATTTACTTGTGAAGGTATGTGTAAAACAACCATTTTTGGAAGTAGATAGTATAAAATATAAACAAAAGTAGCTGACAAGCAGCTCAATGTCATGTATAACACTTTTAGCCAATTTTGGCATTTTAGCCAGCAGCACTTTGCCCATAATGACAGTTTTGAGAGCCCGACTACAAAACCCACAATGCACCATACTGTATTGTAAAACCAAAAACGGCTTATACTATCATCTCATAGATCCATTTGGTAGATTTATGAAATGCACAATAAAAATTCTGCTCCTGACATTCTGCTTAATATAATATAGGCAGTCAAGGATAAAACATCACAGTGGGCTTAAATAACTTTTCAAATGCAGATGCAAACCGGCTAACATTGCCATTTTTTGGAACAACAGCTAAAAAGCTGTTGTTTCCAAGTGCGGCCGGCACAGGTAATAGCGGTGGGGTGGGGAGTGACAACGAGATAGGGAAAGTAAAATATAAAAAAATAAATAAAAACACTTACCTTGCGCTCGCCGCATCGCCCTCTCTGCGATGAGGCGAGCGCAAGGTAAGTGGTTCCATTTATTTTTAGATTTTACTTTCTCTATCCTGTCGACGGTCCACTTCCCACCCGCCCGCCCAACCGCTGTTACCTGTGCGGGCCGGGCCTGGTTGTTTCCAAGGACAATGAGTGAAGCAGCAGCTGAAAGTGTCAGAAAAGACATAGAGAAAGGAAAAATAATGTGTACGCACCACTCTTCCCACCCTTCGCCCAGAGTTGGAGTGAATGCATCCGCAACACCACTATGATGCACTCTGCTTGAACAGGTGTGGTTCATGCTGCAGGTGTGGACCCACGAGGGCCACCAGTGAATAAACCCATGAACTGTGCCTCACCTCAGAAGAGGCCACAGTCTTGTGAGGGTGCGGAGAGCGGCATGCAAGCGGCTCAGCCCACCTCAGAAAAGGGTGATCCTGGCTCATGGAACTGAGACTCACAGGTCCCACACCGCCGGTGGTTCTCCATTCCATCTACCTCTGGAAAGGGGGAGCTGGCAGAGGGTGCAGAGTGGCATGCAAGTGGCACACACCACTTTAGAATGAGGGTAGTGAGGGAGACGCTGATTGAAGCTGATTGAAGGTGTGGACAATGGTCCTTAAGAGGTTCAGATCATCTCCTAAAATAGTGATCCCGACAAATGGTTCGGAGATTGTCACAAAAGCTGAGATGCAGCAAATATGCCATGGGCCCTGGTGCAATCTAGGAAATAGCCCCTTCGACTGATGTTGGGGTAGTGAGTAGAGCCATTAGCGTTCAATGGGCCCCTAAGGGCTCTCGGCCTCTGTTACACCTGGCATTCTAAGGGTTTCTTCCCCCAATCTTTTTGCTTTTTACCTCCACGTTCTGCTGTATCTTTTTGTTGGCCTTAAGACTCTGAGCACTTTACACCTGCTAATCAGTTCTAAAGTGCTTTTACTTCTTCCCTAAACATGTGTGTGATTGGTGTATATCTGATTGACATTTAATTTACTTGTAAGGCCCTTGTACAGTGGTATACTATATACTCAGGGTCTGTAAGTTAAATGCTACTAGTGGAATACAGCACTGATTGTGCCACTTACAGAAATAGGTTTTCAAACTGGTCTCTGGCCTACCACTGTGTGTGCAGTTTACTGCCGCTTCAACATGGAATTTAACACTACTTGCCAAGCCTTAAATTCCCCTTTTATTACATATGTCACCCCTAAGGTAGGCCCTAGGTAGACCTAAGGGCAGGGTGCTATGTAAGTAAAAGGTAGGACATGTACTGTGGTGGTTTGCATGTCCTGGTAGTTGCAAACAGCCTATTTCTTTTTTCACTACTGTGAGGCCTACCCCTCTCAGAGGTTAACATTGGGAATTCCCTTATACCTTTTTAACTAGTAATTCATGATCAGAAAGGTGTAATATTTTAATGTTTCATATGTTTGGAATGGTATTGATAATGACTACTTACTGATGAAGTTGGATTTAAATTTACTATTTTAGAAATTCCCCTTTTAGAAAGCATTCAATGTCAATACAATATACTTAGAATACATTTCAGTTCCTCAAGGCCACACACCCTTCACAGTCATATCATACACTGTACTGGCATACTACTGAACGCTGCTTACTGCTTACTGCTTACTGCTTAATGTAAAAATGTCTTGTTTATCCAAATCCTTTATTAATTAAAACACATTGTATACAATATTTCATTAATATAATACAATATTTTCTAAAACATTTTTTTAAAACAATATTCATACTATGTAAAAAATATCATCCCCCAAAATATCACAGTATTACATCCCACAGATTTCTTAAAAAGAGAATTACTCTGTTCTTTGTATTCACAGAACGGACTATAAATATATTTATTCCAAAATAATAAACTTTATCACTAGATGTCCACAAGTTGTCAAGGGACCCACGTCTGGGCATTATCATCCCACTTAGGTCCCTTGCTCGCTGAGCCACTTGATTTAAGCTAGCCTGACTGATGAGGCGATACCCCAAAACCAGTCCCAGGTTGCTTGTTTCTGGTCTAGGGAGGACCTGGCTTAGCAGTTGAGGTCGGACTGTTGCCATAATGAGCAGGGTCAAGACTGATTTGCATATTGGCTGGGTCCAAACTGGGGTGGCGAAGTGAGCAATAGAACGATGGATTTAACCCAGATCTTTTAACTGGGGTGAATGTTTGATTTATTCAGAATTCCGTCCATCATTTTATGCTGCAGCATTTTTAGAAAGTCGACATTTCTCTGAATTTACTGCTATATGTGCCTGACAGCCTGTCTCCAATAGACATCTGGGTTGGGCTGGGTGACAGCTACATTTGTGCATTCCCTCTAGACGGCGACATCACAGGTCACTTAACTGCAAATGCAGTCTGATGGGTCTTCCTGGGCTGGGAGGGGTAGGTGGGGCTTGCACTCCACTTGAATAGGTAGTGTCCTGCCCACACACAAGGTACTGATTACCCCCCCACCGATAGCCTGGCAGACAGGACTAGTTTGAAATGGACCCTTGTGCACTTCAGAGTACTCTTTTGAAATCACTCCCTACATCAAAGGCACCTTTGGGTATAAGTACTGAGGCTCTGACCCGCTAAAACAGACACTGCAGGGGACTTGTAACCAGACACTGCTGGCTCTACATCTGCATATTGCCAGAAGGACTGCTGTGCTGCCAGGAGAGACAGCAACTTTGCTAATTGCTTTTGTGTGCTGTTCCGCTGCCTGCTACCTTTTGTTGTGCTATGAGTTTTCTACAGGGGCTTGTTAGGTTGCACCTGTTCCTAAAAGTCTCAGGGTCATCAGAGATGTTTTGCCGTACTGACGCCGCCATGGGACTCTGAGTCTGGAAGCTGAGACCTTCTCAGACTCCACACTCCCCTTCTCTAAAGACCAGCACTCTACCTTGGAAGGCTCTGTTCCCCACGTCCGCGCACTGTAAGTGGAGACTCCAGACAAGAGTGTCGCCTCAGGCTGGGTGCCAAGCTGATCAGGTGTATTCCCTTTGAACGCGGTCCCTGGGCAATGCAGAGTGTGGTGACTACATCATCCTCACCCCAACCGCCTTGGGCCGTCGGAAAAGCAAGACCCGCTTCCCTTCTTCTCAGTACCCGGAGCAGGTACAGATTCACAGCAAACCAGCTTCCACGCTCCCACTGACAGGTAGCAGAGTCTGCCTCAGTAGCATGGGCCGTGTTGTTCAAACTCCTCTGTTGTTTGCTCCTGGTAGCGTAGTGTAAACGAGTCAGATATACCATGACCTCTCCAATCCACCGCGAGTGTTCTTTCGGCACCCCAGAGTTTGCTAATCTTGCCATTTTGCCTTCTTTAGACAAAACGCTTTGAACTTGAGTGTTCTTTCAGCACTCCAGAGTTTGCTAATCTTTCATTTTTGCCTACTTTAAACAAACCGCTTTGAACACGAGTGTCCCTTCGACACATTAAGAACCATTGACCACTGTGATTCTTGGTATTCTTTAATTGTGCACATCTTGAGAAATACATGTGATATTTTTATCGTTTTGGTCTCGTTCTGCTAATAATTCAGACGACTATTTTTATAAACCTGTGTGGGGTCTTTTTGTGGTGTATTCTTTGTGTTACTGTGTGTGCGTTGCACAAATACTTTACACATTGCCTCTTTAGATAAGCCTGATTGTTCTGTGCCAAGCTACCAGAAGGTGAGCACAGGCTATCTTTTAGAGCTTACCATGACTATAGTGGTGGTTTCTGCCTGGCTTGGGTGAATACATCAGCCAACCAGGAATTACATTTCTAACAGCCTGGTGCCACTGCACCTGCTGCACCAATGGCAGCTATGCCCCTATACACAGGAGAGTCATACCATTAACCCTCAGAAGAGGAGGTGCCTTACTGAGGGTAATGTGATGCCAATATCAGCACGTATCACCTCTCTGGTGTAGGGTGTGTTTTTATTTTTTATTGTCATGTAAAATCACAAAATATATCAATCACTATAAACGTCTACATGCACACATGATTTTACAGTACAAAGGTTAGTTTCTGAGCAAATAAAGTCTAATTTAAAAATTTACAAACTTTAATTGCTTGTAAAAGATAAACTTAAAGCACATTCATTCTAAAGCGACAACATCAACATATCTGTTCATTGAAGTACAATCTCTGACAATATGCAAGCTCATTCGCACGTGCTGTTCATCAGTATTCTTACAGTGTACGTCACTGCTAGATAGCAGGAGAGGAAGAAGCAGAACTGCCCACTGGCTTCTGTTAAAGTGCACTGAGTATGAATGCGCCCTGAGCAATGCCATAATGTATCTAGGCTACAGCTTCAGAGCTGACATGCTTTGCGTATTCAGGAATGCCATGCCAAGCATCTACCATGCCTAATAGTTGTGCACTGACACCCCTGGGAGGTTGTAGGAATGCTATGCCAATCTTCCACCATGTAGTGTTGCAGGCCGAGGGGTGTCATAGACAACACCTCCGGACTTGTGCCTACAAATGGTTGCACCTGGGATCAGGTGACCTCGTACGATGAATAACTGGGCGGAGCCCGTGATGGGCAGTTCCGCCGCTTCAATCCACCTGCATGTGCGAGTCCATTATTTAGATAGCAGCGCTGCTAGGAAAACTGTCCCACTGCTCCCCACCTATGCATGACTGCGGGCGACACAGCAGCTAGTGACAAGTCAAGCGGACCCCTACACCCTGCCGCCCCTACCAGTCAGTGCATACCGCCCAGAGAAGCCACTTCCGGTGTGCAAGTAACCCGAGGAACTCGCAAGAAGGCACTGAGACACACGAATGCGGGCCCGCCTAACTACTCCAGTCAGTGCCACTGCATGAGGCATCGTGGTAAAGCTGGGCCATGCAGGACCCTACTGCTAACTAACTCGCCCATCAGCCACACAAATGCATCGGGCCAAACATGTGCCTCGGCAGACCAAAGAGAAGGAGAGGGAAGACACAACCAGCCGAGCCATGCCAGCCATGGGTGAGAGGCATACTATTGATGCCACCGTTCCCCCAGCTGTCCTAGAACCAGTGACCACACCACCACAAGTGTTGAAGATTTGCACTGCCCCACAAACACATCACTGAATTCTACCACCTTTGGTAACCAACCCTCCAGGTGAGGAGGCCTCACACCATGGCGTCCATCTCTGTCATAGAACCTTTTGTGGTGGTTGGAGCCTCATCCGGCCAGACTACAAAATGGAGGCCATTGGCCAAGAGACTTGAAATGTACCTTGTGGATGTAGGGGTAGAGAACGATAGACATCAACCAATGTTCCTACATCTAGCATGTGAAGCCATTTACAAACTCTCCCAGAATGTAGTTTAAGCAGGATCACCCTACACCTACGCCAACCTTGAGGCTGCATTGACCATACACTTTGAGCTGCTCACCAACCCAGATTACAAGCGGTTCCTACTCCACCAGGCCCAGCAACCCATGAAGAATCTGTTGATGAGGTCCATACCTGGTTCTGGTAGCTGGTGAGTATGCGCACGCTCCCGAATGAGCACAATGAATCGCCCAACCTAGCAGGCCCTACTGATGGTGCGGAGGCGCAACCCCACACACTGAAGATTGCCCAGCAAAAGGGAAAAAGTGCTAGGTATGTTGGGAAAATGAATCCCTACACAAAGTGCTGGTCCGCTCGCCTGCCAAGAGGACCAGCAAAAAAAGCAGTCAATGCAATGGAGACATCGACCAAGCTGATGGAGGATGAGACATGGATGACGATGACAAGAAGGAGTTGTGCATGTAATCTACGCTGCTGAACCATCCTGAAAACAAACCCAAAAGGTACCTCGCTGCCAGATCCTAGTGGAAGGCCAACCTCTCACAACCCTCATAAAGGCAGAGGCCTCAATCAACATATTGCCGCTAGAGCTGTGAATGTGAGTTCTCACCCCATCAATCCTTGTCCTAGAGCAACAAAGATGTATGCCTTTGGCACCACCACGTGCCTTCTCCTTGCAGGAGTCTTCACAGCCAAAATTACACTCTGAGAACGCCCAACGAGGGCAAATGTTTATATCACCGGAAGAGAAGTGGACATGCTTTTAAGCTGCCAAACAGCCACATGATTCCAGCTAGTCTAGTTCACATTCAGAGTTCACACCGGTGTAATCGACTCCCTTCTAGGCAAATACAAACATCTGTTCAAAGGTATTGGTAGTCTGAAAGTCCTAGTAGTCCACCTACACATCTACCAGGCCATAGAAACCCTTTGCCCTGCTACACAGGCAGGTAGACTGCCACCTCAAACCCAAAGTAGAGGCGGAACTCAGTAAACTGGAGGCTGAAGACCTTGTTGATAAGATCAACGGACTGACCCCATGAGTCTCACCCATCATTGTGGGCCGGAAGCCGAAGCAACCCGGCGAGGTGTGGATATGTGTTGATATGCACCTCCCAAACATGGCCATAAAAAAGGAGGAACATCTCACACAGACGATCAATGACATCATATGGGAGCTTATAGGTTCCCACTGTTTTGCCCAGAAGGACTTAAGCTCAGGGTATCCCAGATTCTACTGGCGCCAGAGTTGTGCCATGTCACAATGTTTTTCACTCACTTCGGGTTGAGACAATACAATCACCTCAACTTTGGCATCTCCAGCACCACCGAGGTGTTTCAAGACATCATCCCAGCAGTACTGGCCGGACTCCCATGAGTAATAAATGTCAGAGACACGCTCCCGGTGCACACACACACCCTAGAAGACCACCTCAAGAGGCTGTGAGCTGTATTCACCTGATTCTAAGACAGTGGACTCAATCTACATAAGGATAAGTGTGAGATCCTGAAGGAGAGGATATGCTTCTTTGGATACCACTTCTCCACAAAAGGAGTCACTCCCGACCAGTCCACACTCCGTAATATCCAGTCAGTACCGGCCCCAACCACTGTGATGATCACATACTGTGGCTGTTTCATGCAGAAACTCATCAAGCTCACCAAACCTGTCTGTGAGCTCACTGAAGCATCCAGGCCATGGCGATGAGCAAGAGCAAGAGTTAGCATTCCAAGCCACCAAATGAGCGCTATCCGAACATATCACCCTGCCTAGTTTGACCTAAGGAAGAATACTTAACTGTCAGTGAATGATAGCCCCTTAGGCCTAGGGTCCGTGCTTTCGCATAGACGGTCATGCGGAGTATGGGCTACCACTGTGTATGCAAGCCAGGCTGCTGATCCTCACGGTGCAGCGCTACTCCCATAATGAGAAGGAGGTGATCGAGGAGGAGGCTGCAGACATTTTCACCTATACCTCTAAGGCCACCCTTTTACTGTCAACATTGAACACAAGCCCATACTCCACCAGTGCAAGGCATTCTCGGCAAATCCCACTGAGAATTGAAAAGTGGATTTACTAACTGCAGAAGTACCAACTCTCAGTTGACTACAAGCCTGAACCACACAATCCCGCAGACTATCTGTCATGGCATGCCCGACCAGCCACGCCCCAAGAAGAGACAGCAGCGGCTGCCACAAAGGAATACGTCAGTTTGGTTGTTGAGTGTTCACAACCTCTCCCAATGTCAGATGACTGCTTGCAACTGGCCCTTACGGCAGTACAATCCGGAAGCTGGAACACCATCATTAACAGACTGTCACAAAGAATGGAGATGGCAAGGCAGACACTACTGATAGAGCTAGATTGCTCAAGATTAAGCATCGCTCTGTTTTGTGTTTCAGACAGACTGCATTTAAATTGGCACGCAGATTTTGGTGCAAGTGAAAACACATGGCACTTGAAATATGAAATGAGGCCTAGTCAAATGCTTTTTAAAATGGGCACTTTTGGTGCATGCAAAGTGAAAGACATAAAATGAGGCCTGGTCAAAATGCTTTCAGTCTGAAATACTTGTGCTGAATTACCATGTGTTTTTGCAGTGTAGAGAAACTCGTGATTGCAGTTTCCTTTTCTGCTTTAAAGATAAGCATGGAATGTGTTCTCTCCTCCAAGCTCCTTTCCCTTATAATCTACACTCCCTGTTCCCGTCTCTAGAGTCTCTGGCTTTGTTGCATATTTAGACAATGCATATTCAGTTCATAACACATCTTTTTATAATGTGTATTAATTAATCAACCATGCACCAACACTACATGGGGAAAAAGCATTTTGCATGAAAAGCTATCTAAAACATTAGACCATGTTGTTGTATTAACTGCGCTTAGAAAATTTGCACTGGTGCATGTTTATGCTATGTTGTATATTGCACATTTTTGCATGTTGTGTACAAATAATAGAAAAGCTGCTTTAAACTAATAGCTTTTGCTAGGTAAAAACGAATACAGGGTACTAGTATGGTGGGAGGTAAACATAATGGGTTTTATTTCATAAATTAATACTCTTTTGTGTTTGTTTTGTTTTTGGCCTACCATAAAATGGCTGCCTGGGAATCAAGCATGGCTGAGAATTGTACTGAATGAGAGACGCATGCGCAGAGCCAGCTTGCCTCATGGGTCAAGGCCACAGTGAACTGTACATTCTTGTCATCGTGCCAATGTACCAGTGGTTGTCTCCAAAGATCTCTTCACCAGTCTTCTCATTGAGGTTTGAAGGTTGGGATTCCACCGAGAAGTTGTGATTCCAGTTGCCTCTGTCTGGGCTGGGTAGGGGGTCAGTGGTCTTTCCCCGTCATCAGTGTCCCCAGGTCCCTGACTTGGATGGCTTCCTGCACTTCCTGCAGTGACCTGTCCTCCTGACCACCAGCCACTTCCTGGTGATACACACACCACTTTTGGGACATGTATTGCACTGCAGATTTTGTGATATGCACATCGATATTGGTGACACGTATGTCACTGCAACCAGAGTAGGTGCACAAGGGAATTTATTGTGCCCATTGACTGTGTAATTTGGGGAAGTGAAACCTGGAAGGAAGAGGAAGTAATGATTGTTAACTTCAGCCTATTGGTGTTCTACAGATTGCTCCAGAAGAAGGTGAACCACCAACTTGTGATGCCAGTATATAATACGTTTCAGCTCCACAAGCGTTTTTGCAATCTGATGCAATCTGATGGTCAACCCACGCTAGGGTGGAAAAAATGGAGAAGGTTTTGAGGTGTACTTAGAAGACATTGGAGGGGACATATTTACTGGGAAGCGAAAGTTGGGTCTCCTTAAGCAGTGTCTGGGAGAAGGAGGATGAGATATTTTGAAACATCTTCTTCCAACTCTGGTGGATGAGTAAGATTAGGAATCAGATGAATATGAAATTGTAATCATGAAATTAGATACAAAATACAAGAAAAAAAGGAAGGAGGTAGTGGAGGGACATCTCGTTTTAAGAAAAGAACAATTGCCAGGTGAGAAGGTTGATGACGGTTTGAAGCCTCAGAACAGCTAGCTCCATTTGTGTTGGTCAAAAAAGCTGGGAGAGGCTTGAGGATGTGCATTGACTTAAGAGACTTGAACCTTAACAGTTGAGTTGATCGCTATCCTTTGCCAAATATAAATGAGATTTTGGGCACTCTCAAATAGACAGTTACCTTTTTAACCATAGACCTTTTGCCTGCTTTCCACCAGACTGCCTTGGAAGAAGATTTCAAATCCTTGACTTATTTATTTATTTATTTATCCTATGTGTTTTATAGAGCGCGAACTTGACCCGTTAGGGTATCAGAGCGCTTTACAGGAGAGCAAAGCAATATACAGACAGTTTTAGAATCGACCAATTACAGCTCGAGTAGCAGTATGGTGCAGGAATATATAGGGTAAAGCGGAGCATGTATTTACAGTTTACGTAACCAATTACACAAAGCGAGATACCATATTTACAGAGTACGTTTTCAATTATTCTGTCCAGGTCCCAAGTTTCTGATGTTTCGGGAGACCCGGTAGTCAGAAGGGAGGTAGTGGGCCGCCATAGGTCGTGCCATAGAAGAAGTTGAGGCAATGTTAGACAAGAAATTTGCCCATAAGGAAGGTTTTGGCATCCTTTTTGAAGCAAGTCAGTGAGGGGATTCTTCTGATGTCGGGTGGGAGAGAGTTCCATAATCTTGGAGCAGCCCCTGAGAAGGCCCGATTGTAAGTTTTTTTTCCCGAAAGCGTGCAGGTTGGAGCAGGAAATCTCTGGCGGATCTGGAGTTTCTGGTTCCTCCGGAGATCACGAGTTTCTGTGTCAGATATGCAGGGGAGTTAGAGTGTAAAGCTTTGTGCGTGATGCATGCTAGTTTGAGCTGTATTCTTGCCTCCAGGGGAAGCCAGTTGAGAGCTTTAAGGTGTGGGAAAATATGATCGTATTTCCTTGTGCCGGTGAGTAGTCTGGCGGCCGCGTTGAGGCAGGTTTTAAGAGGAGCCAGGGAGATCTTGGGTAAGTTCGAGAGGGTTGAGCAGCCGTATTCCAGTCTAGAGATGACGAGTGCTTGGACTGCCATTTTTAGGTCGGGAGCATCAAGGAAGGGTTTCAATTTCCTAAGGTAACTCAGATGGAATCTGGCTATTTTAGCCATAGAGTTTATGTGGTCTGCATGTTAAGGTTGGTATCAAGGGTAATTCCCAGGAATTTAGCCGAATTCACAATGGTCGGTGGGCAATTTAAGGCTGTAATAGCCTTAATCCATGATTAAATGTCTAAATTGGCATTGGGAGGGGAGATCAGGAGAAATTCGGTTTTCTTTGCGTTGAGTTTGAGTTGATTGGATGCGAGCCATTGGACGGTGAGTTTCAGGGCTTCAACTGTGACTGGGGATGGTGATGAAAGGTTGCCATTGATCAGGAATCTCTGTGACCGGTTATGGAGGAAGGACCTAAACCAATCTAGAACAGTGCCATCTAATCCCATTCTGAGTTTGAAGCGTTCGAGTAATTTTTCATGGTTGACTGTGTCGAAGGCCGAGGATAGGTCCAGGAGGATTAGGAGACACGTTTTGCCTTGGTCGAGGGCTTGGAGGGCATCATCCACGATGTGGAGCATGGTGGTTTCGGTGCTGTGCCCTGGTCTAAATCCGGATTGAAAGTCATTGAGGAGGTGGAAGTTGTTGATGTGGTGACTTAGCACACATTTCTCCAGCACTTTGGCTAAGAGGGGGATGTTGGAGATGGGTCTCAAGTTGTCAGGGGAGGCTGGATCCAGCGACGGCTTTTTCAGGATGGGGAGGACTTGGCTGGCTTTTAGAGACTCTGGCATCGTTCCCTTCTAGAAGGAGGTGGTGATTATTGTAGTTCAGCTGGGAATAATGGATTGGGCGACGACCGCAAGGCAGTTGGCAGGAAGCGGGTCATTGAAATGGTTGTTCGGTTTTAAGGTAGAATGGATTATAGAGATGTAGTCTTCATCATAGTCTTTGAAGACAGACCAGTGAGCGGGATTTTTGGGAGGAGCCTGTGGGTGCATCGCTGTGGGAGGAGGCGGGTCAAGAGGGGGTTGAGGGTGTGTGATGACGCTGAGTTCATTTCCAAGGGCCAAGATTTTGTCTGTGAAGAAAGGGGAGAATTCTTCTGAGGATATAAGAGATCTGGGGGTTTCTTTTGAAGATTTGGCCAGTTTATTAGATTGGTGTTTGATCAATTCGAAGAGCTTGTGGGGTCTGTTCTTGGCTTTCTCAAGTTCCGTTCTGAAGAAGTCTTTTTTTGAGTTGAGTATGTTCCTGTTGTAGGCATTTCCGGCCTGGCGGAGGAGTTTTAGATGTGCGGTAGAGGGGTGCTGCCTCCAGGATCTTTCAGCTTGCCGGAGGGCTCTCCTCTCGTTGTTAAGGGATCCCATGAACCAGGGGTTTCTGTCTTTGATTTGGGTTCTTTTCAGTTTTAGTGGGGCTAGATCATCTAGGATGTTTGAGATGGTCGCAGAATAGTGATCATTGAAGTCACTGACTGTTGTGAAATGCAAAGGGGGGGAGGTTGGATTACATCGGGCCACAAGTTCACTTCGGTCCAAGTTCTTGGTGTCTTTGATCCAGCGTTTAGGAATCATTGGTTGCAGTGCTTTTGTCTTGTGGGTGCCAGGTAGATGGAAGGTGATGGCGTGATGGTAAGACCAATCGCATGGGTCAACAGAGATAAGCTTGACAGTTGATTCTTTGGAGATGATCCAGTCAAGGGTGGCTCCTTTTGAGTGAGTTGGTAGTGAGCAGGCTTGGGTCAGGGCTTGATCTGCCAGGAGGTCTTTGATGGCGTTGACATGTGGAGCCTTGGGATCGTTCCAGACTTCATTTGTTACTTTTGAGGGGGCTTTTAAATTTTGTTGCAAGCTCTTTGGCCTAGCCGTGGCATTTCTCCAAAGGGCAATGCACTTGTTATTGGGGGAAGTTGCTACCATTACTTATTTCTAACATGCTATTTTGGTGTATGGAAAAGACTGGAAAGAGCACGTTCGAGTGCTGGGTATGGTTCTGGATATCATGATGGTTTGAAAATCAAAGCTGAGGAGTATAGGATAGGAATGAGCGGTGTGGTTTATCTAGGACACCATAGTGATTGCGAAGGTGTGAGACCAAAGAAGAGTTTGGTATGGGCAAATAGATATGGCCTATGTCCCATAAATAAGGAGTACTTTTTAAAGTTGGTGAAGTGTTACGCCAAATTAATTGTGAGTTTTGCTGAGATGTTGAATAGGGTCCATGCGTTGCCGAAAGAGGATGTCAAATTTGTAGAAAGAGACTTTTGTAAGTTGAAGGAGGAGATTTGTGTGGCTCCATACCTGAAACCTTTGGACACAAAGTTACCTATGATCATCGCAATTGACAATAACAATTATGGTCTGGGTGTGGTACTTATGCAGGTGAATGATTGCAAGAGGGCACAGACTCAAGCTGAAAATGAATACTCTGTCAATTGAAAGGAGGCTTTAGTGTGCTAGAGGGCCATTACAAATTGCAGACAGTATATGTGTGGTTGTGAATTTAGGGTCAGATCTTATCATAAACCTTTGGTCGATTTGTTTACAATGAAGAGAGCAGGCAGAGCCACACCCTGTATTGCACATTGGCTTTTTAGGCTGCAGGACTTCATTTTTCATGTGGAATATGTACCAGGGTCAGAAATCTTCACAGCAGATTGCTGGTTGTGTCTTGCTTAGGAGGGAGTGGAGCCTGAAGTGGTGGAGGAAGAATGTGTAGTGACAAGCATGACTGAAGTGACTGAGAGATGTAGTATTCCGGAAAAATGGGTGGAGGAGACACTTGCGTATAAGGTTTTAGTGAGATAGGGGCAGCATGTGAGGAAAGGTTGGCTCAATTAAAGAGATTTCAATGACAAAATGAAGCCATATGAAATGTGAGGCATTGATTGGTTCTGGCACCACAGTATTCTTAGAAGGAATGGTGTATTGTTAATACCAATCAATCTAGGAACAAGGGTTATGGAGTTTGCCCATAATGGCCCACTATGATGAGAGCCATTAAGAGGAGTTTGAAGAGAGATGTTTGGTGGCCAAAGTTAGACAGAGAAGTCAAAGGGATGGTGAGACAGTGTGTGACTTGTGCCAGAACTGATAAGTCTCAGAAGATGTCTTATCTTCTCTAGAGAATGGAAAGAGGAAGTGGGTCTTGGAATAAAGATCCTTTAACATCATGGGTCCCCTTGGCAACACTGAGTTCCCGGGCCATGTTTGCATTGATAGCAAGTGATTTCTTTTCACGCTGGCCTGAGGTAAAGCTTGTGAAACATGTACAAACAAACAAGGTCAGATTACGTTATACAGGATAGCAATCTATTTCTCCTATAAATACTCAACACAGATCGCCTCATTACTACAACCCTCATCATTGTATCCATCATGGCTTTTTACACAAGAAGTCAGTTAGCCGTGCGAACATTCATATTTTTTTTAAATGTAACATTTGCTTTTAGTTACTGAGATGCTATTTTTATCAAAGATATTCCCCATGTGCAACTTTCTGTTCAAGCATTGGCATTTCATCCCCCCTGCACTCATTTCAGGATCAAAGCAGGTTTGGAGCACCCCATCAGGCTGGCTGTACCAGAGCATATCAGAGAGAACTGAAGAGAAGAATCCAGCAAACCCAGTGTGAAGAAGGACCAAACACCACAGTGGAGAAGCACTGAGTCTGCTTAGCTGGACTGCGGTGGGTGCGGTACACTCTGTGTGGAGACTGCATCAAGGCCTTTCATTCTAGTCTGCTGGAGTCTGGCACCTTCTTTCCACGCTGGTAGCTTGGCCCTGAAGTCCATGGCACCACCTGCAGATATCACCACACTGCATGGAGAGGCCAGTTTCAGGGTTTGTAGCCTTGAAACCAAGTCTCATTGTGTGCATGACCTTTTACACTCAGGGCAGCATGGAAACTCACCTTGGAATGGCTTTGGTCTGAATGGATGCTTGTGCAGTGTGTTGCATTCATGTGAACATTGTGGTTAGCTGTTATTGAGCACAGGGTGATACTCACGCCACATTCACGGTACGAAGGTTGTGAAGAAACCATTCAAACAGTGCATTTCTTCACTCTATGGGAATTACATGTTATGGATGTGCAACATACATTGATTTAAGATAGCACTGTGCCCACCAGAATTGTGACTGAGAGACGTCATAAAGCAACACTTAACAATGTGGTTATTCGAGGCTTTGACAGCACTAGAATAAAAGTCAACATGCCACCACTGTTTTCGCCTTAGCCTAGCACACCAACAACTCCTTGGGAACAATGGATGGATCCGTTCATGAGACGTGTATCAGTTTCAGGAGGAGAGAGAACTTCTGATGAACGGAAATTCGCCAGGTTATTGAGTGGTCGGGTTTAACAATGTGTAGGGTACTGCCAGACGAGCTGCATTCATCTTTCCAGATGTTATACTAGAAAGGTTTAGTTTTATCTAAGAACCAAAAGGAGAGTGAAACTGTTTATGAGCTTCATTGCTAATTGTAAATTCACTGGGAATAAAGATGGGGGTATTAGAGACAGGTTAGCAATGAGGACATGTTACCTAACAGTTCAAGCGAGCTGGCGGATCCCAAGCTGAAAGAAGCTTATATCATCCCACATAAAATGGAAAAGGGGTACAAATGTATTACATGACAAAAGAGTGGATGGAGAAGTAAATTTGGCAGGTGAGACCCATCAACAATGAAGTTAAAAGGAGTTATGATGACAAGATGTCCAAAAATGTAAAGCGGGCAATGGAGCCAGAGTATTAAAGGAAGAGTTGCAGGTGGGGCAGCGTGGGTTACATGGCCAATGATATGGAATGTCCTACAGGGGTTAACGTCAGAAATGCAGGCAGAAGGGTGATTTCACTAAACCACAGTTGTGAATTGAAAACGGAAGTGAGATGCGTCACTGCAAAGTTGAATGCTCTGAAGTGCAGTCGAAAAGTGTGAATATGGTGCGTGATGTGAGATTTTTAATCGTGATAGTGGGTGGCGAAGGCAGCGATGGTAAGGGATGCGATGTGGTGGCAGAGACTCATTTTATTTAACGAAAGAAAGATAATGAAGATTGTGATGTGACTTGACAGTCACTGATTTAGTTGATGAAAATAGTGAGGATGAAGGGTCCACGCCCTGTAGTATTTGTTAATTGATGGAGTTGCTGTTTAAGCAATGGCGCATTGCTGTTCACTGTGTGCCTTTGGTCATTCTGAAGTGTACAAGGGGACACTCAAGGGAAATTTAGATGACTTAAAGTATTCTTATATTTACCTGGGTGAATATGGACGAGTTCGCATTTCCATGTAGGTATATTGGGTAAAACCAAGTTTAAGAGTAGGCAGCATGTTGGAAAGATATATGTGGCCTAGAAGGGAAGTATGCGTATGGATTGGAAACGTTCCAGGTTGAACATAGCGCTGAAGCTGGGCACCATGGAATAAGTTCTGCAAATTAATGAAGGTCTTTCTGCTAATAATGAGTGTGTTCGAAAACAATTATGAGCGTTTGAGAACATTTTTATACAGCATAACGGTATGAGACCAGTTGTATATAATTTTACTGACTGTCCATGGTGACTGATCAACTAAAGGAGCAAGTAGACACGTTGTTGTAGAGTTTGGTCATACGGCCGTAGCGGGCATCCGGTGTTTCTCTGGGAGGCTCGAAGGATGGGGGCTGGTGCAGCAGTGGGGGCTGGTTTTGCAGCTCTGCTGCAATATTGGACCCCAGTAACAAAGGCAGCAGTGCTTCAAACTTGCACCCCTCACAATACCCCCATCCCCTCTTCCCTAGTCCAACAAAACTGCATTGACTGCTTTCGGTTCCCAGTCCGGCCCTGATATGGCCTATGAAGTCATCTAATTGGTTGAGCCCAACTGTTTTACCTTTCAAGGGGAACAACTCTTTAAATATGTCTGTAAAATCAAAAGGTGTGAATTCTACAATATTAGTGGATATGTACCCAATACTGGCGATGTGCTGATGACTTTCGAGATGGTGCAGTGCAGTAGTTCAACCCAATTGAGTTGCCATCAGCATCCCACCAAATTAAGCTAGAGGGACGTGCAAGACACACTACATTGTTCACAACACTGTTGAGTTGTAATACTTTGCGTAGATGCTTTTGGTTTGATGTTCCAAGGGGTAATGGACAACTTGTTTACAAGTGTTAAAGGAGTTGTCTATTTTCAGGACAATATTTTGACAACTTGCAAAATCTGAAAAAGAGAATTATGAGTTATGTCATGTTGTACTGAAATTGTAGGAAGGGGGGTTAACTGTGTGTAGGTCAAAATGCATGATTAAGGAGAACTCTGGGACTATTCTTGGGCCTACTGTGGCAAAGGACTGAATTCGCAGGTCGAATAAATCGGTATCTGAAATAGTGAAACCATCTGCTGTAACAAGCAAGAAGGAAGTGGAAATTGGACTAAGAGTCTTGGACTATTATCCGAAGTTTATTCCTTATTTTCTCTGAGAAGCATTGAAATGAGAGGACCTCTCAAGAAGGGTGCAGAGTGATGTTGAAATGCCAAGTCAGGAAATAATCAAAAAGATAAAGAAGACCATGAGCACTCTGACAGTTGTAGCTTCTTTCGATGTAAGTGCAGTACTTCAATCATTGTGGACGCAAGTGAGAACGGCGCAAGGCGGTGCTTACCTGGATACAAAATGGGGAGGAGGTCACCATTACGTTTGCATCAGAAGCGTTAAGTGAAGCAGACAACTCAATCTGTGGTGGGAGGAACACAGACTTCTTGGTAGGGTTCGACCCATTTTAGATGTTTGTGTGGGGGGTCTTCCTTACTTAATTCATTCTGATCACAAACTTGTGGTGCAATTGTTGTTGATCAGGGGTTTGTGTGAAGCGACACCACGAATTGCCAAATATGTGATATTTTCACAGGAATATCATTTTAAAATGAGAGCATGTGGTCGTGGATTATCTATTTAGATGTTGTGTTAATGAGGAGCATGCTAGAGTTTGCGAGACGGATGAGCCGGAGGATCGCGTGGGATATGAGAGTTTAACACATGTTGCCATACGGGAAGTGTAGTGGAAATCACCTGAGGTAGAGAATGAAGAAGCATGTAGATTAGCCCCTAACTGTGTGAAATGACTATGGAGAGGGATTCCTCGGAAGAATGTTCATATTAACCAAATTAACTTGGCCAATTAGACAAATAGGAGCTGCATCCACCTAACCAACTGCACCTTGATCTGTTGTAATTGCGCAGTATAATTGTACTTAAAAAAAGTTTAATTGTGGGAGCAATTGTAATACCAAGATACCTGCCTTTATTTATCACTCATAGATCTGAGCTAATGGTGCCAGCTGTCCAGATAAGTTGTGTCTAATGGGCATTAAGTTTATATCCTGAGATTTTACCAAACTCTGAAGCAATCTGTGCAGTTATGCTAATCATTAAATCATTACAGTGTGAGAAAACTTAAACATCCTCTGCGTTTACAGCCAAAGGTCAAGCCAGTCCCAAGTTTGGATTAGTGGGGATCTTCTTTTGTAAAAGCCCAATATAGGGCTCCATATATAAAGCATAAAGGGCGGGATAGAGCGGGCAAAGTATCCCACATTATGAAAAAGAAAGGAGTAAGCTTCTGCTGAATACTGATATGAGCCTTAGGTGATCGATATACAGCACAAATAAGTTTACTAAAGTTTGGATTTATATTGAACTGCGCTAGTAATTTCATTACAAGACCGGAGGCTACCATTATACATTATTCATAAACAGTTCTAGGACAGAAACCTCCTGACATATAATAGGCATGCACATAGAATAGACTGCCTCTTTGAAATGCGGCTCCATGCAGATAAGTATATCTTCAGTTACCTTATCATAACCTTCTTGCGGTTTCTTTTTTGCTCAGGTTTCCAATTTATGGGAACCCTCTCTCTCTTTACTTATTACCTTTGTGTATTACTTAGAACTGCCCTACTTCTTTTCTTTAAACCGACAATAATAATATTGTTACCTTATTTAAATTAATCCGCTTACCACAAAGCAGGGCCATCCAGTATGCTCTTTGGGCCAGTAGTCAGTGGGTGAGGAAAGACCTACTTGGGGGAGCGTATTCCTTGTCTCCCGCAAAACTCCGCTGGGCTTGCTGTCCACTTATTCACACACGGGCAAGTAGAAGAAACCTTGTTCGTGCCCAGACACAAATAAATTCACTTACTCAGTGTGTCCTTTTAATCGTGGGCACGTCGAGCGAATTGCCTAGGGTGACCGTAGCCCCGGCAGGTACTGATTCTGCTTCTCTCAGGATCCTTCCCGACGTGCTCTTCGCGGGGGAGTTGGAATGAATCTTAAAGAAATGCACAAGGGAACAGCCATCAGCGGTCTAACGCCCCATGTCAGCCAGGCACATAGTGCGAAGCAGGGGTCGCTGGGACAGCCGATCACTCAAAACTAACCATGACGTCAGGAAATTCCTGACAGTTACGGCGTTTCCCTCGATCAGCTGTTAATGACGGAGCGAAGCATAGAGCACAATTTAAATACAGCATTAGCCCATTTTTTAAAGCAATTCTACAACAAACAAAAAAAGAAGGTAACAGATTATTAGTCTGTCTGTAAGCCCTTTGACCAAACTTTTTTATCATGGTTGATATTGAGTCTGATGTCCCTGAAGCCCCTACCCCTAACCTAAATGGGGAACTGATTAAGAAAATTATACAACAAGAAATGTACACTTGAATGGCCGATACTTTAAACCAGGTTATGTCCACTTAAAGGGCAACTTCCATGAGCACACTGGGAGGTCCAAGCACCTTAATTTACATGGAGCTCAAAGCACCTCAACACATAATGGAGGTCTAAGCACCTCAAATACGTCAGGTGGTCTAAGCACCTCGAACGTTTCGGGTGTCCTACGTGGCACAAATTATAAGGGTGTCCGAAGCGGCACACTAAGTGCTCAGAGTGAAGCACAAGATAATGCCATGGAAGAGCAACGGCATCTAGTTATCTTTAGAATCAAATATGAATGCTTAACCCTCTATGGCCTACCCAAGATCTCTACCGCCCCACTAATAGCTTGTCTCAAAGCTGCAGTTAGACTCTTAACAGGCTGAAAACAATTTGACCACATCTCACCACAACCGAAGGCGCTGAACTGGCTTCCTTTTGAAGCCAGAATCCAACTCAAAGTGGCCTGTATCATGCACAAAGCTCTACACTTGAATTCCCCTGCTTATATTGCCCAGAAAATCGTGGTTTCTGGAGGAGCCAGAATCTTCCGGTCCGCCAATGACTTTGTGATCCTACCACCCCACTTCCGTAAACATACAATTGAGCCTTCTCTCGGGCCGCACCAAGAATTAGAACTCGCTGCCGCCTAACATCAGAAGAATACCCTCTCTGCCAATATTCAAAAAGGAAGCTATAACCTTCCTAATGGCCAAATCCTCCCCTAAATATCATTTATTGCACATACTACACAGCGGCCGAGCGATATGTTTTTTGCCCTGTTCTTGAATGTTTTTAAATTACCTGTTATTCCCCCTAGTATAAAATCTGGTTATCTATGCATAGTGCTTTCATGAGCGCCGCTCTGAATATTGTAAATATCCTGTTATTCCCAAGTGTATGCACGTCCATCTATACCTACCCATTATATTGTCTATTTCAAACTTGTATACAACTTGTTATCCCTGCAAAGGACTCAGATACCCTCACGGGTGACATTCACACTCTATAAAACACTAAATAAATAAATCAGAGCGAGGTTTTATTTGATGAATACATCCTTGACCTGGATCAGAATGATATAGACATAGAGGGCCTCTTCTCAGAAGAAGAGCGACCATCATCCTCCAAAGGAATTATAACGGACCCCGTGGTCAGGAGATGTTTCTCCGTATAACATCAGGCATCCAAGGAGTGTTGAATGGTGGCCTCTAGACCATGAGGGTAAATTGATCAAAAGGTGTATAAGAAACCCCCTAGAAATAGAAACTCCAAATATCCTGAGAGCGGAGTGCTCCAGTCAAGTAATCCAGGAGAAAGTTAGCCTAACCCCTAACCTGGACCCTGAACTTATCACCTTTTTATTCAAGTTGGGAAGAGGCCCCCAGAAAAGGCATGAAAAGGTCCCGTACGGCTTGTCAAGATTTCCTCTTTGATATACTAGGCCTCTTTGCAAGAATAATTGACTTGGCAGAGGTGCCCATGTCAATGGGACACCACTGGATATCAACTTACTTAGGGGATGGGAGCCAGAGACCCCTGATTCTTCTAGGGAAAGCCGATGAAGGTCTTAACGCCGAATGACTATGAGTTGTTCTGAGCAAGATTTACCCAAAATGATATGATATGGCTGATAAAGAACACGCAGCAAACCCCAAAGGCCTCCTATTTGGGGAAGACATGATCAAAATATTAGGCAAATAGGTAGTCACGTTTACAGCCCTCAACAAAGCACAGAAGAGTTTTCAACTCTAGTGTTTTTGGTCGGGCTGTAAGAAGGGGCCTTTCTACCAGCCAACCGACTAAGAGGCCCAACTTCAGGCAAAGAAGCTTCGGTAGAAGTTACCATCCGGGTAACTCAAGATCATTATACCCCCAATGAGAAAAATCCTTCCACTTCGGAGTATTTACATCCTGCGGGCAAGGGACAAGCAACTTTCCGAGTGAGTACAAATATTCCTCATGTTACCTTGTCCCTGGGAAAGGTGGGAGGTCAACTCAGAATTTTTTTCGCAGATTTGGCAATCAATTACACAAGACCTTTGGGTCTTAGAAACCATTCAAGGCTTCAAAATAGATTTTTCAGATCTCTCTGTGAAAACTTCTCATCCGAGAGAATTAATACTAACCTTAGAACAACAGAAAGTGGTAGAAGATGAGGTAGTCTCTATGTTACTGAAGGGTGCAATGTTATAGCTCCTGTGAGAAAGCATTAATTTTGTAGGTACTCTTCCTTGTAAAGAAAAAAGACAAGGGATGAAGACCAGTCATAAATATCAGAGAACTGAATAGGTTCCTAATCTACATACATTTCAAGATGGAGGGAATCCATTTCCCGAGAGACATGCTACTAGAGAAAGACTGGCTAGAGAAGTTGGACTTGAAGGATGCCTATTTCACCATCCCCATGGCCATAGAGTGCCAACGTTACCTCCAATTCATATGGGACCAACCCCTCTTTCAGTTTCAGGCCCTCCTTTTGGCCTATCCTCAGGCCTTTGGTGCTTCACCAAGGTAATGAGAACTATAGCATCCTTTCTGAGGGAATGATTGTTTATCTAGACCAGTGGTTCCCAAACTGGAGTCCGCCGACCCACAGGGGTCCATGACACATTCCGAGGAGGTCTGCAGGCAGGAGATTTAAAAGCACTGCATAGTTCCTTGTATAATCATCAGTTTTTGGGCAGAAATAAAAGTGTCAAGATAACTCCGGTGATTAATGTACCTGCTGGAGAGAGATAGGGGTTTTGTCCAGTGGCAGCTTTGACTCATATAAAGAAGAGCAGATGGTTAATATGCCTGCAGCGAAGAATGTCTACCATGCATTATTTTAAAAGCAGTATTTTGTTTTGTGCATAGCTGAGTGGGTTCCTGCTTTTGCCACAGAGATTCTTTTGTTATTGTGCAGTTCACAAGATCCAATCGTAATCTAGCGCAATGAGCTATGAACTGCCATCAAACAGGTGCATGCAAACTGCATGGTACAAGTTAGTAAGTTATGCTTTTTCACAGTCTTTCATTGATCCGATGCTGCTAAAAAGGTTTGTTGTGGTAGAAATAAATCATTATTATTAAAGTCAAGACTAACCCCTGTGTTATGTTCTGAATCCCCAGTTTGTGCTAGACCAAGCACTCTTAAAAATGCCTACCAGTATGGATGACATGTGAACACCTTGTAGTCCTCTTTGCCTTTTGTAACATTTTCTATTCCCTGATTTACATACGTATGATTCATTGTTTCTGTATGTGTGTGATGTAAAGTGCTCTGACAACCTACAGTGGTATGAAAGGTGCTATAAAATAAATTAAATATACGTGACAGTGGGGCTATGGAGAGATGAGAGGCACTGTTGGAGGGTAGTAGTGAGGGAACTATTGAAGATTGTCATTCATTGAAGATTGCCAAAAGATTGTTGTATCCTGGTGCATAGTAAAGACATTATTTACTATGCTTTAAAGGTAATACAATTTAATATATAATGACGAATGTGTTGTAAAATGCACCATTTCCTCCCAGATTTTCTTGGGAGAGAGCCTCCCACAGTCCCCTTTGTAGTGTCCAGGTTCACTTGCTGCACTTGGTGTGCACTATACAGGGACAGGTGTGACAACATTTGCCAGAGCTGCTTTAGAATTCCAATCCAACCTTGGCAGGAGCAGGAGCCTCGGGCAGCAAAATAAAACCAAACAATTAAAAGTTAATTTCGAGATGAAGCACCAACCTTCCCATTAAGATATTTTGATTTTTGCAAATATTGTTAATATAAAAATACTAAAGTCTTTAGTAATTCAAGTCTAGTCTTTGGTGTGCACACGTGTGTGTTTATTTTTGGGGAATTACAGTTTTAATGTTTGACATTTAAATCATACAAATTGCTTGGGGGTCCCAGGCTTCCGATAGTGACTCAATGGGGGTCCTCGAGAGTGAGAAGTTTGGGAACCACTGATCTAGACAATATCCTCATTATGTCCCAACATCACTCTCAGATTTTATAGGATCTGAATATAGTGGTAAATCTTCTTGAAGGCTTCAGCTTTATAATAAACATAGAAAAGTCTCTTCTGTTTCACTTCGTACTTAACATCCTTCCTTTCCGCATCTCTCCTACCAATTTATGGCAGGATTACCTCCTCTAATAAAACATTACTGATCCCTATTTTCATAATGTGCTCAAGCGATCGTAAACTTTCCCCAAAAAACTAACGATCGCATGCATTCACGATCCTTCATTTATTTATTTGATAAGCGTCCCATTCACACGCTCACGAGGAAAGCATCATTTTCAATAAAGATAATAACGTTCATAATAAGCGTTCGCCTTCCGTGAGTGATAATTATTTCGAGATTTAGCGCTCAAAGCGTAACCTGTTTTTCCTCGATTCCCGCGTCTCCTAGCAACTTGCTGAGAGACGCGGGAACGTGCCTCAGCCCCTCGCGCTGCTTCCGCTATCATACGGCTCGGTTTGGTTTCCTTAGTTACGCTTCCTTCGTGAGCATAACGGAAGCCTTTCCCGACCCGTTTTTTTGATTTATACAACAAAGACTTCTATACAAAGATTGCCACCTGTTGGATATTTTAATATTTGGATATAGCTTCACCCAGGGAAGCATTGAATGCCAATTTCACCGCTTTATACTCGTTTTTTGTTCCCAGAAGCTGCAACATCAACAACAACTAGTCTGTTGGTAAGGCATCTTAACAAATAGATTTGAATTGATTAACCCTACATATACCTTTTGGGTTTTAAATCTTCAAAGGATTTGTATCCATTAAGCCTTTATTTAGGCATTATAAGAATATTTTTTCAACCTCACTTAATTATTTTATTATGGAATCTGATGGCAACGTCACCCAACACTCCCCTAAGGAAACACTGGATGACAACCTCAAGAGGTTTATTGGGGGAGAACTAAAATCTTCAATCAGAGAGGCAGTTGATGCTGCTCTTTATAAGAGGAAGAGGGCTTCCCCTTCCGAGGAGATCTATTTCTCTCTCTCCGATGGGGAATCCCCCTCCTCCTCTGGACCTCAAAAAAGGGGCAAGGTTACGCAGAAAAGAAAAAATACTTTGGAAGCATTTAACAATGCAGTGAGATTTGGTAGCCCCCGCGCTACAAAAGAATTTGGTGCTCATAGCAGCACAATAGAGAGACCCCAATTCCTTGGGGCAGACAGAAGGGGTGCCCATAGCGGCATTATAGAAGGCGGTACCCTTTACGGAACAAATGATTACTATAATGATTTTTATAATCAAACAACAGACTATGAGGACTTGGATGAATTTATTTTTGACCCTAAAGATACATTCGAGGACCTCGATGAGGACTTAGACCACCCCTCAACATCTTCTCCTAATGTTAAAGATCCCCTCGGAGAAGAGATGTTTAATCCTACAACCATTCGCCACCCTCGCAGCACTGAATGGTGGCCTATGGACCACGTAGTTAAATACTTATCTACTGCGGAATGAGTGCCCTAGACCCTCCACGGAGGATAAGATCTGCAGCACACCCAACCTTGACCCCGAGCTGATCACCTTCCTCTTTAAATCAGGAAGGGACCCTAGGAAGGGAATTGAAAAATGCCTCAAGCAAGCTCAAGACAAGCTCCTCGACATATTAGGACCACTATCAAAAATTTTGGACATGACTGAAGAGGCTAGATCTAACAATACCCCAATAGATACTGATCTATTACGAGGATGGGCGCAACGCGCAATATGTCTTATTGGCAACGCCAACGCCAATCTGATTACTAAACGGAGGAAGGCAGTCCTCCTTAGAATGAATCCTAAACTCACGGACCTGTCCGCTAAAGAAGACATGTGCGATGCCAAAGGCATGTTATTTGGCGATAATTTCGTTAAATCATTGGGTAAATACGTGGCCACCTTCAATGCTTTTAGTAAGGCGCAATCTAACATACGAAGAGTTTTTGGGGGACAACCACTTTTTGGAAGGGCTGGCAGAAGGGGACATGCTGCCAGCCGTGGTTACTTCAGGTCCCAATTTTATCCCCAAGAGACAAGAGCGACTCGCCCTTACAGAGATTCCCGCTCAAACTTCTATCCCCAGAGAGGAAGGGGTTCAAGAGCCCATGGTGGCAGATCAAGTTTCTCCAACCAAACTTTCCAAGGTAAGTCTAAATCCCTCCTTCCCTTCCAAAGTGGCAGGAAGACTGAAACATTTTGTAAACATCTGGTTTCGAATCACCCAAGAGCATGGGTTTTAGAAACTGTAAGTGGCTTCAAGATAGACTTTTGCTTAGAACCCTTCCAAAAAAAGATTCCTAACGCGATTACACTAGACAAGGAGAACTCAAAATTAATAGAAATGGAAATAAGCCAAATGTTAGACAAAGGAGCTATTCTAAAAATTCCTCTTTCAGAAATCTCAAAGAGTTTCTTAAGTACTATTTTCCTTGTAAAAAAGAAGGACAAAGGTTGGCGTCCTGTCAAAAACCTCAAATATCTAAACAAATTTCTAACATACAGACGCTTCAAGATGGAAAGTATCCACCTTCTGAGGGACATCTTGCAAACAAGAGATTGGCTGGTAAAGTTGGACCTGAAGGATGCCTATTTTACCATCCCCATGGACGAAGAATATCGCAAGTACCTTCGATTTACTTGGAAAGGAACTCTTTTCGAATTCCAGTGTCTTTCCTTCGGACTATCATCAGCCCTTTGGTGTTTCACCAAGGTGCTACGTCCGGTAGTCAGCCTCCTGAGAGAGGGATTCGCCTAATAATCTATCTAGACAATATCCTCATCATGTCTCAAGACAAGTTAGAAATCACGAAACATCTAAAAATTACCATGGACCTCCTTCGAGACCTGGGCTTCATTATAAACATGGAGAAATCTATTCTGACCCCTTCACAAGAAATAGAATTCCTTGGTTTCAATGTAAACACTATTCATTCAAACCTACTCCTTCCCCACAAGAAGGTTACCAAAATGTAAAAACAGGTTTTCCTTATCCTGTCCAAAGATTCTATCCAGCTAAAAGATCTGGCCAGAGTTTTAGGACTCCTCTCCTCCTCTATTTAGGCTATTTCACCAGGTCCTCTTCATTACAGGGGTCTCCAAAGACTAAAAGCACTGGGCCTGAGAAAGGGCCTTTGGTACGAAGACACCCTACCTCTTTCGGAAGACACGAGATAGGATCTTCATTGGTAGTTGAAAAATCTCCAATCCTGGAACGGGAAAGCTATTTTAGGGAATTTTCCAGATTTTACCTTAGAATCAGATGCGAGCAACCACGGTTGGGGTGCTCGCCTAAACAATTTAGAGACAGGAGGGAGATGGTCCATAGAAGAACAATCTCTCCACATAAATTCTCTAGAAATGTTAGCAGCTCTGAATGCTCTTATGAGCTTCAAAGAGCATCTAAAGAACTCAAATACCCTAATCCCTTTGGACAACTTCTCAGCTGTCTCTTATATAAATTGCCTTGGTGGAGCGAGATCCAAGAATCTCTCAGATATTGCCAAGCGAATATGGTATTTTTGTTGGAACCAAAAGCTCACCCTGAGAGCAGAATTCCTCCCCGGATCACAAAATTTGAGGGCAGATTGGAATTCTCGTTTCCTTCACGATTCAAGAGACTGGAAATTGAATCCCGAGATCTTTTCTCTGATTCAAAAACTTTGGGGCCCAATCCAATTAGATCTGTTTGCCAGCAGATTGACTCACCAAGTGGAGAGATACTTCCATTGGGAGGCCGGACTCGAATGCCTCGGGAGTAGATGCCTTTGTCCAGTCATGGGAAGAGATCAAGGCTTACGCCTTTCCCCCCTTCTCAATGATTCAGAGAATATTATGGAAGGTCAGACTTGAGCCTTGCTCAATCATTCTGATAACTCCTTTTTGGAAATCCCAGATTTGGTTTCCTGGGGGTAATGGAGTTAGCGGTGGACTTTCCTCGGCTGATCCCATCATCCTTAGGCCTTCTCCTGGGTCCATACGAAGAAGAACATCCTTTAGTCTTAGAAGGGAAGATGAACCTTCTTGCCTGGAGGATATCAGGGATTCAGGCAGATATCCTGACCTTTCGGGAGAAGCTAAAAGCTTATTGGAAGATTCATGGGCACCAGGAACCAGAAAGAGATACAAGGGCGTTTGGAGAAAATGGTCTGGTTGGTGCCTGGAAAGGGATCTGGATCCCGTTCAGTGTCCTCTACAACACGTAGCTAATTATCTTGCTTATGTTTTCGATTTAGGTCTCTCCTTTAGAACCATCAATTGTTACAGATCAGCAATTTCTTCTGGTCATTCTCTCATTAATAATCTTACAATTGGTAGCAATTCCCTTATCAAAAGAGTTATGAAAGGTATCCATCTAAGGAGACCTCCTAAGGCCCGTTATCAATCCCTTTGGGATGTTAACCTTATTTTTAATCTCTTCATTTCTTGGTCTAACAACTCACTCTCCCTTAAAAGATTATCAATTAAACTGGCGACTCTCCTGTGTCTGATTTCATTTAGAAGGGTATGCGACATTAGAGCACTAGAACTTTCTAGTAGATTTTACTCCTGCGAAGGCGTACACTTCGATATCTGGAAAAGAACGAAAACCATGTTAGAATCCATCTTTTATCCTACCTTTCATGAATGTGAAAAACTTTGTGTTGTGAATTGTATGAAATGCTATGAAAACAAGATTTCTTCTTTTAGACCTATTGGTTGCGACCAACTTTTTATCATATGTCAAACCTTTTAAACCTGTTTCATCAGCTACCTTATCAAGATGGATCCGCTTGATCATGCTTGAAGCTGGAGTGGACCTCTCTAGATTCGGAGCTCACTCTTCCAGAGGTGCAATGGCTAGCAAAGTATTTTGGGGAGGAGGATCTCTCCCCGAGATTCTTAAAGCAGCAGATTGGTCTAACGCAAGTACTTTCTCTAAGTTTTACTTGAGTGAGACCAATAGAGCATGTTAGCAGTGTAGCTCTACATGGCTTTAAACATGCATAATGATAGCCTCCGGTCTTGTAATGAAATGACGATTCTCCAATTATTATGCAGAGAGAATCTTGATTTCATTAAAGACAAACGGAGGCTAGCATTATCCCACCCTCCTCTCCCCGAGAGGTTTGGGTTGATTAATGTTTATGCTTTTACTGTATTATTATTATTATTATATTATTATTATACATTAATGTACAACAATTATTTTGGTCTTTATTCTTTTCACTATTCAATTTTTTGGTTTCCTCTCAGAGAACAATGTTAAAGATTAGCTGGATTTACTGGAATTTCAAGTTCATTAGCTGTGTCATCGCAGCCCCCAGGATGATTGGAGCCAGCACAGTCTTCTTGTCATATTACTAATGTTCTATTTATTGTGATGTAATAACATTCTTTAAAGGGCTGCATGTTTGGGCAGCAAATAAAAGTATTTGCATAATGCTAGCCTCCGTTTGTCTTTAATGAAATCAAGATTCTCTCTGCATAATAATTGGAGAATTGTCATTCCATTCAGGTCCCTGAAATTCTTGGGTTTTACAGTAGATACAATAAGGTCCTTTTACCTATCACCGAAGAAAAATATGACCAAAATCTGAAAAGAAATAAGATTTGTGTTGAGACAGGATTCTATAAACTTGAGAGAGCTGGCCAGACTCCTAGGTCTCCTATCCTCCTCTATCCAAAATGTTTTTCCTGGACTTCAATACTATTGAGTTCTTTTAAGGGTGAAGGAGAGAGTCCTATGAGGAGGATCATGGTATGGAGACAAAGTGGTCCTGGATCAGGAGGCCAAATTAGAACTGAGCTGGTGGTTAGAGAACCTAGATGCCTGGAATGGCAGAGCTATCATTGGAAGTTCCCCAGAATATATACTAGAATTGGATGTGAGCCTTCATGCTAAGGGCTTGCTGGACAACCAGAGTACAGGAGGTGTATGGTCTTATACAGAGAGATCACATCACATAAATTACTTGGGGTTGATAACAGGCCTCTATGCTCTAATGAGCTTTAAACACTTCCTGCCAGGCAGAACTGTCATGCTAAAAAATAGACAATGTTTCAGCGGTAGCGGACATAAATCAGTTGGGAGGTACAAAATCCTCAGACTTGTTGAATTTGGCACAAAAACTTTGAATGTTTTGCCTAGAACACAAGATAACATTGAGAGCAGAGTACTCACCTGGGAAAACCAACATGACAGCAGATTGGAACTCAGGGTTCTTAAAAGACCACATCGACTGGAAACTCAACGAGAAACACTTCAGAAGTCTCTGTTGCCTCTGGGGCCCTCTGGAGGCAGATCTCTTTGCAAGCAGATTAACCTTACAACTGAAGAAATACGTCCGCTGGATGCAAGATTCAGGTGCTCAGGCAGTCAATGCTTTCCTACAACTCTGGAAAGGAACCCAACCTTAAGCCTTTTCCCCTTTTGTAATGATCCAGAGAGTCCTCCAGAAGGCGAGACAGGAACAATGCTCCATAGTACTAGTAACTCCCTTTTGGCCATCCCAGGATTGGTTTCCAATGACCTTGGAATTGGCCAGCGATATTCCCTTACTACTGCCAGCAGAGGAAGGCCTTTTAAGGGGTGTAGTTTGAAGAGAACATGACCTGGTTCAAACAGTGACTTTGAGCCTTCTTGTCTGGAAAGTGTCAGGAGAGCCAGTGAAATCTCAAGTCTTTCGGGTAGGGCTGAACAGTTTGTTGGAGGATCATGGGCTCATGGCACCCATTATAGATACAACAGTATTTGAAAAACATGGGTACGCTGGGGCTTGGAGAGAAACTTGGATCCTGTGGAGGCTCCTATAGTTGAAGTGGTTAATTTCTTAGTAGAACAATTTGATTGAGCCTTAGCTATGGATCACCTATTTGTTACAGATCAGCCATTTCAGCAGGACATGCATTAGTAAATGACAGGACCATAGGTAAAAATGTCATAATATGCAGAGTTCTCAAAAATTCTAGGTTAAGGAGACCCCCAGGCCTAAATATGAGACCATTTGGGATGTTAGGCTTGTTCACGGAATGGCCTAATAACAGGTAGCTAGATAGGAAAAGACTCTCTATGAAACTAGCCTCTGCTCTGCCTAATCTCCTGTTGTCGTGTATCAAATGTTTAAGCTTTAGAGGTAAGTAACAGGATTTATGATGCCTTGGAGTAAAATTTGAATTTATTAGAAGAACTAAAAGTATGTCGGACACAATTTTGTATCCTAAGTTTGATTCTTGCAAAAAACCTTGCATGGTAGATTGCATGAGAGAATAGGATTCCAGAATAAGTAAACATCGCCCGGATGGTGTCAATCAACTACTTATGTCATTTGTGAAACACTTTAAGGCCAAAATGTCCGCTTCTATAGCATTGTGGGTTAAATGTACAATGCAATTAGCTGGTGTTGATCTTAAGAAATTTGAAGAGCATTCTATAAGAGGTATGGCTAGTCTATCCTTCTGGAAAGGTGGCAAACTACAGAACATTTTAAGAGGAGCTGATTGGTCAAATTTTAATACATTTTCAAAACACTATTGTAAACCGATTGAGCACATCATGTCGGATGTGGTTTTGCAAAACTACCAACATGCATAATGGTTGCCTCCGGTCTTGTAATGAAATAGCCATTCTCCTAATTACATGCCAAGAGAATCTGGATTTCATTAAAGACACAGAGGCTAACATTATACCACCCTCCCAACCCAGAATTCGGGTTGACGTATGGAATAATTAATAACTGGAAATGTATTGTTTAAAATACAATCTTTATTCACGTTAAGGTTATAGATTCATAGCATGTTTGAAGTTAATTACTATTATAATACAGATTAACATGACAGTAGAGTATTTACACTCTTCTCTGTTTTCATATACTTCAACATAACTGGGTTGTTCTGCAATGTACCTTCCGCTGGAAATGTGAGATACCAAGAGGACTCCTTTCACGACTCAGCCATGAAGTTCACTTATGGTTTTTAGAAACTGCAACAAAAAAAAAAAAGGAGGAGGAAAACTACTTTTAATCACATTTTAAAGGGGAAGTGTATTCTGTGTCCATACCTATCATATGTCAAGAGGATTCTGTTCTAGAACTATTTATTTTATGGTGTATTATTTCCAAGTACTGCATGGAGTTAACATTAAATGAATAAAGCATTATGTTGGCCTCCGTGTCTTTAATGAAATCCAGATTCTCTTTGCATGTAATTAGGAGACTCGCTATTCCCAGATAAACTTCCAAGATGCCCTGTCAAATGCTTTTTCAGCATCTAATAATATAATATTCAAGGTTTTTTGTGAAATTTTAGCCCTGTGTACTAGGACGTATGCACGGTCATATCCCTGCCAGGAATGAAGCCATGTTGTTCCGAAGATGAAAGCTGATCAATAACCCTATCGATCCAATTGGCCAGCAGCTTTTTAATGATCTTGGAATCTGTATTTAGAAGTGAAATAGGTCAATAGCAATTACATTTGGAAGGGTCCTAATCGTTTTTCAAGAATTTTGTTATTATAGCTTCATTTCAGGAGGACGGGTTACAGCCTGAATTTTGAATTTCCTTTAGCACCTCCAGAAATAATGGGGTGATTCTAAATATCAGAACATGGTAGATTTCTGTTGGAATATAATCTGGTCCTGGGTCTTACTGTGAGGGCAAGTTGGAGATAATATCTATAATCTCTTTTGTGGAAAACTCCTTACTAAGCATAATATTATCCCCAGTATCTAGTTTAAGTAAATTTAAGGGTCTGATAAATTTCCGACTGACTGCATGACTGCTCTTTGCCTCCTCCTGATATTGTGCAGGGTAGTATGGAGAAAACACTGATAAAATCTTTGAGCGTCGAGAGCATACCTGGCCCCCCTATTTCTCTTCCGGGTACTACCTTTACATATTCCTCATAAATATTTTAAACAACTGGATTGGATATTAACTCAATTTATCTGGCAAGGGAAGAAAGATCGTGGAGCTCTACATTTTTTATGATTACCTATAATCAGGGGGGATGGGCACTTCCGGATTTGCATCTTTATTGGGCTAGTATTGATAATCGTATTAGATTACACTACGACTCCCAATCTGATAACTGGCTTCACACCAGTCAGACCGAAGATGACAGTGACTCTTACCAAAATCTGGAAGAACGTTAGAAAGTTCCAGAGGATTCCGCCTCCTCATACCTATACTCTCCTGTTGAATAACACTGAGCTACCTGAGTGCTTTACGTCATTGTATTTGGTACCTGGAGTAGGGTTTAAAATAGGTATTTGGGGGATTGGCTTGATGAATATGGTGTGGAATTTTTAATTGACTTACAAGAAGAGTTTTCAATACACCGAAATTACTTCTTTAAATATTTACAGATTAGAACTTCACTACTTAATAAAACTATTGTTATTACAACTCACTTGGTTCAGTCTGAATGCGCACAATTAATCTTTTGTAATCGTCAATCTAACATCTTACAGAGCAAGAGATGGCTAGCAGCTATGCTCGTTTTTGTGAGGTTATTACAACTTCTAGACTTGGTATATCGCTTCTTATTCGATTTTTATAGAAGCCCCTCTAAACTTGACAAGCGGTATAATACACTTCATCACTTCAATAGGCCTCAGTGCCTATTCTATTCATGGGTCCCACGCTGCAACTCTGGGCAATAGCTTGCTTAATCTCCACAACGACCCCAACAGCGCTGGGATGCCTGGCTTCACAATGGGGGTGCCCAGGAGTGGACACTTCACACAGAAAGCCAGGAAGGGTTCCTTCAGCGGTATGAGTACAGCGCTGAGATACCCTAGGGGTGATTCGGCGCTATATTAGTACATATACATTTACATTTACATCACTGTACACATCTGCATTTGATGTCAGGTAACGTGAATGTATCAAGTCTGTATTTATTAAAGCTGGCCGGGATCTTCTCCTAAATACTGAATTCACGTGTTTAAATCAAAGAGTCGTATGCCATATAAATGCCTAGGTAACTTGGTCACACACCTTCAATCTATATGGTTCACACATCATATTACACTTCAGAAATGAACCAATAGAGCCAGGAGACCTCTGCACTTATGCATCTGGGTAATGGACAGCACCCTTTGATGGACATGTGCCTCACATAGTTCACCTTTTTATAAAATCACATTATTTAGCTTTTCTAGATCACAAACTATTCACACCTCATGCATGAAGGTGAACATTCCTGCTCTTTGAAAAACCGAACAACTTACCACAACCACATTACTTGTATCTTTGCAGCCTTGAGAAAGGCCCAGGCTTTTGAGCCGTTTATGGGGTGAAACATGTTTCGGCTGCACACAGAACACCATCAATATACGTTTGTAACTATCTGTTGGAATAATTCACGCTCGACACAGTGTTACACTCACTAAAAATAAAATGGAAATCTCAAAGAGACAACAAAGAACTCTGAGCCTTCTTTATTCATGGGTAGATACACGTAATCTTCTCTATAAGTATACCAATACAGAGGCTAAGTAGGTTCAAACCTCATCAAGTGGACTACCCCCCCTTGGACTATGGGTGTTACTCAACGGGGAGGGAGTGCTGGGCCTTAATACACACTGTTTTAACAATCCAACTGCATTCCGTTGTTTCGTTTGGTGGGTTGCTTTTGTCATTTGTTTTTCTGTGCAAGCAGCCAAATCTACATATGCCTGCCATTCCTTGATTGACGCCATCAGCAGCGCACATCCATCTTCTTCACTGGCACTCGACAATGACGTTGCCGAACCTTTGTAGGAAGAACTTGACGATGATCGCCTGTCTGTGTGGAACAGATTAATTAATAACCCGCAGGTGCAGGGATTACCACTTTTCGCCACGGGTAAGAAGGAATCAACAGGGGAGCAAAGTCAAACCATGGATAGTTTATTCAATCATTCATGAATGGGTTTCCATCCGACAAGTACCATCAAGATACCCAAGGATAGAACACACTGAACAATGGTTACATGGGATTATATAGGGAAAATCACAGACTAGGAACGCCCAGAGGTAAATAGAGCTTTGGGAAGAACACACAAATGAAACCATCGGTAAGAATCAAAAACCTTGGTGCCTTGTGTAACTGTTGCGTCTTGAAGCTGCATAATAAGATAGGCTTATCTGAACAAACTTTGTCTAAGGATTTATCATTGTTTAAAATACACACGAAACCCACAGTGTAGACACCAGTTGTTCTTTTGTGTTGACTTTGAATGTTTACACAGCCTACAATGTCTCAACTTAGATTCGTGACCTAATATTTATGCAAGTGTGGTCTCAGGGATAGAGTCAGGCTGAAAACAGGTCAAAGGTGAGCATGGATGAAGCACAGCTAAATTTGAAAACAAGAGATTCAGATTTGAAGGTTTCACAGTCCTTCCTTTTCCGCTATGCTGAATACATTCTAGAAAGTACATATATTAATCGTGTACATTAATATTCATTAGTTCATGAATTTCGGTGTGCATAATCATTTCTCTATTTAATTCATGAACATTGACTGGGGAAGGTTTAATACTATTACAAATTGCTATACAGGCTGTACATATTGTGGGGGCACATTGAACGCAGCAACAAGTGAAAAAGATTGCCCCCTATGATTGCAATTCCCATTAACAATTTACAAACCCAAGTGGAGATAAGTCCCTGTTCCCACTCAGACCAGGACCATGTTCCTTGGTCTTGATGTATTTCTGCACTTATTTTGTGTAATTTAGAAATGGCGTCAAAGACAGAAGGGGCGTGGTCAGGACTGAACACGCAACAGCTGCTCCCTATGATGCGGCATGCTCCACCACGATCAGCGAGCACTACATTGAGCACCATTCTATTTTGAAGAGTTGCAATTCTTGTAATCTGGAGTTCTTCAGTAATGTTTCCTAGAGCCATTGCTGTCTGATTAGTTACTGCTTCTACTACTCAGGTTAGGCGTCTAATCTTTCTACTGTTTAGGGCGAAGAAAAAGAGTCCCAAATTAAAATCTACATATTGCTGCAAGGCTATATCGGTCTGATCTACTTTATCACTATTTATGGTCCGTTTGAACCTATTCAAAGAGATGTCATTAAATAATTTCAAATCTGTGTGATAAGAGGCAGGTGCTAAAAACACAGGGGTAAGTAAGAAAGACCCAAAACAGATGCCAGACCAACCAATTGGCAAATGATAGTATCCCTTGTTTCCACAGATAAAGCTATTATGTGAGGACAAAAAGCTACTGTTATTTGTTCCAGTAATGTTTAGTACTGTTGTACTGTCACTTTTTCCCACAGGAATACGGCCAATACTGCTCACACAAAGTTCTGCTCGGGCTCTGGTTACAGCGATAATAGGAGGTCCATTACCCTTGGCTGTTCGGGTGTTGGGGAAAACATATCTGGTGGAGGAATTCCCTCTGCGATATTCTTCCATTTCCCATACAGTTCCTTTGGCTTGGGGATCTCCTTCTTCATCGGGGTAACACACTCTGTTCAGTTTTGCATTGAGTCCTCCTACATCATAGTCAGTAATGTTCGCAATATCAGAGGCCAACAACAGTGTGAACCAGGCTCTGCAGGAGCCGTTATGTGAAAATGGCACGGGGAATGAAAGGCGTTCCTCCCTTTTTCTGGTGAGCTGTCATCATTCCGCACACCCAACAGTTGGTGGTGTTCATAGCGTTGTGAGTATGATGCAACATCTGTATGAAAGTGTTGTTGAGGTAGGACATGCGGTGCTTTTGTTCATGATTCGGAAGGGTATAGTACACGTGTTCTGTGGGGACAGGAGTAGCAGCAGGCAATAGGGTTCGGGCCGGAATCACTTTCTCCATTGTCCAAAAAACTGCTGCCAAGATTTCAAGAGTATGATCAGAGTCACCATACACAGAGGCTTGTCTTTGTTGTGCAACTGCAACTTGGATCCCAGTCTCTGCATGTCTCCTTCTCGGCATCGATACACCACAGGTCAGAGAGAGATCCAGGCAACACGTATCACAAGCCCCTCTGAACCTAGTTCAGCTGATTCTGTGATCCCACTGTGTCGCAGCCGAACCGTTCCACTAATTGAAACCGGCCCTCTGCTATCTCTATCTGCTCCTTCCCTTCCTTGGTCGTAAATCGTACCTTGATGCCGACGGCACAGTTTGATCTAGGAACAGGGTGTCTTCGTTCAGAGGAGCAACGCTTTTCTGAGTCTGCAAGATGTCCTTTAGATCACTTCTGCTTTCTGGCTGGAGAACAGTTGCTGCAATTCATTTGCAGTGGGATCCATGTATCCAGTAATGTCTGTTGGTGACACGGAGAGCAGTTCGGGTTGCCAGCAGCACTTGCTCGATGTTCTTCCAACGAGGTTCCAGATTCTTAGAACGCTGGAAGTTCTTGAAGAGCACGAAATCACCAGCTTGGAGACCATGAGCCGAACCCTCTGATTTGTCTGGAATAGCTTCAAGCACCTGCTGATGAATCAAGAAACAATTTTTCAGTCAAGTTTCTAAGATAGTCACTCAAAACAGGGTACTGTATTTCTTTAATCATATTTGGTCTTGGGGGTCCCCATACATTCATAGGTCTACCAAAGACTATCTCGTAGGGAGAAAGTCCATTCTTACTGTGTGGGATAGAACGAACAGATAGCAAAGCGAGTGGCAAAGCATCTGGCCATTTAAGGCCTGGTGTTGCTTGAATTTTTGCCAATTTGAGTTTCAGGGTGGCATTGTATCTTTCTACTAAACCCGCTGCCTGGGGATAATTAACAGCATGAAACTTCTGTTTTACCCCCAAACCCTTCATTAGGTATTCGATTATCTGGCCAGTAAAGTGGGGGCCATTGTCGCTCCATAAAACTCTACAAACCCCAAAACGGGGGGAGAACTCTTTTAATAGAACTTTAGCTGTTGTCAAGGCTGTGTTATCTTTGGTGAGATAGGCTTCCAGCCACTTACTGAAGGAACAGCCCACAACTAGTAGGTATTTTAAATTGTTGTAGCTTTCTAGTTGAATATAATCCATTTGGAGTGCTTCAAAGGGAACCTGAGGTGGAGAAAATCCACCAGTAGGGGTTAATACTCCCTTCCCAGGATTGTGCTGTAAGCAGATCATGCAATGTTTAATCAAAGCTCAGCCGTTTTCCGGATGAGTGGACTATCCCAGACTGGATTCAGTTGGGAAATTATGTTTTTGGCACTAACGTGAGCAGGTCCATGAGCCATAGTCACAAAAGGCAATACATAGGCATAGGGCAATTTCAATTTTAACATGTCTTTTGACCTCCAACATCCCTCATCATCTAATTCTCCTTCCTTTTGCCATTCTGCCCTTTCCTGTTCAGTGGCTGACTGCTGTATGTCCTTAATCTCTATATACATGTTTTCCCATATTTCAGCTTGGGATCGTAGTACATACATCTTACTTGCAAGTGCACTTGCGGTTTCTCGTGCAACTTCGTCAACAAAAGCATTTCCTTGTCCCACTCTGTTTGTAACTTTCTTGTGGGCACTACATTTGATAATGGCTACACTCTTTGGTAATGTCAAAGCAGTAAGAAGACTGTTTACCAATTCACCATGTTGTATTTTAGAGCCATGGGAGGTTAGGAATCCCTGTTCCTTCCAGAACTTGCCAAAATTGTGTGCCACACCAAATGCATACTGACTGTCTGTATAAATATCCACTCTTAATCCTTCACTAAGTTCACAAGCCCTCAAAAGCGCAATGAGTTCAGCTGCTTGTGCAGATTTTTGTGGGATACGGGCTGTGTCTACCACAGTCTGTAAAGTGATAATGGCATAAGATGCAGAGGTGGTGCCATCAGGTAATCTTAAACAAGAGCCATCCACCCATAGTTATCCCTCAGGGTCTAACAAAGGTGTATCCTTTAGATCTATTCTTCCCTTTGTCTGTTCTTCTGTTAGGAAAACGAAATCATGCAAATCATGTGCCTGTTCAGCTGGCAAAGGTATCAATGTAGCTGGGTTCAATGTTAAACATCTCTTGAGTGTGATGTGAGGTGCCAAAAGTGTAATTTCGTAGCCTGTAAGTCTAGCGCTAGTCAAATGCTGTGTTTTAGCCTGATTCAGGAGTGCATCTACCGAATGGGGTACGATAACCATAAGCTTGTTGCTCAACACTATCCCCTCAGATTGGCGTTTAGAAATCGCTGTGGCAGCATCCGCTCTGAGACAACCTGGGAGTCCTCTGGCCACTGGGTCTAATACAGCTGAAAAATAAGCACAGGGACAATGTTTATTACCATATGGTTGTGCCAAAACTGACAATGCACATCCTTCTTTCTCGTGTACATATAGTATGAAAGGCTTAGCATAGTCTGGAGTGCCTAACACTGGAGCAGAACAAAGGGATGCAGAGAGCTGCTGATATGCTTCCTGGCATTCAGATGTCCATGGTAGAGGAGAGGGAGTGTCTTTGGTAACAAGGGACAAAAGAGGTTTGATAATAAGGGAGAAATTTGGAATCCACTGTCTAGAGTAGGAAGTTATACCAATAAGTGCCCTGACTACTTTTTGGGTACTTGGAATAGGAATTTTTAGGATAGTTTGAATGCTGTCTTTAGTCAGAGTGCGACCTTCCTTAGACAAGAGGTGACCTAAATAAGTTACTTCAGACTGACAATATTGTAACTTATTCTTAGAGACCTTATGTCCCTTGACAGCAAGATGATTCAATAGAGAGAGAGTGGCTTCTTTACAATGCTCAACTGTGTCTGCGGCTAGCAAAATGTCATCAACATATTGCACCAGTGTTACTCCTGGTGGCAAAAGAAGTTCATCCAACTGTTGCTTAAGTGCCTGACTGTAAATGCTAGGGCTCTCTGTATAGCCTTGTGGAGCCCTACAAAATCTGAATGAGCGGTCTCGTAATAAAAATCCAAAAAGATATCGGCTCTCTTGATGTATAGGAATAGAGAAGAAGGCATTCTTAAGGTCAATGACAGAGCATACAGTAGCTGTAGATGGAATTAATGTCAACAAATTTGTAATATCTGAGACAACAGGATATTGAGGGATAACTATTTTATTGACTTCTCTCAAGTCAATCACAAATCTGTAAATCTTATCCCCTGTTCCATCGCCCCGTTTTAGAATGGGGAGAATGGGACTATTGCATACATTAGAGGAAACTTCCTCAACAGCACCTGTACATATCATATCATCAATGATGGACATCAATGCATCTTCACCTTCTTTTGATATTTTATATTGCGGGACCCTTGGTAAGGAAGCATCCTACCGAACCTGTATATGTACTAGGGAAATATCCATTCTTCCCACATCTGTGTCAGTAGTAGCCCAAACACATGAAAGGACAGAATCAAAGTCCGGACATAAAGAAAAATTATATTGTTTAGGTAATGCTTTTTCCCCAAAAATGACACATACTCCAGATGGGGAACAATGTATAGTAGCATGGAAATATTTCAAAAGATAAAGTCCCATCAGATTATCTGGAGCATGTGGGGGAAGTAAAAAGGGGGCTGTAGTGATAAAATTCTCAACATGCAAAGGTAGTTTTTGGGACACAGGGCTAGGTGTTGGTGTTCCATCAAGCCCAATCGATGTGATCACTTGGCCAGACAAGGGTGTCCCAGGGACTAGTTTCTGAGATATCGCACTATGTGTTGCCCCTGTACCCACTAAAAATTTCTGATCCTGCCCAAGTATGGTGGTTGTTATATAGGGCCCTGACTGATCTACAGGTATCTCAACTGGTCCTCCTTGTCCTACGCTGTCCTAGGCAAAATGTGTTCCCACAGTTTCCTCTGATTCCCAATCCTCCATAGAATATTGATTATTTCGCTTATCAAAATAATTTCCTGACCTATTCCTCTCTGGAGCTTGAACCTGCTGTGACTGTTGTTGGGGAGCTGAAGTCTCTCGATTATTAGTCACTTGTCCCCTTCTTCTCCCACCAGCAGCTAAAACAGGGCATTCAGAAAGCCAATGTCCCTTATCTTTGCAATAAGCACATTGATCCATTCCCAGTGGAGTTTGTCTACGCGGTGGCCCTACTGGAGGCATTCGTCTATAATTCTGACCATAATTTTGGCCACAGCCTCGACCTTGGGGTCCATAGGCCTGAACCCTCATCACCTTCGTTTTCAATTCTCTTAATTTTCGTTCTTGCTCAGTGGTAACCTGATTCTGATAATACTGAGCCATATCTAATATAGCTTTTGGAGTCACTGAAGCCCATGTGCTTTCAGAGTTCCTTAAGCGAACTGATATCTCAGGAAGCGTATTTCCCACAAATCTATCTACAAATAAATGTGCACCTGTAGGTGTAGATGTATTTTGTCCACTAAAATCATGGAACACTTCCTCAAAGCGAGTAAAGAAATCAGGGACGGCCTCTCCCTGTTTTTGTTTACAAGCAGTAAGGAGTGCCCAATCTATTTTTCTGGCTGGGACTATCGTTTTTATGTAAGTAAGTATGTTACCAGGCAGATCCAGTATAAGCTGACTAGGTTTCTGACCAGGTTTCCTATCCCTATCAGCTGCTAAGATGGCTGTCCAATCTCCTCCAAAATCAACAGCATGATCCTGTTTCCGGGTAAGTCGCCACATATCAGGTGGTAGGATCATACCAAAAACATATCAATATCTGCTAAGGTCATGATACAAGAATCAATGGCTGCCTGTACATCTTCATAAAATCCCCTAGGATTTTTCCGTATGTCAGGTAAAGAGGCTTTTAAAGTGAGTACATCTGTCCTTTTCCAGGGCGTATATATCCAATTGTACAAAAAATGGGTTATAGCATTAGCACTATTTGGGTCATCGTCGTCTGCATTCTTAGGTCTTATTCGGGGAGAGGAAGAGAGCTCATTACGGTATCCAATTATCGTTGCTATGGCAGTGTTAATTCGTTTTACTGGGAAAGCTCCTACCTGACACTATCTATTAATTGCTCTAACATCATCTGGGCCATTTCGCCCTCTAGTCATCTCCCATTGAACCATAAGTTGATGAGAAAGCTTACATATCAGACAAAGAAGCTCGCCTTCAGAAAAATCCTGAATCTGATCTATAATTTCTTCTACTTCCATTTCTAGATCACTTAACCAATTTAATACCATCAACATTATCGCATCCTGACGAAACTGAGGTACAGTAGAGCGAAGAACTCGAGGGGTCAGGACAGATGCAGGAACCACTGAATCATTAGTCATTTCAAATGCAGTACCCTGAGGTGGAGGCGCAGAGGCTTGGGGTGGGGGTGCAGTAGCCTGGGTCGGAGGGGGTAAAGAATGTACCGGTACTGGTTGGAAAATAGGGAGCTGGACAACTGCGGGCAAAGGAGGGGGAGCCAGGGGTACAAGGGGGGTGATATTTAGGGGTCCAGGGGGAAGAGGTGTTAAGGCTACATATGGGGGCGGGGGTCGTTCTATCAACAATCCATCAATATCTGAATCCACATCTTCTTGGTGGACCTCTACTGCTACTGTTGGTCTAACTATATATTCTTTAGATATTAATAATCAATGCTCTCTAACTAAATATTCCTTTTTCTCCTGAACTTCCTTATCCTTCAATTCCTTATACTTGTGATGCTCCGTCTTCCTTTCCTGTTTCCTTTGTACCTTCTCTGCTTTGAGCTACCGCTCCTTCACTTCTTTCCTCCACATACGCAAACTGTCAAACATAGCTGGCCTAACTTTCTTTAAAAACCATTGATTCTCTAAATACTCGAGTTTGTGAGGGTCCATAGTTCCCTCTAATGGCCATCTCAGCTGGGGATGCCCTTTCGTATATTTGTTCCACAATGTATTATACATGATGGGACAAATACCATATTTGATGTACATCTCAAAATTTGGCGTTCCTTCTTGTGGCGCCGGCTGACTTGCTTCCAAAATGCTCTGCTTATCACAGCAGCAACAACAAAACTTCCAAAGGGTACTAAACACAGGCATGTTATATAAGATTAAAAAAACACATAAACAGAGAGAAATAAAAAATATTCTCACATTACCTGTACGAAAAAATGTTAGTCAAAACAAATAGCAAGTCTCAAAACAAAACTTAGATCTCAAAATACTAAACAGAACCTAAGTTTCCAAATTTAAAAGAGTCCAAACGGATTACCAAATTCCAAACAGATCACCAATCAAATACCAAGCCAAGACGAATACCAAGTCAAGCAAAGATCAAACAGATCCAAACCAAATGAACAAATCAACCGGTTCAATACAGATTTACCTCATGCATAGTCTTCCCCTCCCACATGTCGATCCTCCCTGATCCAAAGAAAATCACCGACTGATGGCCCCAGTCAAGGCTAGCAGCCGCCAGGAAGATCAGAGTTGGAGAGCTGAAAAATCACCTTGGACCATGAGCAACACTAATCTCATCAGGTGGTACGCCCCTCAGCGAAGTTCGTCTTACTGACCTGATCTCCTCCCCAGGTCTGACTGCAAGCCCTTGATGGGGCCCCACATTGGGCGCCAATTTATAGAGCAGATTAATTAATAACCTGCTGATGCAGGGATCACCACTTCGCCACGGGTTCTTATTAAGTAAGGAGGAATCATCAGGGAAGCAAAGTCAAACCATGGATAGTTTATTCAATCATTCATGAATGGGTTTCCATCCGACAAGTACCATCAAGATACCCAAGGATAGAACACACTGAACAATGGTTACATGGGTTTATATAGGGAAAATCACAGACTAGGAACGCCCAGAGGTAAATAGAGCTTTGGGAAGAACACACAAATTAGACCATCGGCAAGAATCAACAACCTTGGTGCCTTGTGTAGCTGTCGCGTCTTGAAGCTGCATAACAAGATAGGCTTATCTGAACAAACTTTGTCTTAGGCTTTATCATTGTTTAAAATACACACGAAACCCACAGTGTAGACATCAGCTGTTCTTTTGTGCTGACTTTGCATGTTTACGCAGCCTACAATGTCTCAACTTAGATTCGTGACCTAATGTTTATGCAAATGTGGTGTCAAGGATAGAGTCATGCTGAAAACAGGTCAAAGGTGAGCATGGATGAAGCACATGTAAATTAAAAAACGAGAGATTCAGATTTTAAGGTTTCACATCTGGTTTCTACTTGTCGTAACTGATGTTGCCTTTTGTCTTTGTGGGTGTGGAGAGAATGCTTCTGGAACCTTCTGGCATCCATTTTCTCTTCTCGCTGTGACGTAGTTAGTTTCTCTCTTTGCACATTTGTCCTATGGCTAGATATTTGCCTTCATGTGGAAATGAAAGGCCACATCAGAAACACAATTTTGTCTTCTATGGAGACGTTGACTTGCTGGAATCCATCTTGTGCTTGTATTTCATAATCAATGCTGATTCTTTTTTCATTGTTCCAGCTTCCATGTCAGTGGCTTGTCGATCTGCTCTTTCTTCGGCTCTTACAACGATAAGCACTTTCACTAAGCTGAGCGTCTCTCAACATGCGTCTTCTGAAAGAATTTGAGAGACAGCCATCGATGACTCAGAGGCGTATGGCCTCTTCATCATTGAATTCACTAAACTTGCAGTGTTTTATAAGCCCATCAAGTCTCTCAACAAACTCATCCATCGTTTTACCAGCTTGCTGTCATCCTTGATTGAAAATTTAACTTTCATAGTCGACATTTGGCATTGGATTGAACTTGGCTTCAACGCTTCCTTGATTTAATGGTATGATACTGTATCAGCTTGTGATATTTTCTTTAGTACTTCTTTTACTCTGTCACCGGCAAGGTTCTTCAAATACTTAAGGATTTTCTTATCAACTACTTGTTCTAGGGCATCTATGAAATCATCAAATGTCTCAATCCATGCAGTCAACCTGGTGCCAATATTCTGCTTCTTCGCAGTGACAAATGGTGGTGGTTTCGGGAACACAGCAGCATCGTTCTTCGCACTCTTTTCTACTGCCTTTAAGAGTATATGCTGGTCAGAAGTCAGCAGCTGTTTTTCTGGGCCAGTGCCTTCTGCAAACACTGGCCTTGTGCTTGTACTTGGGTCGTCACGCTCAATTGGTCATAAGGTGCCATTTCTTCTTTTTTGATGGTAAGTAACGGTTTTGCCTCTCGTACTTGTTCGTCACTGTTTTTGGCTGTTTGTATTGTATCTGGTTGATGGCTCTGTGTTATGCTGTGGCACAGTATCCCTTATTTTGGCCTTACAAGTGGGCTTTTAGAATCTGCCCCTTTGCCCTTCAACTTCTTTGAGGGCCATATATGGGCTGGAGTGGGGCTTCGGCTGAACAGACGCCACATTTAAACTATTTCTCATCGAACTGGGCACACATGAGGAGTTTGCAGTAACCTTCCAAACTTCCAGGGAGAGCAGTCTAATTTCTTTGAGACACGATCCCGCACTTGTCACCAGTTATAGCGTCCTCCCCAGCCCGGGAGCATGCAAATGAACTTGCCACACATGGAGCTCTGGATTGTACTTCTTTATTCCTCCTCGTACAATCACACACTGTTCTCTAATTACGTCATAACCGTTCATAACCACACCTTAACATCACCCAACCAGTTATGTACTTCCTGTGTTGAGTCCATACAAAATTACAAGGATCCTAGCACACAGTATCACAATACTAGATATGCCACAAGCCTGCCAACAGAAACACAAACACCAACTCACCTTAAATATGACATTTGGCATGCAGTTACAGAGAATAGCCAGCCCAAAACCTACCAACAGTAACAATGAATAACAAAGAGACATGATAAATAAAATGACATGTGATGTGCAACCTCACATAGTCGTGTTGATCTGCACAACAAACGAGCCAAGCACTTTTTCAATGTGAACAAGATTCATGTTACTAGCATTACTTATTATCGAAAACTTAAAACCACATATGCATAAAGTACACAGAAAGTGAACTTTTTTAGTTGCATTTCTACTCCCCAGACTGCATAAAAAAATACCATTAAACATTTAAATCAATAGAACACTCAGAAAAAACTCCAAACAAAGCTCTAAGACGCTACCAGCAGCAGCTATGGAACACCAAGCGCACAGCTCTTGCAGATTGCATAGACTCCAGCACTAACACCAGCAAGGAAATCTTCACCATTATCGCAGCAAAGATTTCACCATGCCTCCTGCTGCCTCTAGCAACATCAACCCTCACAAGGCCCTTGCAACAAGCGTTTGTTACAGAATTCTACTGTAACAAAATCATCTCCATATACAGCAACTTCAGTCCTCAACCCGACCCAGTCACTGTAACAACTCAACTTCCCATTCACGGCTGATGAACAAACCATGACCTTGTGGCCTGCAGTCACCACAGTCATAATCGCTGCTACTATGAAGCCCATCGACTCAAGGTCTCCATCTGACCCTTGCTTCGAACACACCTTCACTGAAGGATTGATACCGATCATTGAAGCACTAACACCCATCCTCAATGCCTCCATCGACTCAGCCACATTCCTGGCCACATAGAAAAATGTTACTGTCATGCTCCTGCTCAAGAAATCATCCGCTGGCTTAGCCACGTTTTCCAACTACAGACCCCTCTTCTTACCATGCCTGGCAAAGGTCTTAGAGAAACTAATCAACCAACGCCTCAGCACCTGCCAGCTCCTTGATGCCACACAGTCCAGATTCAGGCCCTACCACAGTAAAGAAATAGCACTCATCGCCACCACAGATGACATCTGCATGATCCATACAGAGGAGACAAAGCTGCCCTCATTCTCCTTGACCTCTCTGTAGCATTTGAGATGGTCTTACACCCAAACTTCATCAGGCACCTGCACAAGATTGTCATCCAAGAACATGCTTTCCGCTGGATCTGCTCCTTCCTAATGGATAGAACACAATTTGGCACCTAACTCTTCAGAAGCCCGCAAACTCATATGCAGAGTGCCTCAAAGTTAATCGTTCAGTCCCACCCACTTTGATGCGTACATGATCCTTCTGGCCAACATCATCCATACACACGATATCAACACCCTCTCCTACGTAGACGACACACAACTCATACTCTCCCTATTGGGTGAAAGCCAACTGTCTCTAGCTCAACACCAACAAGACAGAAGTAGTGATCTTCAGCAACAACACCTCACCACTGGCCAGCCAAACAGAGACTCACACTAAGAACCCTCGCCAAGAACCTCAGAATAATCATCAACAGCAAATTGGACATGACCGCACAAGTTCACGTTGTAACTGCATCCTGCTTCCACACCCTGAAGACGCTGAGGTAGATCTACAAATGGCTCCTAGGCATCACTAGGAAACTGTCACTCAACCCTTAGTCACCAGCAAGTTAGACTATGGAAACACCCACTATTCCGGGATCTCCAAGCAACTCACTAGAAGATCCAGACCCATCCAGAACTTGGCAACCAGACTCAATGTCAACCTCCCACACAAAACTCACATCGCACCACACATTAAAGAACTACACTGGCTCTTGAAACATAAACATGCTCAATTCAAGTTCCTCACACACCTTTAAGGCACTACACTACTCAGGCCCCACCTACCTGAACAGCCACATGTCCTTCCACCAACCAACATGACTCCTAATCACCCCAGTTGTACGCATATTCAGAATCAGTGTAGCTGGGGCCTCCTTGCCACCCTGTGCCTGCTTTGGTGGCATCCTTCTCCAACTAGAGAAAGCAAAAGTGAGTTACACATTGGCCAATGCCTCTTTACCTTCGCCCTCTTGACGGGTCTTGTGATTCGCACCCCTCCCACCTTGCGCTCCCTCATGCTCGCCTTGCAGCTCGATTGGCCGTGGCATCGGGAATACTCACATCCCTAGTGTCCCGGGGTCCTTCACCATCTTATCCCCATGTGATTCGCCCCGGCATCTAAACTACCCCTCCCCCGTCCCCCAGGGATACTCAGCCTACTCACTTAGCCGAGTGCCCCGGGGGTTGCCATGCCTTCTAACCCCCAACTCCACATGCACTTTCTGTTATTTATTTATTTATTTATTCACTTATAGAGCGCATGGTTACACCAATCGGTGTGTCCCCGCGCTGAGACGTCAAAAATAGACTAGATAGAGGCGAGCGATGATCAGAGATCTGTTTTGAGAAATAGCCATGTCTTCAATTGTCTGCGAAAAATATATTCGCTAGGCTCCGTTCTCGTAGACAGTGGCAGCGTATTCCATAGTTTAGCTGCCAGGTACCTGAAGGAGCGAGCTCCCATTCTGGCTCTGAGTATTTTCGGGATTGTCAATAGAGCCATATCCATGGAGCGTAAATTGCGCCCTGGGATATATTTTGATACCAGTGTCTGAAGATAGAGGGGGCCTTTACCTGTCAGGATACGATGAACATAGCACATGGCTTTAAACAGAATTCTCTTTTCTATGGGTAGCCAGTGTAAGGTGGTTAGGGCCCTTCTAGAGTTCGTTCTCCTCGGGAGGTTGAGGATTAGGCGGGCTGCCGCATTTAGTACTCTCTGTAATTTCATAAGTCCTTTCTTGGAAGCACCTATATACAGTATATTACCATAGTCCAGTTGAGATGTAATTATAGCATGGACTATGGTTTTCCTGGCTTTTACAGGGAGCAGGTCAATGACTTTCCGCAGGGTTTTCATTGCTCCATAACACTTTCCTGCAACCTTCCGTATCTGGCTGTCGAATGACAATTTAGAGTCGACCCAGATACCCAGATTCTTCACTTCTGTTTTAGGGAGAGGAGCTTGTCCTAGTGTATCAGGCCACCAAGCAGAGGACCAGATGGTGGGTTTTTTTCCGACTACCAATACTTCCGTCTTATTTCCATTCAATTTAAGGCAATGGTCGGTCATCCATTCTGCTACTTCTTCCATGCATTTGGTGAAGCGGATCGCTGCCTGTTCTCTATTTTGGGATAGTAGCACGATTAATTGGGTATCGTCAGCATATGATACAATCGATATCTCATGCTCTTGTACACACTCCGCTAGTGGTCCCACATATATATTAAACAGGGTTGGGCTTAAAGTCGAGCCCTGAGGGACTCCCTGCTTTAATATAGGCAGAGCGCGTAAAAACAGCCTTTGCCCTCTGTTAATCCTACCTGCCACTGCGGGAACTCACTGATCAAAGGAGACATGTTTAATTTGCAGTCATGTTTAATTACATTATTACTTAGCACGTTTCCTATGCGATGCACTGTTCCCCTTTAAATATTGTGCAGTCATGTTTAATTGCATTATTACTTAGCACCTTTCCGATGCGATGCGATGCGCGCTTGCTCCCTGCCATGCCCCCACTGTTTCCCTTTAAATATTGTGCGCTTGCCTGTCCATAACAGCGCTTGACTCTACCTTCTGACCACACACTCCTATATGCGGGCCATGTTGCGCCGATGCTCAGGTTCAACCACGGCTGCCTCGTATTGCCGGTTAGTGAATATCGCTCACATTCCCCTCCACGCGGGCCACACAACTCTCCAAATGTACCGCTCTGACCAGGGATCTCCTCCCCCACCATCGGCATCCCATTACCGCAGGCCAACGCAGAGAGCTAATCTTCCCGCCCCTCCCTTCAAAATTCACCGGGCCAGCATTTTCCCGCCAACGAAGCTGAGCCCAACTCTCCCGGCCAGCTTCCCCAATGTTGCCTTCATGGAATATGCTCCGATAAGCGAGCTAAACCAGCGTGCATCGCCATACCAAACAATCGCCCCGTGTCTCATGGCACCCGATACCCCGGCACCCCACTCAACATTAAGTTGCCTATTCTTTTATTATCTAAGGCGACCGCCTACGGGCGTCCTCCTAACCTATTCCCTCAGATATTTCCTACGCAGAGAGGCACTATCACCTAGGTGTGCGCTCGAAATTTGATGGCGGCTCCGATCTGCTAGGCACCCGTGGCGAGAGGACAAAGAGGGCTTCCCCCTCGTGCCCTCCCTTTTATCTCTTTCCCTGGGAGGGGCCACCTGCGCACCTTAGTGACGCATCAAAAGTGACCTCTTGCGCTTTTTGTGGGCACCCCTCCCACCCTCTTACCCGGAAGTTCCCCAGGCTGCTCCCGCCTGAGATGCCACTAATGGCACCCCGCCCCCTAGGTGTGGGGGGTGCCTACCAAGAGGCAAATCGGTGTTCTAAACTGCTGTCAATTCCTACAGCAATTAAACAAAAAATCTAACAGTAAGTCAGTTCAAACACCAAATTAAGACAGGAATAGTTGCCATGGCAGCCAAGCAGCAAGAAAGAGGTTGTCTTACTGATGGTCAGGAATGGTTTATATGTGCTTCAGGGCTGTTATTAGTTAAGAGACTTTTGGGATCATGTGGGTTGAAGATTTTAATTTGTTCATTATTGGTATTGTAATTTTACTTGCTCTACTATACACAAAATGCACTGTTTGTGGATTTTGACACTGCTGCTGTATTAAAGAAAGTAAGGAAATGAATGTATTATCCTCATCTCTGTATCCTAAACAGAATTGATTACTAAAATCAAAAATAAATTATTAATGTGAGAAACAGCAAAACAATAGTGTTTGAACAATCAGGCAGGTAATTGAATAAAGACGATATAAAGCTATTTTGGACTACCAGACACTGGTGTTGGAGAGCACCAGAGCTCTCAGAATCAGCCGTTCTCCACTTTTCTTTCACAGGTGCAGTCCAGGGGAATACTAACAGGTTCCTATTCTATGGCCATAAGAGTGAACCTACACAAACTGTCATAGTTCATCACTGCTTGAAAAAAACTCACATGAGCAACTGTAAACTATTCACGCACTACCTGTGACACAAGCACCCAAATTTGGGTCATATGTACAACCCTTACAATTTGCAAGTCGCAAATTGGGTCGATTTGCGACTCGCAAATTTACGACTCGAAAAGTATCATTCACAACAGTGTCTCAGACAATGTTTGCGATTCCTAGTCCTAGTCGGGTCACAAATTGCATGCCTCATTAATATTCATGAGGCAGGTGCAATGTGCAACTCCATTGGGAATGTCTAGCACTCACAGGGATGGTGGCCTGCTGGGGTCTGGGACTGCTTTTTAAATAATGCAGGTTTTTTTTTTTTTAAATGCAGCCTGTTTTCCTTAAAGGTAAACGGGCTGCATTTTTTAAAAAAAAATAATCATTTCTGTTTCATTTTTTAAGAGTAGGCAGTGGTCCATGGGAACACTGCCTAATCTTAAACAAGCATTTGCAATGCAATAGGTCTCGCAATTGCAATATTTTGAGCTACTGGCGTTATAAATGACAATGCCTTTTATTTTTGTGTTGAAAAATCCTGCAGTAATAAAAGGCATTGTCATTTACGATACCAATAGGCCAAAGTTTTGTTTAGCTCTTGTGACCCGTCCTGGGCTACAGCAGTGAACCGCTGAGGCAGACAATATTAAAATGCCTAAAACGAGTTAGTGAACCAGGCATAATGTAACCACCATAGCTTGTGCCTGAAGGGCAGTTGCGACTGTTACCTGGTACATGCGTAATTACCCCCACATTAAAAAAAAACAATTTCAAGCCTATTTTTATATCAGCAGTGAGCGGGGAGAGTGGCTGCACAGCAGAATAATGTTGTTTCCTATCGGAGTTATAAAAATAATCCTGTGTCCAGCAGGGTGGAGTTTGTACTGCAAACGCTGCTTCCCCACGCCTCCTCCCAAAAAACATTAGCAAAATAAACACAAAAAATGCAGATAGCACAGCACCAGACTAAAGGGAATCGCTGGTGAAAAGCGATCCTAACGGAATTATAAAAACATAAAAGAAAGAGCTATGTGCGACAACGGACTGCAGAAAGCAACATTTAACTACTGGTTAAAGCAGCTTGAGGGGCACCAAGTGTCCTTACCGATAAGTCCAACGGTCCGCATCAGCTGTGTATCAGCGACCACAGCCATGGTCCGGCACAGCCTGAGGCCTGCTGCTACTCCAGAAGCCTTGGTGTTTCCTGCTCCCGCCTACCCCTCTGCCACCTTCCACACGCAAGCTGCTCCGCCCCTTCCCTACCGCTCACAGCAGAGCTCTCAAGACCTGGATCTGAGGTGAAGGATTGGCCGAGGCTGCCGCTCCGCCCTGGGAGCTGCTGCTGGACCCGGAACAGGCACATGACCGGGTTGCATAGTGCCAAATTCAGTGCAAGTTGCAATTGCGAGTTGCATATGTTTTATTTATTGAATCTAACAGCGTTTATCTCGTTTTTTAAAGGACGATTGCTTTTGTTTACATTTCGTTTCTTTTGACGGCTCGTACTTTTCCTCTCCCTGTGAAGGACCTTGGCCACCTCCAAGATACATATAAAGAGATTCAGCCTAAATACAACTGGACACTTATGGAGGGGTCCGCATTGTATCAATTGCTTATTAAGAAGGGGCTTAATACGTGTGCAACTCATGGTCAAAAACACTGCCACGGAGTGCCGTACAGTAAACAGCTGTTTCTTGGTTTTAACCTGTGTGTTCATTATGACTGTCGCGGGTCCCGGTTCAGCCCCACCACCGCTTGCCTATAGCACCTGTGGCAGAGAGACACTGGTGGTCTGATCCGACATGGCCCTGGCTTGCCGAGGCTCCGGTGGAGGCCAGCTGGGCGCACCCACTTCACTGCCCACTGCAGGCCTCTGCATAGCCTTCCTGGTCCCTACACCTTCAAATTGTGACTCTGTGCGTGCGCACGCTCCCTCCCAACAGGAGACTGCTGTTGCGCACAGAGAATTCCTCAGCGCCCCTGTCTCCAGTGCTTGGAAGACTGAGATGGGATCGTAGCGTTTGCAACAGCAATGGCAGGCGCACGCAGGGCCACCGATTTCGGCGACGTCTTTCCAAAATGTAGGCTTCTTTTGCTTTATGTTCGCTTCCCACACAAAACAAACAAGCGCACGCCATGACGTATTTGCTCGGCTTTCCTGCTAAAAGGTTTCTTGTCTTTATGGGGCCATGTGTTTGGCTCCATAAAGATTAGAAACCTTTTGCGACCAACGCAAAGCAAGCGAGTCCGTCCAAATGGGACGGCTCGGAAAGCCAAGCAAATACGTCACGGACACCTCTTTTCCAATGGCTGGCCACCGTTTAGCCAATGGAAAAGAGGGGCGGGGCTTAATGCCCCTTACAGAAAATACCACATCTCATTAAATCTCGCCAGCGAGACTGCGCATGCGCACAGCCTACGCCAGGCGAGACCTAACAATATTTTCCTATCCATTCACAAAGGGGAAGGGGTCCTGAAGTGACCCCTTCCCGTTTGCGAGTGGCTTACCACCTACTTGAAGTAAATGGTAAACTGCAAGTGTTTTGTGACCGGAATTGCTGTTGCAAAACATTTGTACATTGAAGTGCTATTAGGAAGGGACGCCCTTCCTAATAGCGAGTCGTGAAACCTATTTCGGGTATTTCGATAATAGGTTACCTACTCGCAAAATTGGGTTTGTACATGGGGCAGACCAATTTTGCGGTCGCAAACGGGTGAATTTCCCGTTTGCGATTGTAAAAAACGGTCGTACATCTGGCCCTTTGTCCCAAGAGTCTTCGCATGCAGCCAGAGCTACAGAAGGAACAGAAGACATGCTTGAATTGCAAAGATATCTGCAGGTTTGCAAAGTCATCTACTCCATAGCACATTCTGCCTTGGTGCTCGGCGAGGATCTCGTGCTAGCACCACACAGAGGTCATGCGCTTCCTTGAAAATACCTACTCTAAACCTACGCTCACCTCTCCGCACCACGTACTTCAATCCGTAACTTAATTAATCCACACTTTAATCACATTACTATTCCTCGAAGAATATTTGTGGAGGGCTCAGACCCTGTAACAACAGTTTGCCTCTGGGACATAAGTGGTGTGGGACAAACAAACAAATCTGCACCTTCCACAGAGTGAATTGCCTCTGCCTGGGCCAACACACTAAGTTATCTCTTCCTGAAACTCTGTGCATACAAAGTGCTGGCTGACAGGTTCTACTATGCAATGCTGTTTTCAGCTGAAAAGAGTAACTGCTGTTCGACCCAGCAACCCCAGGGCAAATATAAAAACAAGCATTTGCAAAGGCAGTAGGCCTGGCTTTAATGTACCAGCACATGTAAACACGTCAATTCACAAATGTTGTTAGCACACATTGCATCCACATATGTGTTTTATCACATTAAAGCCTGCCCTATTATCTATGCCAATGCTGGGAAAAAGTAATGCCTATAGGAGAAAATTACCTGACTGTGACAAATAGCCTAGTTGAGTTTATTTTTCAGATGAGGTGAGAGAGAGATACTCTTCTGATTGGAGCCATTTGCATATTTTAAAGACTTAGTAAAAATGTGTCATCCAGACAGCTTAATAATTTGAATAGTCAAGGTCTAATATTTGGTGCAGTTGAGGACATATTACTTTGGGGGTCGTTTAGCGTATGTGGGATGTTGTAAAGAAATCCGGAGAAGTGTGGAAAATAGTTCTCAGTGTATTTAATGTCATTTTTACATTTATAGAAAAGTTTCTGCATTCTCTGTCTATTACGACAAGAGTACAAGCAAAAAGCTGGTGCTAATATTGTGGAAAACAGAAACAATGTTTGCCAATTTCTCTGTCTAGACTATGGAATGTGGTAACACTATTACTAATTAGTGGTTTGACAGCAAAATAACTGACATTCTGAAAATGACTTCCTTGGTGATGCGGTTTGCGTTTCTCCAAAACAACCATGCTGCTCTTCTGTACATAGACAGTAGCATGTATTCCATCAGAGTCCTGAAAATGCTCCCACTGATGCCCTAAAAACGTTCTCCTAACTCTTTGGCTTTCACAAATATTTTCTTAGGGGCCCCAAAGTATGGTATCTGGTGTGACTGAAGGCTGCTTTGATGCCAGGAGGGTGGGGCATAGGACGAGCGAAGCATGTACATAGTGTAGACTGTGAGTTGTGGGGTGAATACGAGAGTTTCATTCTTTATACTCCCTCTAATTTAAGCATCAAGGATCAAGGAAAGACATAGATTTGACAACACTGTATTATGGTGCATCTGGGTTGCTATCCCTCTACCACACCCTCGTATAAGCCTTCTCTGCGTGCTATCACTACTTTTGGCAAGTCAAGGGTACAACAGGAGTAACTGGATTATTAAATTCTAATGTAATAGAATCTTAGGACTCATAATCTCCTTATGCCTTTAGTCTCTTATCTGTATACATTGGGAGCGCATAGAAACAGGTCCAGTGAAGATAGTGAGTGCTATAAAAATATCCTTGACAACGACCTTTCAACAAAGTGTGGAATTCACAGACCTGGGCAAAACCCAACCTCCACTGATAGACGTGATAAGGTGGGTTTTAACCATGTAATTAGCCAGTGCTGTATAATCCTGACTTTACAAATTTGCCAAAATATGCTGGTTGTTAACTCGGTTTTCAAAGTATGGGCAGGTTCCTTAACACAGGAGCATTTCTTTGATGGGAATAGTCCCTGAGTCTCACCATCGGAACCACTCAAACTCCATTGGCAGTGTAATGAGCAAATTGTAAACTACGGGCCACAATATTTTTTTCATTAATGCCCTGGTGACAAATTGTGTGGTCTTGGCAATCGCTTTTTGAACATATTTCTCTGCTTCTTTTTTTTTTTAACGGATATGAACAACTTAAATCAAACTGAACACTGGTGGTACTTGATAAGAAAACATCACTGTATCCCAACAATCATTTGATTTTACCCATGGGTGGAGAATACCTAGTTTCATAGTCCTCTTACTATAACGTGGGGTAGTGAGAAAGTTATGGACCTCGAAACAAGGAGTCCTGCACTGTGGTGTTGGTGCTCCTTGTTCACCAAATTGTTTGATCATTGTCACATCATGTCCTTCCCATGCCCTTCTCCTCTTAATTGCCATTATGAGATAGAGGTGGGGGAAACACAGAATGCTCAAGCCAAGCTCGAGGCAGACTCCTGGTCTGGGTCAGTTGTGGCTTCTGTCGGACATCCATGCTCTAATTTAACATGGTAAGACTTAATGGCAAAGCATTAGCTTTTGATGTAAAATTAAACAGATACCCATCTAGCGGGTGAATATCAAAATGTGAAACCAGAAAAGCTGATGTCAATCCCAGCCTCCCTTTGTGACCAAATAGAATGATCCTAGTACATTTTTTTACTTCAACTTGGCTCTTTTTTCTTCTTCATTATCACATATGAGTGCACCTTGAAATACATAAGTTCAGGATGTGTGGTATACAAAAACGTCTCGTGATTGGTTTTTATAGACTATGATGTCAAAGATGAGGGAGGGCATGAATGTTTCTAAATTCATGTTTGAAAACTATTACTTCTTAGAAATGGCACATAATTCGATGATATAATCTGGTTAAACATTTCCACATGTAAGAGAAACAGACTTTTTGAATTTTGAAGAGACGTTATCAGATTTTTACATATTTTGTTTTTTTGTTTCTATTTTTTTTTTGTCCCCTTTGTGCAATAAGCGGGTAAGGAAAGATCGACGGGTTCCTCTTCGCGTTTTCCCAAACTGCTCCCCCCATAAGAAAGCAGAGGTGGAAAACCCGAATATGCCTCCTTATCCCGCAGTCTTTTGCCCCGCAGGGAATTACAACGCGGTAGTTACCCCGTAACAACGACTTACGGGGGGGCGGGGCGCTGGATGTTGGAATACTCTAATATACTATTCCAACTCCAGTCTGCGCGGACATTAGGGAAGGTGCTGGATTTTAAATCCAAAATGAAAGGTAATATGGGAGGTACCCTTATTTTGGAAAGGAAATGGGTATTTACATTTAAACAACAACAAACAAACTTCCCTTTTCCTTTCACTCCGGAGGGAAAAAGATCGATATCTTCAACCCCAATTATCTGTCCAGTTAGATCTGGATCACCCTGGAACCTCTGAAAACAAACTTTAACAAGGTCTAATCTTACCAAGTTACCAAATTTACATATTGATTTGTACACAATGCCCCATAGTTAAAGACAATACAAGTTCAAACGGAATGTTCTATTCATCTATTTTATTAATCAGCAAATTACTTCATCAAAATATTTTAAACACAAGCTATTAAAAACATTTATCATCACTTTTTATTAAAAATATACATTGTACATAATAAAATTAAGAAACAACTGTCGACGCGGCATTTCGGTGTTAGAAAGAATCGTCACCTTCTTCAGGACAATAATTTTTCAAAATTAAAAAAACAGTCTAAATAAAAATATAAACATTGTGTTAATAACCAATCTATAGATACATTCCTTTGTTTTCTTACATTTTCTTCTATTTGACAACCTAGTCATTATACTCAGAGCAGTCTGCTCTATCTGATAAAATGTACTTGCACTTTTCTTTTCCAAAATCTGTTTGTATACATTTATACATTTGTAAAGTCCTTCCAATTGTTTCATGAATATAGTCTTGCTGTATTTATAACATCTTGGGCTGTGTAATTACAAAAAGAGGCATTCCTACATGCTGCTAATCTTGGGATCATGTCATGTTATGTTATGTTATGTTAATAAGATTTATAGAGCGCAATGGTTACCCTAAGGTGTCCTGGCGCTGTACTGTTGCCTGACCGGAGGGGGTGGACAATCATTGAGTAAAAAGCCAGGTCTTCAAACCCTTCCTAAACAGGAAAAGACTAGGGGCGTTCCTCAAAGAAAAAGGCAAGTTATTCCACGCCACTGATGCACCGGCCATGAAGCTCCTACCACCCCAGCTGGCCTTCGTGACAAGAGGCGTCAGTACTTTTTTCGCGCTAGTGGACCGAAGGGTCCTAGTAGGAACACACCATATAAACTTATCCTGCAAGTACTGTGGGCCAGTCCCATTTAGGGCCTTAAAAACTGTACAGTGGGCCTTAAAACAAACTCTTTGCTTCACCGGAAGCCAGTGTAGCCTAACTAACTTTTTTTACCGATACAAATTTCGGAATACCCAATAACAGCCTCGCTGCCGCATTTTGAGCCATCTGCAGCCTGTTGACCAGATGCTGACGGGCATTCATAAGAATGCTGATACAGTAATCCAGTCTTGACATGATAAGCACCGTGACCACCGTCCTGAAGTTCCCTTCCGAAAGGTAAGGTTTAATTTTCCTTAGATTTCGTAGCCACATAAAACAGGCGGAAACCATGGTGCTTATATGATCGCTGAAGGTCAGCAGTTACGCCCACATTTTTAGCTTCTGGCGTGGGGAGGGGGCAGCTGCCCAATTCCGCCAGCCAAAAATCAGGGTCCAAACATTGGGATTATTTCCAAAGACAATAATCTCAGTTTTGGACGAGTTGAGTTTTAGACAGTTTGAGGCCATCCATCCAGCTATCTCCTTCATACAATCGTGGAAACGCAGTCCCGTTTCTTTATCCTTACCGTCCTTGAAAGATAACACTATTTGGGTATCATCCGCGTAGGACGTTAGCTGAAAGCCATGGAATTTTATAAGAGCGGCCAGTGGAATCATATAAATGTTAAAAAGGGTGGGACTTAGTGAGGATCCCTGAGGGACCCCACATGGAAGGCTGAAGGAATCCGAATTATGATCACCCAAGTTGACAGTCTGGGATCTATCGGAGAGAAAAGAGCGTAGCAGTTTCCAAGCCACCCCTTGTACGCCCACCTCCGAGAAACGATCCATCAAAATCACATGATGGACCGTGTCGAAGGCTGCAGAGAGATCCAACAAGATCATCACAGCTCTACCACCGCCATCCAGGGCCTGCCTAACTTCGTCTAAAGACTTAATTAGGGCCAGTTCAGTATTATGTTCGGCTCTGAAACCGAATTGCTTTGAGTCGAGTATATGGTTGGTATGTAGATAGGTGCTCAACTGGCTATTCATAGCCTTCTCCACGATTTTGCTGGCATTGGAAGCCGCGAAATCGTCCTGTAGCTGCCCGGATCTGAGGGCTCCAACGTTGGCTTTTTCAGTAAGGGAAGAATAGAAGCAGTTTTCCAAGCCTTCAGGAAATGCCCCGAGATCAAGATGTCGTTGATCAATGGATGTAAAGCCACCCCGATCAATTTCCGAGACGGTTTTCGCAATAAAAACCGGACACGGATCAGTGGGGGAGCCCGAACTAATTGAGTTCAGAATTTTGTGGGTGTCTATGCTTTTTAAGGGGAGGAACCGGTCAAGGGTCGGCCCAGTGTAGCAGCCATACTCTTACTATGGATTAGTCACTTTGTTAATCATACATGTATCCATGAAGCCTAATTTCGTTGGGCTAGAAACCTCTACATGATTAAACACAACTAACATTGGCAATGCGTTGTTTGCATTACATTTATCCTTATTATATTTGGTAACTTGCCTTGGACTGGAATATTCTAATCTATGCCCTTCTTTTAACTGTAGTGTAAAAACATAACGGATGTCAGTAAATATCATGGCATACCTGAATAAATTCTATATGGGCCTTTCTTAATTGGCTTCAATAGAAGAATTAATTCTTCAGAATTGCTCGATAAAAAGGTACAGGTCAATGCTGCAATGAAGAAGACATTTCTTTTATTTTTCATGAATATTCCTATTTGCTTTCTGGGCCTCTGATGAGCATTTTTTGATTTTAAAGAAAAAAGGGGACCATACCCATCCTTTATATCTAATCTTATCTTATGGGTCATCAATTAATCAATAACCTTTTATAGGAAGTCCTTTTAGGATCTATTTCAAAGGGTATTTTTAGTTTGTTTACTCATTCTCAACACTGATTTAATATTTTTAATGGAATGTACCTTAGTGATAAGTTCATCTTTTTCATACGATTTCATTTACTTCTCACTGTCTTGCTTGCGTCATCAATCCCTTCAAATATACTGTGAGGAAGTTAAGTCAAATATAGAGATTAACTTTTGTGTTTCTTTATCAAAAACTTTTTTTTTATATATTCTTTTTGTTATATTCTGATTTCCACCCTTACCTTCACAAAAAAATGTTTTGTGGAAGGATATCTTGATTCAATGCTATTTCTGGACACTTTTTCTATTCCTCTTACATCAGTATTTAATTTTGATGCTCTAATAAAGTTTTCAAAAATACATTCTTAGTATATGTTCAATTGCTACTTCTGTTCATCCTACTGTTATAGCCATATCTTACCAAAAATAAAATACCTTTCTCTTGTCACTGCTTCTGGCTTTTTCAATTGTGCTGTTTGTCCGTATTTGTTATTACTCTGGACCATTAGCTACAAGTTATAACATAACTTAGTTAAAAATTTGCTAAAGAGAAAACAACTTCTATAATTCCTAAACTGCGTTGCCTCAACCTTAGGAGAAGGAGTGGTTCAAGCATGCGTCCGTCTTGCTCGCTTTCCAGACTGGATCTGGATGTTAGCTTCCTTGCTGTTCTCTTTTATCTCCAGTCCAATTGGTTCCTAATTGCCTAATTGGAATTGCATGTTCCTTATCCACCGAACAGACCTCTCTAAACTCGCTCTCATTTTAGCGGCCATCTTGTAGTGCCATCTAGTTGAAAGCAGTAATATTTTAGTCTTCTCGATATTAATTATTTATTTAAATACATATCGAAGGTTTCATCCCTATTATTACATCTTTGGTTTCCTTTATACCTCATATCTTGTTAATCATTCACAAGATGCATAAATTATCGGGTTCATTCGGGGATTGATCTCTTGTCTCTAAATGACTTCCGATTTTCTGTTTTTATTATTATGAGAAATCCCAGTTTTTTAAACTTTCCATGTCGCGCTTCACCTTTCATCTCTATGCGGTTGACATCTTGGAACGGGTCTGATTTCATAATTTTGAAGAACTCAGGGCGCATGTCTGAACTTCTATGTCTCGCTATTTGCCCAGTTTCCGTATTCTTTACATCATCGGCCATCTTTTAATATGTATGTCAGGGTCTGGTCCTCTCTATATCACGCTCGCGTTTTTATCTCAACGCGGCGGCCATCTTAGGATGGGTCTAATTATTATTATTGCTAAAAAACTCAAGAGCCTAAGACGCGTCTCTCCACTTCTTCTCCATTACCTTTGCGCCAAGCTTACAAATCACTCACATCGGCGGCCATCTTTTAGTAGGTTTGCCTGGTGTATATGTTCTGCAGATTATATCTCAGTCATAAATTATTTGTCAAAAAGCATCTGATTCATTTATACTGTTGTGACTCTTGCAGTATATTATACGGTGTTACAAAATTACAAACCATACGTAAATATATGCGGTGATCCCACAAAACGTCACTATTTCTAATTAATGAACATGGCAAGTGAAGTTTATCGTGTAGCTATAGTTCTTTTCTGATTACCTGGTATTATTAATTTCACTTCTTCAATTATATTTCTCAAAACTTTGAAACTGCATGATTGTTATCCAAAGTAACCATTTCCCCAGATTAACTACTAAGCAAAGAATCTTTCAGATGTTTAAATGATTCTCTCCCATTCTTCCCTACTGTTCAGTCCGCATTTATACGTATCAAATTTCGACATATAATACTGCTCTCTCTTTTTGCGTTTTGCTGTTAAGTCACCTCCTCTGGTGTTTAATGTTACTGCCTCAATAATACACCATTTTAGTTCATCTATATGCTGTTTCTTATCTTGCCAGTGTTCTACCAAGGGTGCATTTTGCCGCTTGGTTCGAACAGCAGATTTATGTTCATTAAGCCTCACTCGTATTTCTCTTGAGGTTTGGGATTGATGACGCAAGCAAGACAGTGAGAAGTAAATGAGATCGCATGAGAAAGACAAACTTATCACTAAGGTACATTCCATTAAAAACATTAAATCAGTGTTGAGAATGAGTAAACAAACTAAAAATACCCTTTATATTAGATCCTAAAATGACTTTCTATAAAAGGTTATTGATTAATTGATGACCCATAAAACGAAATTAGATATAAAGGATGCGTATGGCCCCCTTTTTTCTTTAAAATCAAAACATGCTCATCAGAGGCCCAGAAAGCAAATAGGAATATTCAAGAAAAATAAAAGAAATTTCTTCTTCATTGCAGCATTGACCTGTACCTTTTTATCGAGCAATTCTGAAGAATTCATTCTTCTATTGAAGCCAATTAAGAAAGGCCCATTTAGAATTTATTCAGGTATGTCATGATATTTACTGACATCCGTTATTTTTTTACACTAGAGTCAAAAGAAGGGAATAGATTAGAATATTCCAGCCCAAGGATTTATCTGCAAGTTACCAAATATAATAAGGATAAATGTAATGCAAACAACGCATTGCCAATGTTAGTTGTGTTTAATCATGTAGAGGTTTCTAGCCCAAAAGAAATTAGGCTTCATAGATACATGTATGATTAACAAAGTGACTAATGCCTGAAAAAGATTGCAAGATTAGCAACATGTAGGAATGCCACTTTTTGTAATTATACAGCCCAATATGTTATAAATACAACAAGACTATATTCATGAAACAATTGGAAGGACTTTACAAATGTATAAATGTATACAAGCAGATTTTGGAAAAGAGAAGTGCAAGTACATTTTATCAGATAGAGCAGACTGCCCTGAGAATAATGCCTAGGTTGTCAAATAGAAGAAAATGTAAGAAAACAAAGGAATGTATCTATAGATTGGTTACTAACACAATGTTTATATTTTTATTTAGACTGTTTTTAATCTTGAAAAATTATTGTCCTGAAGAAGGTGCCAATCCTTTCTAACACCAAAACGCCGCGTCAACAGTTTTTTCTTAATTTTATTTTGTACAATGTATGTTTTTAATAAAAAGTGATGATAAATGTTTTTAATAGCTTGTGTTAAAATATTTTGATGAAGTAATTTGCTGATTAATAAAATAGATAAATAGATAAATAGAACATTTCGTTTGAACTTGTATTGTCTTTAACTATGGGGTATTTTGTACAAATCAATATGTAAATTTGGTAACTTGGTAAGATTAGACCTTGTAAAAGTTTGTTTTTAAAGGTTCCAGGGTGATCCAGATCTAACTGGACAGATAATTGGGGTTGAAGATATCGATCTTTTTCCCTCTGGGATTTTAAATCCAACACCTTCTCCCCCTCCGCAAGTCATTGTTCCGACTTGCGGAGTAATGGTATGCGGAATTAAAACGCGGTCGTTGTAACGACCGCGTTGTAATTCCCTGCAGGGAAAAAGTTTTGTGGTAAACATTGTTTACCGGAAAACCCACCTTCTCTGAATGGCCCTACTCTCCTTTCATTATCCCTTTCCAGAGAGAGGTTTTGTTCCAGGAGAGAACCTTAACAGCTCCCCTGTCTTATACTTTATTGCCACTGTACGTAATCATTGGACTTTGGATTTCCCACCCACCAAGCAACTTCTCCTTAGCTAATTAATTTCTGAAATCTATCCCAGTACCAAATATCTCAAAAAGCTGTTCTTTTACTTTGCCCCCGGATTTTTACATATTTATGCACAATATCTTTAGCAACGCCTTCCTGTATATAGACAAGTGGCGCCGGGCACCTTCTTTGCTTCTTTACTTCAGTGGTTAAATGAATGCTTGCCAGTTTCTCTAAGATATTTCTGAATCTTAGTGCTTAGTGAATACACAGCAGGCAGGCTTCCCTTTTTTTTTGTATTTTTTTAAACACAATTGTATTGATTTTTATTGGTTTTGTTGGTACTGTTACACATATCAATGTTCTGTACAACTTGTAATTGGATCATTATCAGATCAAACAGAAGTGGGTCAGCAGTATGCCACAGATCAATGCTTTCTTAACATATCCATTGCTTTAGCTCGTTGTTGTAGAGCCGGTTGCATTTCAATATGCCTGCCAATCACAGTCATATTATTAACAAGATATTGCTAATGATCACATCTCTAGTAATTGTTCCAAACCTCAATTTAACAAAACATACCCCCCCCCCCCACCACCCTGTACTAGGCTCACCCTTGTATCTATTAACTTATATTATTCTGTGCAGGCAGGCTTCACTGTTCACAGATGACTACCTGTAAAAATCAGGGGGATGCACTGAGGTCTGGGACTGCAATGAACAGTAAAATACACTAAAGTCTGGCACTACCTTTCTAATATAAATCAGAAAGCTCTCAAATCACCTGGAATTTCAAACAGCAATAGAGGTCGGGCTTTTACCTTGACTACATTACTGCTAATAACCTTGGATGATACACATGGAATGCTCCATTGACACAATACAATCTGGTACTCCACTCCAGAGGCATGTCAACATGAAGTGGTCTTCTAATGGGGCACTACTTTATCAACATTACACAGTTTTGCATCACCAATATGCATATGCGCAGAGCTATGCATGTAGCAGAAGACTGAAGCATGCGTCCAGCCCTCAGCACAGCACTAAACTTACCACACACATTGTGCTACACAAACTCCCACCCTGTAGATTAGGCGCGGTAGCCCCAGTCCAGAAAAAGACTGCTTAGCGCTTCGGTGCCTCACAGTTGCTGGCAACATACTTTAAAGGGTTACAATGTGTTACAATAGCACCTATGACGTCGGTATACAAGTAGTAAATTATATTTACTCAGCAGAGAACTCCCATTGAAGGGCATGGAGATAATTGCCTGAAAAGACAGACAAAAAGGTATCTGGTGTACAAAGCCAAAAAATAAATTTCATGAGCAATATTCTTCGCCGTGAATTCTTCACCATGAAGTGATTGGTCACTGAAGCAGTAAACGGTGCCGTCAGTCCTACCACGTGATCTGCTTCCAAAGTTCGTAAGGTTTTTTAATGCTGCCTGACGTTCCTTATGACAAAAGGTAAAGCAGATTTTCATTGCAATCTTCAAAACTCTCTTCAGTCTTGTAAAGGTCATTCTACTTTCATTTAGTGACACACCCAAGTAAAAACAGTTGTTTGTCAGCAGAGAGCACTCTCAATGCAAGTTCTCAAAACTGGACCAAAGTTGGTTTGTACCCGCTCTCTCCAAAGCACCAGCATAATTTTTCGTGTGTTTATTGCAAAGACACAAAACATTTACATGAATAAACAAACTCAACAAACACTTGCACCAGTACAACACATCAATTATAAATGCATTGAATTATCTCACTGTCTGTCTTAATTTTGCAGCACTTCATATCTATTCATTTTTTAAATTACAGACCGTAACATTTTTGTCCAACTGCAAAGTTCACCATTAATTTTAAATATTCATGGAAATATTTCATTCTCTGAGCTACAAACAAGGAGCAAAAGTGTAATAGCAGTCTACCACTAGCCTTTCTTCCACAGATACAATATCTTTTATGAAGGCGAATTCTCTTTCTTAAACTAAGGAATAATTTCCTTGCAGACCCAGAAACTCTAATAGATATGGCTTGGGCCATCCACTGCTCCTACCCATAAAAAAGGGGGAGGGTTCGTTTTAGCAGCCTATATAACATTACATAAAGTATCTACCTATAGGAATGCAGAGCAGTTTTAATCAATTCCTCAAACTAAGTAGGAAATATATCTGAATAAAAACATCTATTTAAATTTAGTGGTATATACAACTCTCTACACTCCCTCTACATAACAAAGTGAATACCATAGCATATATTTCAGCTACTTCCAAAAGGCGTAGGAAACAAGTGTACCAATGACCATAGCAGACAAAACTCAAGGCTAATAAACTCAGTACCCTTCTTCTTACACACACAGTACTCCTGGGGGCAAAACCAGTTGCAACTGGGGATGGGGGCGGAGAGGGAAGTTTTAATCTACTGAACAAAATAGGCTAAACCACTCATTCAAATGGTGAGTAAGCACACTGATTACTAGTCCTCTTTATTTGTTTATGTCCTTCCTTCTCTTTCATTTGTAACCGTTTGCCTTCTTTCGTTTCTTTGTTCTTTGCTTTGTTGCCCTTCCTCACTTTTCAGCCCTTCATTCCTTCCTTCTTCCTTCTTTTCCTCCTTTATTCTCTCCCTCCTGTTTTTATTTCTTGCCTTTGTCCTCTTATCCTTCCTTTTTTATTTATTTATTTATTTGCTTCTTTCTTTTCGTTTTGTCCTTCTTTCTCTCCTTCTTTACCCTTACCTTCACTACTCTTTTTTGTTTTTCCTTTTTTCTTTCCCACCTTCCACCTTCCTGATTTCTGTACTTCTTTATTCATATTCCTTCTATCCTTCCTTACTTCTTCCTGCCATTCCTTATTTCTTACTTCCGTTGCTTTCCTTTTCTTCTTCCTTTTGACTTCCTTTGCCTCCTTCGTTATTGCATTCCTTACTTCCGTTCGTTCATCCCTTACCATTCATTCTGTCTTTTATCCCCTTTATTTCATTTTTTCTGTCATATCCTATTCCTTTCCTTGCTCTTGTAGTCATTTCTTTTTCTCAAAACCTAAGGTCCCATTCTGTGGTGAGGTCACATGTGGGAGTACTTTTTATTTAAAAGAGTTGAGTCTAGCCCTATCAGATTCCCTTATTAATCCCACAAGCTTAGCCATGTTTCTACGCCAATTGTGTCCTTCCAGGGACAGTCCTATCTTGCGTCAAAAAACAAACTAAAGAACATTGTGTCATTTTGATAACGTGGAGAATATCCTTCAAGAGGACAGTGCGTTCCTGGATTCTGCACTTCGTTTGGAACAGAGTGTCTTAATAATCAAAACATATCAACGAAAAACACCAATACATGCTGTGTGGGGGGTGTTTGGGAGCTGATGCGTTGTTTATCATTTGTTCTGCATTCTTTTCTAACCCAGAGAGCCATTCTGAGGAGCAATGCCAAGAGCGCTGCCCTGACTTTTGATTCCAAAGTATCCGTAATGTGTGTTATGTAAACAGATCAAACAAACACATGAACCAAAGACATCTCTCAGTGCCAGCATAGCCTTTCAGGGCGCCACAGGCGACGGAGACTGCGCCCTCCTATCCCCCTCATTGTGTGTACACAAGTGTGGAGATCTCTCCTCCCGCCATCTTATGAAGGTATGTGTGATTGCATGTTGTTGTGTGAGGGTGTCTGTGCACGTTGATGATGTTTGACAGTGTGCCCGTGTCTTGGTGTGTGCCGGATTATGTGTGGTTTTTGTGTGTGTGTTAGTGAGTGATGATGGGTGTTGGTGTCTGACTGAGTGCGTGGGTCATTCATCCACCCTTTAGCTTACTCTCGCATTCGTCCATTCACCAATCCACACATGTAACTTGCACTTTCATTAAAAGACCTATTTATTGTCTTTGCCAATCCTCATTTTAGTAGATAAAAAAATCAACCTTCAAACTAGCTTTTTAGCCATTCCACACTCCTTATCAACGCCACCCAAAAAATGCTCTTTCCCCAAAACATATATTTTTTATTTGGGCATAATTTTATTTACCAGAATTCCCTCAACATCGTCAGTCTGATTTTTAAAGATGCCAATTGATCTTCTTGGATGATATTTTTGCTAAGTATTGTATTCAACTATTTTTCATAAAAAGCCAGCAGTAATGCTTTATTTACAACGCGTAAAACTTTTTTAAAAGCTACAAATGAAGAGGCAGCCACCATTAGGACTCAATGCGGATGATCATATCGATGCAGCCGCCTACAAACCAGAGGTGGCACTCCCAAATTGGAGACGATGATCACTTTCATCAACCTCATGATTTAAGATGATTTTTATACAATTAAATAGAGGAAAGCTTATAAAATTCTAATCTATTGTAGATGCTCCGAGTGGCGACAGAAACCTCTTTAAAGTTGGGTGGCCATTCGGAGAGATCCAATTAAATATATACACAGATACATTGAAAAAGAGTTCTCTTCAGTTAGTGCAATCTGGCGACAGAAGAGGCTGAGGGACAGGGCAAACTGCAGTGCCCCGGGAATATATGGTGCAATTCTGCTTTCTCTCTGCGCTGGTGCACTATGTGCTGCCTAACGCCAATGTAGGCCCCCTTGAACCACTGTGCAAGGGTGCCTGTGTTACAGGCAGTGTTTATTTTTGTGCAAGACGGAACGCCTCTGCAAAATGCAGCCCACGGAGGATATAACAAGGAGAAATAAAGATATTTCTCCTTGTTAGGCCTCTGTTGGGATGGCGTACCTTTTTTTCCCAGGCTTCCTAGTGTTAGCAAATCTGAGACTGTGCCAATAACCATGGGTGGATGCATGGGAACACCCACGCTCCACCCATGGAACGCCATCGCAATGCAAGGCAGTGCAGCAATAACCATGGGTGGATGCATGGGAACACCCACGCTCCACCCATGGAACGCCATCGCAATGCAAGGCAGTGCAGCAATAACCATGGGTGGATGCATGGGAACACCCACGCTCCACCCATGGAACGCCATCGCAATGCAAGGCAGTGCAGCAATAACCATGGGTGGATGCATGGGAACACCCACGCTCCACCCATGGAACGCCATCCCAATGCAAGGCAGTGCAGCAATAACCATGGGTGGATGCATGGGAACACCCACGCTCCACCCATGGAACGCCATCGCAATGCAAGGCAGTGCAGTGCAGCAATAACCATGGGTGGATGCATGGGAACACCCACGCTCCACCCATGGAACGCCATCCCAATGCAAGGCAGCGTCATGCGCTACCTCGCGTTACTCCAGATTTACTAACACACGCACAGCCACACAAGGTGGCGCAGTAAATATGACCTAAGGACTTGGGTTGCTTAGCATCATCTTGCGTGTAGCAAAGGCGACGCGAGCCCTTAGTAAATCTTTGCCAAGATCTTTTACTAGTAGTTGTTTTCCAACAGATACAAAATTGGAAAGATTTTACCCAGTTGTTGTTTGAAACATGGTGGTACGCTGCCTGCAACAACTATATACTAGATAGAGCACATGTTCACTCTCTTTCCCTTGTCTAAAACGTCAGTCGTTATGGTCTCCTGTAACAATTTCCCTGAAAATTCAGCAAAATACTCTACATTACTTAGACCACGTATTGAGCAGACTGCTAAACCTCCTTGACTTGTTTACTATTGTTATGAATCAACTGTTTAATATTCCTAAGAACTGTTATTCACATTTACATGTTATCAGGCTGTCTTGTTACATTCCAGCAAATGTTTATAATTATATATTGCAAATCTTAACTTTTCACCCCCTCCTTTTTTTACCTTACTTTTTGTTGAGTTAATCTTTGATTATGCATTATTTCAATAATAGCATTTTTCCTCATCATTGTTATTATTGCTGTACTGTATTATTAAATAATTGCTATATTATAATGAACTTACTTTTAAACTTTAAAAGATTGTTTTTATATCGACCACGTTCTCTGACTTCACATCGAAAAAGAAAGCATCCGATAGGGCTTTGTCCACAAGCGTCCAGGTCTACTGAAACCTCATAATGACCAAACATTTTGGACAAAATCTGCCTTGATCTGATATTCATTTGAACCTAAAATGTTCCACCAAACACATCATTTAGAACCGTTCAAAAATGCCTACAAAGTTAGAGCTACGATGTGGGCTTTAAGAGAGAATTCCTCACAATCCCACGGAAGACAAAATTCCTTTATATAAAAAAAAAAGAAATGGGAAATAGTCCATGACCCAACATCGTCAAAGAACGGATCAGCCTCCCTATTACGTCTCCCAAAGTTATTACACATTGCCTCCATGTGATTCATATCATGTAATATGATTTACGTGCTGTCATCACAAGTCACATTTAAACAGCTCAAGTCATTTTTTAGAATCTTCTCGCAATCTTTCCTACACGAGCCTCTGTTCTCTTAGTATCTTAAATCAACTATGACGGTGGACAACTCTAAATATGGCAGACTGATGTCCACCATATCGACATTAATGTAATGGTGTCTGACGACGGAGGATGGGAGACCAGCAACAGAGGGCTAAGGGACAGCCGATGGTCCTTCCTCAGTCATGCTGGAGGGCAGTCGGTCAAACCAGACCTATAACATGTAGGACAGGTAACCGCTGGCCTGATGAACGGATCAGTTCTCCCACAATGGGGAAACTACGGTCTGTCTGCCAAACTAAATCAGGCTCAACATTCTATGCACTCAACAGGGCCCATAGAGTACCTATTGCCCAGCCTCCTCCAGGTGCTCCAACCACACCAGTGGTTGCCTATGTGCTCCAATACCACCATAGAGACTTATTCTACAGAAAGCTCAGATACTGGGTTAGCTGAGCATGAATAACCAGGATGTTCTCTTCTTTCCTGATTACACAGCGATGATTTAACTGAAGAGGACATTGTTTTTTAAGTTAAAAACCGACTACACGAGGGAAGAATATGGTATGCATTGCTGTTCACAGCAAGGTTTAAAGAAATGGCGGAGGAAGCCTTTTTTACACTGTACATGAAGAAGTATGATAGTGGCTGGAATTGCACGGGCTGCCAAGGATAAGGAGGCGCCTAAGGTGGAGGAAATCTAGGCACCCTCATCATGTAGCAAGACAAGAGTAGAGGGAGCACAACACAAAACTCCCAAACAAATAAATACATTTTGCATTATATTGTTCTACATTTCAAAGCTGTGCTCACCCTCTGTTGTTCCAGCCGTCTGCTATTTGTAAGGTCAAGGGTCTGAAAATCCTCCAAATCTGTCTTTTTGCCAGAAACCTTACAGTACAACATGGTGAGTGCAGAGCTATGCGCCCTGCAGGGGCACAAACCCTAAAAAAAAAAAATGGGGGCATTGTCAAGGTAGCCAAGATGGGGGTCGTGTTTTGAACTGCTCCCAAACTCCTCCTTCACCCTTTGCCATCTTCCACCCGATTGAATGAATGAATGAATGAAATATTATTTGTAATGCGCAGCTATGCCCAGTGGGCGTCAAGGCGCCTAAACCAAATGTGTAGCTGATAGCAGACAGAAACAGAGCCTACTGGTATGCCTTAACGAAGAGCCATGTTTTCAAGGACTTCCTAAAGAGGTCAAGGGAAGGAAGTCGCTTGATTTCAAGGGGGAGTGAATTCCACATAAGAGGTGCTAATATGGAAAAGGCTTTAGAGCCCCATCTAGCCTTCTTGGCTCTAGGGATTACCAGTTGGTATTGTTCACTGGAGCGTAAATGTCTACTTGGAACATATCTGGTAAATAATGAACCAAGAGCATCAGCTGAGCCTGCAGTTAGAGCCTTAAATGTAAGGCAAAGAAGTTTAAAAGTGATCCTTGACGGAATGGGGAGCCAATGGAGGTTCTTCCTCGCTACGGTCATTGATGACAACCAGGGCAAGGCAAGGGCGAACCGCGCTGCAGCGTTCTGTATGACCTGTAGACGCTGGAGCAGGCCCTTGTTAGCCCCGGCGTACACGGAGTTACAGTAATCAAGCCTTGAGCCAACAAGGGCAATCACCACCTGTTTCCGCGCCTGTGGGGACAGATAGTTCACAATCCTTTTTAGGGTCTTAATGACACCCCAGCAGGTCGCCACCGTTCTATTCACCTGTAGCTCCATGGAGAGCTGTGTGTCGAAGATGACACCTAGGTTTCTAGCAGATTTGGTAGGTATAGGGCAGCTGCCTAAAGAGGGGGGCCACCAATCATCTGACCATATATCCTGGTCCTTGCCAAAGACCAGGACCTCTGTCTTGTCCCCATTCAACTTTAGGGAGTTGGAAACCATCCAATCTGCAACAAGTTGCATACAGGCCCTAAAGTTAGAGGCAGTTTTACTGACAGAGTGGGTCAGGGATACCATAATCTGCGTGTCGTCCGCATACGACACTACCTCCATCCCCTGAGATCTTACAAGTCTTGCAAGGGGGGCCACATAGATGTTAAACAGGGTCGGACTCAATGCCGACCCTTGTGGCACCCCACATTGCAACGACTTGACAGGGGAGAGGTATTCACCTAGCATGACACGTTGCTCTCGGTGTTGTAAAAAGGAGCTAATGAGACTGAGCGCTGATCCGACTACCCCTGCCTCCCTTAACCTAGATGTTAAAGTCAGGGGAGACAGGGTGTCGAAAGCTGCTGAAAGATCAAGCAGCACCAATACGGAAGTAAGACCCAAATCTACTTTTCTGCGGATGTTATCCATGACTTTTGTCAATGCAGACTCCGTGCTATGTAGCTTTCTAAAGCCGTGTTGGGACCCATCCAAGAAGCCAGAAGCGTCGAGGAAGTTCGAAAGATGGAAGTTCAAGTGGGTCTCCAACATCTTAGCAGGGGCAGGCAGCAGAGAGATGGGTCTAAAATTTTTCAGCACTCCAGGGTCCAGGGTGGTCTTTTTCAAAAGCGGCTTCACGATGGCTCTCTTCCAAAGTGATGGAAAAATGCCCTGTTCCAAGGCTCCATTCATTACCTCAAGCATCGGAGGGAGAATGATTTCTCTGCAGTTTTTAAGCACCTTGAGGGGCAGTGGGTCAAGGGGAGATGAGGATTTAGTTTTATCCAGCAAACTATTGAGATCTTCTAGCGTAAGAGCCGGAAAGTGTGCAAGGGACTGAGAGGAATCTACATTCCAGGCCTCTAATCGTGTGATTTGCACGGAATCCTCCAGACTGAGTGAGTTCCTCTGCGTCTTTAGGGCTATGTAAATATCGTCTATCTTTGTATAGAAAAAATTCGATATATCATCGCATAGCTCCTGGGAGGCAACTACTGGATCAGGAATCTGAAGGGAGCAGAGGGAGTCTACAATTTTAAAAAGCTCTCTAGAAGATGTTAACGAACAGGTTAAGTTAGAAAAATAGTCCTGTTTTTCCTTAATGATTCGCTTTCTATACTCCCGTAATAGGCTCTTATAATCTTCTCTATCTTTTAAATCCCAGGATTTACGCCAGCCACGTTCCTTCTGTCTACATTTTTGTCTGAGCAACCGCAGATCGGCAGAGAACCAAGGGGCGGATGGCTTCTGTCTAGCTGCAGGTTTAAGGGAAGGAGGGGCTAGTGCATCAGCAGCTTTGATAATGGCATCAGTTAACTCCTGAGCCGAGTCATCAACCTTCTGTTTAGTTGAGATACTGATGTTACGGATAAAAGGAGCAAGTGTCTCCTTAGTAAAGTTTTTGAAGCTCCTTTTGAATTGTTTTTTACCGGTGTCAGCCGTGACATCAGGACCGGAAATGTCTAGGGACAGCGGGACTGCTAAATGATCAGACCATGTAATTGGTACCGGCAAACCGACTTTCAGTCTGGAATCGTTGGTAAAGATCCCGTCAAGGGTGTGCCCCGCCAGGTGAGTCGGATGAAGAACAAGTTGGACAAAATCACATGCCTCCAAGGAATTAATAAGAGAGGAGGTGTCTTTTGATGTAGAATCCTCTAAATGGAAATTAATGTCGCCCAAAATGGTAAAGTAAGGCCTACCAAAATAGGGTTCTAAAATTCTAAAAAGCTCTGGGCAGAAGTTGACTCTAGACCCAGGGGGTCTATAGAGTAATATGCCAGAAAAAGAACTCATCGGAGTGTGCGTAATACAAAAATAAAGCGCTTCAAAAGGATCTGTAGAAACTGAAACAGGTTTTATTGTGCAAGAGAGAGTAGATTTAAAAAGAATGGCTATGCCACCTCCTCTACAACGTTCTCTGTCTAATCTTAAAAAGGTGTATCCTTTAGGTATAGCCAACAGCAGATCATGACCAGCGGACTCAGAGGCCCACGTTTCAGTAATGAAGACCCAGTCTGGATTCCTCAAACTGACGAAGTCATGAAATTCGATCCCATGTTTAATCAAGGAACGAGCATTAACCAAAAAACCCTGTTTGGGTTGACTAATGTGGCTAGTGGACTGAGGAGGGGTAGTACGAGTACCAGATTGAGTAGGACTGGTAAAACAGCTGTTGCAAGAGGGACATAAACGGGCCCAGCTCAGAACTTCAGGTCTAAGCCGGTGATGGCAACAAAGTGCACTAGGTCTCAAAGAAAGAAGAGTATCATACAGATTCTCTAATAGAGGGGGAGAATGAACGTCGGGGGACCCAGGGTCCAGCCCGTCCTGCAGCGCGTCCTCAACGCGGACGGGCGCAGACGGGCTGAACTCTGGCGTAACTCCGGCGTCAATCTGGCGTCCCCGCAGCGCGTATCCGCAGCGCGGATGCATGATTCTCTTAAGTATCCGCCTAGCGTCCTCCTGGCGACTAGAGCGCGATACCAGCCAATCAGCGTTAGCGCTGAACCATCCCTATCCAAGATGGCGCTGAAAACGAACCTGCGCCGGGAAGCGGACCCGCCAAACAGCGGTGAGTGTCCCAATTTAAGTGCAAGTAGGGGCCAGGTACACTGAGCGCAAGTTAAAAACAGGGTATAACAAATAAAAATAATAAAATAAAAGACAGAAACAAGGCAGTGTTAAAAACGAGCAGCAGCTCGGTTCCTACAGTGCATTGACAACCTGCACAGATCAGCTATCAGCTATAGAGAGAGAGCAGAGCATTTACCTCTCTTAAGTATCCGCCTAGCGTCCTCCTGGCGACTAGAGCGCGATACCAGCCAATCAGCGTTAGCGCTGAACCATCCCTATCCAAGATGGCGCTGAAAACGAACCTGCGCCGGGAAGCGGACCCGCCAAACAGCGGTGAGTGTCCCAATTTAAGTGCAAGTAGGGGCCAGGTACACTGAGCGCAAGTTAAAAACAGGGTATAACAAATAAAAATAATAAAATAAAAGACAGAAACAAGGCAGTGTTAAAAACGAGCAGCAGCTCGGTTCCTACAGTGCATTGACAACCTGCACAGATCAGCTATCAGCTATAGAGCAGCAGCTAATTGCAGCAGCTTCCTGCTGGTACTCTCCCTGCCTTCCAGTGTGCCAGCCGCCTAGAGGCTGACTTTGGAGGTCTATCAGGGCCCAATGAAGTGGAGAGAGACCAGCACTGGTGGTGCTACTCCGCCCATCATGGCTGCCCTCTGACCACCACGGGAGACAATGGTGCCGCCACAGGCCTGGGAGGTCTGCAGTAGGATCCCAAGGCCTATTGGGCTGAACTGAGTGGCGAAGTGGTGCCACCTAGAGGGATGCGGCACAGGCGAGTGCAAGCCTGGGCCTGATGGAGCCGCAGTGAGTGGACAGAGATGGGCGGCGGCTGGACCAGTGTGAGCATACCTCCTGCCCTTCCGGGGACAGGAACAGCCCATCCTCGTGTGTTGGGTCCCACACCCAGGTTTAGTGGCCCATACCCTCACTATGAGAGGGATTTGGACACCCTCCCCACACAACCCCACCAGAACCCTCTAGGAGATTGTGGAATTCTGGCCTGACGGATCCTGGGACTTCAGAGACCTTGCCCCATAGATACTTGGCTGGGATCAGACTGCATGTGCTTCCACGCAGGAGTCTGGGACAATAGGGATTTGGAGCCTGGAGGGTGGTTGTGGGAGGCCTGAGGACCGGGGGGCCCACACTGAAATGGAACAGTGACTTGCTTCCTGTGGACTGAGTGAAACCGGATACCTGTGGAGAGTCGCCTGTGGCAGTGCACCAGCATGCTTATTGGACATTCTCTCGGACAACGCCTGCCTAGACTACCTCAGACTAGATCTCTCAAAAGTGGCACCAAGACTTTCTCCGGTCTAAAACAGGCAACCCCAATTCCCCCCTTAGGGTCTATGCAAGGCTACTTGTGCTGCCCCTTCATGGCAAGAGGGCGATGGTGCAGCTGATCTCCTCTGGCCTTCTTCCGAACCCGAAACACTGTGGCAGCCATGGGGAAGGATAAACCTCCACCGCCTCCAGAGACACAAACAAGGATGGACCAGTAGATGATTGCAGAAATGAGCAGGGCAGGTCTCACCTCTAAAACACCGTTGTAGCAATGATACCCTGCACCATCCCACCAAACTACCATTCTCCAAGCAATCTAAGATGCAAGAGAAGCAGTGGAAGCAGAAGCAGAAGCAGAAGGGTTAGGATCGCTATTTAACTCCTATGCCAGGATATTTAAAATGTCAATACTCGACCAACAGAGACCGAAAACAGTATATCTTCAGTGGAAGATGATGTGACCATCCTCAAAAAAAGGTATCGAAACAGCTCCACTCTATGGCGGTCCTTGAGGAGCTAGCTGAAGATGCTGAAAACAGATTATGGAGAAACAACTTGAGGGTTGTTGGCTTTCTGGAGGGCTTAGAGACTTCTGATGAGGAGAGCTTCTAACATTGAGAGCCTCTTGGCACTATGGATGAGATCGTGGGTCCCCAAAATCAAGCTGTCATCATGGTTTGCGGTGGGAGAGGCCCACATATTGTTGGCCCAGAGGCCCCCTCCCAGGGCCCCAGCGTGTCGACCGATCAACCGGATCCTTACTATCCTGATAAGGATACCATCCTTACCTAGGCGTGAAAACAACCTGACCTCAGATTCCACAACTCAATTATCATGAACTTCCCTGACTACCCCTGGTAATTCAACAGCATAGACAATCCTTTGATGAAGTCAAGCAAAAACTCTGAGCTATCAACTTTCCATATATGCTTCTCTTCCAACAAAACTAAAGGTAATCCTTGACTCCAAAACCCACTTTTTTTGCGATATTGGTAATATTGAAGCAAGGGCACCACGGAGTTCTCTCCATTCTGATACGAAACTACCAAGGAGGCCGTGCACGAGAATCAGTAAGAACTATAACCACACTCACACTGACTCCTCTGGCTCTGTGATGGAACATAAGACTACAGATGGCGATAAGCGGGCTGGCCAACAAATATACACACAGGACTGCTTTGATTCTCGAGCAGAGAACACCGCTGGTCCATAGAGATGATTTACCCGAACAATGCTGCCTTATGAAAGAGGGGAATCATGCTCATGAGGGGAGCTGCACTAACCTAAATGGCACCTGGAGATATGTTTAAATACTTGCCATGTTAGCCTGTATTGGAGGAGGTTTCCTATCTTATTACCCAATTTTAGTGCTTAGTTTCTGGATGATGCTATGATTAGCTGTAGGGCGACTGGTGCTTGTAGTTGTTTGTAGTGGGGGGAAAGTTGGGGGCAAGGGGGTTACGTCTATTGTTACAAGTTTTACAGTAATGTTCCCAGGACTCATTCACCACCATAGTGCAAAATCCACCTACTAGGCGAGCAATATCAATTTCTGAAACAATACGGTTATGACAGATTGTATGTGATGCATGGAGGGTTTGGCATCCCTATGACCTTGCCTATATACATATCTCTGATGCTATCGCACATCGATCTCTTATTACTCCCAGGCACTGACGTCCCCAGATGTCCAAGGTCAAAATCCTCCCTCGGGGGATATCTGACCATGTGCCGCTAATAACATATCTGGGTTTCCCTGAACCTGCTCGGAGACCAATGTGGTGACTCAACCGACCAGGGCACCGTGGAGGAGGCGGGCACTCTTTCGGCACCAAGAAAGCCTACAATCAGAGGCCTGGCTGAAGGGTATATTTGAGGCAAAGGAAAGGAGAAACTTGCACAAATCACAGTTGTAGAGGCCCAGCTCCTCTCCTTAGATCGTCAGGCCCTAAAATAGACACCAAATTAACAGACCCGTCATTAGGAAGCGGCAAGAGACTCTGTGAGGCAAATCTCACAGGAAGGGGCTCAGCAGTGTTGGAGGGCCTCTACCTGACAGGTGTACTAATACGGAGATAAATCCAGGAAGCTCCTCTACTGGCTGACCACCAGGGAGATTGCTTACAGAATTGTCCCCTAAGTCATGGACACTGAGGGCCGACTAAAGGTCTGCTTTCACGAGATAGTGCAAGTGTTGCTAACTATTATCGAGCACTATATGACTACAGGCCAAGGCCCTCACAGGAGGTGGTGCACCCACTGCTAGCGGAGATCTCACTGCCCTCCATCCCCCATTTACTAACACGTGACCTTGACCAGCCAATCACAGCTGATGAAATAGAGACAGCACTCTCACATATGGACCCGGGTAAAACACTGGGCCCAAATGGCTTCCCTGTGGAATATTATTAGAAATTCCACACTACGCTGGTTCTCCACCTGCTTTCCTTGTACTGTGCTTATGGTTATACCTAAAAGAGGTCACCCACTAGACAAATGTGCCTTTTACATGTCCATCTCTTCAATTAATTCCAGGATTACAGTGTTTGTCAAAGTCCTTAGCCTTCCTGATCCACACCGACCAATGTGGCTTCATGACGACTGGCACCGTCTGCCACCATTTGCAGAGTCCAAGTGGCTCCCTCCCAAGTGCACCAACTCCATCATACTTCTGCCCTGCTCCTATTACATTTTGATAAGGCCTTTGACACAGTCGATTGGTCCTTCCTTAACAGTGTCCTAGAACGGGCTGGGCTAGGGGCTCACTTCTGTAAACTCACTAAGCTCTTGTACTCACAACACACATCCGCACATTTTCTAATAAATGGCTCACTCTCTACCTCCTTTTCCATACACATAGGCACCAGGCAAGGCTGCCCTTTCTCCCCTCTCCTCTTTGCTCAGGCAACCGAGCCCCTGGCATGGTTCATAAGCTGCGATGGTCATGAAACTGGGGCCTGTGGAGAGAATTGCACTGTATGCTGACAGCTCTTCCTTACCAACCCAGAGGCCTAAGGCCCTTGATGCCCGGCACTACTCGATTTTTATGGAGAGGCCTATGGGCTCTGAGTAAATAAAGCAAACTCTTTGCTAACCCCTATAAAAGGTGACTCCAGTGTATACTCCTGGCAGTCTGACAGCCCAATAATCCACTTAACATTCTAATATTTAAGTGTTTATCTCTCTACTCCCAGAACTGACATGGAGCCTCAATTTGGGACACCTCATGACCAATATGAAATAAGATTTTCAGAAATTGTTGCACCTAATACTCCATGTTCTGGGTCATGTGACCTCATTTAAGATGATGATTTTACCTTGCTTCCTTTCAGGGCTGGCTCTAGGGCAGTGCGACCGGTGCAGCCACACTGGACGCTGACCAGGAGTGGGGGCACAGACCTCAGGGGGAAGCGCGGAGTGTAATAATAACGAACGATTTAAAAGCACCTGTTGCTGAGTTCCTTGTGTGTCCAGCTTTCAGGCAGCAATAAAAATGTCATACTAACTCTTGTGATTAATGTAACCTGCTAAAGCGAGAGATCGGATTTTTATCTAGTGGCAGTTTTAACTTGCCATAAAGTAGTGCAGAGGGTTGATATGCCTGCTGAAAATTATTGATCTGTATTTTATGTGGATAGCTGAGTGGGTTGGTAAAACCAGCCTTTACCAATGCTTTTAAACAAATAAAATGTATGTGAGAGAGAGGCTATGGGAGATAAGGGTCACTTTAGATGGGTGGTAGTGAGGGAATCGAAAGAGGAGGTCATATTGGGGACGATTGGGCACCAAAAAAGATTGCTGCACCAGGCTCCACCACGTCTAAAGCCGGCCCTGCTGCCTTTTTCTGTTCTAAAACTCTCCTCTCCCACTTTCTAACCACTGGTTCTGAACCCAAACTGAAACAGAACTGGGAGGCATGGGTTGGCAAACTTGACGATGCTGATTGAAGGGAGGCGAGGCTGGGCACCCGAGAACTCACTAATTCCACACGCCTCAGGCTGATCCAGTTTAACTATCTTAACTTATATGACCGCCCTGCAGCTCCAACTGACTGGCAGGATTCCCTGAGCAACACGTTTCCGCTGTTCTGCACCAAAGGTGGACTTTTTTCATATGGTTTGGTCCTGTGCTGTGATGGTCCGATACAGGCGGTGTATCGCACAAGAGCGGTCATCAGCTATAGACTGGCCACAAGACCTTTCACCTAGAATTGTCCTGCTGGGCTTGATAGAGGACCTTGGTGGCCCAGGAGCAGAGGACATATTCATTGGGGTGGCCAGCTGGTCGGCAAGTGAGACATTGCCCGGAAATGGAAATCCATGGGCTCATTCTCAGTTTCCAAGTAGCGGACAGGATGGACTGATGCGCCAAGCAAGAAAAACCCATTTATATGGCTAGAGGCTACTCACAAAAGCATGTGAAGATCTGGCTTAAATGGTGAGAATAATATGGTCCGGACAAGGATAGTTAAATGGACTGTATATATGAACTGTGGTGTTGTCTATGACGCTGTGGAACTGACTGTATTTTATTGGAGCAAGAAAACAATATAACTTGTTTGTCAAAAACAAAAAAGAAGTGGGTGAGACTAACCAGGTTAAGAAGTATACAAATGACACCATGGAATGTGACATCACTGTGCATGACATCATGTGTGGCATCACAACCCAAGACTCACAGGAAGTGGCATCACAAGGCGAGACATCAGATTAAAGACCTTACACAAATGCTTAGCAGGTCTATCATGAGTACATTTAAGAGCAATACGAAATTCAACAAATGAAAGCTGATCAGTACTTAAACCTGTGGATTGAACTTCCTGTATGAACGAATTAAGAGCCTACATGTGGATGAAGTTTGGTGTCTGACAAACAACAGTAGACAAGCCTCTAAGATGTACAACTTAAGCATGCTAAACCAGGCACCAAGAACAGAGTATAGTTCATGTGTTGCATTTAAAAAATGCAAAAAACTAAAATTGTGAATATCAAAACTATATCATTTATTAACCTGCCAAACATACCGCACTGACAATTTTAGCACACTTTGGCCATTATCAAAAACTGCAAGTTGCACTATGCATTTGGAATTCTGAACATGGCAAACAATATTCCCTATGAAATATACATATGTAACTGGATATTCTGCACATATGTTAATTCAGACATTAAGGCTCATGCTATATTGCTACAGGATGTTTAACCATACAAAATAAAGAATTAGTCACTCCGTTTAAATAATGGAACTCCTATCATGTGGACACAAAATCATAGACATGGGCATTAAAGAAGGCCTATTTGTTTACAGTAATACTGACCAGTGGGCTCACATATTCATTGTTCTCTCATCCTGTAGGGGCCAGCCCTATGTGAGCACATCTGAGCTTTCATCTCTATACAGAGCATAGCTCTGAACTGCACCAGCGTCCCAGACCTAAGAGCATTGTAAAATGTAAGCTACCCTGTGTTATTGTGTTATGATACAGTACATCGCGAAAACTCTGCAGCATTGCTGCTGTAGGTAGGGGTGAGAAGGGCAAGGAACAAGACCAGCCATCCCCAAGCAGGTAACAACTTGACAAACGTTAGCACTGCCATGGCTGCCTTGGCACAGCAACAGGGTCGTGTCCATAGGGCATATCATCGTGTGACCCCAGAGATGCTGGCCCAGGCTGCTGTGGATCACCCATGTTCCCTCTCTGGCGATCTGGATAGGGACCTGGAGACCCTGCAAGCTTGGCTCCTAGACAGGCTGAATGATCTTGCCCCGGAACTGACACCCCGCCTGACACCGAAACGGGTCTCTGCGCCTTGGTTTACCGCAGCACTGTCGGCTACGCGGCAGCAGTGTAAGGTGGCCGAGAGAGCTTGGCGGGCACAATATGATACTGTAGCCAAGCTGACCTATAAAACGGTGGTCAAGGCCTATCACCGGGACATTCGCCTGGAAAAAAAAGTATATCTAGCTAGGAGAATAGAAGCTGCTTCTAACTCCTGCAAGGAGATTTTCTCCATTGTGAGAGAATTTATTTCCCCATGGTCTAACACCTCGGACGAAAAACCGTCTGGTACCTGGGCTTCGGACCTTGCTGATTTCTTTACGAGCAAGATCCAACGCATACAGGATTCTTTTCCATCGCCTGGGCCCACGGGCCAGACTAATCCTGAGGCCATTTTATCCCCGCGGGCTTGGCCTGGTGTGACGCTGAGTGTGTTTCCTTCGCTCTCTGCCCCTGACTCTTTAGCGCTAATGGCCAATCTCAAATCGGGCTCGCCCCTCGACCAATGCCCTGCTAAATTTTTAGCGAAAGTTGCGGAGGTGATCAATCCACTGGCAAACCCGCTGTTGAATCTTTCGCTGAGTCAGGGAGTGGTCCCGCACGCCTGGAAGCAGGCGATGGTGATTCCATTGCTCAAAAAGCCAGGCCTAGACCCGAAGGCCCCGGTCAATTATAGGCCCATCTCTCTGCTGCCGGCTCTCACGAAGATTGTGGAAAAGCACGTTCAGGTTGTGCTTTCCAATTTTCTTGAGACCAACGAGATCTTGCACGCCACTCAGTCGGGTTTTCGTCCCCATCTCAGCACAGAGACTGCGCTCCTTGAGGTCTCAGAAACCATTAAAGGGGTTCTGGACTCTGGGGGCAAAGCCATGCTGGTGATGTTGGACTTGTCGGCGGCGTTCGACACCGTCCTCCATGATGGCCTTCTCGCAAGACTCTTTGAGATAGGTCTGCGGGGGACGGTGCTCGGCTGGTTTTCCTCCTTTCTAGCCGGCCGCCGGCAAACGGTCTGGGCCTCGCCAGATTCCGCCGTGATGCCGCCTCTGGGAGTCGGGGCTCTATCTTGAGCCCGACCCTATTCAACATCTTCATGACCCCGTTGGCGGCATTGGCGGAGTCGTATGGGGCCCAGATCGTATCCTACGCCGACGACACCCAGCTCCTCTTCTCGTGTAAGAGAGGAGGAGACTTTGACGGGGAGAGTATCCGGGATTGCCTTGGGGCTGTTTTCCAATGGTTCCAACTGAACAGCCTCAAGTGCAATTCCGATAAGTCTGAGGTACTCTTCTTTGGGTGCGACACAGAGCCAGACTGGCAGGCCTGGTGGCCGATTAATATGTTTCCTCCGTCTTGCTCCTCCCAAGTCGCCAAGAATCTGGGGGTCAAGATGGATAAGGGGCTAAAATTGAAATCCCAGATCCTCGGGGTGTCGGGCACCTGCTTCGGCATCCTTAGGATGCTGCGGAGGTTCCTTCCCCTGCTGTCTGAGGAGCATAGGAAACTGACAGTGCAGGCTCTGATCGGGTCCAGGTTGGATTATTCTAACATTCTTTACCTGGGCCTGCCAGAGTATTTGCTGCAGCGGCTCCAAGTGGTGCAGAACGCTGCTGCGAGAGCAATCTTTGGATTAAATAGACGGGCCAGTGCATCGGGCCTGTTGAAAACCTTGCATTGGCTCCCTATCCGGAAACGGATCGCCTTCAAGGCTCTGACTCTGGCCTACAAAGCTCTCCACGCGGTGGGAGCAAAGTATCTTCAAAAGAGACTGGTCTTCTATCAGCCGACCCGGTCTTTGAGGTCGGAATCCCTGTTTTTGGCGGTTGTTCCGCGTGTGAAGAGAGCTCGCCTGGGAGGCCGCTCTTTTGGACTACTGGCGCCACAGTTGTGGAACTCTCTGCCGTTCACTCTGCGGGGAGCTACCAGCCTACTAGCTTTTAGAAAAGGCCTTAAAACCTGGCTGTTTACCCAGTAGCCTGTTTTTCCTGCATGTATTTGTCTGGCATTCTGTCCTTTTTTTTAACGGTGTTATGTTATTGTGTTGCAGCCCTCCTTTTCCAAAAAAAGCGCCGGGACACTCTTTTTGAGTAGCCGTGCGCTATATAAAAGAATAAATAACATAACATAACATAACATAACATATCCAATGCTCGCATATTTCCAGAGCTAAAAAAAAACACAACTTGTCTCCCTTTCAAGGAAAACAGCTCTTCAACATTTAGTGGATTTGAATTGGTAAAAACAACACATTTCAAATGTTTGGAAATCATTTTTGTTATGTTGTGATGGATTTAGATACTTCTGCACAAAACTGAAATATTTGGGTAATGGAGGAGCAAGCAGGGTTATGCAAGACGGCCCTTATTTGTACTGAAAATATACACTAGCTGCATGGATGAGAGAAAAACAAGCACACAATTTCTACAAGTTGGCAAATGAGTGCACATCAATCTGTGGTACTGGCGACAAGTGTAACATACAGACATCGGTCTATACCCTTTCACGTAGCTGTGAATGGTAGGCAGATAACTCTTTTGAATGATTTTATCAACTATAATGTTGTTCTATGTATAATAAGTATCTAGGCCATATAAAGAGTGCACATAACAATCATCTTTGCATGTGGCTTCTGCCTGCTGCCCATGCTCCAACCACTTGTGCCAAGAATTAAAGACGAATCCTTAACCTCTGATGCAAAAAAGGAGTAATGAAGAGATGCCCTTCAAGTGGCTGAATAGAACATTGTGAAAGCAGAAAACCAGAGATCAATCCCGGCTGTCATATTTGATGAAATTTTGCGATCATGGGAAAATGGGTCTCTTGCGTTAGATATAGTGGACTATAAATGTAAATGCCAGCATTTGTAAAGCGCCCAGCTACCTCTGGAGAGGTGTCCCGGCGCTGGGGGCCGTCAGGAAGAATAAGCAAGCTATTGCCCAGAGTCACATGGTGCTGGGCTAACCTGCCACCGGAGCCAAGGATCAAACCGTGAACCCTTTGGTCCAGAGTCAGGCACCCTTGCCGCTGCGCCATACCTCTTCCACTATAATGTTTCTCCATGTATAATAAGAATCTAGGCCACATATAGGGTACTTATTACAATTGACTTGAGTCTTACTTCATTAATAGCATTGTTGTTAGCGAAGAGGTGAATATGAGTGTCTTTAAGTTCAAACTAAATTCAAGCTATCATCTTTAGCAAATGTCTGTCAATGCAGATATAATCTGAAATACTATGTTGAAGCATTTCTGAGTTTAAATGAAATACACTTTTTTAAATTGTGAAGTGACTTTGCATATTTGTTGCGTGAATTACTTGCCAGTTTCATGACTCAGCTTGTGCACAGGCTCTCCCTGTTAATTTCTTAACTCGCCCACTTCTAAAGCAGCTAGCTAGGGCCTGGCTGATTGTAATAGTAATGGTACCCTTGGCCAAGCCTTTGGACTCAGAAACATTTCTTTGGAAGCATGCGAGGCAGATGCCACATCACATGGGAAGCATTTTGTCCAACAGTAAGATGCAGTATTTCTTTTGCAGTGGGATGTGGTGGGATGTGGTGCATTTTGGCTGGAGTAGTAGTACTTACCAAGAGCTGGCATGAAGGCCTGCATACAGCAGACTCCTCCCCGCCAGCAATACCCATTGGGCTGTTTTCTTCCTCTTTCTGTCTGTGGGCAGCGTGTGCCCCAGCTCCAATGGAGATGTAGGGACTCAGGAACAAACAAGAATAACATTCCGGTTGCCCACCCTTCTAAGTAGTGTGAACGAGTGTTGATCTTCCGGCTTCCTGGAGTGGTACGTTCTGTGTGAATCACAAGTCGACACTTTTCGATGTTCTCCCTGCTGATTTCTTCCAAGCTTTGGTGAGGCTATTCTGGGGAGAAAAGCACAGGCAGACAAGAAGGGGGATTCACAACGCTTTTCCAGCCTTGCTATTGCCCTGTCAGAGATCCTTACTGCAATCCAGAATTTGGAAAATCTTTACACCAAGAACCCATAAATCAGGGGTCAAGGAAAGCAGTCTGACAGTCAATTTATACATTTATTGTTAGAAAATTGAAACTCTGCCACATAGAAATTGGCAACAAGTAGAAATATGACAGTAAATGTGTTGTGACTTAATGTGTCGCCTGCAAAGTACATCTTGTAATATGCAGAACACAGATTTGTAATTTATATAGCTAGGCAAGTGTGTTACTGCTTTTCCCACAAAAATCCTTTTGTTTACAAATCTTATAATCTAGCACAATGAGGTATGAAGTACAATGTGTGACTTCAAAAGACACACAGTTGATGGACGGAATGCAGAACAAATCAAAACACTCACCCCCAGTCAATAGATCTGGGTTAAATCCATCATTCTTTTGCTCACCATGCCACCCCAGTTTAGACCTGGCCATATGCAAATCAGTTTTAACGCTGTGCCTCATGGGAACAGTCCAGCCCGAACTGCCAAGCCAGGTCCTGCCTGGACCGGAAACAAGCATCCTAGGACCGGTTTCGGGATTTCACCCCTCTTCAGCCAAGATAACTTGATTCCAGTGGCACAGTGAGCCCGGGACCCACGTCTGGGCATACCCAGCGCACTTAGGGCGAGAAAGCAAAAGACACACAGTTGATGGACGGAATGCAGAACAATTCAAAACATTCACCCCCAGTCAATAGATCTGGGTTAAATCCATCATTCTTTTGCTCACCATGCCACCCCAGTTTAGACCTGGCCATATGCAAATCAGTCTTGACCCTGTGCCTTATGAGAACAGTCCAGCCCGAACTGCCAAGCCAAGTCCTCCCTGGACCGGAAACAAGCATCCTAGGACCGGTTTCAGGGTTTCACCCCTCTTCAGCCAGGATAGCTTGATTCCAGTGGCACAGTGAGCCCGGGACCCACGTCTGGGCATACCCGGCGCACTGAGGGTGAGAAAGCAAAAGACACACAGTTAATGGACGGAATGCAGAACAAATCAAAACATTCACCCCCAGTCAATAGATCTGGGTTAAATCCATCATTCTTTTGCTCACCATGCCACTCCAGTTTAGACCTGGCCATATGCAAATCAGTCTTGACGCTGTGCCTCATGGGAACAGTCCAGCCCAAACTGCCAAGCCAGGTCCTCCCTGGACCGAAAACAAGCATCCTAGGACCGGTTTCGGGGTTTCCCCTCTCTTCAGCCAAGATAGCTTGATTCCAGTGGCACTGTGAGCCCGGGACCCACGTCTGGGCATACCCGGCGCACTTAGAGCAAGAAAGCAAAAGACACACAGTTGATGGACGGAATGCAGAACAAATCAAAACATTTACCCCCAGTCAATAGATCTGGGTTAAATCCATCATTCTTTTGCTCACCATGCCACCCCAGTTTGGACCTGGCCATATGCAAATCAGTCTTGACCCTGTGCCTCATGAGAACAGTCCAGCCCGAACTGCCAAGCCAGGTCCTCCCTGGACCGGAAACAAGCATCCTAGGACCGGTTTCAGGGTTTCACCCCTCTTCAGCCAGGATAGCTGGATTCCAGTGGCACAGTGAGCCCGGGACCCACGTCTGGGCATACCCGGCGCACTTAGGGCGAGAAACCAAAAGACACACAGTTGATAGACAGAATGCAGAACAAATCAAAACATTCACCCCCAGTCAATAGATCTGGGTTAAATCCATCATTCTTTTGCTCACCATGCCACTCCAGTTTAGACCTGGCCATATGCAAATCAGTCTTGACGCTGTGCCTCATGGGAACAGTCCAGCCCGAACTGCCAAGCCAGGTCCTCCCTGGACAGAAACAAGCATCCGAGGCCCGGTTTCGGGGTTTCACCCCTCTTTAGCCAGGATAGCTTGATTCCAGTGGCACAGTGAGCCCGGGACCCACGTCTGGACATACCCGGAGAACTTAGGGCAAGAAAGCAAAAGACACACAGTTGATGGACTGTGACGGTGAGCAAAAAAATCGATGGATTTAGGCCCAGATCTCTGTACTGGGGTGAATGTATGACATTGTTCTGCATTCGGTCCATCAATTGTTGTTTTTGCAATGTATGACTTCTACACCTTGTAACCCTCATTGTTGTGTGTAAGACAACCTGTACACTGATGTACACATTATTCATTGTCAATCTATAATGTGTGCGTGTGATGTAAAGCTGTGGGTCTTACAGTGGCGGCCGGCATTATTCTTGGGTGGCAGGGAGCCGCGAGGGTCTGTAATGCAGCCTCCATGGAGAACGGGGAAAGTGTGCATGACTGGTTTGGGTGGCCCGAGAGGGCCGACCAAACAGTCATTGCACACTTAGGAGTGGGCAAACCACTCCTCCCCTGCCCTGCTAAGACAGCAGAGCAGACCCACTCACCCTCAAAGCAGCAGGAAACATAAAATGATAATAACTCAAAGTTATTACCATTTTGTGTTTCCTTTACTTTGCAGTGCACTGCTTAAAAGAAGTGGGGGGATGTTCCTCAGCCATAGCGGAGGAGCCGTCCCTGTATAACATGTGGGCCGCGGACTCACAGGGGTCCACAATGCCTTCTCTGGGAGTGGCAAGGTGGGCTCCATCCATCCGAGGCACCAGCTGTCAATGGCGCCCCTGTGCTCTGTCACGTCACACAAGGACTGTGAACGGAAGCACAGAGCAGTGGGACTAAAAAGAATCATGCCAATCATCATGCAGCTTTATGCACGCTGCAGGGTGATTCGGGCTTATTTTGCTGTTCCGAAAGTGTAGCCCGAGGCGAGCTGTGGGGCTGGTTACTGTAGACTGAGATTGTGCGCCTATTGTTTACTGAGGAAGGCAGATAACCACTTGTTCTCTCTGCTAGGACCGGCCACGCCTCACCCACGCGAGGTACAGGTGTGTAGTGCCTTCCTGTGTTATGAGCTAGAAAAAAACCTGCACCAGTTGCACCCAGTCTTGGAGAGCAGCAGGCGCGAAATGCCCATAGGGCTGAAAGGGCTTCAACCCCCTCTGTTGTGTGTCTCAGCCCGGGCTGCTGTAGGCTCAGCTGGGCAGTGTCTGGAGTCTTATATCCAGCATCCAGTTTTTCACAGGTCTTTGAAAGACCATTTGCATATTTACATACCTTTGTAAACTGTTTAACAAGGCTTAGTTTTTCTTAATGGTTACGGTACCCCCTGGGCTCCCACTCTGCCTACCCCTTACATTTGTATTTTATTTTTACTGCCATAGTGTGAGAATGCATTTCATGAAAAGGAATATAAAGTAGGGTTGCCAAAAGTAAAATACCAGTCATTGGTTGTTTAAAGTGCCTGCAAAGGCCTTGTCTTGAGACTAAATAGGGTTATAGATAAAATCCTATGTATTCATTTGTAATGTGACTTTCTATCTTTGTTCCCTTTAATTATCAGTCATGGATAATTCAGGCAGCCCTAGAAAACAATTAAACAGGCTTTCTATTTATATTTGCTGTTCTAAGTATGCACAGATAAGTGCTGAATATAGGCTTTAAGTGACTGCTTATTTTGTACTGTCTGGGATAACAATATAATGAGCTGGCAGCCCTAATCACAAGACTGGAAGTTTGCTGCAGGATGAGCACAATATTTATTTCCTCCACCCTCGACCCCTGAACAGGGCCAGACTCGAAACGCAAACCGGCATTGGCAATTGAGTCGTACCGGAATAGGGGGAGGGGGGGGGGGGGGGGGGGCACGTGGAAAACACTGCACCTGCTTTTGGTACAGGGGGCCGATATTGCAACACTGATGCAAAACCAGTCCCCTGTACCAAAACCGGCCCCACCCTTCCAGCCCACAGAGAAAATGCCCGGTGCCCTCAACGGCTCTGTCCCTGAATAATGCCATTATAGTGATAGTTTAACTTATATCTGGAACCTTACGCCAGCTCTCAATAACATGCTGAGTTACTTCAAGTGTCAGGGAATGCACCCTGAATTCAGACAACTCACTCCTCACACTCACCCTGCACTCACAGTGATCACAATGCACTCACACCATTCACCCTGCACTCACAATGACCACACTGCACTTATGCCACTCACCATGAACTCACACCGTTCTCCCTCCACTTATGCTACGGTCACATGAGCACACCACTCAGTCTGCACTCACAATGCACTTGCGCTGTTCACCCTGTACCTCACCCTGCAGTCACACAAGCACACTACTCACCCTGCACTCATAAGACACTTCACTCGCCAGTCCCCTTCACTGCTCTCTTTGCAGTCTCACTCAAACAAGCCCATCACAAACCATACATTAATTTTTCCCACTTTGCACATACATCTGCACCCAAATTCATATGGTCACCTAACTCACCTTGCAGTCACTCCTCTCACCCTACTCTCACACTGTTGCATCGCTCAGCGTGCACTCACATGGGCACTCCTGTCATCCACACAGCACAGAGGGTTAATGGGCCTGCTACAAAGAACGTGAACAATGCAATCACAGAATTGTGTGCAAACAAACTACGAGTAGCCCTATAAAATAAAACAATGTTTGTCAGGAAGGGCTATAGAGAGAAAAGAAAGGGCTATAGACAGATGAGCTGCATTGTTGGTGAGTGGTAGTGAGGCAATTCATGGGAAAGGAGGAAATGGGGGAGGCGTCAAAAACGACTGTTGCACCGTGCGCGACCAGTGATAGGGCCAGCCCCGGCTGGGAGTCTTAGCCTGCCCCCCGAAGTTCGGGTCAAGTTGCAACCCTGGTGAGCAGGCACTTTTCTAATCCACATGGACTGTGCCCTACAGTGAGTGACTCACTGTGTGGTCTTGGACTCATCCTGTCAACAAAAAAGTAAGTGTGATATCTGGGGAAACTAGGGCCAAAAAACAGCAGTGATTAATCAAAATAAAGTAATGATAATCCAGGACAGTGAGAAAGCTCATGCTACATTCCTCGAGTTTTACTTGCTTTACTTGCTTTTTTCAAAACGTTGTTTTCCTCGTGCTGCACATTAATGTTGTATTGTGCTGTGGCGTGGCTTGCTGGTAGCTGTCTCTTTAAATTCAGATTCTATGTGCTTCTAATGGGCCATAATTGAGCGGTGTGGAGCTGAGGCTGAAGGGAGTGCAGGTTTCTCACTGTGCCTGTCAGTGGGCCATTAAGGTGTAGTGCCTGTCAGTGGGCCATTAAGGTGTAAAGACTACCTGAAGATCCAACCCAGGCCTTGCTAGGACGGGGACACAGCTTCAGGACCCTGTGCGGGGCTCTTCTTCAAACACTGGTGTATGTGTCTCTCAGCAACCCGAGGCCTAGCCCAACTGGGCTGGAAATGCCACACCGGTAACTCGGAACTCCCCGCCCCCTCCCAACGTGTAATGCGAGCCCTTGTTATGATATAAGAAACTCGATTCCCAGCGGTCCCTCGCACAATCCCTCCCACTGTGGACACAAAGGCAACTTCTTCTATTAGGGAGAGGTACCACGAAGGGGTCTGTGGATAGGAGTGGGGACAACGTAGGGAGGGAGGATGACTGAGGCAGACTCCTACAACCCAGGGGCTACCCCAAACTCTCTCCAGCAGTGTACCGCCAGTTCTAATACTCTGCCACGCCCCGATTCTTTTCACTGACACCCCTGTTCACCTGCTTCACCCTCTTACTCCTCGGGGGCACGCAGTTCACATTACTTCATACCTGTGGGGCCTTTGGGCTGGCTGGGCACAGCATGCGTGCTACACGCCAGAGGCCTGATAGGTAATTACTGTTGAGTAAGTGTAGTAGGGCGATCGATTCCCCAGGAGACACACAGTCTACGGTTTCTGGAACCTGACCCGGTTTATAACTTATGCTCTTGGGAGGCTGGAGAAACAGTGCCACCATGTGGCACGCACAAGAAATTCGGGGCCCTAGCTGTACCGGCGCCATTTTGGTAAAGAGACTATCGAGAAGACAGAAAAGTCACTGGCTTATGCTGAAACTGCTATATTTATATAGCATTTTCCTACGCCTCACCTGGTTACACTTGTTTATCTCAGAACTACACGTACAGAATGCAAAGAAATGAATCCCTGGGCTTGGAGAGTACACGGCAGCAATCAGGACGGTTGCAAAGCTCGGCTATCGCCCCACTATATGGGGCTGAAACACTGAGTTGGCGTTGCCGAAATCTAAAGCTCGATCCAGAGCTCCCACGTTTACCAGGACCAGGCGAAAGTTGCATGTGCATTCTGGGATTTGTAATCCTCTTTTATTCAATTATTAAACCAGTGCTCCAATTTACAGATAGAGTTGCCACCTTTCTCAGAGAAAAATAATGGCCATTTGTTTATGTTTTAAGATTTTACAAAGACCCAATAGTTAAAATACTAGTGATGATGGTAAAAAAACGGGCAAGTGGTAACCTTAGTCGCAGAATGCAAAGCACTAACTTCACTATAATAATATATTCACACAGGGATCTGAGAAGCTTGCAAGTTCATCATCAAATTATACATAAACCTATCCATCACATGGCGCTGAACTTTCTTAATTCCATGGACGAGTAACTCATTCAGGCCAGGTCTTTTTTCCTGTGCACTCTGAGATTTTTAGACCTGATTATACCATACAATAGCAGGACTACAATTGTGAGCAACTGAACTGGGAAGCTTGGGTGCTTGGTCCATGGTCCATCAGGGTGGGCATAACTGCCACGATGCCTGGGTACATTTGTGTTGTGCTGGTCCTGTCTTTGGATTCTGTTACTTTTCCTGTTTATTCTTCATCAAAAACAAAACTACAGGTCCCAGAATTCAAAGAAAAAAGCCTGGACTTGAGCAGCATATCATGCATGGACCTGGGTAAATTGGCAGCTTTGGATGGGGGTGATGTGTTCATTTAGCGTGGGGATATTCTAGATAGCTTAACCTACTTGTAGCAATTAGATCAATAGATATCCGAACATGTTGGCATATTGTATCAAATGGCAATAAAATTCAAATTGCAAAGCTGGAACTTTATATAACTGAAGATTGCTGATTTGTGCCTTATACATCCTTGAACAGTGATGATGAAGACTGTTGCATAAGCTGAGTCTTTGGCTCAGGTCTACAAGGTTTCAGCAGGTGACTCGATGGAACTTAGTTCAATTCACCAACTCTTGAATGTGAAAGACAGGATATTGTAGCCCTGCAGCACCCTGCCCAATACATAGCTGAAGTGGTGTCAATGCGTTTGGGTTACTAACAGACACTAAACAGTGAACCAGGGACACCATGGTGATTGGAAGCAAACCTATTTCATTACTTCTAGTATCACACATACAAACTTCACTGGGAGAAATACACTTAAACTAAAAAGAGTTTTATTTCAACAGTCTCAATCTGTTCCTTAGCACCTTAAAAGTAACCACACACAATATCAATAAAACAGAACAGATGCAGGATGTGAACAATGATAATAAAATGAACATTTCTACCATATTTAAAATGGCATCTAAGGGAAGGACTGGACTCTGTTGCAAGTTGCCACCTGAAGAACAATCCCTCATAGAGCCATGCACCTTAAACAAGGTTTACATGCAATTAAAAGACAAAAAAAGAGATGAGGCCACAGGTCCGATAACATTCCAGCAAATTCATATACATCATAGTCTGTCCTATGGAATAAATATAATTTGCTTGTGAGCAATGCCATCTTAAATAGAGCTGCTATACGTACATCATATATTAGAGGCTCAGCCTTACTGATTGGAGCCAAGACCCATTGTTTGTTCTTTATTACGTACATCCTGGCATGGAGCAGAAATAGTGCTTTCCTAATAAAAGAAAAAATCCATCAAGAATACTGCCCAATAATCCTGTTGTCCACATGTGTGTTATTAGCCAGATTGGAAACTAGGGTTGAGAACAACAACATCTTTTCACATTGTCACGTTGCTTCAGCTGGGTATAAAGCAAGATGCAAGTTTTGTTCTTCATCCAATTGTATGGTAGTCCGTGGACCAAATGGTTCCAGCAATGTGGACGTTCTCAACATTAAGCTGGCACTGTATCTAGTACAGACAGATATCTTAAAAACCATGGTTTTTGTGATGGCCACCTGCATAATTAGGTGTTCTATTAACCCCTTGCACACGCGGCAAATTCCGCCACGGTGCGAGGGGGGCGGGGCTGGGCGTGGCGCCCAGGTACTCAGGACGGCTCCCGGCCGTCATAAATCACGGTGGGCGTGTGCTCATGACGGCCGGGAGCCGTCCGAACTCCGCCCACTAATTAATTCGCCCGCACAGGTGGGGAATTTGCCACGTGTGGGCGGAGCGGCAACGGTCGGACGGCTCCCGGCCGTCATGAGCACACGACTACCTGTGACTCATGACGGCCGGGAGCCGTCATGAGCATGGAAGTGTTTAATTTCTGATGAGATGCTTTATAAAATTATTGCTTGTATGTGACATTCCTTGACCTATTGTTTCAGTGAATTATAATGTAGATTTATGGGTTGTTACCTAGGCCTTAGCTCCTGCTTACCTGGACTGGCCCTCCCATCATTCTTAGGCCCTTTCAGACCCAGCCAGGTCTCACCTAGTTGCAGTCCTCCTCTCCCCCTCTCTTACTGTTGTCTTTTTGCTCTCCTTCTCGCCTCTCTGCTACTTTTACTATTGCACCTCACAGCGCTCCTTTTCTCACTCTCTCCTGTGCCTGCTTCTGACTCGCTCTTTCTCACTCTTTTGACTTTGTTTCTCACTCCTCGACTGTTTCCTACTCAAGCTCACCCTTTTTGAGCCTCCTTCTCTGGGCTCTAACCTTCAGTCCATCTGCCTCACTAACCCTTGGCCTTTTTGACCCTCCTCTCGCACTCTCTGCCATTGTCGCTTTTCTCAGCTTTCGGTTGTTCTTCCCTTTCACTCTTACTTCACCTCGTCTGTCCGTTTGTGCTTCACCTCATTTCTGTACCCATTTGTGCTTCGCCTCATTTTTGTGCTTGTTTTTGCTTTGCCTTTGTCTTTTGCCCGTGAATGTTTTTTAATCTTTTTTCTCCTGTTTCTCCCCTCTCTGCAAGGGCTGTCCCGCCTCTGCCCTCCAACGCTTTCCCACCTTCCCCCTCTCCTTACCTGTTTCTCCCATGTCTTCTTTGTGCATTCTACCGCCTTCTGCTTCCCACCCCACCCTAGCCTCACCTCCCACACTCCTCCCCATCCCAGGACCTACTAAATGGTGCCAGCTGCGCAAGCCTGCCTGCGCCTGTCTGCGCCTGGACTGAGCCCAGCACCACAGGCCTTGGTCCGTTTGACCTCTGCCGCGATACATCCTCTGACCTGCAAGCCCTAAACACCAGACGCCACCATGGCAGCTGCCTCCGCGCCACACCTCACTCCACGGTATGACCTTTCTCAGGCGTTCTCTACCCGCCACACATGCCTCACCCATTCCACATGCATGCTTCTCAACACCAGATCTCTCTGTAAACACACCACTGAGGTTTGGAACCTCATTGACATGCACTCCCCGGACATCCTTTTTCTCACAGAAACCTGGCTTAACTCATCATTAACCCCAGCCATTGTTGTATCTATCCGTCCAAGTTACAAGATCGCCTGCCAGGACACGCACCACAAACGCAGAGGAGGCCTCGCAACCATCAGGGACTAAGTATCACTTGCACCACTTCCACTGATGAACCAACCAGGTTCATGGAACACAAGCAGTTCTGATTACAAGTCAGCCACGACACAACAATCACAGGTACCCGACATACTGACCACCTGGACCAAGCACCACCCTCAACAAACTCCTAACTGACTTCATCTCTCCCATCGCCATCCGATCTTACTATTTCTTACTGCTCGGCGACTTCAAAGTACATCTTGACGTCCTAACAGACCCCAACTTCATCTCCCTTTATGAGAGCCCCGACAAAATTGGACTCACCCAGCTCATCCAAGGCCCTACCCACAACACAGGACACAATGTTGAATCCATCTTCATAGTCAGCAACAAGGTCACCTTCATCCACCTCACCCCGCTCACATGAACGGACCATTCCGTTGTACACATAAACACACCCTACTCCAGAAAGCAGGAGCCAGCCTGCAACTTCAGACGCAGCTGGAGCAAGATAGCAAAAGCTGAATGGACTCACACCTTCAGATCCAAACTGCCTGTCCTCACCAGCAACCTACAGAATGACATAAATGCATTCAATAACTGGATCTCAGACAGCACCAACACACTGGCTCCGCTGAAGAAAGTCAGTCAACAAGAAGAAACGCTCTTGCCTGTGGGAACATGGGAAGACCTAAGAAACTCCAAACATTACTGTAAGCAGCTAGAGAGTAGATGGAGAACTAGCCAAGACAGTACATTAAGACACACCTACAAGTCTGCGCTCAGAAGATATCATGCCCAGACCAGAGAAGCCAGGAAAGCGGCCCTCTCACGGAATCTGGAATCCCACTCCAACTCCAGCAAAGAACTCTTTGACATCGTTAGACAATTCTCCAACCACACTGCAGCCACCAACACCATCAGCCCATTACAGTACCTCAGTTACAACCTCTCTGACTTTTGCCACAATAAAATACTCAAGATCTACAGTAATTTATAACCCCAACCCACCTCGGAAGACCTTGTAGGACAACTGCCAACCCCCCCCCCCCCCCACAAGAAAGTCCATCAGCTAACAGACTGGAGCCCCATCACCACAGAAGACACCACTGATATTATGAAAACCATCCACTCAGGGCCCACCACTGGCCCCTTCCTACACCATATCTGCATCTTAGGAGTAACACTGATCAGCACCAACCTCACACCATTAACACGTCCATCCATAGCAGAACCTTCCCAGATAACTGGAACCATGACGTGGTCAAAGCTCTCATGAAGAAACCTTCGGTAGACCCGGAAGAACTCAACAACTACAGACCCACTTCTCTCCTACCATACCCATCCATAGTAATGGAGAAAGAGATCAACAGGAAACTCTCCACCTACCTAGAACAGCACCACCTCCTGGACACCACTCAGTCAGGTTTCTGCAGCAACCACAGCATGGAAACAGCCCTCTTGGCACCAACAAATAATATTCAGACCATCACGGACAGAGGAAAAACCACCGCTGTCATCCTCCTGGACCTTTCAGTGGCTTTCATCACAGTATCCCACGGCACACTCATCTCAAGACTTCATGACTCATGAATTCAAGGACCCACCCTGACCTGGATTGCCTCCTTCTTCTCTGACAGAACCCAACAAGTCACACTCCCAGTACAGCTCCACACCCAAGAAGCTCATCTGTGGAGTTCTACAAGGATCCTCCCTTAGCCCGACCATCTTCAATATGTACATGGCTCCTTTCATAAGAGGCCACAACATCAACATTTTCTCCTACGCCAATCACACACAACTCATCCTCTCCCTCACTGATGAGAACATCAACAGGACCATTATCACAACCTGCCTGACCAACGTGGTCAGGAAGAGGGAGAACTGCCTAAAACTCAGCACAGACAAAACTGAGATCCTGACCTTTGGAAACAAGCTCTCTGTGGAACTCCTACTGGTGGGGAGCTGAACTGGGACCCTAGCCCACACCAGAAATCTCTGGATCATCCTGGACAACAAACTCACAATGACTAAACAAGTGAAAGTACCTCATCCTGCTTTTTCATACACTGTATGCTCCGCAAGATTTTCAGATGGCTCCCGATGTACACGAGATACACCATCACCTAGGCTCTCATAACTAGCAGACTGGACTATGGCATCTCCAACCAGCTCACTCAGAGACTCCAGACCATCCAAACACCACCTCCAGACTCATCCTAGGTGTCCCCCAAAGCACACACATGATTCCCCACCTCATATAACTACACTGATTACCCATCTAGAAATAATGCCAATTAAAGCTGCTTATCCACGCCTACAAAGCCCTCCACAACACCGGAACTGCATATCTTAACCACCAACTTCAAGTCCAAATCCAACCAGACCTCTATGCTCAGCCTCACTTGCCCTGGCACGAGTACCCCGTATCCACGGGAGTAAGTAAACAGGATGATCCATCTCATATATTGCTACCAAGACCTGGAATGACCTCCCATTTGTAGCTCTCAGCTGCTTTGAATCATTTTGGGTACTTTTTTCCTCTTTTTTTATGGAGTTTTATATAGCGCAAACTAGACCCGAATGCATCAGAGCGCTTTACATGAGCACAAGTTCATCTTCATTTTTTTTTGTTAGGCACGGGGAGATTAAGTGATTTGTCCAGAATCACAGAATGTTGTGCGTCCCTGCCGAGACTCGAACCTGGTTGCTGACCTCCGAGGTCGACCGCCCTAGCAGTTAGGCCACTTTCCCTTCCCTTCATTCTGTATTTAGAGGCACTCTCGGTCTCATTCCTGCCTGCCCCCTCAGGTCTGTTTGTTCTTATCACTGTGCATTCATTTGTACACATTTTTTTTACATAATTTTGTTTTCAAAATGTCTCCCAATTACCAGTGGTTCCTTCACTCTTCTAGAGAGGGGCCTTGAGCTCAGCTTAGCTACCACAGGCCGAGGAGGCTGAAGCTTTAAGGATGTACACGTGAGGCTGAGCTTAGCCTTTCTCTCTCTTGAGTCTGGCAGGAAAAAGTTCTGATCATATCCTTGTAGGACAAAGGAAAATCTCACAATTTATATTTGAGCCCTCGTATTCCAAATTTAAATACCAAAAAAATTGTGCTGGAATGTTCGTGCAACAAGTGTCACCAGCTCGGAAAGTGGAGACGAGAAAACGTCCAACCACAGCCCAGCATTAGTCTCCGTAAGCCCAAAGATGCAAGTCCCAGGTCAGAGACAGGAGGTGCATACTTCTACCAGTGATATGGATTGAAGCAGACAAGTCATACACAGGACATGCTTTGATGCAGACAAGTCATACACAGAACATGCACTGGAGCAGACAAGTCATCCACAGGACATGCATTGAAGCAGACAAGTCATGCACAGGACATGCATTGGAGTAGACAAGTCATACACAGGCCACGCATTGGAGTAGACAAGTCTTATACACGACATGCATTGGAGCAGACAAGTCATCCACAGGACATGCATTGAAGCAGACAAGTCATCCACAGGACATGCATTGGAGTAGACAAGTCATATACATGACATGCATTGGAACAGACAAGTCATACACAGGCCGCGCATTGGAGTAGACAAGTCTTATACACGACATGCATTGGAGCAGACAAGTCATCCACAGGACATGCATTGGAGCAGACAAGTCATACACAGGACATGCATTGGAGTAGACAAATTATACGCAGGACATGAATTGGAGCAGACAAGTCATACACAGGACATGAATTGGAGCAGACAAGTCATATACCCGACATGCATTGGAGCAGACAAGTCATACACAGGACATGAATTGGAGCAGACAAGTCATACACAGGACATGAATTGGAGCAGACAAGTCATATACCCGACATGCACTGGAGCGGACAAGTCATACACACGACATGCATTGGAGAAGACAAGTCATACACAGGACATGAATTGGAGCAGACAAGTCATATACAGAACATGAATTGGAGCAGACAAGTCATACACACGACATGCATTGGAGCAGACAATTTATACACAGGACATGCGTTAGAGCAGACAATTCATACACAGGACATGCATTGGAGCAAACAAGTCATCCACAGGAAATGCATTGGAGCAGACGAGTCATATACATGACATGCATTGGAGCAGACAAATCATACACAGGACATACATTGGAGTAGACAAGTCATATACAGGACATGCATTGGAACAGACAAGTCATACACAGGACATGCATTGAAGCAGACAAGTCATACGCAGGACATGCATTGAAGCAGACAAGTTATACACATGACATGCTGGGGAGAGAAAAGAAGAGTTGTAACGGAAAGGCTACTGACCACTACTTTAGGTTTAAGGCGAGGGAAAATAGAAGTGTGTAGGTGTGTGGCATATGACGTGCTGCATTGCTTTAGATTTTGGGGCAGGACCAGAAGGCTTCCAATGATTCTCTGAAGAAGCATCAAGAAAGCTGGGAACAGTGGATGACTAGTATTTGAAGGAATCAATACTTGGGCAGGTGGGGTATCAGGGGCGTCGTCAACGTCACCCGCTTCCACCCCTGCTTTAGCAGCTACAGTGGGGGGTTGGATTCTTTATGGGCATCTTTCTTTTATCTTCAACTTGGCAGATAAAAGTTCATAATTAAAGCCAAAAGGAAATAAGAATTATTCGTTGATGGAAAGGGAAAGAAGGATGGACGAGTGGATGCATGAGTGGGTGAAAGGATGGCTGAGTGAAAGGATGGATGGGTGGCTGAAATGATGGATGGGTAAAAGGATGTATAGATAGGTGGGCAAAAGGATGGCTGGATCGTCTGGCGAAAGGATGCTTGGGTGAAAGAATGGGTGAATAGGTGGGTGAAAAGATGAGTGGGTATGAGGATGGGTGGAAGAAAGGATGGCAGGATAAATAGAAAACTCAGAGTATAAATGGATGGATATGTGGGTGAAAGGATGGGTAGACGAGTTGGTGAAAGGATGGGTGAATGAATGAGTGAGAGGATGAGCAGGTGGCTGAAAGGATGGCAATGTAACAGTAATCCGAGATGATGGATGGCAGAGTAAATAGAAATTTTGAAGGATGGATGGCATAGTAAATGGAAAACTCAGAGGATGGATGAGTGAGTGAAAGGATGGGCGGATGAGTGGGTAAAAGGATGGGTGGATGAGTGTGTGAAAGGATGTGTGGATGAGTGGGTGAAAGGACAGGGTAGGTGGATGAGGATAGCAGAGCAAATGGTAATCTGAGAGAACGGATGGATATTTGAGTGGGTGAAATGCAATGGCGGCTCCTCCGCTAGCAGCCTCAAAAGTTGAAGAATGAAACAATAATAAAGCAGGTTTATTGTCGTTTTATTTTTCAAGTTCTAAGGGCCGAGTCTTAGGGGCGAGGCCATGGGGATGACAGTCACAGAGGCTTAGGACGGCCAAACCGACATGCTCACTGAGCTCTCTCCAACCCGAGCTGCGTTGCCAGGTTGGAGACAGCAGGCACAGGCTCCCAGTCTCTCTGGAAGCATACATCCAGGCCGCTCCGGCCAATCCTGACACTGCTGTCATGCAGGATGAGAGCAGCATCAGGATTGGCCTGGGAGCCTGTGTAGAGCCAGGGAGGAGCAGAAGAGCTGCAATGCGGTAGGTAAGTTACTTTGTTTTTTTATGTATTTTCGTCTTCGTTGATTTTCCGACGCTCATCCCGCCACGCCACTCTGCCATGACACCAGCCGATACTGGTGAAAAGATGGCAGAGTAAATGGAAACCTGAGAGGATGGATGGAGGGATCGGTGGGGAAAGGACAGCAGAGCAAATGGGAACCTAAGAGGATTAATGGATAGCATAGTGAATGAAAATCTGAGAATATGGATGGCAAAGTAAATGGAAATCTGAGAAGATGTATGGATGGTTGTATGGATAAATAATCGACAAAAGGATTAATTGATGGATAAAATGATTTATTGATGGATGGCTAAGTCGAATGAGGGATGGATAGATGAATGGATGGTGCATGCATGGATGGTGCATGCAGGGATGATGAATATGTGAACGGATCAGGAGCATCTTGATTATCCCACTTTAGCAACTCAGCAAGAGTGGGGTTCTTTATGGGCCTCTTTTATCTGCACCTTGGCAGATAAAAGCTCATAATAGACACTAAAATGAAAACAGAAAGATAGGTTGATGGAAAAGAAAAAGAAGGATGGATAAGTTAGTGAAAGTATGGATGGATGAGTAGATAAAAGGATGGATTGGTAAAAGGATGGATAGATGAGTGGGTGAAAGGATGGGTTGGTGAAAGGCTGAGTGGGTGAAAGGGTGGGTGGATGAATGGGTAAAAGAATGGGTGGATGAGTAGGTGAGAAGATGGATAGGTGAAAAGATAAGCGGGTGAGCGAATAGGACGATGAGTGGTCAAAAGATGGCAGGGTAAGTAAAAATCTGAGGATGGATGGCAGAGTAAATGAAAATGTGAGAGGATGGATGGATGGCTGGCAAAATAAAAGAAATCTGAGAGGATGGATGGATGGTGAAAGGATGGCAGAGTAAATAGAAATCTTAGAGGATGGATGGAAGGCTGGGTGGGTGGGTGACATGATGGGAGAGGAAATGGAAATCTGAGAGGACGGATAGATTGCTGGGTTAAAGAATGGCAGTGTAAATGGAAATCTGAGAGGATGGGTGGGTGAAAGGGTGGTAGAGTAAATGGAAATCTAAAAGGATAGGTTGATGGCATAGTAAAAGGAAATCTGAGGATGGATGGATGAAAGAAAGGACAAAATGATCAATTGGTGGACACAAGACTTTACTGATGGATAGGTAGGTCAGATGATGAATGAGCAGATGAAGAATGGATCGATGCATGCATAGCTGTTGGATGTGTGAATGGATGGATGAAATGGCCGATGGATGGAATGGTGAAAGATTAAATGAAGAATGAATGGATTATAGAATGTAATGGTGAAAAACAGGATGGATAAAAGGATAGATGCTTGGATGGAAGAGACAAGGGAGGTCTTCTAAGGAGGTTCAGACTCACTTGCTTTGCTTGCTTCCTTGATGCCATCAGAACTTTGGTTCAAAGTGGGGGTATTATAATTTTCAGGCTTACCCCCTTGTGGGGCATAGACTTACACTTTTAAAGGAATACTAAACATGATGTTTTTGTAAATAAAAAGAAAAAAAGCATTATTCATTCATAACAATATTTCAACTGGGGAGAGGATGTAGCCTTATGGCTAGAGCGGTCGACCTCGAAGTTGAGGAACCGCTCTTGTTGTAACCTATTTCTAAATTAGTGATCGCTCCATAGGCTATCGCAGGCACGCGTGTAAGGGTAGGCGTTGGAGCGCAGTGCACCCAACGACAAACCTAGTTACAGTACGGACGAATACACAATAGCCTATGGAGTGATCACTAATTTAGAAATAGGTTGCAACAAGAGCGGTCACTATTTGAGCTTACGCCACCTTGTAGGTCTCACAAGGAGGACCGCTTCACTTTTTAATTAGGGTTCTTCACTTTTCCTTGTGTTTGTTCACATTTCACACTTTTTCAAATAACTTTATTGGTCCTGAGGAAGCGCCAGGGATCGTTATGACCACTGAAGGGCGCAAAACAAGTGGACCATACTGTTACTGAGGCACATTATCGCTTAACTAGTAACAAACCGCTGGGACGCCTCAGGGTAGCCATCGCGCTCTATAAAAACTCTTTTCATTTTCAAACAACCTATGGGTTTTTTAACATATCAGGGGAACCCATCCATTAAAAAAACTTTGTTGGTATCCCCTAGCCAGTTTTAGCCATTCACTCACTCACGATCCCTCTCTCTTACCGGAAAATCTCATACTCTCACTCATCATACGGCGTTATCAAAAGATCTACACCAAAGCGACCCTTCGGGGGACCCGTAGTTCATTGCAGCGCCGGCCCGATGAGGAGCAACGCTCAATGATGAAGCATGGCATCCCTTGAGATGTGTGAGGACAACAAGAGACAATATCTGTGATTGTCTCGATCTTGTGAGATTCAGACCTAGTCCTTTTCTCTATCTCTCTCTGTGGACAACAAGAGTGTCCATATAGGAATAGTGACCCACCTGTTTGGTTCTATATTATTACATGGAGCACGAGCACTTGACCTCAACTAACTCCTAGTCCCCCTCTTTTTAGGTCTCGCCTGAGCCAGCGCATGTGCTGCTCTGGCGAGACATTTAGTGAGTGGGGCTTTAAAAAGCCGACCACAGCTTTTTGGGTGGCATAGAGCATGCGGTTACGTACACAGAAACGAGCAGAGGCGCCATCTGGCTTGCCTCTCACTCTCCCAAGTGCGCGTGTCTCGCTCCACCTCTCTGTGCCCATATACGTCTCCCTTCAGCAGTCACCTCCCTGCTTTTTTGTGTGTATGGTCTACGACTTTCACCTCAGACCTGCAGAGACGACATTGTTTCCGCACAAATAACCTGATTCATTTAATTTAACAGTTGACTCCGCCCACGATTGCTTAGTAACACAAATGAAAAGGAAGCTATCGACTTCATACTCTGGGTCGTGTTTTCCCAGCAGATGTGCTCTTGCGCAGGTCACTTGTGAGTGGTTTATCCAGACCAGTTTATTGTTACATTGTGGCACTGCCACGTTCAGATTCACTCTATTTATAACTGCAAGCGAAGGACTGAAGATAAACAACATATCTGCAATGAGGACCCACGCATGGTACGTGTGGCACTGGCGCCTTTAGCCAGCCCTCGCTTTTCATGCTGTTTTTTGAGGAACTAGTTGCAGTTTTAAAAGTGAAACTACAAGTCCCAGAACACACTATGAGAATAGCTTAAAAAGCTAGGACGTACTGTCTGATGTGCCACTAGTGTTCTGACAAATGTACAATTACCACCTTTTAACCCTCTCTCTACCGCTCTCTCTCTCTACCTCTCTCTCTCTCTACCTCTCTCTCTCCCTCTCTCTCTCTCTCTCTCTCTACCTCTCTCTCTCTACCTCACTCTACCTCTCTACCTCTCTACCTCTCTCTCTACCTCTACCTCTCTACCTCTCTCTACCTCTACCTCTCTACCTCTCCCTCTACCTCTCTACGTCTCTACCTCTCTCTACCTCTCTCTCTCTACCTCTCTCTCTCCCTCTCTCTCTCTCTCTCTCTCTCTCTCTACCTCTCTACCTCTCTCGCTCTACCTCTCTACCTCTTTCTCTCTCTACCTCTCTCTACCTCTCTCTCTCTCTACCTCTCTCTCTCTCTACCTCTCTCTCTACCTCTCTCTCTACCTCTCTCTCTACATCTCTCTACCTCTCTCGCTCTACCTCTCTACCTCTCTCTACCTCTCTCTACCTCTCTCTCTACCTCTCTCTCTCTCTACCTCTCTCTCTACCTCTCTCTCTACATCTCTCTACCTCTCTCTACCTCTACCTCTCTCTCTACCTCTCTCTCTACCTCTCTACATCTCTCTACCTCTCTCTCTACCTCTCTACCTCTCTCTATCTATTTCTACCTCTCTCTCTACCTCTCTCCCTACCTCTCTCTCTCTACCTCTCTACCTCTCACTCTAACTCTCTACCTCTCTCTACCTCTCTACACCCCTCTCTCTACACCCCTCTCTACACCCCTCTCTACACCTCTCTCTCTACCCCTCTCTCTCTACCCCTCTCTCTACCCCTCTCTCTACCCACCTCGCTCTACACACCTCTCACACCTCTCTCTACCCACCTCTCTCTACACACCTCTCTCTACACACCTCTCTCTACACACCTCTTTCTCACTCTCTACACACCTCTCTCTTTCTCTCTCTCTCTCTCTCTCTCTACACACCTCTCTCTCTCTCCCTCTAACTGACAGCCTGAGTCTGATAGCACTGCTTGTCCTTAAAAAAAAAAAGCATTGGCATAGCCGATAGGTCTCGCCTTTGGGGCCTTATAAGTGTTTAACCATGCAACAGTTAATGTTGTTGCACCAAGGATATTGTGCTGCCTAACTAAATACTTATAAGGTCCCAAAAGCGAGACCTATTGGCATAGCCAATGCTTGTTTGATTGATGTAACGGTAGTGGCAGGGAGAAAAAGGAATCCCCCTTATTGTAACATTTCCATAAATGGTCGTAAAGTTAGGGTTATGGCTGACTCCGGTTCACCCTTCACCTTCATTGGGAAAGATATGTTCCAAACATGTCATTAAGGGAGTCCAAGATTAAAATGCTCACCTATAGAGGGAAGAAAATCAAAGTGTAAGGGCTGTTTGATGCAGTCCTAGAGTTTGAATGGAAATGGTTATATGTTATGTTGATTTGTAGACTGCTGCTAATCACCCATGAGGGTATCTAGGCGCTGAGTAGGGCAAGCCTGAGGGGGGAGGAGGATCTCATGCCAGTTTAGCCTGGGATAGCCATGTCTTGAGGTTCCTTTGGAAGTCCAGCAGAGAGGGGGAGGTTCTGAGGAGTTTCGGGAGGCCGTTCCAGGTCGTGGCCGTGAGGTTTACGTAGGAGTGTCCTACGTTTCCGGTCTTCTTGAAGCGAGGGCAGTGTGCTCATGCCTGGGATGCAGATTGACACTGTCTGGTGGGTTGGTAGATGTTGAGGCGGTGGTTGAGGTAAGATGGACCAGTGTTATAAAGAGCTTTGTCAGTCTGTGTGAGTAGCTTGAATTTACATCTCTCCTGGACAGAGAGCCAGTGAAGATTTTTGAGGTGTGGAGATATGTAATTATTTTGTGGGATGTTCAGGATGAGTCCGACAGCATTCTGGGTGGTTTGGAGTCGGCGTAGGACATAGGCGGGGATTCTGATGTAGAGGGTGTTTCCGTAATCAAGTTTACTGTGATAAGTGCCATTCGTCTGGTGTTCAGTGGGATCCAGTTGAGGATGTGGAAGCATTATGAGGAGTCAGAATTGATCTGTCCATCAATGGGGAGGTTGGTGTCCAAGAAGGTCCCGAGGTTGTTGGCATTGGCCGCCGGGGTGAGTTAGGGGCCCAATTCGGAGGGCCACCAGGAGGCATCCCAGGGGGAGTGGTTGTTGCTTAAGATTAGAACTTCGCTTTTGTCTGTGTTGAGCTGGAGGCAGTTATTTTTCATCCAAGAACCAGCGTTGCTGATGCAGTTGGTGAAGTTTGCTTTGGAAATGCTGGTTGAGTTGGTATGGGGGTGGATGGGTTGTGTGTCGTCGGCATAGGATGCTATGTTGATGCCCTGTGCTCGGATTATGTCCACAAGGGGCGTCATGTAGACGTTGATCAAGTAGATGTTGAAGAGTGTTGAGCTGAGCGACAATCCTTGAGGAACTCCTCAGAAGAGTTTCTCTGGTTCTGAAGTTTACTGGGGAAAGTCTGACTTCTGTCCGTGAGGAAGGAAGATATTCACTTGAGGGCTGGTCTGCAGATACCCAAGTGCTGAAGGTTTCTGATGTGTGACTTGTGGGAGACTGTCTCTAAAGCTGTGGAGAGGGCGGCTGCTTCTCCTTGGTCAAGGATGATTCTGATGTTATTGGGGGCCGCAATGAGGCCTGTTTCTGTGCTGTGTGTCCTGATTGGGAGCTGTTTAGGAGTTGAAGTTCAAGGTGATCTGCCAGTTGAGTATTGATGGCTTTCTCCATGACTTTAGCTGGAAAAGGTAGGAGCAAGATGGGTCTGTAACTGCTGAGTGTGTTGGGGATCGTTGTTGGTTTCTTCAATAGGGCGTTGGCTTTTGCATTTTTCCAGCAAGAAGGGAAGGTGGTGGTGATTATGGAGGGGTGATGATAGCAGTGAGCCAGGAGAGATGATTGTTCTTCCAACGTTGTATATGAAGTGGGGCCATGGATCTTGGGGTGCTCCTGAGTGGATGGTATTCATCAGGGCGGTGTTTTTTTTGTTCTCGGGATGTAGCCAAATAAGTGTTGGATATCTTAGGATGGGGAGACCAAAGAGACATGAACATTGTTTTCCACCCAAACCACCTTGTACAAGTCATAACTAACATTAAGTGGTTAGGAATTGTACGAATTGATGTGGTGAGCTCTTCTGTCAAGATGCAGTGCTTAGTTTGTAAAATTATAAGTGCCGGGCCCCAGTCAGGAAGACACTGCAGATAGCACCATCCATTGCCCTTCCTAGTGATCCCAATGATACTATCAACACAACTACTCGCCATTACACTCGCCATAAGAATGACTTGGCTGGCAGGTAGTAGTCACTGTCAATGTATATTCAGTGCCACTGGAATAATGGGTTTCCACGACCATGCCTTTTTTCGCATGATTATGGATCTACCACATAATTCACCATCTGCTGCATAATCTGCAGATTTTAACAAACGAAATAGTTTCTAGCTCAAACAGATCAAAAGTTACTAAAAAAGCAGCAATGTGGGTGCGCATGAAGTGGATTGTCCTTTGCAAAGGTTATCCAGTCATTTTTCTGTTCCCTTTTCCAGTATTTGGTTGTTAAACTGGTGCTAATGAGGGGAAATAAGTAAGAGTATCAAAAAAAAGTGCCACATTATGCTGTATAATTTGGTTTGTCTTGCTGCAAAATTTAATTAATCCTGCAGCATAAATTGGTGTTCCCCATAATTCCAGTATATTGAAATCATAAACAGCAGTTATTGTGCTCATCCTTAAGTTAGGCAGACAGCGCCCCCAGACTGTCATAAGTGCCAGTGCTGACAATTAGCGGCCAGTGCAAATTTCAGCACGGAGACCGCGCTCCTTGAAGTCACAGATGCCATCAGGGAGGAGTTGGATGTTGGTAAAAAAGTGGTACTGATTATGCTGGACCTGTCGGCGGCGTTCGACACCGTTCCCCACGCACTTCTTCTCTCCAGACTCTGGGACTTTGGTCTGCGGGGAACGGTGTGGAATTGGCTTAAATCCTTCTTAGCCGACCGCCGGCAGACAATCTGGGCGCCACCCTTCTCTGCTGAAATGTCACCACTTGAAGTGGGGGTCCCTCAAGGTTCCATCTTGAGCCCCCTCCTGTTCAACATCTTTATGGCCCCCCTGGCGGTGACAGCGGAGGCTTTTGGCGCCCGGATTGTCAGCTATGCTGACGACACCCAGCTCCTCTTTGTAAGTAACAGGGATGGTCAGTTTGATAGTGTCCAGGTCAACGGATGTTTGAGTGCTGTCTTTGAGTGGTTTGGACGCCATGGGCTGAAGTGCAACGCAGACAAGTCGGAGCTGCTCTTCTTTGGCTGTACATCTGAACCCGATTGGAAAACCTGGTGGCCGAAAGATATGTCTCCTCCCACTAGCTCGTCTGTGAAAGCCAAAAATTTGGGAGTGGTGATTGACAACAAGCTATCTTTCGGACCACATATTTCATCTCTTACTGGGAAATGTTTCGGCATCCTGCGGATGCTTCGCAAATTTCTCCCTCTAGTCTCTATCCAGCACAGAAAAATTATTGTCCAGGCACTGATCTGCTCCAGGCTGGATTATGCAAACATTCTGTTTCTGGGACTTCCCAAATATTTGGTCAGGCGTCTGCAAATCGCCCAGAATTCTGCAGCCCGAGCCATTTTTGGTCTTCCAAGGAAAGTCAGAGCCACGGATCTTCTTGCCACATTGCATTGGCTTCCAGTTGCAAAAAGGATTCTATTTAAAACTCTGACCACGACTTTCAAGGCCTTGCATGGCATAGGCCCCAAATATATCTCCAAACGACTGTCCTGGTATACCCCTCCCAGATCTCTTAGATCCTCGTCCTTATCAAAGATGAGTGTTCCCACTATCAAACGAGCAAGAGCAGGAGGACGATCTTTTCGTCACTTAGCCCCTCATGCCTGGAATGATCTTCCAATCTCTCTAAGACAGACTTCTAGTCTTCTGTCTTTCCGCAAGGCTCTTAAGACTTTGCTCTTCCCGTAATCTTGATGCTGTTTCTGTGTTTGTATGCCCTTTTGGTGTTATGTTTTTCCCCATCTTCGGTTGGGAGTCTTCGTTAAAGCGCCGGGATACTCCAGTGGAGTGGCCGTGCGCTATAGAAGTGTACAAATAACATAACATAACATAACAGTGCCGAGCACCGGAAACCACTGGCTCAGAGACAAATTAAGCACTGCCAAGATTTGAGTACAAATGTTTCCAGAGGTGTTCAGTGATGATCTGGACAAGTTGGGGGGAGGGGGGTTCTAACTTATGAATATCTTTAAAAAGGCACAGTTTAAATTGTACATATGGTGCATAAGGTGGCCTGGAGCTTATGGAAAGAGATGTGGACATCCAAATCTGCCGACTTTGGAACCGGCTTTGACGCATTTGGGCCAAGTTCGCACTATATAAAACTGCAAAAACAACTGCAAAGGATTATGATAGGTTGTGTAATATAGCCTTAGAGCCCAACATAGAGCTTTAACAAAGGAGCGGGCCTTTAATGGCCGGTAGAGCCCGCTACGGAGGGCTCTAAGGCTATTAGAACATTCCGCCCATAAAGGACAGTATGTTCTAATTTGTAAAAACAAAAGCCTCTGCGAGCCCGAGGGGGTTTAAATCCCCTCGGGCTCTGAGAGGCCTTTGTTCACAGCAACAGCTGTGAAATAAAAAAACATTGAAATGTTGTTCTCCGGGCTTCTACCAGCCAGTAGAAGCCCGGAGCACTCCATTGTCTTTAATGGAGCACTCAGCATTCTAATGTTCAAATTTTGGTATCATCGAGCCTTTTGAGAGTTCTAACCGGTTAGCAACTATGTTCTTGGTATACAAGCATTGAGATAGAGTGTCTGCCTGCGTGACCTCAACAGCATTTGAGTTGATCATGAGCTCTTACTCAACATTGCAGAAATACTGTGCACACTGAAGGATATAGATGTTTTTCTATAGCAGGGCATATCTACTGCATACAATCTAATAAAGTTGTGCAAAAGAGGTTATTGTTTTTGCTTCCAAAGTGTTGCAAGGTGCTGAGACTACTTATTCCATAATTAAAAAAGAAGCTCTGGAACTTTAGCCGAGTACCCAGTATTTTGAAACATATGTTTGGGTTCTGATTTTATGCTGTGATCTGAGCACAATACCACCTCCAAGATGTAATGATGTGATGTGCATGCACACACATGCATTATGATGTAAGACAGGAATGGTATGAGAGAGGTGTTCCAGGATGAAAGATTAGGGGTCTTTCAAGAGAATACAGGTTCAGTTATAGTTAGAGACTAGAAGTATTAGGAAGATAAGATATATATATGCCAATAAATAATTAAGAACTTACTTGACGCCTGTAGTAAGTCATTATACTGGCGACGAGTTGGAAGAACCTAAAAGAACATCAACACTGCCTAGGACTGTCTCCTGCTGAAGAGGTCGTGTCGCAGCGCTGCCTGAGTTCTTTTCTGTTTGAAAAAGAGCGTCCGCCTCGCAGCTCCGCCTGAAGAATTCTGGGTCAAGTTGTCACGTTGTTGAAGTGCTCCTGATGATAACATGGTGAGAGTCATGAGCATTGGTCATGCTGTTAAAGTACCCCAGAAGATAACGTGGTGAGTGACTGGCGCAGCGTTTTGGCTTAAATAAAGGCAGTACTGGCACAAAGCGTGAGAGCGTGGTGATAACGCTCTGCCAATCTAATACTCTATGCACTCTCCCATTAATTCAGCTGGAAATATTTGAGCGCACATGTGCGTACTACAAGTTAAATCAAATTTTATTGTACATTCGCATGCGCAATGCACGTCGGCCATTTTGAGGTCAGGCATTCCCATCGTCGGAGGTGCCAATTTCTGAGGGCTGTGCATTGATTTATGCAACACGCTGATGCGCACAACTATATACATTTATATATACATCCATTGATTGAGAAGCTGGAAATTAATCTAAACAAACAAGTTTATTATTTGTATGTGTCTCATCTTATATAAATAAACAAATAAATATCAAAGAAAGAAATAATATTAAGTACACTTGTTTAAAAATAACAGTCATGACAACAGAAAGAGAAGTAACAGTTAATATGAATTCTGACATGCATTATGAGGAAAATAAGGCAGGAAAAATATCAAGTACTGTATTTAGGAGACCGCTACCCTTTGATCTCTCAGACCAGCAAAATGTTGCCCAAAGGAGGGAGAAATGGACAAGCAGATTTGAAAATTTCTTAAATGCAATGTGTAAAAATCATACTAATGAACACGCAAAAGATTTGCTGCTCAATCTTGTAGGAGATGAAGTAGAAGATCTAATAATTAGATTTGCACAACAAGAGCGAAACACTTATAAAGGCCTCATGAAATGTTTAAATGATAAATTTGTTCCTCACAGAAACCTAGATTTTGAGAGATATAATTGTAATATGGCATGTCAAAAAGAGAATGAAACAATGGAAGATTTTTTTACCAGACTTAAGAAATTTGTAAAATGTTGTCAATTTGAGAAATGTAATAATGAAGAAGCAATAAGGTTAAGAATAATACAAGGTTGCAGTTCAAAGAAATTCAGAAAAAAAACTCTTAGAGAAGACAAATAATCTACAAGAGATTTTGCGTATGGCAAGAATAGAACTGTGGGCTGAAAAACATGCCATGAATATGGAAGAAGGAAGGATAAAAACCTTAGAACAAGTGAGACAAATGTCACAAAGAATGAACAGTGAAAAAAGAGTGGAGACACGTTACAAAGAAAAAAAACTATGTTACAGATGTGGATTTCAGTTTCCTCATCAAAATTTTGTCCAGCCATGGGACAACAATGTAAAGAATGTGGAAGATACAATCATTTTGCAAGCATGTGTAAGTTCAAGAAAGAAAAAAAGTAAAACTGGACAAAGAGAGAAAGTGGAAATAAACAATTTGGTTCAGATGGAAAAAAAAAGAAATGAAAATGTGATGCACATAAGAGAAATGGAAGGTATTGAAAGAGAAGAAAAATCTGAAGAACATTTTGAACATAGTGAAAGGCTATACATGATACAAGAAAAAAGTGAAGTTCAACAACTTAACATGATAAGAAAAGAAGATATCAAAAAGACAGCCTCAGTTGATCTGTTGGTAGGTTCTCAAAAAGTACCTTTTATCCTAGATAGGGGAGAAACATGCAATATAATGTGTGTAACTGAATGTCTAAACAACCGCCTCTTAAACCATCGAATGTAAGTGTTTTTTAATGGGGAGCTAAGCGTCCTGTCACCTGTCTCGGAAAATTTGAGGAAATTCTAAAACATCAAGAAATAAGTAGCAGAGAAGAAATACATGTTTTGCAAGGAGAGGTTCCAGGACCATGCCTGCTAAGTAATATAACTGCTCAGTTTATGGGGTGACTAGCTGTGACCTGTAATCTGGTAACTGACCATCCTGTTCTCCGAAAATATCCAAAATTGTTCGACAGTTTAGGGAAACAATCACCTTACATATAAATGAGACAATAAAACCTATTGCGCAAACTCACAGAAGGGTTCCAGTTCATATGTAAGCAAAAGTTGAAAAAGAAATGAAAGCATTATTGGAACAAGATATAATTGAAGAAGCAACAGGCCCTCATATGAATGATATGATAAGTAACATTAATGGTGCGGTTGTTTTTTCAAAACTTGATTTATGTAAAGGATACCATCAACTACAAACTGACAATCAATCGAGGTACATTACAACATTCTTGACACACTTGGGTCTCTGCCGGTATAAACGCCAACATTTTGGGATCTGTTCTGCTGCTGAAATCTTTCAAGAAATAATAAAAAATGTCATGAGGCCAATACAAAACAGCATGAATTATAGTGATGACATCCTAGTGTTTGGTAAAAATCAAGAAGAGCATGATGAAGCCTTGGATGGTGTGTGCCAACAACTCCTTAAAGCTGGATTAACTCTTAATCTAAAGAAATGTGAAATAAATAAAACTGAATTAACATTTTATGGACATATATTTTCTCATGAGGGAATGAAACCAGATCCAAAGAAGATAGTGGCCCTAAATGCAATACAAAGACCCAAAGACATAACAAACTTGAGATCATTTCTAGGAACGGCCAGCTACTGTGCAAGATATGTTAACAATGTTGCAACTTTAAATTCACCTCTCAGGGAACTGACAAGAAAAGGTCGAAGATTTGAATGGAATGAAAGCTGTGAACAAGCATTCAAGGAAATAAAATCACAAATAACCATGGCAGCAAACTTAAAGTACTTTGATCTAAATCTATGTACAGAATTAGTAGTAGATGCCAGTCCTGTAGGGCTAGGTGCTACACTAGTACAACACAAGCCTGGAAGAGAGATTCCAAGATATATAATGTCTCATGCCAGCAAAAGTATTTCAGAGATTGAACAAAAATACTCTCAACCTGAAAAAGAAAGTTTGGCGGTTGTGTGGACATGCGAGCTTTACCATGACATCATATAAGGAAAGCCTTTTGTAATAATAAGAGATCACCAAGCTCTCACTTACATTTTTGGGAACCCAAAGACAAAGACAAAGATGCCTCCAAGAATAGAAAGATGGGGAATGAGACTGATGGATTACGATTTTAGAATTATTCATAAACCTGGAAAAGAATATAATCCAGCAGACTATTTGTCTAGACATCCTTCTATCTCAAAGGCAAGCCAACAATTTGAAGCAGAAGAATATATCTGTTTTAAATAAAATCAGCAATACCTGGAGTTATCTCAGAAATAGAATTGATTGAAGCCACATATTTGGATGATACTATTCAAGAAGTAATTAAAATCAGACATGAAAATAACTGGAGATTGATAAATGCTGCAAGTCGTTTTAAGCCAAATGTGAAAAAAATGACATTTTGGCCTTTAATTCATACAGTCAGAATTATCAGTAGCCTTTTCAGGAATATTACTTAGACGAAACAAGATAATTGTCTCAGTCTGTTTACAACAGCGAGTTATTGATTTAGCTCAAAAGAGTCATAGAGGTATATCTGCCACTAAAAACTTTTTAAGAGAAAAACTGTGGTTTCTAAGAAAAGAACAGCAAGTGAAGGAAGTAATCCAGTCATGTCACATATGTTAATGTACATCAAGAGAAAGAGAAACAGAAGAACTTCACATGTCGGATGCTGTATGGGTTAATGTGGCAGCAGATTTTTATGGTCCTTTAGATTCTGGACACTATCTACTAGCCATAATAGATGAATATTCTCGATTCCCTACTGTTAAAATAGTATCGTTAACGTCGACATCAGTGGTACTTTCAGTTCATGATGAAATTTTCTCTACATGGAGAATACCTAATATACTGAAAACTGATAATGGTCCTCCATTCAGAGGAAGTGAATAAAAAAAAAATGAATTATTTGGGGATTGTGTATCGGAGAGTGACTCCTATGTGGCCTCAAGCTAATGGAATGGTGGAAAGGTTAATGGTCACCATTAAGAAAGCTGTGCACAGAGCGAAATTGACACAAGCGTCACTAAATCAAGCATTATGCCAAGTATTAAGAGATTTTAGAAACACTCCACATACGTCTCTTGGAAAGTGTCCGTCAGAATTAATGTTTGGGCAATCAAGGCATACTCGTTTGCCACATTTACCAGCAAGTCCACCAGGAATTCATAATGAAGTACTAAAAAAAGATAAAGAGGCAAAAGAAAAAATGAAATACTATGCGGAAAGCAAGGGAAGATATCAGAATCGAGAATATCAAGTGAGCAATCTGGTTCTGGTTCGACAACAACAAGGGAAAAAGTCACAAAGTAGATTTCATCCAATGCCCTTGGAGATAGCAAAAATGTGGAAAATGAAACCAGGACAATAACAAGAAATAAGACATTCTTCAAAAAAGCTAATCTTACTGACCATGAAAACATACAACCAAATATGTTACAAGACAAAGACAAACAATTAAGCAGGAAGTCTGAAAGAGTTCTAAAGAAACCCGTTCGTTTAATTGAAAATTTCTAAATTGGAATATGTCCCAGGAAAAACAAATTGGCTGCAGATTTTTTTTGTCAAACATGTCTGTGGTGTGTACTTCTGGTGAAAGGGGAATGCAAGGATGATGTCTAACTTCAGTGTGTGTTGAATCAAGTGTGTAGTGTTTTGGGTGCCACATTGGGATAAAGTGAACAGAAGAGGTGCTTTGAAAAAGGAAAACAACACGATATTGAAGCAGTTCATGAAACGTGTGCCAAAGGGATGGCCATCAATCAGGAAACTGGACTGTGAAGTCGCCTCATTTTGCCAAATATGTTATGAATTGTCAAGTGGTGATGGACAGTTGAGACAGACATGTTTATTGGTTTTAAATAATGTTTTGAGACTGAATGTGTTGTGCTTCGCTCATAAGGGTCATAGTGGTGGTATCAGGGCACAGAAGCAAAGAATTAGACATGATTTCAGGTGGCCATGCATTGACAAAGCAGTGGCGGAGTTAACACCCCTTCCGCATCACCAACTGGAAGCAGCTCTTGACCGAAGACACCTCCTCCATCATGAACTCTATTCACTCCGGATCTCTCTCGGCCCCCTTCACAGTACTTCTCAACACCTCCATCACCACAGCCACCCTCCCAGACGCTTGGAAGCATGCAGAGGTCAAACTCCTCCTGAAGAAACCCTCTGCCAACCCCAACAAACTCAAAAACTACCGACCCATCTCGCTCCTCGCCTTCCCCGCCAAAGTCCTGGAAAAAGCCATAAATCACAAGCTCACAGACTAACTCGAAGAAAGCCAGCTACAACCCCTCTATAACATGGTTTCGACCGAACCACAGCACAGAGACTGCCCTAATCGCAGCAATGGACGCCTCCTCGACCTATCGGCAGCCTTCCACACAGTCTCCCACCATATCCTCATCACCAGCCTACACCACATATGCATCCAGGGCAAGACCCTCGACTGGATCTCCTCCTCCTTCTTCAGTCAAACTCAGAGGACCATCTTCCTCCCTTCTCCTCCGCACCCAAGGACATCAGATACGGAGACCCCCAGGGCTCTTCCCTCAGCCCCACCCTCTTCAACACCTACATGACACCTCTGGCAAACATCGGCCGCACCCACAGACTTAACATCATCTCCTATTTCGACAACACCTAGCTCATCCTATCCCTCACAAAAAACGCAGACACCACAAGAACCAACTTCCAGACCACCATGACCAACGTTGCCACCTGGATGAAGACAGAGATCATCATCTTCAGAAACAAAGTCTCCCACTGGGACGACAACTGGTGGCCCTCCGTACTCGGCCACGCACCCACCCCCACCGACCACGCACGCAACCTTGGAATCATCCTAGACTCCCATCTCAATATGAAGCAACAGATCAACATTGTCTCTTCTGCCTGCTTCCGCAACATCTTCTGATGGATGCCCCATCTCAACCAGGCAGATAGTCACCCAAGCCCTCCTCTCCAGCCGACTCGACTACTGCAAGGCATTCAATGCTGGAACCACTAAACAGCTCTTGAACCACCTACAAACCATCCAGAACTAGGCAGCCAGACTTCTACTCAACCTCCCCAATAAATCTAGCCTCACCCCGCACCTCAGACCCCGCCACTCCCAGTCCAGAAGAGATATCTCTTCAGGCTCCTCACACACACCTGCAAAGCCAACCACAGAACCGGACCCGCCTCGATCGACAGCCACCTGACTTTCCACCAACCCACCAGAGAGCTCCGCTCCTCCACCCTCGCCTTTGCCCACATCCCCCGTATCCGTCACAGCAACTGCGGAGGTTGCACTTTCCCCTACCTCACTGCTAAGTCCTGAAACAACCTCCCTCTCCAACTTTGCACCTCAATATTGCTGAAGGACTTCAGGAAACAGTTCAAGACTTGGCTCTTCAACCACCACCTCTCCGAAAGAGGCCTGCACTTCCACTCAGCACCTGTAGAACCCATGGGGGTCTACAAGACTTTGTGTGTAGTGTGGAAGAGGAGGGTCAGAGAGGCAATGTCTGATGGAAATAATCGTAGAAAAGAATGGATGAAAGTGACAAGTACTTCAAGAAAACACTATCTGCATGAGCACCTGGAGGCATAAGTAACACAGGGAGGGTATTCTGGAACAAGGAATAGTCGTCCAACAAGGAGTCTCCATCGCGTGCCTCTGCCATTGCCTGGTCTATGTTATTTGGGTTGTGGTTTGATATTGTAGTGTCTTGTCATGTGCATCTTACATGCTAGTTCTATTTTTCTCTTTTTTGTCTACGTATAACTTGTGTCTAGGATGGGAAGGTCCTGGCAATGCAAGTCCTGTTCTGTGTTGGAGTTCTGTAATGGAATGGATTGCCTTTAAAGTGCTGGGACGTGCTGCCTGGGAGAGGCAATTGTGGCAACAGTACTTTCGCTGTCTCTGAAAATAAACCTGAAGGAGTGTACCTACATGCCTTGTTCTCCGTTCTTCTATGGCTATCAACCACAAAAAAAAGATAAGGTGGTGAAAACAGTCTTTGAGGGATAATAAAAGCTTAACTAATTTGGGCAGATGGGGGTTAAGTCAGTGCTTTAATTGGGCCGGGTCGTGCCGGAGCTCAGCACCAGCAGTTCTAAAGAGCAAGTGTTGAGAAGGGTCCCTATCAGGCTCTCCATTTTAGTCCTCACCCTCAGGGTGGAAACTTCAAAGAGACTTGTTATAGTTCTTTCACGTCTCATCATTTCAGAACTGAAGCATTTTAAATATTGTATACAACGAAGCCATAGTTGTTGCTTATTTATCTTACATAACAACCATTGGCAAAGCCAATAGCCCTAACGTGGTGTAGGTGTAATGTTACTTATTATACATCTGATTGCACACTATGATAAGCACAGATTTTTAGCTTGCATATGTTTAAGCCACACCCCCTAATTACATCCGTCACGCCCCTTGGAGAGACCTCCCCCTAGTTTATTCATTCCACTTAAAGCCCTGGGTTAAGGGTAAAACAATCTTTTTCAAAACTCAGAATAGCCAGTTTGGCATGCAAATGGAATAACCAATTGCTACATTTTAATAAGTACTTGCAATGTTATATAGCATGGACAATGCCCGAAGGCATCAGAGCATTTTTCAACATGATACAACGGTACATACAACACAGACCTGCCAAGTATCACGCATCAGGCGTTAGACTAATGCATTTCGGTGTGGTACTCCGCATTACCGCACTGAAATGCGTTGTCACGCATAATGCAGTGTCTCACAGCTGCCACTGAAGTGCTGGCTGGCTGTTAATACTGTTAAGAATGGCTGCACGCCATACCCCCACTGCTCTCACAGGCTTGCAGTTGAGCTATTAATTAAGGCTGCTCTGGCAGGGTGAAGGCTCACACTGCTACAATGTATCACCTTGAACCCCCGCGGAGCGGCTGACCAATAAGGTTGTTTGCTTCAGGCCGGGCCATGGGGGACAGCACATCCTGCTGCCAGAGCGGGTCCGGGAAGTTTGTGAAGAAAAGCGGAGGCCAGTTAGTGTTTCGCGCGGCTCTGCAAATATATACAAATATGGCGCTTGCAACGTCACGTTGCCTGCGGCACGCAGCTCGCACAGGCCCGTTGCTTGCTGGGCGCTATCAGTTGTTTTGTTTAACCTCCCCCCCCCCAATTCAATAATGCCGGACCCGAGGAAGTCTGAGAAGAGTGAGTGATCCGGGTTGCAGTGGCCGCCAGGACAGAGTCTGCGTGTCACTGGACGGCCCCGCCCGGGACTCACTGGCCTGGAGGGTGACTATTAACTGAGACGGTCCGGACAGGCAAACCCAAATTACCGTGGTGCACTGTGGCTCGCGGCCTAAATGAGCCTGTAGCCACTGCCTTGCAGAAAGATAGTGTGTCAAGCAATTCTTGAACCGGAGCATCAACGTCACACTCCTCTGGACTCTGCAGCCACTGCCCAAGTAAGTGCCACCAGCCCCTGTGTGATTTACACAATGAATGGCAGTGCGCGGTTAGGCAGCTGCAGCCTGCAGTCATTGCCTGCCTGTGTTAGTACTAAGGTGACACTGGAGGATATTTTTAATACTGCTGGCCTTGACCCACAGTTGCTTATTTCATATTTGTGCTCGATTTCTTGCAGTACACAAGGCAGAATGCTTTTGAACACTGCAAAGCACTTTAGTTTCATCCCCGACTATTGCTGGATGGATGAACTACCTATGAAAACTCTTCAGCTGTTGTAAGGGGATATGTACTACGAAAAACATTTGCTAGACTGAAATATCCACGAAAGAGCCATTGTGTTAGTATAATGTGTGTCTGATGTAAAGGGCTCTGACAACCTGCTCTGGTATAAGCAGCACTATAGAACAAATGAACTGTTTGTGAGAGAGGGACTGAAAGATGTTAGAGTACAAATGAAATAAATGATATTTATTTGATTAATTTATTTATTTATTTGATGAGTTTTATATAGCGCTGGCTAGACCCGGAGGTATCAGAGCGATTTACATGAGGTTTCACATTGTTACAAAGTTACATCAGTTACAAGTTGCATCTGTTGCAACAAAACATTTAGAGAGCATAGAAGACGAGATAAATGGAGCGTAAAAGGGTAGGGGAGTAGGATAAAAGGGTAGCAGGGAGATACGGCAGAGAGACGAAGGAAAGTCTGCCCAAAGTCCGGCTGGATAGGTGACGGCCGAGGGGGAAGTGCACAGCCCATCTCCTCTATAGCTATCAAGGTAGCTCCACCAGGCATCGGCCAAAATGCTAGGTCTCAACGGTCAGTGGCAAGTTCACAGATTCATTGTCCTGATGGGTGAGCCGGATGGGGGATATGCTTGAGGTCTGGTAGATGTCCAAATTTTGCCCAAGAGTAGTAGCACATCGTGGTAAAGGACCACTGTGGCAGCCATCTTGGGGTCAGGCAAGGGATTCTGCCCCCTATAAAAACGGCATTTTATATGCAGAGCCCTCAATTGCTGCTACTGGTGCAGGCTGAAGTGAATGAGTGAGCAGTGAGAGCTGGCCAAGGAGCCACAGGGTGGGGAATTACTGGCAGAATGTATGCTCTGCACTGCACAGGAGGTAAGTATTACGGTAAGATCAGTGCAGATGCGGTTGAGCGGGGACGTTCTGGCTGCCATTTTCAGGCCAGGCAAGTGCAGGCAGCTACTCTGGATCTATCGATCGCCTTAAGGAAGATTACCACGCAGCAAAAAGCAAGGAATCTTGAACTGAGGAGTGCGGTTGGCTTTACACCAACCTTAAGATCACAAGTCATGTTGAGCAGCAAGTTTGATGGCTTTAGGTCATGGTGTAGAACATTAGCTGAATTAATGTATTTTAGCCCACGTAAAATCTGAGGAAATAACAGATATGGTTGTTGCTAAGATGTTGGATTTTTAAGAGTTTGTACAGATCAGTCTCCATGAGGTCCTGTATGATGTCCACCTCCCCAAGCCCAGGGCGCGCTCCCACCTGTTGGTATTGAGGAGCGATGCGATCGTCTTCGTCACGGCCTCAAGAACGTATGGCCGACTGTGGGTCTCATTCTGGGTTCGGTTGTAGCCAAAGTCGATCTCCTCCTTCAGGGCTAACGCAGGTGAGGGCTAACGCCACATAGCGGGATAGGCTCGTGGGGCTACACTCCCTCGCTTCTAGGGAGCGTCAGCCCAGTTGGGACGTTCAGCGAGTGGAGGGTCCAGCACCATTATCTCTTCACTCAGCAGTGTCTCAGCGCAGATCCTTTGGGCACGCTCAAATAGCAGGCGCTCACCGTGGATGAAGACGGGGCAGCTCTGGGTCTCGCGGCTCCTCCGACGCAGTCTCCCGGGGGCACGCTCCTGATTACGCGGCCCCCACTCAGTTACACATTAGAGCGAGTCCGCTTAGACCCTGGCGCCATTTTGAGGCGCAATCGCCTGGCGAATTTTAGCTGATTACATGGCAATGACGCAGATTAGTGGAACGGCGCCCACATCGGCAGACGCTCCCAATGCTCCGGTGTCGGGAGTGAGTTTTTCCTGCTGGTTTTGGTGTGATGAAGCATCGGGCTTGGTTGTTGAGCGCGGGGCTTCCACGGAGCGTCAGCTCCATGCAGCCATGATGGAATCAGCTCCGCTCCGCTATCCGCTATGATATAGGGCATATAAATGATACTACACAATGATGCTGGGCCATATATGATAGACAAAGAGCATTACAGTAGAATTTACAGCAGTCACAAATATTGAGTAACAGTTAAGCCATATGTCAATTGCAGCAGTTTTAAGATCTTCTTTGATTTTCTTGTTGCTCAAATGGGTGTAATTTCCTATATTTATATGTTTCCCTCGTCTTCATTGCTTAAATTTGCTGGCGCGAAATTGTCACGCATAGTCATTGAAATGTCACTCATAATTAAACTGAAATTATGAAAATGTCACACATAAGCACTCTGAAACCTTGGCTGCTATGACAACAAGTTACAGTAATGAAGTTCAGACATTTGCATAGGGAGCTGCGACCAGGACAAATGCAGCAGTTCATCAAGTGTCCACTAGAGGAAGTCAGCGTGTCATGATAATCAGTAGAGGGCCTCAAAAGTGCCATATTCTGGCAGACACCGGAGGGGCCGCTAGACAAAACTCTGAATCCAGGAAGATGCAGGTTGTTTCTTTGAGGTGCTGTTTGAAACTACCAACAAGCATTGGCATATCCAATAGGTCTCGCCTTTAGGACCTTATGTGTTTAGTCAGAACTTTTGGGTATGTTGTAGAGCATTGAGGCTGCTGTGCATTATGTTGAAAAGTTATAATAAAAAGTGTTAAGCATTTTTGTTACCTTAATACAAACGAAGATGACATTATATACAACTGAAAAACCTGATTAAAAAGATTTTAACATAAAAATGTCTTCTAGTTTTTTTGTACTTGCACTGCTGGCAACTTCTTCCTGCTTGTTTGTTATAAAAAAAAATTGTTATGGGGGAGCGGGACATAAATAACGGGGGAGTGGAGGTTGGAAAACAGTAATTTAATTAGAACACGAGCAGCGGACGGACACTAGGGGAGAATCAACAGATGCCAGATTCCGAGGGCAGACTGACGTGATACTTAGGTGATGTTTAGGTGATGGTTAGGTGGTGGTGATGCAAAATGGTGGTGGTGAATGATGTTTGGTGCTCAGGTGGTGACACTATATGGAGTGGATTGGAGGTACGTTGTGGATTGTGGAGTTCTGGAGTTGAAATATGTTGTTTGGTGTGTAATTATGCAGTGTGGATTGGAAATGTGTGGAGTTGGATTGTGTGGCCTGGAACTGTGGTGTTGAGAGAAATTATGCTTATTGAAATTGTGTCATGGTGTGGAGTGCATTTATGTTGATTGGTGGTATGTGGTATATTGTGCATTTATGTGGAGTTTATTTATGTTGCATTGAGTAGAGTGCAATTATGTGGTGTGTAAATATGTGGTACTGAGTGGTATGTGAAGTGTATTTATGTTGCTTTGAGTAGAGTGTAATTATGTGGCGTGTAACTATGTTGCACTGAGTGGTATTTTGTGGAGTGTATTTATGGTGCATTGAGTAGAGTGTAATTATGTGGCGTCTAATTATGTGCCACAGTGGTATTATGTGGAGTGTATTTATGTTGCATTGAATAGAGTGTAATTATGTGACATGTAATTATGTGGTACTGAGTGGTATTATGTTGTCTATTTATGTTACGTTGAGTAAAGTGTAAATATGTGGCATGTAATTATGTGGCACTTAGTGGTATTATATGGAGTGTATTTATGTTGCATTGAGTAGAGAGTTATTATGTGGTGTGTAATTATGTGGCACTGAGTGGTAATATGTGGAGTGTATTTATGTTGCATTGAGCAGATGTAATTATGTGGCTTGTAATTGTGTGGTACTGAGTGGTATGTGGGGTGTATTTGTTGCATTGAGTAGAGTGTAATTATGTGGTGTGTAACTATGTCACACTGAGTGGTATTATGTGGAGTGTATTTATGTTGCATTGAGTAGAGTGTAATTATGTGGTGTGTAATTATGTGGCACTGAGTGGTATTATGTGGAGTGTATTTATGTTGCATTGAGTAGAGTGTAATTATGTGACGTGTAATTATGTATTACTGATTGGTATTATGGGGAGTGTATAATGTATTCAGTAGAGTGTAATTATGTGGCGTGAAATGATGTGGCACTGAGTGGTATTTGGAGTGTATGTTGCATTGACTGCAATCTAATTATATAGCATATATAATTATGTGGCACTGTGTTGTATTATGTGGAGTGTATTTATGTTGCATTGAGTAGAGTGTAATTTTGTGGCGTGTAATTATGTGGTACTGAGTGGTATTATGTGGAGTGTATGTTGTACTCAGTAGTGTAATTATGTGGCGTGTAATTATATGGCGCTGAGTGGTATTATTTGGAGTGTATGTTGCACTGAGTGCAGTGTAATTATGTAGCATATCATTATGTGGTGTGTAATTATGTGGCACTGAGTGGTATTTGGAGTGTATGTTGCATTGAGTGCAGTGTAATTATGTAGCATATAATTATGTAGCATATAATTATGTGGCACTGAGGCAGAAGGAGGCAGAGTGGGGAATGCTGTTACACAGCTGAGTCCGTGTACAGAGCCTGGGGCACAATAAGGTGGAATGAGGCACTGTAAGGAACAGTGAGGCGGAGTGAGGCCCAGTGAGGCGCAATGAGGCAGAGTGGGGGATGCTGTTACACAGCTGAGCCCGGACCCCTGGGCTCTGGGATGTCAGTCTTGCGAGGAGGATTGCTCCATATGGACCTAGTCAAAGATGCAACATACCAAAATGAATCTCATGGTAAAATATAGTCTACATCAACATTTGTGTATACATCATGTAACGTGTAGGCAAACGTGGTCCCATTATTTAGTATGCCAAAAAACTCCCACTGTGCAAGATCAAAGGGGAAACCAAACACCCTGCCGCCGCTCCGCTGCCGCAAGACTTGGAGGAGGAGCAGGGCAAGACTGATGTGTCCTGGTGACATTCAAGCGCTGCTGTTCTGGCGCTCTTGAGCGAGCTCAACCCAGGATTGCACGGTGACTCAGTATGGGGCGTGTGAAAAGCGCTGCCGAGGAATGATAAAATGAGAGAAGCACCATCTGTGTCAAGGCAAGGCCCCCATGAGCAGAGGCGCAACTAGAGCCAAATTTCGGGGGGGGCTGAGCAAAAATTTCGGGGGGGGCTGAGCAAAAATTTCGGGGGGGGCTGAACTTTAAGCAATAGGCAGAGTGGAGCGGCAGGGGCTCTTAGAAGGGGTGAAACAGCGAGGCCTCATTAACATGCGAATGGTCTTTTAAAGACCTGTGAAGTGCTCGGGTGCGGCTGCTTTTTTGCCCGGGAAGGTGTCTCATCCCGGGCTGCCACACACGACGGGGGGGGCTGAAGCCCTGTGAGTCCAATGGGTGTTGCGCGCCTGCCCATGAGCACCGGTACTCTCCGTTACCGAGAGAAGTTCCAGTACTGGGGGGGGGGGGGGGGGGGTCTCGGTTCCGGCCCATTTAAAGCACCAACACATCACTGGGGGTGTCAATCGTATTACAAAGGCCCCCTGACATGCATGTTCCGGCTGGCAATTCACCACACTCACGTGCTTCTATGGGCGCGGGTTGAGGGCACGTCTTTGTTTGCAGCGCCATAGAGGACGGGCGGAACATGTTCTGCTAGTTTCTTTACAGTATGCAGTGTGCCTGCACTGTTCATGAGTGCGGCACCCAGGAATTAGAACCAGTTCCACCCGCACCATTTTATAACAGGTTTCTGATATTTTAGTCAAAGTCTGTTTCTGTTTGGGATATAAAAGGATACACACAAATAAATAAAAAATCACCCTTTCTCTCATCGTGAAATGTGGTTGGCGTGTGCCTCTGAAGTTACCCTTTTGCCCCTTAAATCGTTTGTCCTAATTCGTATTCAGAGTTGGGATTCTGAGATTTCGTGTAATATTGTTGAATTCTGTAGCGGTTCTAGTAATTAGCTCACGCAAATTAACAAATGATGATACTACACAGTTAGAGCCCTTCTAAAAAAAAGAAAACTACAAATAACGCCTAAAATTGTTTTTAAGCCCAGGACATTACGGTTGTCAGGTCTCTTCCTGGACAGCATTTTGATTAAGATGTAAAATGTGCAAAATATTCTATGCTATAATATTCGAAAATCGAAATGGGTTTTGTATATTTTGTAAACATACACATGTACTTTTATAATTATTTATTAAATACCTATTTCTTTTGTGGAATAAATGATAACAATAATGTTATATTTGCTCGCAAATTGCACCAATCTTAATTGCTTTATATATTTTTTAATTTCTAAAATACAATCTCTAAACTTTGAATTTGAAAAGTTGGATTTTATCCCCTGAACTCATTTTATAGAAAAAAATGTTTTTTATTGGCCCTTGTTATACTGTGTAATGTGGAATGTGTGGCAAAGGACAAATGATAGTTAAGAATCGAAGGCCTATCATAATAGGGTATTTAACAGTAGCCTGCCTGAAATGTAATCATTGTTAGATGCGTCACTAGTATCACTCATTGCTGGAAAAAAGGACAACTCAAAGCACCAGGTCACGAGGGCGTGTCAGAAATGCAAGGTAACAAATACTCAAGGGTAGGAAGTTTGCAGAGAATTTGAGGGGGTGAAAGTCAAAGAGAGGTGACGAGGACAACATTCATCATTCTGGCTTCCGCGATGAGCAGCCGCCCTCCCTCCCCCCCGGTATGAGTGTGTGTGCAAGAGCTTTGACAGCGCTAGGTATGCAAATCCCCTGGGCTTCGTCCTGTCTCGCTGGGTCAATAGTCCATCTCACATAGCTCTGCCACCAGAGCCCAATATTCCACAGAGCTTTCATTAGGAAGCCTCATCCCGAAGGGAGTAGAGGGCTAAGGAGTGGCAAAGCACATGCAATGTCTCATCTTTGGAAAGCTGAGACAAAATGGAAGTGCAATAGGAACATTCCAGAGCATTGCGTACTTTGCTGTTAAAAATTATTGTCCTTATCCTCAGCATCACATTTATTTTAACTTATAACTGATGCTGAACATTACACAGATCGCGGAATTGCAAAACGAACATCAGATGTACTTCCATGAGCGACTATTGTAAACAAGCCCGGGAGTGGTGATGCTGAACATTTCACAGATCGCAGCATTGCAAAATAAACATCAGATGTACTTCCATGAGCAACTATTGAAAACAAGCCTACGAGTGGTGATGCTGAACATTACACAGATCGCAGCATTGCAAAACGAACATCAGATATACTTCCATGAGCAACTATTGAAAACAAGCCCGAAGGTACTGCGCGTGCGTGCGCGCTTGTGCCCGCCGCTGCAGGCGAAAAAACAGGGCTACCAGCGTTGAACACCATCTGTTTCCAATTATTAATTGGAAACAGATGGTGCTGCTGCTCGCTCCCAAGCACCCTAGGCCAGGGGACAGAGAAGGCGGGACATGCACCCGCCTTAGACCTATTGAGTGCTGGCTTTCTTAGAAAGACGCAACAGGCCAATTGCGGGTGATATAAAAAAAAGCACACGCACGAGTGTGTGTTTAGAGTTTAAAAGCCCTTGCTAAATGCCTCACAGAGGAGCGCATGGGCGCTGGCTCAGGCAAGACCTAAAAACACAGAACTCTGCAGCCTTCTGGCTTTAACTGATCATTTACGAGCAGGCGATGAACACGTGACATCACGCTGGCTTCCAACTTTATCAGGCTGGTCGCACGTGATCCGCCCCGGAAACATCAAAGGTTCAAACCACGCCACTAGAGTTCATTCCTTTTCAGAAGGCAAACATGCCCTTCGAATATAGGAATGTTGTCAAACTAATGACAGACAACCAGCAGGTAGCTTCATTCGTGCACTGTACATAGCAATGATATAAATTTAAATTTGAGATAAAGGGCCCTGTTCTCACAGTGCATTTTTAGTAGGTAACGTAGTACTAGTACTGACTACTAAAGAATGCCATTCACAAAACCTCCGCCTTGCATATTTTTTTGTTCACCGTCTTGCACTGCACTGGTCCTTTGCACTTAATGCACTTGCCATAATATGTCAATAGCAATTTGTTTTTATGAGTTTGGATAAACAGGTCTTTTTTTACACTATGTTTCTATCCGTTTATTTGTCTGGACTTTGACTTGCATTATTTTGCTTGTGCTTCCCTACCCATAAACATTCCTTCCTCTGCTCCCACCGAGTGAACACATTTCTTGCTGCAACAAAGTCCTGATTGTCACTAAAATTCAAACTAGCATGCTTTCTCCCTGTGTACTTTTTGCAAAAGAAGTGCTTCTTTAAAATATGCAACTCCCCTTAAATAAATGTCCCTCCCCACAATTTCCCGACTTTTTTTATTTTCCTTAAAATAAGCACCACATTTCTAAAATAACTATATTTTCTGTGACTTCAATTTGTCCACATTTCTTTGTTTTCCACAAATTACCAGTTGACAGGCTGAATAACCATCCTTGTTCGCAGAATACTAGCCAACACTTTCTTTATACTTTGTGTGATATGCCTTAACTAGCACAAGTTCCCCTAGACATAGTTAGCCATATAGTGTTTAGCGAACTATTACTAGTCGTTTACATAGTATTAACGCCGGTCTGTGGTTATTGCCTGTGTTTGAAAGCTGTTGACTTTTGGGTCCACAAGGAGTGATCGCTCGGCATACTCAATGTATACAAGTGGATTAGGCATACATTCACACATACATTAGTGATTACAGTCTTATATCTATATGGGTGGACATTAACTCAAACCTAAATCATTTGGGCCTCTTGTAACACCCAAACTTGGCACAGTAACAGATAGGGATGTCCCAGAGCCAGCTTTAGGGCAGTGGGACTGGTGCAGTTGCACCTGGTGCTGAAATGAGGGGTGGGGCGCTGTTTAAAATGTATTCATGGCTTAAAAGCACACCCTGCAGAGATCCTTGAGTGTCCAGCAGTTTTCAGACAGCGATACAAATGTCAAGATAACTCTGGTAATTAACGTTCCGGCTGGAGGGAGGGAGAGAGATGTTTTGTCTAGTGGCAGTTTTGACTCATCCTACCATTGCGTAGAGGGTTAATGTGCCTGCTGCAAAGAACGTGTACCATGCAGATCACAGAACTGAGTAAAATATATAGCACTAAATATAAAAAAACAAAATTAAATGCATGTCAGAGAGGAGGTTATGGAGAGATGAGGTGCACAGTTGGAGGGGATCCGTCCAGGAGGTGGGGGGGGGGGGGAGCCAAAAAAAAGACTGTTGCACAGGGCATCACCAGCACTAAAGCCGGCCTTGGGTCGTTCACTGGCCAAGTGGGTATGTTGGAGAGTTAGCTGGCCAAACTTTGTTAGAGATAGTCAGTGATTTATGGAATATTGGACAGACCAGCAATCATATTTTCTTCAGGAAGGTGGAGCGTTCTTTGGGATCCAGGACTTCTACAGATTCCTAACCAGGGTACAACATAGTGGAATTCAGGGTTTATATTGGTATGTTTTCTAGGTTTAAAATCTAACCTATAGTAACATACCCCTTAACTATGCCAATTTTTAGAGCAACGTAATGCTGTCTGGAAATCCAAGATGGTGTTATTATTCCCAATCTTCCTCTACTTAAAACATATCTCACAAGATGAGGAAGAACATAGGGATGTGTCCACATGCTTTGCATATAGACTAGTCTGCCCTCTGGTATCACAAAGGATTCATCAACAACTTCATTATTGGGAAGTAGTCTTCACAGACATATGAGGAACTGTATCCAATGCCGGAAAAGTCAATGTTTATAAATTGGCTAAGGTGTATCTTAATTTTTGAGAAATATTTTATATCATGCACAGTATAAGAGAATATCTGCTGAGCATCCATGACAAATGACATAGTGCAGTACCATTCCTGCTGGACCTATCCTCTACCTTTGGCACAGTAGATCACGCCACTATTACATTGCCTTGACACAGTCTGGGATTTGAGAAAAAGCACTCACCTGGGTAAGAGTCTTCCTAACCAACAGGAAACAGTCCACTTAGACCGATTTACTTCCCAAAAACTCCAAAGTCATGCATGGTCTTCAGGGCTCACCCCTTTCACCAAAATGTTCAATAGGTAGACAGTCTCCTTACGAAGGTAATCGTATCTTTTTGTTGGTGTTTTCCAACCTTTGAGTCATCCACATTTTCAGATGTGTGCGTCTCTGTGTGTACACATAGCATGGGAACACATATGGGGTGTGTGAATCTGCCTTTTTTTTGCCTGCTCAGGGTTTGTAGTGACAGGATTCATAGTGGTCCCTATGACATAAACTCATCGTTTGTGATGGTAAGTTAAAAAATAAATTAAAAACAAGTAAATTCATGTTGTATTGCATGATTTGACGATAATAATGTATAAACTAACTGTCCAAGACAATGATCTGCAATGTTTGATGAGGCAGATGTTTCCCGGGTGAAGGAGCACTGCACTGTCTATGACTTTTGACACAATAACATTTGTTTTTTTAAAAAAACAAGAAAATTCTAAAGGTAGATATCCACTGGTTGTTTTTGGACTTTAGAATTCCAAAATGTCATTATCATTCTCTGTGTACTTACTAGGAGTGGCGATATCCAGGGTTGGATTGGTAGGGCGGCCACTCAGGAAATGGCCGAGGGGCCGGTATCGAAGTTCCAGCTGTGGGCTGCTTTTTTGGGAGCCTGGGGGCTGTGTCTGGTGTGTTCAGGTGTCCCCAGTGGAGCCCCAAGTGGCTTTTCTGGAAGGAGATGGGTGTCCATTACCTCCCTTTCATCAACGGGCAGAGGTGTCACTCCCTTTCTCTCGCTGGGCCGGCCAATTAATGTGTGCATACTGAGCCGGGGCAGGGGGGCTGAGCAGAAGTGGCCTCACTTGTTTTCAGGTGTTAATAAGACTTTGCCAAAGCAGTGTTTTGAGGAAAGGAAATATGCAAACGTGGGCCACTTTTTTTTTTTTAACATACCCGAGCAGATTTCTAATCCCAATCCAACCCTGTCAATATCATATTCTAACATATTTTTTGTATAAATCAACCATGGGTCCTACTTTATGAAAAGGTCTAAAAAAGGAAGGCATTTCTCCACACTCATATATTGAAGGGATTAGACTTAGTTGTTGGACAAATTCACTCAGTAAAATAAGTATTTCTGAAGCTCTTAAACTGTATTTAAGTGGTGCTGTTTGCCAGCACCCCTACTTTGAAGTGCTCAAGCACCACTGCTTGCTGCACCCAAAAGACTATTTGGGGGGGAAAAAAAATCAATCGCAACAGAAGTCCTAACTGGAGGTCTGTCCCGCTCACCGCAATAGAACATGCACACGAGTAAAGGGTTAGCCATTCTATAAAGAACATGAGGCAGGTATAGGAGTCTCACACTTCAGATTAGGATGCAGAAAAGGTTTCATATTTGGGAAGTTTAGTAAGGCAGATAGCTGCATCACTGCTCTGCGGCAGGCTGTAAACCTATATTTGGATGGTCTGCCATGGACCACGACCCATTCTTCTATCACCAGCCGGATCTATGGTGAGTTCAGCATGACCCCTTTCCATAGAGTTGTAACACCTGATGCGGAGGCAAGGACTTGGGATGCGAAATAGACACAATCTGGGGACCTACTCTGAATCGGTCTGTGAATTTGATGTCAAATAATGGACCCCGATCTCACAACTTTGCCCATGTCCTGCCTACACAGCCTCTGCAACTGGTTCCCCCTTCAATCCTCTGTCCCATGGTATCAGGTCCTTGCTAGGACTTGGCAGGAGTCCTGTCCGCCCTCCTCTCAGAGGTGCTCCTCCATTCAGAGGATGGACGTTTGTGGTGTCCAGCTGCAGCGGGCTCTGTCATCAGAGTA